>NC_069074.1:83132619-84332619 GCF_025698485.1 Gossypium arboreum
AAAGAAGAAAGAGAAGGGAGAAAAGAGAGAAGGGAGGAAGGAGGGGGAGAGCTCCGGCCACGGTCCGACCACGGATGGTCGCCGAGGTCTGCCGTGCCAAACCATCATGACAGTGGCGAAAAAATAAAAAAATCCTTTTTTTTATTCTTTTTGTACTATATTTTCGTTTAGTTAGTGTTTATTTAAGATGCTTGTGCTCAAAAAGGATCAAAAACAGTAACTAAAACGAAATGAAATCACTTAGGATCTTTACCACTTTCGATTCTCTGATCTTTGGTGTTCGTTTTTTTTTTGTGCTGATACCTGTTTGGATTGTTTTTTTTTTCGCTCTATCTACTGGCTTTTGAAATATATGTCTGTATCGATAAAAAAAGGAACCCTTTTACAGTGTTTCATTCGGCTTTTTTATAGCCTATTTTGTTACACTTTTATTATTATTATTTGCTACCTATTGCTTGTCTGTTGTTTTTGCGAGGTATGGCTAGGTCTTTGTGGAGTCGTGGTGGCCGACATGGTGGCATGGGGAGTCTGGGCGCCGGGGCATGGGCTAGTGTCGAGGGCGTCTTGGCGCAAGTGGGATTAGGGTTTCGAGTCTTGAGTGGGATTATTGGGCTGGGGTAGTTGGGCTTCGGGTTTAGTTGTTTAGGCTTAATGGGCTTATTGGGTTAGGGGTTTTAAGGGGTTTAGTGTTTTGTAAATGGGGTTTTAAATTGTAAATGGGATTGGGCTGAAATTGGCCTAGTACAGCTGCCCCTCTTTGCTCATTGTCGTGTAATGGGAATAGAGCAAAGACTAAGTGAAAGGCCAATTTTGCCTTGTCTTGCTGGGTCTTAATTTCATTGGTGATAATCTCCTTCCAGTCCACTATACCTTGTAGCTTTGGTTCAATCCACTGTACCTTCCGACATATGCCTTGCAACTTCGATCTTCTCTAATGTAACTTCACTTGTATGAGATTTTGGGGCTTCGATCTGCTTCACTTGTAGCTCCAGAAGGATAAGATCTCTGACTTGATCCGCTTCTTCTCTTGCTTGATTGAGATGCGATTTGTGGTCTTCTTCTTACAGAACTTTAGAGAGGCAAGATTTGATATCCTCGATCAGCTCCACTGCAACTTCAGGGAGGCCACATTTGGTGTTTTCCATCAGCTTCACTCTTTAGTCTTTGCTTGATCTTGAGTTCAACTCCTATCTCTCGCAATATGAGCTCGATTTTAGATTTAATAGGAATTGAAATTACCTCAGCGTGCCCCGAGGTTCAACTCACTTCTTGCAATATGAGTTGATTTTTGAAACATAAATTGAAATTACCCCAACGTGTCTTGAGGCTCAACTCATCTCTCGCAATATGAGCTGATTTTCTTGGAAAACATGAATTAAAAAGCAGAAATTGAAAATACCTCAGCGTGCCCTGAGGCTCAACTCACTTCTCGCGATATGAGTTGATTTTTGAAACATAAATTGAAATTACCTCAACGTGTCTTGAGGCTCAACTCACCTCTCGCAATATGAACTGACTTTTGAAAATAGAATTTGAAAATACCTCTCGCAATATGAGTCGATTTTAGATTTAATAGGAATTGAAATTACCTCAGCGTGCCCCGAGGTTCAACTCACTTCTCGCAATATGAGTTGATTTTTGAAACATAAATTGAAATTACCTCAACGTGTCTTGAGGCTCAACTCACCTCTCGCAATATGAGTTGATTTTTGGAACATAAATTGAAATTACCTCAACGTGTCTTGAGGCTCAACTCACCTCTCGCAATATGAGTTGATTTTTAGAACATAAATTGAAATTACCTCAACGTGTCTTGAGGCTCAACTCACCTCTCGCAATATGAGCTGATTTTCTTGGAAAACATGAATTAAAAAGCAGAAATAGAAAATACCTCAGCATGCCCTGAGGCTCAACTCACTTCTCGCAATATGAGTTGATTTTTGAAACATAAATTGAAATTACCTCAACGTGTCTTGAGGCTCAACTCACCTCTCGCAAGATGAGTTGATTTTTGAAAAACAGGAATTAAAAGGTTCAACTCACCTCTCGCAATATGAGTTGATTCTTAACAAACAGAAATTGAAATTACCTCAGCGTGTCCTGAGGCTCAACTCACCTCTCGCAATATGAGTTGATTTTGATAAAGTAGAAATTAAAAGGTTCAACCCACCTCTCGCAATATGAGTCGATTCTTGACAAACAGAAATTGAAATTACCTCAGCGTGTCCTGAGGCTCAACTCACCTCTCGCAATATGAGTTGATTTTGACAAACAGAAGTTGAAATTACCTCAGCGTGTCCTGAGGCTCAACTCACTTCTCGCGATATGAGTTGATTTTCTTGGAAACATGAATTAAAAAGTAGAAATTGAAAATACCTCAGCGTGCCCTGAGGCTCAACTCACTTCTCGCGATATGAGTTGATTTTTGGAAAAAACAAAATTGGAGGACAGAAATTGAACATCAAAAATATCAAAACCTGTCATTTGGTAGAATTCAAGTGTCTTTTCATTTGATTCAATGCGACTCTCATTCCGATTTCTTGCTCATTGGAGTACCAGAAATACCATGCATGATGTTATCATGATATGCACATGTTTGTCTTAAATGCCTTTATGCCTACATAATTATGCAGTGCTCTTTAAGTATGTTCGTCGTATGTCTTTTTCGTCTCGATTCTTGTGATGGTCCGCATTCGTTACTTCGGCTCTTTACTTTCTCTTTACGCCATGTACATGTCTTCAAGCTTCACGAGTAATCGACGTTCCTCAAATGTCACTCTTTTGTCCCCAATTGAACTTTGTTCCTACTTTGAGACTCTTGCGCTTATTAAATTTTCATCCAGGTAATGCTTAACCTTTCTTTTGTTTAGGGCATATCATTTCACCATTTATCATGTAAATAAACACATAATGATATGCATGAAAATGGTCAGGTAGGGACAAAAAGGATATCTCATATTCCTTTATTTCAAATGTGGCAAACAAAGAAAGTTAACTAATGATAGTACAAATGTGCAAAGAAGAGATCATATTCAATGGATACAAATGCTTTAGATATTTGACACATGAACTCTTCACGTTCCTCAATCAAGAATCTTTTAGAGTCTGGCTCCTTACGTAGAAGATTTCGAGCTTTCAGAGATGCTTCAAATACTGCAGTCTCACTGTTTGTCGTACAGTTTAGAACGCCTTGCCTTGTAAACCAAATATTTGTTCCATTAGAACGCCCTCTTGGGTTTTCATTCTAATCTTTTATGTTTAACCAAAGCGCCCTTTTCGGGTTTTTGCTCTGATCCCTTCCTCTTTTTTTTTTTAGATGCCCTTTCCGGGTTTTCATCTCAAGCATAATATTTCTTCACTGCATCTGAGTTCACTGGATTCGACAACTCTTTCCCATCCATCTCGGTAAGGATTAGAGCTCCTCCTGAGAATGCCTTCTTTACGACGTACGGTCCTTCCCAGTTTGGTGCCCATTTCCCTCGCAGATCTTTTTGTATTGGGAGAATTTTTCTCAACACGAGTTCTCCTTCATGGAATTCTCTTGGTCGTACCTTCTTGTCATGGGCTGCGATCATTCTCTTTTGGTACATTTGCCCGTGACAAATTGCCCTTAGACGTTTTTCTTCGATGAGGTTCAACTGATCATATCGAGCTCGAATCCATTCTGCTTCTTCTAACTTTGATTCCATCAATACTCGCAGAGAGGGGATCTCAACCTCGATAGGTAGCACAGCTTCCATTCCATAGACTAGAGAGAAAGGAGTTGCTCCCGTAGATGTTCGCACAGAGGTGCGATATGCAAACAAAGCAAATGGAAGTTTCTCGTGCCAATCTTTATATGTCTCAGTCATTTTCCCAATGATCCTCTTGATGTTCTTGTTAGCTGCCTCAACAGCCCCGTTCATCTTTGGGCGATAGGGCGAGGAATTATGATGCTTTATTTGGAACTGCTTGCACATCTCTTTCATCATCTTATTGTTAAGATTCGTGGCATTATCTAAAATGATTCTTTCAGGCAAACCATACCGGCAAATGATTTCCTTCTTCAAAAACTTGCAAACTGCAGTCTTCGTTACATTGGCAAACGAAGCGGCTTCTATCCATTTTGTGAAGTAATCGATAACCACAAAATGAATCGATGTCCATTTGATGCTTTTGGAGAAATTGGCCCTATAACATCCATGCCCCACATAGAAAAAGGCCACGGAGAAGTCATGACGTGAAGGGGCGAAGGGGCTACATGAATTTTATCGCCATAGATTTGACATTTGTGGCATTTTCTGGCAAAACTAATACAGTCGCTTTCCATCGTCAACCAGTAGTAACCGAGTCTCATAATCTTTCTGGCCATACTGAAACCATTGGCATGTGTCCCACAGATTCCTTTATAGACATCTTCAAGTATCTTTCTGGCTTCGACATCATCCACGCATCTCAAAAGTACTTGATCCTTTCCCCTTTTATATAGGATATCCCCACCAAGAACAAATCCTGCTGCCATTCTTCTGATTGTTCTTTTGTTGTTCTCATTCGCTTGTTCGGGATAGCTTTGATTCTTGATATATTCTAAGATATCATAGAACCATGGTCGTCAGTCTGCCTCTTTCTCAATGCTACAACAGTGTGCAGGGACCTCGTATATGCTCATTTTGAGGGGCATTATTTCTGCTTCTTTACTTGCTTTGAACATTGAAGCCAAAGTGGCCAAGGCATCCGCCAGTTGGTTCTCTTCTCGTGGGAAGTAATGAAAAGTTATTTCTTTGAATTCTCGATTAATCCGACCACTAAATTGTCTGTACTTAATCAATTTTGAGTCCCTCACTTCCCATTCTCCACGGATTTGATAAATCACTAGGGCTGAGTCTCCGTATACCTCCAAGATCTCGATGTTTCGCTCGATAGCTGCACGAAGCCCCATGATGCAGGCCTCATATTCTGCGATATTATTGGTACAGAAGAAGTTCAGTCTTGCGGTGAACGGATAATGATTCCCGTCTGGTGATACCAGGATTACTCCAATTCCATGCCCTAACACATTCGACGCACCATCAAAGCACATCTTCTATGACCTCTCTTTTGATGACTCGGATTCTATTTCTGAGATGCACATTAAGTCTTCGTCTGGGAAATCGAATCTTAAAGGCTCATATTCTTCTGTTGTTCGAGTTGCTAGAAAATCAGCTATTGCGCTACCTTTTATCGACTTCTGACTTACATAAGCAATGTCATATTCTGAGAGGAGAATCTGCCATCGCGCCATTCTTCCTGATAGTGTCGGCGATTCCATCATGTATTTTATCGGGTCCAGCTTTGAAATCAACCATATCGTATGGTACAACATGTATTGTCTAAGTCTCCGAGCTACCCAAACCGGTATAACAATATTTCTCAATGGACGAATATTTTGCCTCATGTTCGATGAACTTTTTCTTGAGGTAGTAGATCGCTTTTCTTTCTTTCCCGACTCGTCGTGTTGCCCAATATGCAACCCATTGAACTTTCAAACACAACAAATACAAAATCAATGGTCTTCCGGAGTTTGCGATTACTAGCACCGGAGGACTAGACAAATATTGTTTTATCTTATCAAATGCCACCGGCATTCCTCGTTCCATTCTCCGGGTTATGTTTTCAAGAAGCCGAAAGATTGGTCGCATTGGTTGGTAAGTTGAGCGATAAATCGGGCGATGTAGTTTAATCTCCTAAAATCCTCTAACTTCCTTTTGCGTGCTGGAGGTGGTAATTCTTGGATGGCTTTTATTTTATCCGGATCAACCTCAATACCTCTTTTATCGACAATGAAGCCTAGCAACTTTCCCGAGGTAGCCCCGAATGTAAATTTGGTGGATTAAGCTTTAGTTGAAACTTTCTCGACCTCTCGAACAACTTCTTGAGGTTCACCACATGCTCTTCTTCCCTGGGATTTAGCAATCATGTCGTCGACGAGATCTCTATTTCTTTGTGCATCATGTCATGGAATAACGTTACCATAGCCCTCCGATATGTTGCCCCAAAGATTCTTTAACCCGAATGGCATCACCTTATAGCGAATGTTCCCCACATTGTTATGAAGGTAGTTTTCTCCATATCCTCGGGGCCATCTTGATCCGATTATACCCGAGAATCCGTCCATGAAAGAAAACAATGAATGTTTTGTTGTGTTGTCCACCAACGTGTCAATATGTGGCAAGGAAAATTATCTTTTGGGCTTGCTCGATTCAGTCGCAGATAATCCACGCACATTCGTACTTTTCCATCTTTCTTTGGTACCGGACTATGTTAGCCACCCATTCGGATATTTGGAGGCTTGTAGGAAGCCGCGTCAAACCGCTTTTGACTTCCTCTTTTATCTTCAACAGCATTTCGGGTCTCATCCGTGTTAATTTTTACTGGATGGGCTTGCATTCTGGCTTTAATAGGAGCTTATGAACCACTAAATCTTCATCTAGCCCTGGCATGTCCTGGTATGACCATGCGAAAACATCTTTGTATTCATGGAGTAAAGTGATCAAACTATGCAGGTATTCTCGAAATAGAAGTCCCAATCTTCACTTCTTGTTTCCTCTCTTGATTGCCCAAATTCTTCGTTTCCACAGATTCTTCATGAGGCGAATCTGCTTATCCTCTTGCTCCACCATTCTTAACAATTCAGGAGATGAGACATAATCTTGACATTTTCTTGACTTCAAATTCTCCTAAGCAAACAAATTTCTCAAAATCGATTTCAAGATTCAGAATCGGGCTTATTCGTGTCGTCAATATCCGAGCACACGAAAGTTGAAATGGAAAAGGAAGCTATAAGGGGACATCCAAGTATCGGAAACAACAAACAAAATGTTATGTCATGGTAATGAGGCAAATGTAAAGATAGGCTATGAAATGAGAAAATGATCATGAAATTAGTGATAATGCGAAAAATCGTGACAAAATGCATCTTCATCGATATTCATTTAAATGATAAAGAGCGAATGCAAGCTCTTATAAAAGAATTCTATTATATCTAAGGACATAATAGAAGGTTAATGTTTAGCATTACTCTGAAGACTTATAAACTACAAGAAGCTCCTCAGTAGTCCAATTGTTCAACATAAAACCAGGAGGGCAAAGGCGTATCCTTGAGACATCTTTACTTGCACCAGCTTCTTTGTCGATGACACTTATACTGACATTCTAAAAACCCCTTTCAATTAACCCCAGCATGTTTCATGGATCATCTTGTCCAGGGTACAACATTCCCGCAGATGTAAATGTTTTTGACAAATGAGGGCACTCTATCGGTTCCCATTCTGGTTCTCGGCCTAAAGTTCTTGCAATTCTTCTCTCTTGATCCTTCTTCCACTGTCTTCTTCTTTGACGCATGTCAGGCTGGAACCCCAAACCGTATCGGGCCTTGTGGTGCACTGGCTTTAAAGCCCTAACTATTCCTTGTAGATGTCTCTAAACCTCTTCTCGCACGAGCTCCCTTCCTACGGTCAACTTGACACCCATTCGGTATTTTTCGGCGCTTTGGCATCGAATTCTGCTTCCTTCAATGATGAAAGTGGCATTGACGAATTCGAGGATCGAAAGGAACATTCCACTGCGTCCTTGCTTACTTCCAGGTATGGCGCATCAGTAGAGATGGATGCGACGATGTCTTCTTCGCCCTCGACTGTGACCAAACAGCCATCCATGATAAATTTCACCTTTTGATGGAGGGATGATGGGACTGCTCCAGCGGAATGGATCCAAGGTCTTCCCAAAAGGCAGTTATAAGAGGGTGTAATGTCCATGACTTGGAACTCGACCTCATAGATGTAAGGCCCACTTCCAAAGGGATTTCGATCTTTCCATGACTTCGCACTCGTCTCGTCGAATGCCCTTACCATGGAATAACAGGCCTTAAGTAGGACAAATCCATCAAGATTCGGAAAGCGTGGCCAATGGCATGACGTTTAATGCTGACCCATTATCGATGAGTACGTTCGGTATTATGTAACCCTTGCAGCGAGTCGTGATATGCAGCGCTTTCACCGAGCCTCTACCATTTGGCGGTATCTCATCATCACTAAAAGAGATGAAATTGTCCGCATTCAGATTGTTTACCCATCTATCAAGCTTTTCGACAGATATGTTGTTGGCCACATAAGCTTGATTTAACACCTTCAATAAAGCATTCCGATGTGACTCAATTTAATGAGAGAGATAGAACTGAGATTCGTGCTGGCTGCTTGCTCAATTGTTCCATCACACTATACTCGCTGTGCTTAATAAATTTCAAGAATTCTTGAGCTTCTTCCTCATTCACAGGCTTTTTAGTTTCTTGCACAGGTGGAATTTCTTGCTCGACCTCGACTTCGTGCATCACTGCTTTCCCTTTTTGTTTCGAGTCGCTACTTTTCTTTACCGGTTCAACTTCTTTCGAATAACAATGCCCACTGCGGGTAAAATGACCTACTTCCCTAATGTCTTCAGTTGTGGCTTCGGGCTTTTCCCTTTCAGGTGCGATGATATTGACATTGTACTTCCACGGTACTGCTTTGTTGTCCTTATAAGGGAAAGGAGATGGTACTTCGATTATCATTTTTGGTTTTACCGGCTCTTTCTTCGTGTCGTAATAAATTACCAATGGTCGATCAGCACTATAAAGGGGCCCTGATGATTGGCTATCAGAGACGCATACTTCTCTTTCGTTGACATCCTCCCTCATGTTAAGGACCTTGATCTCCTTATTATCCATCCGGTCTTGAAGTAACCTTTTAAAGTCCTCACATGACTGAATGTCATGTCCAACAATCCCGTGAAAATTGCAAAAACTTTAACCTTCTTCTCCAAAAATTCTATCAGAGTGACTGAGCAATCCTTTCTTAACCAATACCTCCCAGATTTTCTGCAGAGGCGTCCTTATTTCTGAAACACATCTTCTGTCCTTCCATTCATCCTCTTTCCCCACTGTGCTCACATTCCCTTCGGTATGGTTGGGGAACGGGTTCCCCGTGGCATTACTGGCACTATCGAATCGTAGGATACCCGCGTCAATAAGTCATTGAACTCTTCTTTGAAAGCAAGATGCTTCTCGATGAGTGTGCCTGGTTTCCTGCATGGTATGCGCAACTAGCGTTTGGATCGTACCATTTCGGGTATGGAGGTTTAAGAGGTGCCATGTAATGGGGAGATATTAATTGCTTCTCCAGAAGTTTTGGGTACAGTTCCCCATATGATACAGGAATAGGGGTGAATTGCTGTCTCTCGGGATTGGGCCTTGTTGGTCTTGGTTCATTTCTGGGTTGGCTTTGAGTAGGTAGAGTGTTTTGTGGGAATGTGGTGACGGGCCTTTGGTTATTCATGGCGTATACAGGGTAGGAAGGAGGTGATGCTTGGTAGTAAGGAGTTTGAGGAGGATAATAGAAATTCGGGGGTGGATAATTTCGAGGTCGGGGTTGGTTAGGATACGAATTGGGGACGTAACGACTCCCAGTTCCCACCATGTAGGCTTCTGGCTCTTTCTTCCTTACGGGTGCTGCTTTTCTTGAGCCTTCTGATCCTTCCATTCTGCCGCTCTTGACGGCATTCTCTATGAGTTCACCAGATATTACGATATCCGAAAAATCCTTCGTAGCACTTCCCACCAGCTTGTCATAAAATGGTGCTTTCAGAGTATTGATGAAAAGGACTATTATCTCAGTCTTAGTCAGTGGAGGCTCCACTTGGGCCGAGATATCTCTCCATCTTTGCATCTTGTCTAAAGGATTCTGCTGGTTTCTTCTCCATCATTTGCAAGGTCATACGGTCTGGCACCATCTCCGATACATGCTTGTACTGATCGCAAAATGCTAACGCCAAGTCCTTCCAGGATCGAATCTTTTCTCTACTAAGTTGATTGTACCACCGGAGAGCTGACCCTGTTAGACTATCTTGAAAGCAATGTATGAGTAGTTTATCCTCGTTCACATAACTAGTCATTTTTCGACAAAACATGACCAGATGCGCCTTTGGACATCTTGTCCCATCATACTTCTCAAAATCAGGCACTTTAAACTTTGGGGGCAAAATCAGATCGGGTACCAACCTGAGTTCCTTGGCACCTAGTGCAGAGAAGACTTCAGTGCCTTCTATCGCTTTGAGTCTTTCCTCTAGACTCCTATATTTTGCGTCATGGTTATCCGATTTCAACTTGGCTACCTCTGCTGGGTCATCCAAGTCTGGAACTAGTGGATCAGCAGGACTAGCCCCTGGGCTTGACGCGAATATTCCTTGCCCCAAATTAGTGGGTGGAGCAGGTGGCATGGGTCGATGTTCCAAGCCAGTGGGTTCCCCTTGAGTATACCCTCTCTGTGTTGTATATGCGAGCGGTGGAGTGAATCCTGGGGGATAGAGTGGATTCTGATCGTGGTGAATTCTTGATTGAGATTCCTCAATGTCAGGGCTCCGCATGGGTCCTTTTCCTTTAACTAGGGCTGACATCATCTCCATCATCTTGGCCATTTGATCTCTTTGCTTGAGTGATTCCTCTTGAGATCTCACCATTAGGTCTCTCGTCTCTTGTTGCGATTTGGCCAGTTGCTCTTGTAATTCTTTTTGAGCCTTTTCCATCCTTTCAATTCTCTCATTGAATTCAGCTTCCATCACTCTAGCTTGTCGGCGCGTTTTATACTGATGACGTGGTTCCAGTCTTGTGGTATTGCAACTGCGAATTATATATTTTGTCTTCAGCGACCGAGTATGGGATATGCGATGTATGGATGAATGCATGAATGAATGCACAAATGTCAAAATGTTAATATGTTAATTATGCAAGGAATGCAAAAAATTGGTGTTAATTTCAAGGTAGCCCAATATTTAGGCATTTCATTTATCAACATATCCTATTACATAAAGTTTCCATTTTTCCAATGGTTACACAAATTTCCTAGCCACATTGCCTTGTTTCTTCACTTGTTCTAAAAACTCTGATATACTCGATCTTCGGCTCGGAGGGAATTGGCAGCTGAGGACTTCAGCTTCATCTGATAATTAGACAACTTGCATAGCCGCTTTGCGAATTTCATTGATCAAGAAGTCGAGTTGCATTTCTTTTCCTTTGAGAGTTCCTTCATACGCGTGAATGTCCCTATCGTCTCGCTCACTCTTTCTTCTAGAGCCTTCAGAGGTTATCTAATTGTTGTTGATGAGATTGCAGATATTTTCTAGATCTCGTGTTTTCCTTTTTAATTCTTGATGTTCGATGACTATTCGCCAATTCTGCGATCGCTATTTCATACTCGGCGTTTTCCTCTTAACTCTATCACAACAGCAAGCTTTTTTCCTCCTCTTTCTTCGTTTTTCCCTTCCAAAACTCCATTCCTCCCTTGATATTGCTAATTTCTTCCTTCCATTCTGCTGTCGACTTGCCTAACCCACTATTCTTTATAGTGTTTCTTAATTTCTTGTTTTCCAAATGAAGGTCCCTTAAGTCGTTTCTCACAATCTCGGCTTCTCTTTGTACTTTTTCAGTTCTGGATCTTTCAACCTGAACTTCAATCATCAGTTGATAGTTTTCTTCTTGAAGGGCACTAAGGTCTCGAGACATCTTGGCCTTTTCTCGCTCGAATTATTGTCTTGCCATTTCTAGCTCAGACGGCATTTCCTTCGAGAAAGGATTCTGGATGGGGTGGTTTGTTGTCGAGATTTGCTGACTATTTACCCGTTGCTTCCTCCATACGTTGTAATCTTGGGTAAGGGTATCAGCATACAAGGCTAATTCCATGAAATGAATTTCCTTCCAAGACTTTGCGATGTCTCGGACTCTCTTCATATATCCTTCACCCGTGAAAGCGAACTTCGAATCGTGCTAATCCTCCAGCTATGGGAGGAATTGTCGCGAAGAAAATTGCCTTTGGACCAATAGCGGAGCATATCCAACTCCTCCCCATAACCCAAGTAAAGGTACCCAATCTTGGCTTCCACATTTGTATAGCAGAACTGAAGGACGGATCCAGGGTGCTCTCTATGTTATATCCTCGGCGCGAAGATTCTGAAAGACTGATACCCAATGTTGCTCGGTGACTTCCTTCGGCCATTCTTTCTTGAGGAAAGCTTCTAGCGGGGAGAATGTTTTAGAAAACATATGGAATGGAGTGCGTTCCACCTTCCAGAAGTGACTCAAAATCCAAACATTGAGCAACTGCGCGCATCCGATAAATCGTCCCTCCCATTTTCTTCGACAACTACTCAGGGACCTGAAGGTCTCTGCTAGGATGGTTGGGACAGGGTTGATTCCTTGTTTTAACCTTTCGAAGAAATCAACTACTGCAACTTCGAGATGTCCGAGAACCTTTGGGAAAATAACCAAACCATAAATGGCCAAAGCGAATAGATTTACCCTTTTCAGCATGTCGGGATAGTTCAGAGTCAAATCTCGTAGGGAGGACCATGGAATGCAAATGGTTTCGTTCTTCTTCTTTATCTATTTTTCAGCCCATGCATCGTTCATGTCTGTCAGTCTTACTAACTTTTTCTTAAAGGTCATCGGTTTAGGCTCCTTCACATATATTTTGCCGAATTGTACATTGTTGATGCGGAGTAAAGCATCATACTCTTCTATGGTTGGAGTCATGTCTTCTTGATTGAAGGTGAAACACTGATAAACTGGGTCCCAGAACCGAACCATGGCTTGAATCAACTGTTCGTCTACACGGATGGTGACCAGGTGAGCTATATCTCCATACCTCTCGGTGAAAATGTCTCTAGTGTCCGAATCCCACCGATTCCAAATTTGAACCAAATCTTGAGGTTATTTTGACGAACATTCACAGTTATTTGTTCGGGCAGATTGGCAGCACACCTTTCCACAAGACTATCCCCCTTGTCCCTCTGAGTTTTTAGAGACCAGTCCCGCACCACGGCATTCTTCTCGGTCATTTGTGTAATTGACTCCTCCATCAGAAACCCGTTTTTTGGCAACCAACCTTTAATCAACACCTTCCTAATATGATGCCTATGATGCATGATGAAAGTAAAAATAAAAATAAACAAACTTGGTTAGTAAACATAACAAATACAATTTTGAAAAACAAACTAAACTACCCAATCCAATTACTTTGCATAAACAGTGTAAATGAAGGGCAAAAGGCATTTTCCCCGTGTACTTATTTTGGTGACTATAAGCGGACGAGAGGTTCGGCATGGCTCTAATTGGATAGCTCAGATGGTTCATTATATGTAGTCTCGGTTCTAGACAGTACTTTCGAATTGCTCGTACTATCATCTGCTAAGATTAGCACGAAGCCTCGATCATAACCCATCACAGCTCACGAGTTCAATTCGAGGATTACATTTACTTATGCCTATGCGGAGGACAAGTTAACTCACGAAAGCATAAGTCATATGTAACCCAAAAGTATTCACTAGCTTTGTGCGGAGGGACGAGTTAACTCACGAAGGCGTGGCGTTTACTTTCACTTAAACGGACGGAGCCCGGTAGAGAGCTCATGTTATGCGAAAATGCAAGTGCACATGCGTGGGGAAAAACTTCATAAACCTTTACGTTTTACTTAAAAAAACTAAACCAAAATTAAAACCATAAAAATTGAAAACTAAAAAACAACCAAATAAGTAAGTTAGAAGAAATATTTACAACACAATACAAATGCATGAATTTTGAAAATGAGATTTTCGGATCACGACCAAATATTTACTTTGAACAAGGAAACTTGAAAATTTTGACAAACGTGTTTAATTCCAGACACGACTCTCAAAAAGGGTCCCCAGTGGAGTCACCAGCTGTAGCGGCGTAAAAATTTTAGCTTGGCTTGGTCGCTAATTGTGGCGATCTATTGAAAACTTGAAAACTTAAATTTTGATTTTTGAAATAAACAGGGAGTCGCCACCGATCCTTTTTCCTAAGTGTGATCGGACACCTATTAGATCTCCTATTAAAACAAATAAAAGGGTGAGTTTAGGTCTACTTTAAAATCCAGAGAAAAATTAGGATTCGAAAAGTCGGTTCTGCCATGAGGAAGGTATTAGCACCCTCGCGACGCCCAAAGATTGGTATCTCATAAACACGTGTTGTCTTGATTTTCAAAATACGAGTTCAATATAAAATTTAGTTGTGGTCCGATTAAAAGAAAACGAGAAGTTTAAAATTCTTGATTTTGAGAAGGACATACCGTCTTAACACGAGTCAATTTGATGTTCATCCAACATAGCGATGAAATCGACAACATGGTGTTAAATCGATATGTTTCCTTGTATATTGAAATGAATTTAGAATACAGAGGCGTAATTTTCAAAGCAATGTAAAACAAAATTGATATAGAATAAAAATAAAGGGTAAAAATGCATTTGAGCAAAATATATATGACAATAATGTTGAAAAAACTAACTATGCATATAAGATTAAATATAATAACAAGATCGACTACAAGAAAACAATGAACATGTATAAACATGACATTAAGAATATGTACATAACATATTTTGCACATGCATATATATAAGTAATAATAATATTAGAAATATGCAATATAATATTAAAGATATACATATAATAAAATAAAAAATATAACCAATAACATTAGAATATAGATCATAGTATACATGGAACGTGATATTAAAACTTACATACATAGCATATAAAAAGCATGTATAATATAATATTAAAACATCTACATAATATATACACATATGATTTCAAGGTTAAATACATATTAAAAGAAAAAAAGAAAAGAAAAAATAATATTACATCAAGATATATTTATATATGTGTATTAAAATTATGTACATATATAGTAAAATACATGGACAATACAACATTCAATATATACATGATATATAATAAAATGACAGTATACATAATATATAAATTATATATAACACCACATGTACTATGATAATAATAATGATAATAATAATAAGGATAATAATAATAACAATAATAAAAAATACAAAAGAAAATATGACATAATAATAAGGTAAGGAAAATAAAGTAGTAAATAATAATATATTAAAAATAATAAATATAATAGTAAAAATAATAATGTTAAAAATAATACCATATGAGAAGTATATATATAGATACATATATGTAATAAAATATACACAAATATTCAATAATAAAAGTACATATAATAATAGTAATAATATCAAGAATAGTATAAATAATATGTACCCAGCAATAATAATAAGTAGCAATAATGTAGTAATAATGATAACAAAATTAATATTACAAATAATATTTAAAACAAAAAGGACGAAATTGAGACTAAAAGCAATTAATTGTGGATAAAATTAGAAACAAAATTGGGAATCGGACTAAATTACAACGCATGAATTGGAGGGACCAAAGGCGCAATATCCCAAGCCTTTAAAACGCAACATATTAAACGGGTCTAAATTGTAAGATGATCGAATTTGAGGCCAAATTATAAATAAATATAAACTTGATTTAAAATATTGAAAATGCGGAAGGGCTGATTGCGCAAATAACCCTTCCGCATTTAAAAACACGCGGATCCTGTTGGGGCGGGTCGGGTCGACCCGACCCACCCCTGAAACGACGTCGTTTTATGTATAAAAGGGGGGGTCCAAAACACCGTTTTGGACCCCTATATAAGTCAAAAAAATTTTTAAAATCTCATTTGGCATCAGCAGAGAAAAAAAAAAGAAGAAAGAGAAGGGAGAAAAGAGAGAAGGGAGGAAGGAGGGGGAGAGCTCCGGCCACGGGTCCGACCGCCGGATGGTCGCCGGAGGTCCGCCGGCGCCAGCGTCGCGGTGGCCGAAAAAGGTAAAAAAAATCCTTTTTTTTTATTCTTTTTGTACTATATTTTCGTTTAGTTAGTGTTTATTTAAGATGCTTGTGCTCAAAAAGGATCAAAAACAGTAACTAAAACGAAATGAAATCACTTAGGATCTTTACCACTTTCGATTCTCTGATCTTTGGTGTTCGTTTTTTTTTGTGTTGATACCTGTTTGGATTGGTTTTTTTTTCGCTCTATCTACTGGCTTTTGAAATATATGTCTGTATCGATAAAAAAAGGAACCATTTTACAGTGTTTCATTCGGCTTTTTTATAGCCTATTTTGTTACACTTTTATTATTATTTTTTGCTACCTATTGCTTGTCTGTTGTTTTTGCAGGGTATGGCCGGTGCTGTGGAGTGCGTGGTGGCCGACATGGTGGCATGGGGAGCTGGGGCGCCAGGGCATGGGCTAGTGTCAGAGGGGCGTGCGGCGCAAGTGGGATTAGGGTTTCTGAGTGCTGAGTGGGATTATTGGGCTGGGGTAGTTGGGCTTCGGGTTTAGTTGTTTAGGCTTAATGGGCTTATTGGGTTAGAGGTTTTAAGGGGTTTAGTGTTTTGTAAATGGGGTTTTAAATTGTAAATGGGATTGGGCTGAAATTGGCCTAGTACAATGTTTAATAATAAGTTAATTTATAAAATATATTTTCATTGGACACAAGCATCCAAGGCGGTGAACGAATCACTGATCAAATTAATTTGGAGATATCTTTTTTCTAAATCAAGTGAATTTACTAGTTTTACTTTCTTTTAAATATTTTTGTAGATATCAAGAGATACCAAAAATTATTTCACTAACAAATTTTTAATTCACTCGAAAAGTTTGTATTTTATTTCAAGGGGTCATAATTAATCATTAGATTTCTCATTTTTAAAATTTAAATTTATTCGCAATTGCGTAATTAATAAGTACCAATTTTGAGTGTTGTAGGGCTAGTACAATCTTCCTTACACATAATCGACTCTTGAATCTACTCTTTCCCTAGAATTCAACGCAAACTCAAATTTATCTTTTTAAAAGAATATTAAAATCTCTGTATAAAAGGTGTTTTTTTTTTTGTGACCGATCACACTTAACAAAAATTTAAAAATTATTAAAAATAATTTCTTTTTGAAATTTAAAGTGATCTAAAAACATATTTTTAAGTACTTTGGACCATCTAGTGCTGATTTCCTTATTATATTAAATATTTGCAATCACTTCTAATATATTGTGCTTAAATTGTGACAGAGCCAATCGTCAACATGCCATAATGATCTATTGATACTGAAACTGAAGTTTTTGTTATATTGATAGAGCTTGTCCTTCAACGTGTAAAACGTGTGTTTGTTATTTTTCTCCCTTCAAATTGTATGATCGTATTCATTAAATGAATTAATGAATTTCATTTTTAAAAAGATATATTTTTTAAAATTAAATACTTTATAAAATATTTAAAACTTTTTAAAAAATTGTAAGCCTTAAAACAATCAACAAAATATATTTTCTCTAAAAATTAATAAAAATATGTTTGAAATTTTATATGAAATTTAAATTTTTTAAGAATAATATATTTGAAAATTATAGTAACGCTACAAAATATATATATTTACTAATTATATACACCTTTTTTATATTTTTCCTAACATATCATTATTTTCAACACTATCGTAATCTTGTTTTGATAATTCCCTTTCCATATATCCTTTTTCTACATAGAATCTCAAAAGAAAATGTGAATTAATGTAAACGTGAGAAGACTTAGAGGTAAGTCACCCAATGAAAGTGACCTAACCCGACTTATGGAAGAATCAAACAATAATTGTGTATTGTAGCGACGTAAAAAAAAAATTAGTTTCGCTTGGTCGCTAATTGTGGCGATTTATTAAACATTTGAAAACCAACTTTCGATTTTATTAACAAAGGGAGTCACCACCGATCCTTTTTTATAGGTGTGATCGGACACCTAATAAAATTATTTTAAAACAAAAAGAAGGCCAAATTTAGGTCTACGTGAAAGTCCAGAGAAAAATTGGGGTTCGGAGTCGATTACGCTTCGAGGAAGGTATTAGCACCTCGCGACGCCCAAAATTGGTATCTCATAAACATTTGTTGACTTGATTTTCAAAAATACGAGTTCAATATAATATTTAATCGTGATCCGATTGAAAAATGAGAATTTTAGTTTTCGATTTTTTTAGAAAGGGTGTCCTGCTTTTTAACACAAGTCGGCAATTTCACCCAACATAGCGATGAAATCGATGGCTTAATATTAATCGGTACATTGACTTATTTTTGAAATTAATTAAAACATGAGAAAAATATTCCTAAAGTGAGAAATTAAAAATAGATAAAGGACGAAAAAAATGATATCATTAATGAAAAATATTAACATGGAATACTAGAATATTAGAATAACAATAATAATGATATTTACAAAATAAAACAAATCATGTACTAATAATAAAATAGGAAAAATGATATATTTGGTAATAATAATATAAAATAATAATATGTATATAAAATACATATATATATATGCATATAATAAAAGTATGTAATAATAATAATAATAATATCTACAATAAAAGAAAATATTAGGAAGCGTACATAAAAAAATATATACATAAAAATTTTACAACAATAATATAAAATAATGATATGTGCAAAATATATATATATACATATGTACATAAAATATACACTAATATAATAATAGTTATAATAATACTAGCAATAGTAATAATTTGTAATAATAATATATACACAATATGGTATTTAAAATATATATATATATGTATATAATAGTATTTAAGAATATATACATAAGAAATATATAACTAATGGCATTAAAAAATATATACATAATATATATAAAATACCTAAAAAAAAAGAAGGGGAAAGAAGAGAAGGGTGGGGAAAGGAAATCCGGCCAAGGGGGCAGTCACGGTCGATCGTCGGTTGCTGTCACCGTCAATCGTCCACCATCAAACCCCACTGTGGCGGAAAAGATAAATTTTTTAACAATATATGTATATATAAAGAAAGAAAAAACAACACAAAAAAAAGAAAAAAGATTCGAAAGAAGAGGAAAAAGAAAAAGATGCAACCTTTTATTGATGTTTCTTTTGTGTTCAAAATTTGAAGGATTTTTGTATTTTTTTTCAATCTTTGTAAAATCCCTTCTTCCTTTTTTACATGATTTTGAATGGCTTTTATAGCCATCTTTTACATGATTTTCTTTTTTTTTTTCTATTTTGTAGGTGGTGGTGGTAGACAATGGGAGGAAAAATGGGGCAAGTGGGAAAGTGGTTAGGTGGCTAGGTTTTTTATCTTTTTTGTTAGGTTTTTCTTTTTTCTTCTTTTTTTGGGGTTAGGTTTTTTGGGGTAAGTTTTTCTTTTTCTTTTTTTTTTTTTTTTTTTTTTTGGGTTAGGTTTTTTTTGGGGGCTTAATGGGCTTTTGAATTGGGTTTGGGTAGATGTAAATGGGTCATGGGTTAAGGGTTTTAGTGGGTTTAGAGGTTTGGTTGGGTTTTCATATAATTGGGCCGGCAATTTGGGCTTCTACAATGCCCTCTTTGCTCATTGTCGTTACAACGAAAATAGAGCAAAGACTTTCAAGGAAGACCAAACTTGCCCAGTCTTGCTAGGTCTTGACTTGATTTGGAACTCTTCTTGTTTAGTTAGTCTCTTTTCAGTCCACCGCATCTTGTAGCTTTGGTTCAATCCATCGCAAATTCGGAGATATGCCTTGTAGCTTCAATGCTCCAATGTAACTTCAAGGATATGAGATTTGTGGCTTCGATCCGCTTCATCGTAACCCGTAAAGATAAGATCTACAATTTCAATATGCTCTTCTATCGCTTCAGTGAGATAAGGTTTTGGTCTTCTCTTCTGCGACTCCAGAAAGGCAAGATCTGATGCCCTCGATCAACTCCACTGCAACTTTAAGGAGGTAGAATCTGACGTCTTCAATCACTTCAATCTTTATTCTCTCTGGCATGTGATCCTGAGCTCAACTCATTTTTGCAATATGAATTGACTCTCTAAAAGTACATTAAAAACAGAATTGAAAATAGCTCAATACGTGAGCCAAGGCTCAACTCACCTCTCATAATATGAGTTGATTTTTGAAACTTAACTTGAAAAGCGATTTTGAAAATACCTCGATATGTGACTGGAGGTTCAACTCACCTCTCGCAATACGAGTTGATTTTTGAAAAACGAAATTAAAAGACTCAACTCAACTCTCGCAGAATTAAAAAGCTCAACTCACCTCTCGCAATATGAGTTGAATTTTTTGAAAAAAACAGAATTGAAAATAGCTCAAAGACGTGAGCCAAGGCTCAACTCACTTCTCAATATGAGTTGATTTTGAAAATGAATTTGAAAAATAGATTTTGAAAATACCTCGACATGTAACTCGAGGCTCAACTCACATCTCGCAATGTGAGTTGATTTTTTGAAAAATATAAAATGAAAAATACCTCTGTGTGTGATCTGAAGCTCAACTCACCTCTCATAATATGAGTTGATTTTTTGAAAGATAGAAATTGAAAATAGCTCAACAAGCATGAGCCAAGGGTCAACTCACCTCTCGCAATATAAGTTGATTTTTTGAAAACAGAAATTGAAAATACCTCAACGTGTCTTGAGGCTCAACTCATTTCTCGCAATATGAGTTGAATTTTGAAAACAGAAATTGAAATTACCTCAGCGTGTCCCGAGGCTCAACTCACCTCTCGCAATATGAGTTGATTTTTTTTTGAAAGGCAGAAATTGAAAAATGGAAATTGAAAATACCTCGGCGTGTGATCTGAGGCTCAACTCACCTCTCGCAATACGAGTTGACTTTTTTGACAACAGAAATTGAAATTACCTCAGCGTGTCCTGAGGCTCAACTCACCTCTCGCAATATGAGTTGATTTTTTTTGAAAGGCAGAAATTGAAAAACGGAAATTGAAAATACCTCGGCGTGTGACCTGAGGCTCAACTCGCCACTCATAATCTGAGTTGATTTTTTGACAACAGAATTGAAATTACCTCAACAGTGTCTCGAGGCTCAACTCACCTCTCGCAATATGAGTTGATTTTTTTGAAAGATGAAATTGAAAACGGAAATTGAAAATACCTCGGCGTGTGACACGAGGCTCAACTCGCCTCTCAATAATCTGAGTTGAAATTAAAACATAAAATTGAAAATACCTCAACGTGCCCGAGGCTCAACTCACCTCTAGTAATATGAGTTGATTTTTTGACAACAGAATTGAAATTACCTCAACGTGTCACGAGGCTCAACTCACCTCTCACAATATGAGTTGATTTTGAAAAGTAGAAATTAAAAGGTTCAACCTACCTCTCGCAATATGAGTTGATTCTTGAACAACGTAAATTGAAAACAGAATTGAAAATACCTCAACGTGACTCGAGGCTCAACTCACCTCTCGCAATATGAGTTGAAATTAAAACACAAAATTGAAAATACCTCAACAGGCGTGCCCTCGAGGCTCAACTCACCTCTAGCAATATGAGTTGATTTTGAAAAACAAAAATTAAAAGGCTTAACTCACCTCTCGCAATATGAGTCAATTTAAAACATAAACTAAAAATACCTCAAGTGTGCCCCGAGGCTCAACTCACTTCTCATAATATGAGTTGATTTTGAAAACAAAAATTAAAAATACCTCAACGTGTCTTGAGGCTCAACTCATCTCTCGCAATATGAGTTGATTAAAACACAAAATTGAAAATACCTCAACAGTGCTCGAGGCTCAACTCACCTCTAGCAATATGAGTTGATTTTGAAAAACAAAATTAAAAGGCTTAACTCACCTCTCGCAATATGAGTCAATTTAAAACTAAAAATACCTCAACAGTGTCCCGAGGCTCAACTCACTTCTCATAATATGAGTTGATTTTGAAAACAACAATTAAAAATACCTCAACGTGTCTTGAGGCTCAACTCATCTCTCGCAATATGAGTTGATTTTCCTTGAAAAGCATGAATTAAAACATCAAAATACCAAAACACGTCCTTTGGTAGAATTCGGTGTCTTTTCCTTTGATTCATTCGACTCTCATTCAAGATTTCTTGCTCTGTTGGAGTACCAGATATGCCATGTATGATGTTATCATGATATGCACATGTTTGTCTTAAATGCTTTTATGCCTACATGATTATGCGGTGCTCCTTAAGCATGTTTGTCGATGTCCATTTAGCCACGATTGTTGAGGATCCGTGTTCATTGCTTTGATTCTCGACTTTCTCTTCGAGCCTTATACCGTCTTCAAGCTTCACGAGTAATCGACGTTTCTCGATATCACTCTTTTGCCCCGATTGAACTTTGTTCTTACTTTGAGACTCTTGTGCTTATCAAATTTTCATCCGTAATGCTTAACATTTCTTTTGCTTAGAGTATGTCATTTCACCATTTATCATGTAAATAAACACATAATGAGATGCATGAAAAAGGTCGATAGGGACAAAATGATATTTCATATTCATCTATTTCAAATGTGGCAAACAAAGCAAGTTAACCAATGAGAGTAAAAAATGTCAAAAGAAAGAAAGGATCGTATTCAACGGATACAAATGCTTTAGATATTCAACACATGAACTCTTCCTCGTTCCTCAATCAAAAATCTTTTCGAGCGGCTTCTTGCGTAGAAGATTTCGAGCTTTAAATGCTTCAAATCTCGTAGTCTCACTGTTTGACCCATTGTTAAAACGCCACGCTCTTTAAGCGTGTTTACCTCATTAGGACGCCTCTCGGGTTTTCATCCTAATCTTTTGTGCTAATCAAGACGCCTTTGCGGGTTTTCGCCTTGATCCCTTTTTTTTTTGATGCCCTTTTGGTTTTCATCTCAAGCATAATATTTCTTCACAAGATCTCGAGTTCACTGGATTCGATGAGCTCCTTGCCATCCATCTCGGTAAGGATCAAAGGTCCTCCTAAAATGCCTTCTTTACGACGTATGGTCCTTCCCAATTTGGTGCCCATTTTCCTCGCAGTCCTTTTGTATTGGGAGAATCTTCCTCAAGACGAGTTCTCCTTCATGGAATTCTCTTGGCCATACTTTCTTGTCATGGGCGCGATCATTCTCTTCCGGTACATCCGCTCGTGACAAATTGCTCTTAGACGTTTTTCTTGATGAGGTTCAACTAATCATATCGAGCTCGAACCCATTCGCTTCTTCTAACTTTAATTCCATTAAGACTCGCAGGAGGGATCTCAACCTCAATAGGTAGCACGCCTTCCATTCCGTAAGCGAGAGAAAGGAGTTGCTCCGTAGATGTTCGCACAGATGTGCGATATGCAAACAAAGCAAATGGAAGCTTCGTGCCAATCTTTATATGTCTCAGTTATTTTCCCAATGACCCTCTTAATATTTTTATTGGCTGCTTCAACAGCCCCGTTCATCTTTGGGCGATAGGGCGAGGAGTTATGATGCTTTATTTGGAACTGCTCACACACTTCTTTCATCATCTTATTGTTCAGATTCGTGGCACTATCTGAAATGATTCTTTCAGGCAAACCATACCGGCAAATGATTTCCTTTTTCAAAAACCTGCAAACTGCAGTCCTCGTCACATTGGCAAACGAAGCGGCATCTATCCATTTTGTGAAGTAATCAATGACCACAAAAACGAATCGATGTCCATTTGATGCTTTTGGAGAAATTGGCCCTATGACATCCATGCCCCACATAGAAAAAGGCCACGGAGAAGTCATGACATGAAGGGGTGAAGGGGCTACATGAATTTTATCGCCATAGATTTGACATTTGTGGCATTTTCTGGCAAAATTGATTCAGTCATTTTCCATTGTCAGCCAATAATAACCGAGTCTCATGATCTTTCTGGCCATATTGAAACCATTGGCATGCGTTTTGCAAATTCCCTTATGGACCTCTTCAAGTATTTTTCTGGCTTCAACATCATCCACACATCTCAAAAGCATCTGATCCTTTCCTCTTTTATACGGATATCCCCATCAAGAACAAATCCACGCCATTCTTCTAATTGTTCTTTTATCGTTCTCATTCACTTGTTCGGATACCTTTGATTCTTGATATATTCTAAGATATCATGGAACCAAGGCCGTCTGTCTACTTCTTTCTCAATGCTACAACAGTGTGCAGGGACCTCGTATATGTTTATTTTGAGGGGCATTATTTCTGCTTCTCTACTTGCTTTGAACATTGAAGCCAAAGTGGCCAGGGCATCAGCCAGTTGGTTTTCTTCTCGTGGGAAGTAATGAAAAGCTATTTCTTTGAATTCCTTGATCAATCCACCACTAAATCGCTGTACTTAATCAATTTTGAGTCCTCACTTCCCACTCTCCACGGATTTGGTAAATCACTAGGGTGAGTCCCCGACACCTCCAAGATCTTGATGTTTCGTTCGATAGCGACCACGAAGCCCCATGATACTGAGCCTCATATTCTGCGATATTATTGGTACGAAGAAGTTCGGTCTTGCGGTGAACGGATAATGATTCCGTCTGGTGATACCAGATTACTCCAATTCCATGCCCTAAAGCATTTGACGCACCATCAAAGCACATCTTCCATGACTTCTCTTTGATGACTCGATTCTATTTCGTGATGCATATTAAGTCTTCGTCTGGGAAATTGAATCTTAAAGGCTCATATTCCTCTGTCGTTCGAGTTGCTAAGAAGTCACTATTGCTCTCCTTTTATCGACTTTTGACTTACATAGGCAATATCATATTCGAAAGGAGGATCGCCATCGTGCCATTCTTCCCGATAGTGCGGCGATTCCATCACGTATTTTATTGGGTCCACTTTGAAATTAGCCATGTCGTGTGATACAACATGTATTGTCCGAGTCTCCGAGCTACCCAAACCAGAGCGCAACAATATTTCTCAATGGACGAATATTTTGCCTCATATTCGATGAACTTTTGCTTTGAGGTAGTAGATCGCTTTTCTTTCTTTCCGACTCGTCGTGTTGCCCCAAAGACGTAACCCATTGAACTTTCGAACACAGTCAAATACAATATCAATGGTCTTTCGGAGTTGGCGGTACTAGCTTTGGAGGATCGGACAAATATTGTTTTATCTTATCAAAGGCTACCGGCATTCCTCGCTCCATTCTTCCGGTTATGTTTTCGAAGAAGCGAAAGATTGGGTCGCATTGGTTGGTAAGTTGAGCGATAAATCGGGCGATGTAGTTTAATCTCCTAAAATCCTCTAACTTCCTTTTGCGTCGCGGAGGTGGTAATTCTTGGATGGCTTTTATTTTATCTGGATCAACTTCGATACCTCTTTCATCGACAATGAAGCCTAGCAACTTTCCCGAGGTAGCCCCAAACGTACATTTGGCCGATTGAGCCTTAGTGAAACTTTCTCGGTCTGTCGAACAATTTCTTCAGTTCACTACATGCTCTTCCTCCCTCGGATTTAGCAATCATATCGTGACGTAGACCTCTATTTCCTTATGCATCATGTCATGGAATAACGTTACCATAGCCCTCGATATATTGCTCCAAAGATTCTTTAACCCAAATGGCATCACCTTGTAGCGAATGTTCTCCACATTGTTACGAAGGTAGTTTTCTCCATATCCTCGGGGCCATCTTGATCGATTATACCCCGAGAATCAGTCCATGAAAGAAAACAATGAATGTTTTGTTGTGTTATCCACCAACGTATCAATGAGTGGTAAGGAAAATTATCTTTAGGACTTGCTCGATTCAGTCACGATAATCCACGCACATTCGTACTTTGCCATCTTTCTTTGGTATCGGGACTATGTTAGCCACCCATTCGGATATTTGAGGCTTGTAGGAAGCCAAGATCAAATTGCTTCTTGACTTCCACTTTTATCTTCAACAACATCTCAAACCTCATCCGTCTTAGCTTTTGTTGAATGGGCTTGCATTCTGGCTTTAATGGGAGCTTATGGACCGCTATATCTTCATCCAATCCTGGCATGTCCTGATATGACCATACGAATACATCTTTGTATTCGCGGAGCAAAGCAATCAAATTATGCCTAGTGCCCCCTGAAATAGAAGTCCCAATCTTCACTTCTTGCCTCCTTTCTTCAGTTCCCAGATTTATTATTTCAACAGATTCTTGATGAGGCAAAATCTGTTCATCCTCTTGTTCCACCATTCTTAGCAAATCAGGAGACGAGACATAGTCTTCAGCGTTTTCTTCGGCTTCGAATTCTCCTAAAAAAACAGCCTTCTCAAAATCAATTTCAAGACTCGTAACGGGTTTGTTCATGCTGTTGACATCTGAGCACCTGAAAGTTGAATGGAAAAGGGAACTATAGAGGGGCATCCAAGTATTGAAACCAACAAACGAAATGTTATGGCATAGGATGAGGCAAATGTAAGGATTGGCTATGACATGAGAAAATGATTATGAAATTAGTGATAATGTGAAAGATTATGACGAAATGCATCTTCATTGATATTCATTTGAATGATAAAGAGCGAATGCAGGCTCTTACAAAAGAATTCTATTATATCTAAGGACATAACAGAATTTTAACGTTTGAACATTACTCTGAAGACTTATAAACTATAAGAAGGTCCTCGGTAGTCCAATTGTTCAACATGAAACCAGGAGGACAAGGGCGTATCCTCGAGACGTCTTTACTCACATCACCCTTTGTCAATAACATTTATAATCGACATTTTGAAGACCCTTTTCAATTAACCATAGCGTGTTTCGTGGACTATCTTGTCCAGGTACATCATTCCCGCAGATGTAAATGTTTTTGACAAATGAGGTACTCTATTAGTTCCCATTCGGTTCTCGCCCAAAGTTCTTGCAATCCTTCTTTCCTGATTTTTTTCACTTGTCTTCTTCTTTGACGCATGTCAGTGGAACCCCAAACCGTATCGGGCCTGTGGTGCATCGGCTTTAAAGCCACGACTATTCCTTGCAGATATCTCCTAAACCTCTTCTCGCCGAGCTCCCTTCCCTCTTGTCAATTTGACACCCATTCTAGTATTTCTCGGCGGTTTGGTACCGGAATTCTGTTTCCCTCAACGACAAAAGTGGCATTGACAAATTCAAGGGATCGGAAGGAACATTCCAATGCGTCTTTGTTCACTTCAAGCACGGTGCATCAGCGAGAGACAGATCGACGATGTCTTCTTCTCCCTCGACAGGTGACCAAACAACCGTCCATGATAAATTTCACCTTTTGATGGAGGGATGATGGGACCGCTCCAAGAGAATGGATCCGTGGTCTTCCCAAAAGGCGCTTATAAGAGGTGTAATGTCCATGACTTGGAACTCGACATCATAAATGTAAGGGCCCACTTTCAAAGGATTTCGATCTTTCCCATGACTTCGTGCCTCGTCTCCGTCGAATGCCCTTACCGTGGAATGGCAGGGCCTTAAGTAGGACAAATCCATCGGTATTCTGAAAAGCGTGGCCAATGGCATAACATTTAACGCTGACCCATTATCGATGAGCACGTTCGGTATTATGTAGCCCTTGCAATGATCGTGATATGCGGCGTTTTCACCGAGCCTCTACCATTGGGCGATATTTCATCATCACTAAAAGAAATGAAATTATCCGCATTCAAGTTGTTCATCCATCTAGTCAGTTTTTCAACGGATACATTGTTTGCCACATAAGCTTGATTTAACACTTTCAGCAGAGCGTTTCGGTGTGGTTCTGAATTCAACAGCAGAGATAATACTGAGATTCGCACTGGCTGCTTACTCAATTATTCTACCACTATGCTTGATAAATTTTAAGAATTCTGTGCTTCCTCCTCGTCCACGGATTTTTAGCTTCTTGTCCAGCGTAGTTTCATGCTCATCATCACCACGTGCATCGGTGCTTTTCCTTTCGTTTCAAGTCACCGTTCTTCTTTATCTCCTTGAATAACATCTTCCACTAAGAGTGAAATGACCTACTTCCCGACGTTTCCAGTCATGGCTTTGGGCTTTTCATCTTGGTGTGACAATATTAACGTCATATTTCCATGGTATCGCTTTATTGTCCTTGTAAGGGAAAGGAGACGGTACTTTGATTATCATTTTGGTTTCACCACTCTTTCGTCGCATCGTAATAAATTACTAACAGTCGATCAAGCTTATAAGGGGACCGATGATCGCTATCGAGGCGATACTTTTCTTTCATTAGTCTCTTCCCTTTGTTAAGGACCT
The DNA here is from genome assembly GCF_025698485.1 of Gossypium arboreum. Taxonomy (NCBI): domain Eukaryota; kingdom Viridiplantae; phylum Streptophyta; class Magnoliopsida; order Malvales; family Malvaceae; genus Gossypium; species Gossypium arboreum. Next base: position 83,160,525 of record NC_069074.1, read on the forward strand.
TAATCTCCTTATTATCCATCCGGTCTTGAAGCAACCTTTTAAATTCCTCACACGATCGAATGTCGATCCCACAATTCCATAGAAATTGCAAAACTTTGACCTTCTTCTCCGAGAATTCTATCGGGTGACAAAGTAATCCTTTCTTAACTAGTACCTCCAGTTCTCTGCAGAGGTGTTTTTATTTCAAGAACCCATCTTCCGACTTTCCATTCGTCCACTTTCCCCACTATGCTCATATCCCTTTCGGTATGGTTAGGGAATGGGTTCCCGGTTGCATTCATCGGCACTATCGAATCATAGGATACCGCATCAATGAGTCCCCGAACTCTTCTCTTAAAGGCTAGGCGCTTTTTAGTGGAATGTCCCTGGTTTCCGTATGGTATGCACAACTAGTGAATTGTATGTTTTAACCTCGTGACAGTATGGAATATGCAATGAATGAATGAATGCATAAATGAATGCATGAATGTTAAATGAATGTCGATCATGAATGAATATGCAAAAATTTGGTGTTAATTTCAAGATAGCCCCTATTTAGGCATTTCCTTAATCAAAGGAGTATTACACAACGTTTGGTCACTCGTATAATTGACTCCTCCATTAGAAACCCGTTTTGGCAACCAATCTCTAATCAACACCTTCCTAACAAGATGCCTTCGATGCGTGATGAAAAATAAAAATACGCATAAACGACCTTGGTTAGCGCAACACATATAAACAGAGAAAAAGCTGGAAAATCTAACAAATTAAGCTACTTGGTCCATGGACTCGATTCCTTGCTTAGAAAGCACAAATGTAAAAGAAATAGAAGGTAAGATGTGCTTTTCCCGTGTACTTATTTCGGTGACTACTAAACGAGCGGAGGTTCGGCATGGCTCTAGTTAGGTGGCTCGTATAGTTTATTATATGCGGTTTTGGTCTAGATAGGTACTCGAATTGTCCGTACTGTCATCTGCTAAGATTAGTACGAAGCCTTAGTCATAACCCATCACAGGCTCACGAGTTCAATTCGAGGGATTACATTTACTTATGCCTATGCGGAGGGACAAGTTAACTCACGAAAGCATAAGTCATATGTAACCCGAAAGTATTCACTAGCTTTGTGCGGAGGGACGAGTTAACTCACGAAGGCGTGGCGTTTACTTTCACTTAAGCGGACAGAGCCCGGTAGAGAGCTCATGTTATGCGAAAATGCAAATGCACGGTGTGTGGGAAAAACTCATAAACCTTTACGTTTTACTTAAAGAAACTAAACCAAAATTAAAACCATAAAAATTGAAAACTGAAAAACAACCAAATAACAAGTTAGAAGAAATATTTACAACACGATACAAATGCATGAATTTTGAAAACGAGATTTTCGGATCACGACCAAATATTTACTTTGAACAAGGAAATTTGAAAATTTTGACAAAACGTGTTTAATTCGACTCGACTCGCAAGTTTTGTCCCCAGTGGAGTCGCCAGCTGTAGCGACGTAAAAAAAAATTAGTTTCGCTTGGTCGCTAATTGTGGCGATTTATTAAACATTTGAAAACCAACTTTCGATTTTATTAACAAAGGGAGTCACCACCGATCCTTTTTTATAGGTGTGATCGGACACCTAATAAAATTATTTTAAAACAAAAAGAAGGCCAAATTTAGGTCTACGTGAAAGTCCAGAGAAAAATTGGGGTTCGGGAGTCAGTTACGCTCGAGGAAGGTATTAGCACCCTCGCGACGCCCAAAATTGGTATCTCATAAACATTTGTTGACTTGATTTTCAAAAATACGAGTTCAATATAATATTTAATCGTGATCCGATTGAAAAATGAGAATTTTTAGTTTTCAATTTTTTTAGAAAGGGTGTCCTGCTTTTAACACAAGCCGCAATTTCACCCAACATAGCGATGAAATCGATGGCTTAATATTAAATCGGTACATTGCCTTATTTTTAAATTAATTAAAACATGAGAAAAATATTCCTAAAGTGAGAAATTAAAAATAGATAAAGGACGCAAAAAAAATGATATCATTAATGAAAAATATTAATATGGAATACTAGAATATTAGAATAACAATAATAATGATATTTACAAAATAAAAACAAATCATGTACTAATAATAAAATAGGAAAAATGATATATTTGGTAATAATAATATAAAATAATAATATGTACATAAAAATACATATATATATGCATATAATAAAAGTATGTAATAATAATAATAATATCTACAACAAAAGAAAATATTAGGAAACGTACCTAAAAAATATATACATAAAAATTTACAACAATAATATAAAATAATGATATGTGCAAAATATATATATATACATATGTACATAAAATATACACTAATATAATAATAGTTATAATAATACTAGCAATAGTAATAATTTGTAATAATAATATATACACAATATGGTATTTAAAATATATATATATATATATGTATATAATAGTATTTAAGAATATATACATAAGAAATATATAACTAATGGCATTAAAAATCTATACATAATATATAAAAATACCTAAAAAAAGAAGGGGAAAGAAGAGAGAAGGAGGGGGAAAGGAAATCCGGCCAAGGAGGGCGGTCATCGGTTGATCGTCGGTCATCATGTCAAATCGACCACACCACCACCGTGGTGGTGACCGGAAAAGGTAAAATTTTTAACAATATATGTATATATAAAGAAAGAAAAACAACACAAAAAAAAAAAAAAATTTGAAAGAAGAGGAAAAAGAAAAGATGCAACCTTTTATTGATGTTTCTTTTGTGTTCAAAATTTGAAGGAATTTTGTGTTTTTTTTCAATCTTTAAAATCCCCTTCTTCCTTTTTTACATGATTTTGAATGGCTTTTATAGCCATCTTTTACATGATTTTCTTTTTTTTTTTCTATTTTGTAGGTGGTGGTGGTAGACAATGGGAGGAAAAATGGGGCAAGTGGGAAAGTGGTTAGGTGGCTAGGTTTTTTATCTTTTTTGTTAGGTTTTTCTTTTTCTTCTTCTTTTTTTGGGGTTAGGTTTTTTGGGGTAAGTTTTTCTTTTTCTTTTTTTTTTCTTTGTTTTTTTTGGGTTAGGTTTTTTTGGGGGCTTAATGGGCTTTTGAATTGGGTTTGGGTAGATGTAAATGGGTCATGGGTTAAGGGTTTTAGTGGATTTAGAGGTTTGGTTGGGTTTTCATATAATTGGGCCCGGGCAATTTGAGCTTCTACATGTATCTTATAATATATTTAATTAAATTTATTAGTTTATCAATCAAAATTTAATTAGAATCCATCAATATTACACACATCAAAAACCCAAACATAAAATTCACTTTTAAAGTATTGATGTATTTGTATTATAGGAAATGGATTAAATTAGTCTCTTTATTATTAAATGTATTATTTTAGCCTTTATATTAAGTATGAATGATTCTTCCAAATTGAAGTCAGAGCGATTCTTGAACGATTGAAATTGGTTTGGGTTAGAGGATTCAATCGTGCTTAAATGCGTTTTATCCTTCCATTCAAGAGTTGGGAAAATGATATTAATAATTAAATTATACCAATTTTTACAATATCTAAAAAGCATTTATAAATAATAAAAGGAAAAAAAAAAGAGAAACATTATTCATATTGATGGGCTCTTTCGTTCTCTCACAAGTAAAAGTACTTGTGGAGAGGATCATGTAAAATAATGAACTGAATAATTTTAAACGTCTCATCATTGCCAAAATGAAATAATAGAAAATAAAGAGTAGCCATTTTATGAATAAAATATAAATTTTATGAATGTGGGCAAGCCATTTTATTTATAATTTTCTGTGTTTTTCTTCTTTTTCGGACTTTTTTTAAAGTCAATTTCTTAATTTCCTAACCACCATGAGATTACTTGTCACAATTCATCTTTTTAAATGAGAAACATTTTCCACAATTTGCCATCACTTGAACATACACCAACTTTTCTACGATTAGTACTTGGTTTGCTTTGAGTGGAATCTTCCAACTAGCTTTCCAACAATTATTGTATCCTCCTCATTATTTTTACTTACCCCACGGATGAATAATTCACTCATCAAATTAGTTCAAAGATTCCTTTTTTCTAAATCATGTGAATTCACGAGTTTTGTTTTCTTTAAAAATATTTTTGCGGATATTAAGAGATAATGAAAATTATTTTACTATGAAATTTTAATAAAACTAGAAAATAAGTGATTTATTTAAAGGGATCACAGTTAAACATTAAATTTCTAATTTTTTTAATTTTAAAATTTTTTGACAATTGCATAGTTAATAAGGTATTAATTTTGAGCGTTGTAAGAGTGCTATAATCTTCCTTATGTATAATCAACTCTTGAATCCACTTTTTCTTTAGAATTCTACACAGATCATAAATTTATATTTTAAAAGAATTTTAAAATCTCATTATAAAAAACAACTTTTTTAGGTGATTCACCAAATAATAAAAAGATCGGTAACAATTTCTTTTTTAACCGGAAAATAATGGAATGATAATTTTTGGTTAAGGCTTCATTCTATTTTCATCATTTAATTACTATTTTTTCGATTTAATCACATAATCTTTTAAAATTACCTTCCTCTTATTAGTTGTCGTTAGTTGAGGGACAAAAAATTGATTTGAGCTTTTAATTGGCCAAATAACAAATTAAAATATTCAAAATTTATATATTCTATAAATTTGATCTTAAATCTAAAAATAAATAAAAATATATTTTGAAAATTCAAATTTTTTAACAGTAATATATTTAAAAATTATAATAATATTACAAACCTGAAAAATTATATTACCAATTACATTCTTTTTATATATATATATATATATATATCTTAACATATCATTATTTTGCAACTCCTACATCAAAGAAATGAAAATTTATTTGAGTAGTTAGCCTTTTATAAAAACAACTATACTTGGAGCAATGGAGAATTATTGAATTGTATTATATCGTTTACTCAAATATTTGTTTATAAAATAAATTAACTGTTTCCTCTTATATTATATTCATGTATCTATTTTACATCTTTCATAACAATATGACTTATTCATTTTAATCTTTTATAGCATAATATGCTTTAAAATATTTTGACATCATTCATAAAAATTATAACAAATTTATAAAATAATTTAATGATATTTAATTATTAATGGTAAAAAATTTATATCATATAAATTCTGAATCATTAATTATATATCTACATATTATATCAAATTTATCTTTCAAAATTATTTCCTTAAAATTAAATAAAATATTATATTTATAAAATTCTAAACATGTTATTATTATTGTACATATATATTTACATATATACGTCCAAATTATAATAGAATTAACATTTACTTGTATAAAAATGTCTTGAAAATTATTTTTTCAATTCCAAAAGAATTGTTTCATTTATAGAACCATAAAACTTTAAAGATATAAACTCTATTAAATAATAATAATAATATTTTAAACAATAAATATTGACTTTATTTTAAAATGACATTATCTGATTCTTTTAATATATATTGCTAAGCTTTACATTAATATACATGATTTATTTGTTCTTTATTATTATTATTATTATTATTATTATTATTATTTCTATGATTATAATATTATATTTTAAAAATGAATAGCGATAAATTATTTTTTATCATTCATAAAAGTTATAATAAACTTACAAAATGATTTAATGATATTTAATTATTAATAGGAAAAAATTATATTATATATATTATGTATATATTAAAATTTTGAATCATTAATAAATATCAACACATTATAATAAATTCATCTTTCAAAATTTTCCAAAATCTTATTTATAATATTATAAATATTCTTTCAAATATTTTAATGTTTAATAATAAGTTAATTTATAAAATATTCTTTCAATAAATTAACGTGATGAGACCGTTAGGTGCTTGGATTTGGTAATGGGGATGAAGAGAAAAGGGATGGAAGTGAAGAAAAATGTTGAGAAATGGAAAGGGTTAGCGAGGGAGGCCGCCATTAAATGTTGAGATATGGACCTTCAAGCTTTTGTGGATGATGTTACTCAAACTTAAAAATGTTTTTTTTAATTAGTTTTTGTTAAAGAATATTTTTTTATTTTTTCTTATGTGGTATGCCATATTATCGTAGTACCATGTGACAACTTAGGTGATTTTTGTCCATAACATTAGTCAAATCAACGATTAAATCGTTCAACTCACAGTTTTCGTTAGAGGAAGAGGTTAATTGATTTCTTTAGAATCATTGAGTACTCAATTAGTTCACTTTTTTCATAAAGGCTAAATTATTATTATTTTTTAATTTGTTACTGTTGAGGGGTATAGTAATAAAAAAAATTAAGGTAAAATGAAAAAAGTGTAAAGAGTTAAATTTGTTATTATGCTTAAAATGTAAAACAAAAATCTATTGAAAATGAAAAAAAATGAAAAACCACGAGTTCTGTCATTTATGTTTGCTTAAAATTATAGTTTTGGTCACCAAGCTTTTAAACTAAATAAATAGTCATCAATATTATCCATTTGTTACCTTATAATAACTCATGGTAAAGGTAGACCCCTATGCAAGAAAGGATTAAATGCCATTGGAAAAAAAATTATCTTTTTTCGAATCATTTAATGTCATTTCAACATTTTCATTTAAAAAAATTGAAATATCATTTTGAATTTGATCTTTTCAAAATAAAAATTTTAAAATTATCTTAAATTATTGGAAAGAGATACAAGATTCATGGTATCCCAAATTCATTTAATCTTATCACTCTAAGGAAGTTGACATCATTTCAAACAAAGTTTTAGGTCAAATTCTTCATCTAGTCCTTGTAATTGTTCTTTTAAGTGAATTTCATTATTATTCTTTTATTTTCTTTGGCTTAAATACACATTTACCCCTAATTTTATCACATTCTCCTTAATTGGTGTTTATAGTTTAGAAAATTTTACAAATATATATTTTTTAAGAAATTATAAGAAAATTACAAAATTCCAAAATAATATAAAAAAGCTAAGAAAAGCCTAGAAATTCAAAAAAAAATCATGTTTTTACAAATTGGGAAATACCTAAATTTGTTTTCATCAATTAAGAAATTAAAAAAAATTGTTGAGAAATATCTTTTTAGAGATTCTTAGCGTTGACAAGTTCTATCGACCACTTCTCTTACGCTCCTTCCAGGATCTTGCTTTTTGTGTGTTGAAAACTCAAATGAACAAAATATCAACCTACATCTTAAGGCAGGAAGGCCGGAACTTTACTTTCCAGCCCGTCCGATACTATGAAAGAAGAATAAAGAGAGTCTTTGCTAGCATTTTTTTTTTCTTTATGTCATTTTCTATGTTTGTTGTCAAATACAATGAAAGAACAAAGAAAAATGTTGGCTATTTATTTCCCAATCATCCTGAAACTACTTGCCATAGGCGTAGAATTTTCTAACCAATTTTCAAGCAATCTGACATGAATTCTCAATCACAATTAATTGAATTCAAGATATATTTGGATGAGAACACAAATATTTCAATTTTAACACAAACCAATGTTTGGGTTATACTTTGGGATAAGAACTCCAACATTTTAAGATCACATTTTCTTTTATAATTCTGGCTTATCAACTAATTTGAAAACAATAAAACGTCTTACACCAAAAACTAAAAAATAAAAACGTCGACATTAAATTTGTTGGTATGCAATCAATTTTAAGATGGTTTTTGGAGTTATATATCACTTTAGCATTGACTTGCTTTTCTACTGTTAGCCCTCTCCAACAAGTTAAATATTTCAATTTTAACAACATTGACAGGTCTTTGGGGTAGGGTCGAGCAAAACTCAATACAAACAGATGATATAGGTTGAGTTGGCTCAGTCAAGCCCATGCCCCTAGCTATACGCCCCTGGTAAAATTAATTTTAAAATTAATTATAATAGTTCAAGCGATTGATTATTGAGTAATGAAATACATAATTCAACCAATTGATGTACTCAAATTATAATAAATATATATTTACTTTTATGGTATCCTTCATCTCCTTTTTAGAGTTTGTGGCAATTTTTTTAAGCTTCAAATTTATATTTTTATTACGAGAATAATGTGTTTTACAATTACATCTGCTGTTTATATTCTTTTTATTTGAAAACATATATTATAATATATGAAAAACATATAAATATATATATAACCAGATTTTCTCACATTTTATGTTAAAATATTTTCTTTTAAATTTAGTATAGGTTGGGTGGTAATGTGTTTATATTTTAATACTAGTAAATACGTGTTCAATCTTTAGATTTATAATTTATATTTTTTAATTAAAGATGATAACGTGGTTGAAGATGGTACTAACTCTAAAGCACTTAAAAATAGTAATAGCTTAAAATGAGGGGCTTTTGGTAAATATATTACTAAGTTGGTGACCTGATTGAGAGTGATACCAACTCAATAAAACACTTAAATATTGACTACAAATCCTATCACACACTTATGTGTATGAAAATCACAAAATTAGAATACAAAGATGTGTTTAAAATAACATACAATAAATAATAAAATTTATGGTTCAAACTAATTAATAATAACACTTGAAATATGTACGATATTAAAATAAAAAAAAATTGTGCATAAAACAGAATTTTATCATATTACATCAATAAAGTTATATTTGTTTCCCCCACCAATTGTTTGTCATTAAGAACATTAAAGTATCCTTGAATGATATAACTTATTCTAAATAGAGTTTATGTATGGTTGACTTGCGATACGAACTCAGTAGCGGCTTAAAATTATTAAAATACCCTTATTTTAAAGGGAAATTAATATTATTATAAGTTTATTTTCACCTTTTCATACTTTTATATAATTTTCAAATAAAATGATTGAAAAATATTATTTGAGAATCAAACACAAGACCAAAAAATTCATATAAAACACCCTTAACACTCCACTGATAATCATTTGTTGATATATTTTTGGTAAAAGACCTCTCAATTCCCTCTTAATTTTAATATTGTGCAAATTAGTCCCTCTCAAAAAATTGAAGCAATTTAATCCCTATCAATTTTGAAAGTGAGTAACTAAGGACAATCAATCATGGTGTTAAATTCTTCCATCAATTGTACATAATTTTGATTGGTATAATAATAAATTTGCCTTCACTGTTTATATATTTTGTCATTTTGGCCTTAATTTTAAAAAAATTCGAGAAATTCAACCTTAACATTTACATATTTACACAAACGTTGCGGGAAAATTTTGTTAAATTAAAACCAAATTGCAAAGTGTGTAAATTTTGAGGGCTAAATTTATTAATATACCAACCAAAATCATGTACATTTTATGGAAAATTAACATCCTGATTAATTATTCTTAGTTGCTCACTTTCAAAATTAATAAGGACTAAATCGCTCTGATTTTGTTTAGGGTGACCAATTTCCTCAATTTCGAAATTGAGAGAGACTGTTGAGATCTTTTACATATATTTTTTATAAATATATTTTAATATAAAATATATTTATTCACCCACATAGTGGGTGTCATAAAATATTTTATTATTAATTGAGTTGATATAAAAATTAACTCGAATCTAATCCAAGATTGATGATAACAATATGATAAATAATTTATTTATTTAATATTCTTAATTTAACATATTGATGTAAATTTTAAGACATGCATATCTTATAGAATTGTGATTATACTTTTTGAGTATTGACTCAGTTTTCCACAATTGTGGGTCTCTATTTGAGCAAAACAATTTCAACATTTCTTCATCTCGTTTAATCCAAATGCATTTAGGATTTTCTTATATCATTTTAATCATTTTAATTGTTTCAAAAACGAAAAAAAAATTGATTCTTATGTGAGCAACCTCTAAAAGGTTGAGCACTAATTTAACGAGTTGAGAAATACTTAAATTTGTTTTCATGAATCAAGAAATTAAAAAAAGAAGTTGAGAAATATTTTAGAGATTCTTAGCTTTGACAAGTTCCCTCCACCATCTCCCTGCCTCCAGTCCCACCTCTTCTCTTATGCTCCTTCCAGGTTCTTGCTTTTTGTGTGTTGAAAATTCAAAGGAACAAAATATCAACCTACATCACAAGGCACGAAGGCCAGAACTTTACTTTCTAGCCCGTCCGATCCAATGAAAGAAGAAAAAAGAGTCTTGAGATCTGACAACTTTATTTCATTTTTATGTTCTTTGTCATTTTCTATGTTTCTTGTCAAAAACAATGAATGAAGAACACAGAAAAATGTTGCCTATTTATTTCCCAATCATCATGAAATTACTTGCCATAGACTTAGAATTTTCTCACCAATTTTCAAGCAATCTGACATCATTTCTCAATCACAATTAATTGAATTCAAGATCTTTTTGGATGACACAAACATTTCAATTTTAACACAAACCAATACTTAGGTTATACTTCAGCGCTTGACAAGCATGGGATAAGAACTCTTACATTTTAGGATCACATTTAATTCAATTGCATTTAAGACCTCATGATTTTATTCTATAATTTTAGTCTTATCAACCTTTTCGGAAACAATAAAACATCGACATTAAATTTGTTGTTGATGCATTCAATTTTGTGAGGGGTCTTTGGAGTTATATGTGACTTTAGCATTGACTGACTTTTTTTTATAATTAATCTTTTATAATAAGGTAAATATATCAATTTTCATAACATCGACATGTTTTTGAATAGGACCGAGCAAAACCCAATTAAAACCGATGATATTGGTTTAGTTGACAAGGTCAAGTCCATTAGATTGATAAAATCAATTTTAAAATCAGTTATAATGGATTAAGGTAATTAATTATCGAGTAATGAAATACATAATCAAATCAATTGATTTTGTTAGAAAGTAAAAGAAAAAGGGATAAGCTGAAAACTGATTGCCTTTAATTAAAATTAAGGAATTCGCGTTTTACATGTTAGATAATAATATCGCATATATAATAAGAAAAATTACATACGATTATTTATTATCATAAAAATAAGTTTAAATACTATTAAATAAAGTATGAATTAAAATGTGTAAATATTCTAGAAATCATTTCTAATTGATGATAGGCAAATTCGAATTAAAATTAATATGTAAAAGCTAAATAGTAAAGTTATACTCCTTAAACTATACCTAATTTAAATTTTTAACATTCTATTTTTAAAAATAGAGTCGCTTCCTTTAAAAAGAATATGTAGTAATTTAAAAATTAAAACTATCAATAAAATTAGATATCTTAATAATTACCCAATAAACAATACTTAAATATAGATGTGTTTTATAAAAAGAAATTATCAACTTAGAGAAGTTGCAACAAAATTTAAAATCCATTTATCAAAGGAATATTTAAAACTTATAATCAAAATTGTGACATAATAAAATAGATGAGCATAACTTGGATTTACCAAAAATCAAACTCCCATTCATGCCATCGAATTGATATATTGTTTTATGTTGCACAAGACTTTTTTTTTTTTGTATTTTGATATTGCTAGTGATTTAACTTCTTTATATTGTAGAAAGTAGAATTACTCTTTTTTCATCATTGCCTATGTGTTAGCAAAACGAAATAATATAAAATAACGACTTCTCTCTTTTAATTTAATCTATGGTTTAAAATTTTGAGAAAATATTTATTAATTTATATTTTATATTTTAATGTTTATTGAACGGATTTATATCATATTTGATACCTATACATTGATTAAATGTCCAATGTGACACATTTACTTTTAAATTACGCCAAAGATCTATGTACTTCTCTAAAATTTAAATTTTAGTCCCAATACTTTAATTTAGAGACATTGAGTTACTATACTTTTTATTTAAAAATCTTGATCCCTTCATCAATTTTATCATTATAATTGTTGATTTAGTTGTTATAAAAAATATAGAAAACTTTTTAGCCTTAAACATTATAGTTTTTGTTAATTTGGTCCTTACTCTTTAAAATGACATAAAATTGTAAAAATATTTTAAAAATTAAATTTTTCATATTTTTCAAAAACATTTATAGTTTTTTTTTTGTGGTTTGACAACTTATCAACTTGCCTCTTAATTGTAACCAACTTTTCTGACCTTTTTCGTACCCTTAACGTTAACCCTCCGTTACAACTTTCTAAAGACCTATTGATTGGTGTGCCATCTCGATTTTTTCTTTTATAATGGTGGAGATTTGGTTTTCAAGCAAGCCTATGATAATCACATTTTTCGTTCGATTGTTGAGCGCACAGTACTTGAACCTTAAACACTTTGAGTGCTTTGAGTGAATCTTAGTTAGGGTATTGATTATTTTTGAGTTTGAATTTCATGTAATTATTGAGATAGATGAGACGTTTATGTTTTTTGTGCTTTAAAAATTTCTACTTCGATTGCTTTTATTCTTTAGTGCCATGCTAGTTTCAATTTCCAATGCATGATTATTTGTAGATTATTCCTAAGAAATTGTCGGTGAAAACAATAAATTGAGGGAAATTAACTTGAATAAGGGTTGAGAAGTTTTCTTAAGGACAAACAAATGCTTAAGTGTGGGGATATTTGATAAGTGCTAAAAGTAACATGTTTTAACATCATTCTTAATGTGTTTTTGGCTGATTATTTGTTGTTATTTATGAATTTTATGCTCCTAATACTTTCAATTCGTGTTTTTATGCTTAATAGAATATTTGGAAGGAAAATGAGCAAAAACAAAAAAATAGGGGCAAATTAGAGGACCCACACGAGCTGACCCATTCCACACGACCGTGTGACCCATACGACCATGCAGCAGCCATGTCGATTTTGTAGATTTGCATTCTGAACTTCGAAAAAATATGAATTTTAGGTTTTTGGGGCATTCTAAATCGTATATATGACAAAAATAAGAAGATAGGAGAGAACTTTCCTAGAATATTCAAGAAAACAACTCCAAAAACACCATTGAAGCCTACTTTGAAGTAGATTTTAACCAAGATTGAAGATTCCCAACTGATTTATTAGGAGATTATTATAGTTTCTTTATTTCTTTCGATTATACTGCCCTTTGGATGCTTTTATTTTTAAGCATGAACTAATTTTCTAAATACCTAAGAAAGATAAACCCTATGATAGATTGTGACACCCCGAACCCAACTGGGACAGACTGGCTCAAATTTAAAGCATTACATTAACCACCTAAGTGACTCTCCAACTAACGACCACCCAAGACACACCCCGACCTTATAACACCTCAATCTTATCTAATTATTAGTTAATTTTTAATGTGAAAGCAAATTATGATCCAATTTTAAACTTTTCCTAGGTAATTTAACATGAGGACATCTTCGTCATTTTACCACCTATGGTCAAACTAACCTGATTTTAGATCTAAGTGTTTACCGATCTTCTTTTAGTCAAATTATGCAAGCCTAAAATATCCAGCTTAATTTGAGTTTGTTTACTATGTCTAATTCAAGTTTTATTATTCGGGACTAAATTGTAACTTAAACAAATTAGAATACCAATTTAAAGAGACAAAAATTCAAAACCTGAAAACCCACATGGTCGTGTCCCCCAGATGTGTGTCGTTAAGTGATCGTGTTCACGTCGTGAAAAACTTTTAGACCGATTGCACACGCCAGTGTTACTTACCCATATGCCCGTGTGAAAACCACTGCACCTATTTTTGTGAAATACTCGTTTTAAAACTCGATTTTGCATATTTTAATTGCTAATTAAACCCAATTTAACTACGATTAATTAACATACATATACATACATCTTGAATTGATTTATTGACATCAATCAAGCCTCAATTATATAGAATTAGGCAATCAATTTCATGCATAACAAACACCGAATAAATCAATCAAGTGGTGTACCTTAGTCACTAGTAAACCACTCCATGGAAGCTTCATTTAAAAAATCATTAGTATAAATTTCATGCCTCACACACCATGTTATCAATCACTGTCTTATCAAGTAACAATACGCTGTAACTCATTCAACAATTAAACTCAAACATGCCTCAAAATTATTATAAAACCATCCAAAATAAAATGTCCAATGTCCAATTACAACCAAAATTAAACTAATTCCCAGGAGTTCCACAATGCCCGATTATAGTATCTAAAACGTGTAATAAAGTCTCTACCAAGCCTCAATCTCTTGGAACTCTCTTGCTCGGCTCTTCAAGCCCGACAATTATCTGTATAAATTGTGAGGGTGTGAGCTTTAAAAAGCTCAATGAATGTTCATAAAAATGACTAGTAAATCAACTTCCAAATCATGCTTAAATTATATCCAATCACTCATCAATTATTAACCATAATATTGAAACGTGTGATAAATGATAAAACTAACATATTTTAATCCATTCTTAATGCATTTTTGGATGATTATTTATAGAAATTGGAGAATTTGATGCTCCTAATCATTTTAATTCAAGTTCTTATACTTAGGTGACCATTTGGGAGAAAAAGGAGCAAAAATTAGAAAAAAAAAAGAGAGCAGATTTTAGGAGCCACACGGGCTTGTTACAAGCTCATGTCGATTTCGCACCTTGCTTCCAAAACACGTGAAAAAACACAATTTTTAGGCCTTTTGAGCATTCTAAAATCTATAAATACCAATTAGAAGAAGAGACATGGGAGCTATAAGAGAAAATCAAATAAAACACTTGAAGAACACCATTGAAGCTAACTCTGAAGCGGATTTCTATAATATCCTGATTTTGGGCCTAGTCGGAATAGTGGTTTTGTGACCACAAAATCCGAGATAGAAATAATTATTTTATGATTATTTTAAGGTCTATGATATGATTTCATGATTGTGTGAAAATTTCGTGAAGAAATTTTATGCATAAAGTGCTTAAATTGAAATTAGGGACTAAATCGAATAATTTGTAAAACTTGCATTCTAGAAGTTTCTAGTATGAAATTGTTTTGAAATATTAATTAGGAGGTCTTAAATAGAAATTTTACCAATTTCTAAGTCTATGGACAAAAATTGGACATGGATGAAATTTTTAGAAAGTTTAGTAGTAAGGGAATTTTGGTCATTTAGGGGTAAAATGAATTAAAATACAAAATTAAAAGCCAATTTTGCTCATCTTCAACCCCATGGCCGAATATAGCAAGGAGAAACCATGGATAGGGTTTTTCAAGCTTCCAAGCTCAATTGTAAGTCCGTTCTAGCCTCGTTTTTAATGATTTTTACTTTTTTGGAGTCCCAGTAGCTCGATTTAACTTATGCTAGCAATAATTTAACCTAGGGTTTATATTTGGAAAAATACCCATAGGTGAAATTTGTGTATTAGGGTGTTTTATGATAGAATATGAGGTTTTAAATTATGTTAGACAACTTGTGGTACTCGGTTTTAAGTGAAAACGAGCAAAAGGGCTTAATCGGTAAAAATACCTAATAGTCATAAGTACATGTTAGAGTGAGAATTTGATGTTGCCATAGAAGGGAAAAATTATCATCATGTCATAAAACATAAGAAAATAGGCTGAAGTTTAATTTACGAGCTTTGGGGAAAAAGTGTAAATATGCAAAAGTTTAGGGGCAAAATTGTAATTTTTCCAAAATATGATTTTGGGTCAATTTGAATAATGTGAGTCCTAATTAGACTTATTTTAAATGATAGAGCAAGGAAAACTGAAATTCGGGCTAAAATGGGGAAAATACCAAGTTGTGGATGAAATGGTAAAAGTAGCCATTTTCGCATACGAGGTAAGTTCATGTGTAAATGTAGTAACATAATTGTCATTTTAAGCAATTTAATGTTGATTATATGATATTATGCTGATTATTATCATGAAATATTATGCTTTGTGGTTATTTTCGAATAAAATGCAAATTATGTGTATTAATTGTTAAATATAAAGTACTACCGAGTGTTGGTTTTGGTATTTTACGGAAGATGGCAAGGATATGTGTTCGAGAAAAATCCCGTTTGAACCTTAGGAATAGATTAGGATACAAGTGACATGTCACTAGGATGGTTGAGCATCCGAACTCGTTGAGTTGAGTCCGAGTTCACTTATGGATGCGAATGTCCGAACTCGTTGAGTTGAGTCCGAGTTCGTGAAATGTAACTAGGCATCCGAACTCGTTGAGTTGAGTCCGAGTTCACCTATGGATGCGAACACCCGAGCTCGTTGAGTTGAGGCTGAGTTCGCTTATGGGCGAGTTACATGGTAGCTTGGCTACATATGTGGCACTTATGTGCAAACTTTCCATGTATCCGAATTATATTCCGATGTGTTCAACGGGTAAAGTTCTACTGAAATGGAGGAATACTCAAGATGAAAGGGACGTATTGGTAAGTATTGTGAAATGGGTACTTTGAACAGGAATGTACTTAACCCTTGGGTTGAAAAATCGATATAACAACAATATGGTAAGATGATAAATGAAAATGTGATATGAATATCTTGGTAATGATTATGCAAATGATGTTTTATGTTTGCTTATATGGTTATGTTACTTGCTATTTGCATGTGAACTTATTAAGCATTTATGCTTACTCCCTCCTTTTCATTCCTTGTAGTTTTGATAAGCCAGCTCGGAAATCGGGAACGGTCGGAGGCTCGCTCACACTATCCGTATACCATCTTGGCATAATGGCTTGTATATTTTAAGTATGGCATGTATAGCATTATAATCATTTTGTATATATGGTCTTATAATATGGTTATTGAATGTTATGGAAATTCTTGGTAATGAGTAGCCATTGGAATGGCTAATCATGATCATATTTGGTGTTATGTATGTCAAATTACTAGCTAATCCATGGAAACCATGAAATAGGTAAAATTTACCATAAAATAGATTCAGACAGCAGTAGTGATGTGAATTTAAAAAATCACTAAAAATAGTATAAATGGAATTAAATAATGAATAAATTATGGAATCGAATCTTGATGAGTCTATTTTCATATGGAAGAAGCGAAACAGGTATATGAGCTATATTTTATGAGATGTTTAAATTTTTGTGAAATAGGGCTAGAGCGATTTCTGGATCCCTTGTTCTGACTTTGGAAATTCACCATAAATTTTACAAAGATAATTAGAAGTCATGCTTTATATGTAAAGATTAATTATTGAGTCTAGTTTCATTATAGATAAACAACATAGTCATTGAATCTCTGTACAGGGAGATATCTGATTCGTAATACACAGAGGTCAAAGTAGTCAAACCCTGAAATAGGGGAGTCTTTAACTAATAAAATGTACTAATTGGCCTGACCAAAAATTCTAGAAAACAATTAGTATATAGATATATGAGTCTAGTTTTAGGAAAAATTTATGGAATTTGATTTCGAGTTTTGGAACTCGAGATATGATTTTTAAAGCAACTGTGATGCAGTTAGCCAGCTTGTCTGGAAATTTTAAAATGAATTGTATGAGCTGTTTAAGTAATGAATTAAGTTCGTTAACACCTCGTGTTTGAATCTGGAAACAGTCTCGGGTATGGGGCGTTACATTTAGTGGTATCAGAGCAGGTTTAGTCGGTTCTCGGACTAACCTAGCATGTGTAAAAGTTTAGCTATACATGCCACTAATCTGTGATAGTGTGATGTTTTCCGACGCGTATGAGTACCGTCTTATTTAGACAGGGTACTTTCCAACCGAGCTGCACCGACCATGTTCAATGTTATGCGAAGGTATTTGAGTAAAATTATGATTATGATAAGTCTCGGTTCAGAAAAGTATGAATAAAAGTTTATGATACATATGTGATAAATATTCATATTTGCTTAATGCTCATATGATGTAGTGTATGTGGCTTACTTGATAAGATGAACGGAATAAATAGAAAGTAGTAGAGGTATGAATAAAGGTCATAATATTATGATACGAGTGAAAATGTCCTTGTCTTGATTTGGACGTCGAATGTTGATAAATGTTAATGATATATAATTTTATGAGATAAAGGATTATAATGAAATGAACTTATCTATGTTAAATTGTTGGACTGAATTATATGATTGTAATGATATGTACATGATGATGCACGAAATGAAAGTATTGATTGTGATGCAAATATCTATGTTTGTTTGGCCTTATATGATGTCATGAGCATGAATTAATTTAATTAAATGAATGGATAAATAAAGTCATCTAGAAAACATAGAATGTATGCATAAGTATATTGTCTAAATGGGACAATAGGAAAATTTGTGTAAGCCAACATGAATGTTGCATTGCCTGAATGAATGACACGATTTTGATGATGTTACTATGATGATGGAAGTTGTGTCATATGTGTATGTATAAGAAAGTCGAGTCGAGGTCCTACAACCCTCCCCTCATCAAGTGGTACTTATAATGGAATTTCATGAGATTTGTCTTGAATAAGTTTCCGGTTGAGAACCCAAAGAGTACAATGATAGAATAATTATAAGTATGATTAGAGATTGAAAATGAGCTGATAAGTAAAGTCGAGCCAAGAAAGTATCGGATTGACGTAAAGATTATTGGAGTTATGCACTTGTCCCGATTAGAAAAGGAATTCTCCTTGGTAAACCGAATTACTCGTGCAAGGTCGAGAAAAGTGTAAATCGAAATTTATTCAGAATGACCTTCTTTAGTGAATGGTTTAATATGAAATTTGTGACCGCAGAACTAGTTGGGGAAATGATAATTGAAATGTGAACTATCTGAGTGTGACAGCTTATGACCGGACAGATTTAGCGATCTCTTTTGAGATGTTCTATGTGTTTACCCGTTCTCGTAAATATTTCTATGGGTATTGATCTTCGAAGAAATTCTTGTTATATGGGAATGTCTTCTAATTCGGTGTTGGATGAAAGCATTGGTAGTCTGACTGGTTTATAATTTATATTGCTCTATTTCATCGGGTATTATATTTCATTTCATCTGATAAGAATTGATGAGAGAATACGTATGATATTATGATTATGTTTCTTCTACTTGATGCTTCATCTGATATATATGTATGGGAAGATATATTGATCTTGTTATATTTGATTTCAGTGGGATTAAATGATGTTTTCTTCTGGACTTTCTTTCTTTGAAGAATTATCGGGGTATTCCGTATTTTCTCTATGAGTTTGGTTTTCGATTCTCTGATATAGTATCGTATCTTGGGTTTCTTTATCTTGGATCTCTTTATTCTGGATTTCTTTATTCTGGGTTTCTCTATCTTGGATTTCTTTATTCGGTTTTCTTGTTATCTTTGTTCCATAATTTGTCAATTACGACTCATGTTCGAAGTGGGTTCTTCAGCTCGTGATAATCATGTCAAATATGACTATACTTCTAATTTGATCTTGGTAATGTGGTGATTTTAGTATTGGGATTTTTTCTAATTTCTATGTAAGGATTTGACATCAATAAAGGCATAGATGATAAAACCACGAGTTTCAATCGGTATGGTAAATTATTTATTTGAAAGATTTCATGTGACAATTATGTCAGGATTATTTTTCCCAAGTCTGATAATAGAATTTCATTTTGTACGGATAAAAGAGTAAATAGTTTGAACGAGAAGTGTATATTTATTAGAAAGAGTTGGATATTAGTTAAAGTCACTACGAATGATAAGGTTTCCATCTTGTGAAAGTTGAAAAGTTTATTACATGTTGACAGAGTTCGGATAGATAAGAATATTGGTAACCGAAGCGTCTGAACTAGACTAGTCTACATTGAGCAAAGACTTCCTGACTTTCAGTAATGTATTGTTGTATGAATTGTGATGTGTTTCAAGACAGTGAGGTAATGTGATAGTTTAGAGCATCCGATGTTACATAAAATCGGAGTTGTTAAAGGGGTTAAAGTTGAGCATTGGGATCGATCAAAATTATCCTTGTCAGTGTTCATATTGGGATGGAAATAAGAAGGATTATTCTTGAGGCCATATCAGAATTATTTCTATGGCGGAAAGAGGAAAATGTGATGTATCCTATTGTTAAATGTTTGGCGAGATCTATAAATCATATCTATATTGAATGAATTCCTACTCATCAAATTCATGGAATTTCAGGTCTCTTTGATTGTTGGATTTCTTGGAATTCCGGTCTCCATTAATCAAGTTAAGATTCGGGTTTTATGTCATGATATCATGGGAAACTGAGAAGGGTTGAAAATTTAAGAACAGTTGAGAGTTGAAACTGTAAGCTTTCAGATCATATGACAAATTGAAGAGATGTATTGGAGGTACGGTCTAAGTGAAATTTCTTCGGCACCGAATATGAGATTAAAAGTGAAGACCACTTTTCTGGTAAGATTTTCGGGGACGAAAATCCCTAAAGGGGGGAAGAGTTGTAATATTCTGATTTTGGGCCTAGTCGGAATAGTGGTTTCGTGACCACAAAATCCGAGATAGAAATAATTATTTTATGATTATTTTAAGGTAAATGATATGATTTCATGATTGTGTGAAAATTTCGTGAAGAAATTTTATGCATAAAGTGCTTAAATTGAAATTAGGGACTAAACTGAATAATTTGCAAAACTTGCATTCTAGAAGTTTCTAGTATGAAATTGTTTTGAAATATTAATTAGGAGGTCTTAAATATAAATTTTACCAATTTCTAAGTCTATGGACAAAAATTGGACATGGATGGAATTTTGGAAAGTTTAGTAGTAAGGGCATTTTGGTCATTTAGGGTAAAATGAATTAAAATACAAAATTAAAGCCAATTTTGCTCATCTTCAACCCCATGGCCGAATATAGCAAGGAGAAACCATGGATAGGGTTTTCAAGCTTCCAAGCTCGATTGTAAGTCCGTTCTAGCCTCGTTTTTAATGATTTTAATTTTTGGAGTCCGTTAGCTCGATTTAGCTTATGCTAGCAATAATTTAACCTAGGGTTTATATTTTGAAAAATACCCATAGGTGAAATTTGTGTATTAGGGTGTTTTATGATAGAATATGAGGTTTTAAATTATGTTAGACAACTTGTGGTACTCGGTTTTAAGTGAAAACGAGCAAAAGGGCTTAATCGGTAAAAATACCTAATAGTCATAAGTACATGTTAGAGTGAGAATTTGATGTTGCCATAGAAGGGAAAAATGATCATCATGTCATAAAACATAAGAAAATAGGCTGAAGTTTAATTTACGAGCTTTGGGGAAAAAGTGTAAATATGCAAAAGTTTAGGGGCAAAATTGTAATTTTTCCAAAATATGATTTTGGGTCAATTTGAATACTGTGAGTCCTAATTAGACTATATTTTAAATGATAGAGTAAGGAAAACTGAAATTCGGGCTAAAATGGGGAAAATACCAAGTTGTGGATGAAATGGTAAAAGTAGCCATTTTCGCATACGAGGTAAGTTCATGTGTAAATGTAGTAACATAATTGTCATTTTAAGCAATTTAATGTTGATTATATGATATGATGTTGATTATTATCATGAAATATTATGCTTTGTGGTTATTTTCGAATAAAATGCAAATTATGTGTATTAATTGTTAAATATAAAGTACTACCGAGTATTGGTTTTGGTATTTTACGGAAGATGGCAAGGAGATGTGTTCGAGAAAAATCCCGTTTGAACCTTAGGAATAGATTAGGATACAAGTGACATGTCACTAGGATGGTTGAGCATCCGAACTCGTTGAGTTGAGTCCGAGTTCACTTATGGATGCGAATGTCCGAACTCGTTGAGTTGAGTCCGAGTTCGTGAAATGTAACTAGGCATCCGAACTTGTTGAGTTGAGTCCGAGTTCACCTATGGATGCGAACGCTCGAGCTTGTTGAGTTGAGTCCGAGTTCGCTTATGGGCGGGTTACATGGTAGCTTGGCTACATATGTGGCACTTATGTGCAAACTTTCCATGTATCCGAATTATATTCCGATGTGTTCAACGAGTAAAGTTCTACTGAAATGGAGGAATACTCAAGATGAAAGGGACGTATTGGTAAGTGTTGTGAAATGGGTACTTTGAACAGGTATGTACTTAACCCTCGGGTTGAAAAATCGATATAACAACAATATGGTAAGATGATAAATGAAAATGTGATATGAATGTCTTGGTGATGATTATGCAAATGAAGTTTTATGTTTGCTTATGTAACACCCCGTACCCGAGACCGTTGCCGGAGTCGAACACGAGGTGTTAACGGACTTAATTCATTAATTAAACAGCTCATACAATTCATTTTAAAATTTCCAGACAAGCTGGCTAACTGCATCACAGTCTCTTTAAAAATCATATCTCGAGTTTCGAAACTCGAAATCCAATTCCGTAAATTTTTCCTGAAACTAGACTCATATATATATCTACTAATTTTTTCTAGAATTTTGGTTGGGCCAATTAGTACAGTTTATTAGTTAAAGTCTCCCTGTTTCAGGGTTCAACTACTCTGACCTCTGTGTATTACGAATCAGATATCTCCTGTACAGAGCTTCAATGACTATGCTGTTTATCTCTAATAAAACTAGACTCAATAAGGAATCTGTACATATAAAGCATGACTTCTAATTATCTTTGTAAAATTTATGGTGAATTTCCAAATTCAGAACAGGGGATCCAGAAATCGCTCTGGCCCTGTTTCACAAAAATTTAAACATCTCATAAAATATAGCTCATATACCTGTTTCACTTATTCCATATGAAAATAGACTCATCAAAATTCGATTCCATAACTTATTCATTATTTAATTCCATTTCTACTATTTTTAGTGATTTTTTAAACTCACGTCACTGCTACTGTCTGAATCTATTTTATGGTAAATTTTACCTATTTCATGGTTTCCATGGATTAGCTAGCAATTTGACATACATAATACCAAATATGATCATGATTAGCCATTCCAATGGCTAATCATTACCAAGCATTTCTATTTCCATACCACTCAATAACCATATCATAAGACCATATATACAAAATGATTATAATGCTATACATGCCATACTCAAAATATACAAGCCATTATGCCAAGATGGTATACGGATAGTGTGAGCGTGCCTCCGACCGCTTCCGATTTCCGAGCTGGCTTGTCAACACTACAAGGAATGAAAAGGAGGAGTAAGCATAAATGCTTAGTAAGCTCACATGCAAATAGCAAGTAACATAACCATATAAGCAAACATAAAACATCATTTGCATAATCATCACCAAGACATTCATATCACCTTTTCATTTATCATCTTACCATATTGTTGTTATATCGAGTTTTCAACCCGAGGGTTAAGTACATACCTGTTCAAATTATCCATTTCACAACACTTACCAATACGTCCCTTTCATCTTGAGTATTCCTCCATTTGAGTAGAACTTTACCCGTTGAACACATCGGAATATAATTCGGATACATGGATAACTTGCACATAAGTGCCACATATTCAATCAAGCAATCATGTAACCCGCCCATAAGCGAACTCAGACTCAACTCAACGAGCTCGGGCGTTCGCATCCATAAGTGAACTCGGACTCAACTCAACGAGTTCGGATGCCTAGTTACATCTCACGAACTCGGACTCAACTCAACGAGTTCGGACATTCGCATCCATAAGTGAACTCGGACTCAACTCAACGAGTTCGGATGCTCAACCATCCTAGTGACATGTCACTTGTATCCTAATCTATTCCTAAGGTTCAAACGGGCTTTTTCCTCGAACACTTATCCTTGCCGTCTTCCGTAGAATGCCAAATCAATACTCTCTAACAATTATATTTAACAAGTAGTTCACATAATTTACATATTATTTGAAATTAACCACAAAGCATACATTTCATAATAAAATTCAGCATAACACATAATTAATATCAATAACTTAAAATAAAAATTATGCTACATTATTTACACATGAACTTACCTCGTATGCTAAAATGGCTATTTTTACCATTTCGTCCCACAACTTGGTATTTCCCATTTTAGCCCGAATTTCAGTTTTCCTTGCTCTATCATTTAAAATATAGTCTAATTAGGACTCACATTATTCAAATTGACCCAAAATCATATTTTTGAAAAATTACAATTTTGCCCCTAAACTTTTGCATATTTACACTTTTGCCCCAAAGCTCGTAAATTAAAATTCAGCCTATTTTCTTATGTTTTATGACATGCTGATCATTTTTCCTTCTATGGCAACATCAAATTCTCACTCTAACATGTACTTATGACTATTAGGTATTTTTACCGATTAAGCCCTTTTGCTCGTTTTCACTTAAAACCGAGTAGCACAAGTTGTCTAACATAATTTAAAACCTCATATTCTATCATAAAACACCAAAATACACAAATTTCACCTATGGGTATTTTTCCAAATATAAACCCTAGGTTAAATTATTGCTAGCATAAGCTAAATCGAGCTACGGACTCCAAAACGTAAAAATCATTAAAAACGAGGCTAGAACGAACTTACAATCGAGCTTGGAAGCTTGAAAACCCTAGCCATGGTTTCTCCTTGCTATATTCGGCCATGGGGTTGAAGATGAGCAAAATTGGCTTTTAATTTTGTATTTTAATTCATTTTACCCTAAATGACCAAAATGCCCTTACTACTAAACTTTCCAAAATTCCATCCATGTCCAATTTTTGTCCATAGACTTAGAAATTGGTAAAATTACTCTTTAAGGACCTCTAATTAATAATCTAATTCAATTTTATGCAAAATACTTCTAGAACACAAGTTTTGTAATTTATTCAATTTAGTCCCAAATTTCAAATTAAGCACTTTATGCATAAAATTTCTTCACGAAATTTTCACACAATCATGCAATCATATCATAGACCTTAAAATAATCATAAAACAATTATTTATATCTCGGATTTTGTGGTCACGAAACCACTATTCCGACTAGGCCCAAAATCAGGATATTACAGGTTATGTTACTTGCTATTTGCATGTGAACTTATTAAGCATTTATGCTTACTCCCTCCTTTTCATTCCTTGTAGTTTTGACAAGCCAGCTCGGAAATCGGGAACGGTCGGAGGCTCGCTCACACTATCCGTATACCATCTTGGCATAATGGCTTGTATATTTTGAGTATGGCATGTATAGCATTATAATCATTTTGTATATATGGTCTTATAATATGGTTATTGAGTGGTATGGAAATGCTTGGCAATGAGTAGCCATTGGAATGACTAATCATGATCATATTTGGTGTTATGTATGTCAAATTACTAGCTAATCCATGGAAACCATGAAATAGGTAAAATTTACCATAAAATAGATTCAGACAGCAGTAGTGACATGAATTTATAAAATCACTAAAAATAGTAGAAATGGAATTAAATAATGAATAAGTTATGGAATCGAAACTTGATGAGTCTATTTTCATATGGGAGAAGCGAAACAGGTATATGAGCTATATTTTATGAGATGTTTAAATTTTTGTGAAACAGGGCCAGAGCGATTTCTGGATCCCTTGTTCTGACTTTGGAAATTCACCATAAATTTTACAAAGATAATTAGAAGTCATGCTTTATATGTACAGATTCATTATTGAGTCTAGTTTTATTAGAGACAAACGGAATAGTCATTGAAGCTTTGTACAGGGGGATATCTGATTCGTAATAGACAGAGATCAGTGTAGTCAAACCCTAAAATAGGGGAGTCTTTAACTAATAAACTGTACTAATTGGCCTGACCAAAAATTTTAGAAAAAAATTAGTAGATAGATATATGAATCTAGTTTTAGGAAAAATTTACAGAATTGGATTTCGAGTTTCGGAACTCGAGATATGATTTTTAAAGCGACTGTGATGCAGTTAGCCAGCTTGTCTGGAAATTTTAAAATGAATTGTATAAGCTGTTTAAGTAATGAATTAAGTCCGTTAACACCTCGTGTTCGACTCCGGCAATGGTCTCGGGTACGGGGCGTTACAGTTTCCATCAAGATTGAAGACCTCTTTTTAATTTATTTTGATGTTTTTATGAGTTTCTTTGGTTCTTATGGCTTTTCTAAATTTGAGATGTTTTGTTTCAGAATTATGAGCTAATTCCCTAGATGCCTAGGAAAGATGAAACCTATGATGAAATATATTATTTAATTTATGTTTTATGTGATAAATACTTGATTATTATTCTCAATTATGTGTGCTAATTTCTTGTTTTAATATTTTTGAGATATTAATTCATGTTTCATGTGCTTAATTCAATAGACGAAAAGTCCCTGCTTAAGAGTAGATCTAGCATAATTGAGTAGAGTTGCATGCAATCCTAGAAATAGGGTGACATAAATCTACCGAATTAGAGTCAAACTAATAGGGGAATCTATAGATCGAGTTAATGCAATGATAGCGGTTTTAATTAGAAAGACATTTCAATTAATCAATCTAGAGTCAGTTGTTCTTACCCTTGAAAGAGATATTAACATAATGTAGGGATTTCTACGGAAAAAGGTATAAATAAATAAATCGTTTAATTTAGATTCATAATAATAGGTGAAGTCTAGGTGGATTTTTTCTTGGGTATTGTCTCTCTCATTGGTTAATATTCGATTATTTCCTTGATTCATTCTTTGTTGCATTCTTAATTAAATTAGTTTAGTAATTTTAGCTTTAAAACCCATCACTCCAAATTGTCGACTAAATAATAAGAAAACGGTAATTACTAATACTTTTAGTCCTCGTGGATATGATATCTTTACTCACCGTAGTTATACTATTGTTCGATAAGTGCACTTGCCTTAGTCGTATATTTTAGTTAGTACGGAAAACACATCAACATGTCAATTTAATTTCCATATGCTTTACCAATATCAAGAATCAATTATTCATGGCTTACAAACATCAAATGATATAACAATAATCACACATAATGTAACCCCTAATTTATTTAACTTTGTTTTTATGAATTCTGTCACAATTAAGTATCTACTTTAGTAGTTAAGTGATGTGGTGTGTGTTTGAGGTCTTGGGTTCAAGTCTCACTTTTGGAAAATATGCTATTTTTTATCCTAGCCTTATCTTTGGTGGTTTGGCTTATGTTTTATTTTCGGTCAACTCATATTAGAATGAGCCTGCTGGTTCAAGTGGTAAAGGATTAACTTGCCCTAAGGTCTCGTGTTTGAATCCCTGTATGAGTGGGGATGATAATTTTTGCTTCAGTGTGTGTGTCAGTTGTGTGATAGAGGTTTGGTGGAATTGAAAATTTGAGGTTGTTGGATGAAAATCAGTTGTCGATTTTAGTGGGAGGGGAGTTGGGGATTTTAGTGATTTTATTTTTTTAATTTTAATTTTATTTTATTTTCCCCAAAAATTCCTCTACTTGTTTTGACTTTTTTCCCTTCTTTGTACACTATCAATTTTATTTCCCCTTCCTCTTTGATTCAGTCACAATTTTTCATTCAAATCACTGTGCTTTGAATTTTTGGTTCCTTTGTACGGCTTGGTAAGTGGAGGTTGTAGGGCTTCACACGGGTTAGGGGTAATTTTGAAGCTATTCTAAATCGATGTTGCCCTTTTTGTTAATTGTATTCTTAGGTTGTTGGCAACGGTGAATCATGAGGAAGAAACTCTCCCCTTGTGGAATCGTAGCATCGGGATTGTTCTGGAAGTTAGGTAAGTGATAGATGCTTGAGTTTCACTGTAGTAATTAAGTTCATTAATTCAGTTTAATTGATGAATAAAGACTGATTTTGGGGCGTTTATTGATGAAATTTAGGTTCTAGTAGTCTTGAGATTGCTTCTGGAACACTCCAAACCCGGCCTAGAAGTTATGGTCAAATCTGGTGATGTCACAAGATACAGATATAGATTCGGGCTCAGGCCTATTTCAGATACCGATACAGTATACAGAATTAGATAATCAGAATCCTAACCGCATCCTCTACACACCGTCTTCAACCATTTCAACATACCATGTGGGGTTAAAAAACCCACCCATCCCTACACACTATGTTGTGCCATTACGACACATATCAGATATAGTGCAGCCAAGTTGCCAGATAATGGGTGATGATCACCGTACAGAACACTTCCTCCATCAATACAAAACCTACCCCACAATCATATATAGAACAGAGACAAAAATAACATACTAGACATGCTCAACATGTTATGTATAAATATCAGAATAATCAGATATGCATGGCATTATCATACTCAAAACATATTATCATTCTATCAGATCTACAGTTTGGGGGTTTAATTAGACCTTATCGACCCTACGATAGGCCCACAGTCGATTGGGATAACCCGTGCGACCCTAGGACAAATTTCAAAAATTTGGGCCACCTGTGTGGCCCACACGCTTAGTTGGCCTTGTTCGTGTGGCCCACACGGCCTGGCCCAAGAATCTACACGCCCGTGTGTCATACTCGTGTGGCCCACATGCCCAACTCAGCCTAGCCCGTGTGTCTCTCATGGAGACACTCGAGCCACCACAAGGCCATGTGTTACGCACAACCATGCCTTCGTCGACCACACAACCGTGTTCAAACACACAGCCTACCACAAGGGTGACCACACACCCGTGTGGCTTCGACAGAATAGTTTTTTGGCTTTTGTTGAAACCTTATTTTCTACGTTTTGGGTACACACCTGATACGTTTTCGATGCAAAAACATCCTCGAGCCACTTAATACCTAAAAATTGACATACCAGTGCTCATAATCAGTACACACTTACGAAACTTAATCTAAAACCATTTCACAATAGAGCTTCACAACAACAAACAATGAATTTGACAACTTATCACCGACGAACAAACACCCCTAGCTCAAATTGTCGCAGGATCACCAACTGCTTCTTGCAGTTCCCTTAACCGAGAGTAAACACAAAAACCCCCATCAACCATTAACCACAAATAAGAAGATAAAAACAATACAAAACTTACCACACGAATGCAATCAATCATTGCACAAAAAGGAGATGAATTGGAAAAATGAAAGGAGAGGGAGAGGGAGAGACAAAAATTCGGCAGAGAGGAAAAAAGAACATAATCTCCAAAAGCTAACAGGAAAATTAGAAAAGAGAAAAAAAAAAAAAAGATCCAGATATCATCAATCCCTTGATTTTATCCCACTAACCCCTTATATCACAACTACCCTCAGACTTTCAATACAACCAAAACTCTATCAGATGATAGAACAAAAATAATGCCCATGCTCATGCAGGGATTCGAACTCAGGACCTCCAACACACCAACTCCCTTACCACTCGAACCAGCAGGCTCATTTTGATATTGGTTTACAGGAATTTTAACATATGCCCACTCAACAAGGGTAAGGCTTAGATAAAAAAAAAACCAAATTTGCTAAAGGTAAGACTTAAGTCCAAGACCTCACACACACACCCAGAACACCTAACCACTGCAGTAGATACACATTTGTGTCAGATTTTTTTACAGAAACAGACATATATTTATCAGGGTATTACAACTTTACCCCCTAAAAGAAATTTTGACCTTGAAATTTACTTGATCAGAACAGATGAGGATACTGTCGACGCATTGAGTCCTCAGGTTCCCATGTGGCCTCCTCAGTGCTATGATTTCGCCACAGAACTTTTACCAACAGAATGGACTTTCTCTTTAGAACCTTAACATCTCGATCCAGAATCTGAACTGGCTCCTCCTTAAAAGTTAAATCCGATCTAACCTTGATCTCCTCAACAGAGACAAAGTGAGATGGATCAGACCGGTAACGCCTCAACATCGAAATGTGAAATATATCATGGATACGATCTAACTCTAGAGACAGCTCCAACTGATAAGAGACCGGTCCCACACACTTCAAAATTCAATACTGCCCAATAAACCTAGGGCTCAGCTTGCCCTTACGACCTAATCTCAGAACCTTCTTCCACGGAGAAACCTTAAGAAAGACAAAATTCCCCACAGAGTACTCAATATCTCTCCTCTTCATATCTGCATAAGAATTATGTCTATCAAAAACTGCCTTCAGACAATCCCAAATCAGTCTAACTTTATCCTCAGTCTCAGAAACCAACTCAGGACCCAAAACCCGACGCTCACCCAACTTAGTCCAACATAGCGGAGTGCGACACTTATGACCATACAAAGCTTCGTAAGGAGCCATCTAAATGCTAGCCTGAAAACTGTTATTGTAGGTGAACTCAGCTAACGGCAGATAATCCCAACTACCTCAAAAATTAATCACGTAACTCCAAAGCATATCCTCTAGTATCTGAATCACCTTCTCAGATTGACCATCGGTCTGAGGGTGGAACGCAGTACTGAAGTCCAATCTCAAACCCAGAGCCTCGTGTAAGTTCTTCTAGAACCGAGTAGTAAAGCGAGGATCTCTATCAGAAATAATCGAAGCTGAAACCCCATGCAGTCTTACAATCTTAGATATGTAGAGCTTCGCTAACTTCTGCAGAGAATAGTCCATCCGAATCGGAATAAAGTGAGCAGACTTGGTCAATCGATCCACAATGACCTAAACAGAATCCTTTTTAGTGGGTGTCAAGGGCAACCTACTAACAAAGTCCATCATTACTTGTTCCCATTTCCATAACTGAATCTTGTCAAGGGCAACCCACTAACAAAGTCCATTGTTACTTGTTCCCATTTCCATAAGGGAATCTTAACTGGCTGCAACAAACACGAAAGTAACTGGTGCTCAGCCTTAACTTGCTGACACGTTAGACAATAAGCAACAAAATCAGTAACCTCATGCTTCAAACCTAGCCACAAGTATAATTCACAAAGATCGCAATACATCTTATTGCCACTAGGATGCATAGTATAAGGGCTACTATGCGCTTCCCTCAGAATTGATTGCCTCAAATCAGAATCATTCGGCACACAGATTCGACCTTGAAAATATAGCACACCATCATCATTCAACTCAAAAGTTGAAGTACTGCCACTCTAAATCTGATGGAACTGTAAACCCAAAGTCTCATCCCCTAACTGCTTATCTCGAATCTGCTCAATCCAAGTCGACTTAACTTGCAACTCAGCTAACAGACTCCCATCATCAAACAAATTAAGGCGAGTGAACATCACTCTCAGATCAGTCATCTTTCTACGACTTAAAGTATCGACCACTACATTGGCCTTACCATGGTGGTACTCTATCGTGCAGTCATAATCTTTGAGCAACTCAATCCATCAATGTTGTCTAAGATTCAACTCCTTCTGAGTGAAAAGATACTTGAGGCTTTTGTGATCGGTGTAGATGATACACCTCTCACCATACAAATAGTGCCTTCAGATTTTCAATGCGAAGACCACAGCAGCCAACTTGAGATCATGCATCGAATAGTTCCTTTCATGTGTCTTAAGCTGACGAGACACATAAGCCACAACCTTACCATCCTGCATTAGAACGCAACCCAAACCAACGTGCGAAGCATCACTGTAAACTACAAACTCCTTACTGGATTTAGGCTGTAGCAGAACCGGAGCCTGCGTCAGAATAGACTTGAGCTTTTCAAAGCTCGATTGCTGCGCATCAATCCAGACAAAAGCAACACCCTTGCACAGAAGCTTAGTTAGACGTGCTGCAATCAGAGAAATTCCCTCAACAAACCGTCGATAATAACCTGCCAGACCCAGAAAACTGAGGATTTCAGACACGCTCTTAGGTTGTTTCCAATCAAGCATAGCCTCAATCTTTTGAGGATCAACATGAGTACCTTCAGCAGAAACCACGTGCCCCAGAAAAGTTACCTCTCGCAACTAGAATTCACACTTGCTCAACTTAGCGTAGAGCTGCTTTTCTTGGAGTATCTAAAGTACTACTCTAAGATGTTCATCATGCTCATCCTTCGTCTTAGAGTAAACTAGAATGTCACCGATGAAAACTGCGACGAATTGATCCAGGAAATTTAACATATGCCCATTCAATAAGGGTAAGGCTTAGATAAAAATAACCAATTTTGCTAAAGGTAGGACTTGAACCCAAGACCTCACACACACACCCAAAACACTTCACCACTGCAACAGATATACATTTGTGTCAATTTTTTTTACAGAAATAGACATACATTTATCGTATGCTATGACTTTCAGATAAAAAACGAACCCGATTAAAATCTAAAATGTGAGAAAATGTTGGCTATTTATTTCCAATTTATAATTACTTGCCATTGCCGTACAATTTTCTCACAACTTGGACATAATTTTCCAATCACAAAATTGCATTCAAGATCCTTTAATTCAATTGCACTTAAGACCTCATGATTTTCTTTTATAATTTCAGGCTTATCAACTATTTTGAAAACACCAAAACTTCTAACGACAAAAAAAAAAAAAAGGTCGACATTAAATATGTTGGTTTGCAATCAATTTTAATATGGTTGTTGGAGTTATATATCACTTTAGCATTGACTTACTTTTTTACTGTAAGTCTTCTCCAACAAGATAAATATTTCAATTTTAACATCATTGACAGGTCTTTGGGGTAAGGTCGAGCAAAACTCAAAAGAAATAGATGATATAGGTTGAGTTGGCTCAATCAAGTCGAGTCAACTTGTACAAATTAGTTAAATTAGTAAATTTCAGGGTGCAGTTGGAATTTTTTGTTTAGAGATGCCAAGATTAAAAATTTTAGGTGGCCAAAACTAAAAAATTTGTATTTTAAAAGGTATAAATTAAATTATTAAGTTTTTCAATTTTCCATTTAATCAAAGATTAAAAGGATTAAATTGAAGCTTTTTATTTTTAAAAAGGGCCGAATGACAAATTGCCCAAAGCCCATGCCCCTAGCTATAGGCCACTGGTAAAATCAATTTTAAAATTAATTATAATAGTTTAAGAGAATTGATTATTGAGTAATGAAATACATAATTCAACCAATTCATCTAATCAAATTATAATAAATATAGATTTACTTTTATGGTATCCTTCATCTCCTTTTTAGAGTTTGTGACAATGTGTCTTGAATGACGTTATAAGTACAATGTTTCTTATAATAAAATCTGCTGGTTATAATTTTTATTTGGAAACATATATATAATAAGATTTTGTCACACCCATTTTATGTTAAAAGAATTTTCTTTTAAAATATGAGTATAAGTTAAGTGGTAATGAACTTATATTTTAATACTAGTAAATACTGTTTAATCTTTAGATTTATAAATTTTAATTCTTTTAATTAAAGAGATATACAAGCATGGAAAGACAAAAGTGACATAGTAATAATATTAATTACAATTTTAATAATTTCATAATTGAGTTGATGAACTAATTGAATGTGACACTAATTCTAGACCACTTAAATATAGTAATAGCTTAAAAATGAGGGGCTTTTGGTAAATATATTACTGAGTTAGTGACCCGATTGAGGGTGACACCAGCTCAATAAAACACTTAAATATTAACTACAAATTCTATCACACAAGTATGTGTGGGAAAACCACAAACTTAGAGTACAAAGATGTGTTTAAAATAACATATAATAAATAATGAAATTTATGGTTTGAAACTAAATTAATAATAACACATAAAATATTTACGATATCAAAATAAAAAAATAAATTGTGCAAAAATAAAAATGCATAAAATAAAATTTATCATATTACATCAACAAAGTTATATTTATTACCCTCGCCAATTGTTTGTCATTAAGAACATTGAAGTATCCTTGAATGATATAATTTATTCTAAATAGAGTTAATGTATGGTTGACTTGTGATATCAACTTAGTCGTGGGCTTAAAATTATTAAAATATTCTTATTTTAAAGAGAAATTAATATTATTATAAGTGTATTTTCACATTTTCATACTTTTATATAATCTTTAAGTAAAACGATTGAAAAATATTATTTGAGAATCAAACACAAGACCAAAAAAATTCTTATAGAAAACCCTTACCACTCCACTAATAACCACTTGTTGATGTATTTTTCGTAAAAAGACCTCTCCAATCCCTCTTAATTTCACAATTGCACAAATTAGTCCCTCTCAAAAAAATTGGAGCAATTTAATCCCTATTAATTTTGAAAGTTAGTAACTGAGGACAATTAATCATGGTGTTAAATTCTTCCATCAATTGTACATAATTTTGATTGGTATAATTGTAGCACCCCAAACCCGGCCCAGAAGTTATGGCCGGATCCGGCATGCCACATCAAAACGTAAAAAAAATTTCCATTCTAAGTCCGTAAAATCGTACTTAATGTTCAAAAGATTAATTCATTAAGGGTTAAAGTGAATGGAAGTCGTGCACCGTAGGAAACCTAAAAGAGGTGGTGAGTCCATCGGATCGCTTATACCAAGCTTCCTTCGGATCCAATCCTAGACATGCATACTGCCATTGCCACACCTTAACGTCATGGATATTTCTAGGAAACCGATTTGATTAAGTCATTTTAGGAAAAGTGATTAATTTTGGAAAATACTTTCATTGCGGAAGCTTTGCTTGTTGTCGTGTTATTTTGAAATCAACTGTTGTTTTTGAAAACGCCTAAAGCTATCCAGTTTCAACAGTTAAAATAAGTAATACCTATCTTAGTAATACATATTAAAACCATCAAAATAAATAAGCGGCCTTATTACATTTAAAAGCCCAAAACCTCAAACGTAATTAAAAGGATGTCCAGTTCACCGAAGAAAATCAAACTTTCGAGCGGGTGGCCACTCAATTCCCTCACGACTCCAAGCCCACTATGGTTGGGGATTTCTGCGTGGATGAAAATAAAAGGGTGAGTTTGGGAAACTCAGTGTGTAAGGAAAACCTATTCAAAGTCCAAGTCACTCAAGCCCATTGGGCCTAAGCCCATTCAGTAATATGGGTATGGGCGAGCCCCTTTTCAGATTACAATAAACCGGGCCTTAGCCCTTATTCAGATAACAAGATGGCCCATAGGCCCATTTCAAAATACATGCAACATCAATAACATATGCAAGCCCATTTGGGTAATAATGATATTGGGCCAAAGCCCTTTTCAGACATAATAAACCGGGCCTTAGCCCTTATTCAGATAATAGTATGGCCCATAGGCCCATTTCAAAATACATGCAACATCAAGAAACATATGCAAGCCCATTTGGGAGACTACTCAACCCACCAACCACTACACTCCACCCGTACCAGCCATACACTCCATGTGGGGAATAGCTCAACCCACCCAAATTTAACACTCCACAATTGCACCTTTGCTGCTCGCTTATCAAAGAATTGAGGCAAAGCCTCCAAAGATCGTGGACAAGCCACTTTCAAGATTTCCTCCGTCAATATCCCATCCCATGCATCGATAATAACAACATGGCATGCAAGAAATAACAACATCAAACATGCATTTAGGTCAATTTAACCCTAGGGGTATTTGGTAATTTATCTATTAGGGGTAAAGCGTAAATTTTCCACTTTTAAAGGTATTTCAGAATTTATCTATTTTAGGGTTTTTCATGCATATTCCTACTTTTCACGTACTAACAGAATCACGCATCGAGGGTTCTTACGAATTGGGCCGTTGGCCCATCATTCCAATTTTGGCCCATTAAGCCCAAAAATATCAAGGGCATAGAAATCATGCACTTTGCGGTCCAAACATTGCAGCTTACCAAAAACATTAATCGATTTACCTCACGAGCATTCAGACACTCGCAAATCTACAAAATACCGCTTTCGGCATTTGGATTTTCGCTTTTGCCGATCTAGACTAAGAAAGAGGGTGTTAGTTACACACATTTTATGCGACGATATGCTTGACGAGATCCACACACGAACCGCCTACAATTGGATTACTAACACGTTAATCTAACTATTCAAATACAAACTACGTATTAACCCCTTACAATATTCGGTCAACCACACCTACAGATCATAGTAAGCTTATAGAAATCAATAAGCAACTCATTAACAAATTTTTGTCAATGTTTACCACATAATCATAATTTCACTGCAAGCTGTTTTTCTGAGCAACAGTCACTAAATCATTTATAACTAGAGCTACGAAACTCCAAATCAAGTGCCGTTAATTTTCCCTGAAAATAGACTCATATATCTTCTATCCATAAAATTTTCAGAATTTTTGGTTTATCCAATCAATACCAGATTTTTCTTAAAGTTTCCCATGTTTCACTGTTTGACTAATCTGACCACTCTTCATTACGAATCAAATTTCTCATTGTACAGAATTCAAAATATGTTCTTGTTTATTTCATTAGAAACTAGACTCAATAAGCTTTAATTACATAATTTATTCAGCTTCTAATTCATCTCCCACAATTTATGGTGATTTTCCAAAGTTACGTTACTGCTGCTGTCCCAAGCAGATTTATTACCAAATCACTCTTTCACACCTAACTTGCATGCATGTTATTTAAACATGTATATCACCAATCAATCATCACATATCTATGATTTTACTTAAGTATAATCTCCATTTCATCATTTTAAAGCACAACATGTTAGCCGATTTTTCCCTTTAGCATCTAAGGCACATGCATGTTCATTTGTTTGGCTCAACTTCACCTATCTTCCATTTTTCATCAAAAGAACATGAAACAACAACCATTTCCTTCATTTTAATTCATGACTAAATGCTCACAACACAACTAAAAATCAAATTATACTTCAAGAGTTAAGGTAGAATCAAGAAGAACTCATGAACCTCAAAATAGAAGCAAGGTACCAAGAACTTACCTTCAATTTTCCTCCTCCTAATGACCGAATACTCAAAAGCTTTCTCCTCTCCTTTCTCTTCTCTAACTTTCAGCTATGATGAACA
Organism: Gossypium arboreum; assembly: GCF_025698485.1. Lineage (NCBI taxonomy): Eukaryota > Viridiplantae > Streptophyta > Magnoliopsida > Malvales > Malvaceae > Gossypium > Gossypium arboreum. The sequence goes on from NC_069074.1 coordinate 83,197,039, forward strand.
AAGATGGACAAAACTTTGTTCTTTTCACCCCTTTTTCTTTTAATAAAACTTCATATTTCATCCATTTAATTCTTTAATACAAAAGACATGATATTCTTATCATGAAACATTTACCTAACCCATTATCATGAAACATTTACCTAACCCATTATCATGGAACATTTACCTAACCTATTATCATGAAACATTTACCTAACCCATTATCATGGAACATTTACCTAACCTATTATCAATTTGTATCAATTTGTACCATAAATTATGGATATCAAGTGTACATTTTGTCTACAACAACATGATGGTTGGCCACTTCATGTAAAATGGGAGGTTTATCATGCAAATCCTCCTATTTTGCACTCCTATTTATTTGGCCACTTCAATTTAGCCTATAGCATTTTCAAACATTTTCACATAGGTCCTATTTCATAATTTCACTCACAAATGACAAAATCAAAGCATGAAATTTTGTCAACATTCACAGAATTCCCGAAAATTGGGGCGTTACAATAATAACAAATTTAGCCTTCAATGTTTATATATTTTCTCATTTTGGCCTTAATTTTTTTTAAAAAATTCAAGAAATTCAACCTCAACATTTACATATTTACACAAACGTTGCTAGAAAATTTTATTAAATTAAGACCAAATTGCTAAGTGTGTAAATTTTGAGGGCTAAATTTATTATTATACCAACCAAAATCATGTACATTTTATGGAAAATTAACATCCTGATTAATTATTCTTAGTTGCTCACTTTTAAAATTAATATGGACTAAATTTCTCTAATTTTTTTTAGGCTGACCAATTTCCTCAATTTGGAAATTGAGAGAGAATGTTGAGATCTTTTACATATATTTTTTATAAATATATTTTTGTAGTATAAAATATATTTGTTCACTCACATCGTGAGTGTGATAAAATATTTTTATTGTTGATTGAGTTTGAGTCAAAAATTAACTCAACATCAACTCAAGATTGATGACAGTAATATGATAAATAATTTATTTATTTAATATCCTTAATTTATCATGTAAATTTCAAGACATGCATGTCTTATAGAATTGTGATTATGCTTTTTGAGTTTGACTCAGTTTTCCACAATTGTGGGTCTCTATTTGAGCAAAACAATTTCAACATTTCTTAATCTCGTTTAATCCAAATGCATTTAGGATTTTCTTATATCATTTTAATCTTATTCATTGTTTCAAAAAAGATAAATAAAAAAACGTCGACATTGAATTTGCTGTTTCACATTTAATTTTTGGACAAGTAGTTCCTAACCAATTTTCCATCAGCTTCACTTCAATTTTCAATCACAACCAATTGCATTCAAAAGCACCACATCTTTTTGGATGAAACAAATATTTCAATTTTAAGATAAACGGGTCTTTAGGGTTATTAATTGGGGGCCTTTTCCACAATTGCCATCGTTATTAATTCAACATTTCTGTATCACATTTAATTCAATTCCACATTCAATTTTTAATTTTTAGAGAGATGATTGGATTAAAACAATAGTTTGAACCAAGGATATTTCAAAAGAAGGTGAACACTCCACCAATAAGTTATAATTTGAAATTTAGGTTATATATCATTTCAGTTAAGGTAAATATTTAAATTAGGGTTCAACCTTTTAGAGGCTATTCATATAAGGACCAAACCTTTATAAAAGTGCTTAAATGATGGGCAAACCTTTCAAAATGGATAAATATGGACCTAACCTTTTAAAAAGTGTTCAAATAAGGGCTTCTCAAATGTTGTATATCAAGTTATGTATTTTACTCTAAACACATCGGCGTTTACCTATTTTTTTCTACAAATTGGGTTGAAGTGCGTGTAAAACCCTTATTTGAGCACTTTTGTAAAGGTTAAACTCTTATTTGACTATTTTGAAAAGTTTACCCTTATGTGAGCAACCTCTAAAAGGTTGACCCCTAATTTGAGCATTTACCCTTTTGGCTATTGATCAACTTTTTCATTATTAACCTTCTTTTTCATAAGTAGAATTATTTACATTTGATTGAATCAAAGTCGAATTAAGTGAAAAAAAAAAGGATTTAGTTAGTCTAGTTGGCAAATCCTAATTCATCATCCTTATTCAATTTGAATTTTTTTTAATAAAGTTAAGTGCAATGAAATTGTAATTGTCGAAACTATTTTTAAAGAGTTTTAAAAAAACGAGAATCGACTTTTAAAACAAAAGTTTGGAGTCGCCACCAACCTTTTTTTGAGGTGTAATCGGATCACCTTAAGGTTGATCATTTTAATAAAACATTTGATTTATTAAAATAATAATTTTAGGTCTACGAAAATTGAGAAAAAGGGTTCGGGAGTCGGTTACGAACGAGGAAGGGTTAGCACCCTCATAACGCCAAAATTGGTACCAATTGATTATTGAATGTCCTATCGTTGAAAATTTAGAAAAAATTTAAAATACGATTCATTTAAAAATGTATGAACAATTCGAATTGGATTTTAAGGTTCACTTGCTCCAAAGAAATAAAATACCACATCCAGCACGTTAGGACACGATACCTTAAGCTTCCAAAGACTGAGATCACCTCATAATTTCCAAAACACGCAATGAACTCTTAAAAGGGTACTCTGTTATTTGGCAAAACAGAAAAACGAAACCCAATACGTTAGGGCACGATTTTTCAAATTTTCAAACACGAAACATTGCCTTATTTTGAAGAGTTTGCGAATAAATAATTGTGAAACCGGCTCAAAATATATTCACTTGGTTTATTTGAAGGTAAAAATAATTGATATTTGGAGATAAGTTAAAATTTTAAATCATGATGCCATAACAAGAAATAAAGAAAATATAATTATAAACATGAAACGGTAATATGTGAATACGAATTAAAAACCAAAAAAACACGTGATACACAAAACAACATGAAAACTAGGAACCAATATAACGCAAAACAATTTAAAAACCATATGAAAAATATATAAAGGAATAACTTATATTAGAATTCAAAATAGCTCATACGTATTAAAAACAAATAATATATAAGTGATTATTAAAGTATGTATTGAAATGAATAATATGTAACACAATTTAAAATGAACAAATAGACTTAACAAATGACACACATATTTATATGAAAATAATAAATGAAAATAATATATATATACAAAGATACTAAAGTAACTAAAATAATCAATATAAAATAGGATCCATAAAAGAATCAAATTATACAAATAATTTTAAAGAAAATATATATAAAAATAAATTAGAAGAAAATATTTACATAATAGATTTGGAAAGAAAATATACATTAAAGATTTTAAAGAAACTATACAAATAAAATACCATAAAATTAAAAAATATTTGAAATAAACACAAACACATCATAAAATAACCTTAGCGACATTGATTATATATAGATTTAAAAGGAAACATGCAATCATAAATGATTCAAAAGAAAAACATAAAATAATAATAATAAAAATAATATATACAAAAACATAATATACAACAATTCAAAACTAATGATAAAAAAAATTATATATATATTAGTGTAAAAAACAAAACAATATAGATAATATACCAAACCATATATATATATACGCATAAATAAATAATATTGTAAAATACAAATAACTTAATAAAATTATATATGCATAAAGGAAGGAGATTAAGCAATAATAATAATAATAATTGAAATGAACAGTATATAGAAAGATTTGAAATAAACAATAATAAAACAGAAAAGTAATAAAGATATCAAAGCAGGGACAAATTTGAGATTAAAGTAAAATCTGAGATCTAAAAACTAAACATCACATTAACAAGGGGAACCAAATTGAATGTGCATGAGAAAGAGAGGGACCAACTGAGAAGTTATCCCCAAGCCCTCAAGCGTGTCACCTTAATACGGGCTCAAATGAATCTCAGGTCAAACCGTGTGGTGAAATTGAAACAAAAAATAAATGAATTTGAAAGAATAAGGAAGGAAGAAGGACCAAACGCGAAAATAAACTATTTTAAAAAAAGTTATGCGTATAGAGCAGGTCAAAAGTTGTCTGTCCCTTCCCCCAATGCTATCTTTTCCATTACTTCAATTTAAAACCTGTTTCAACAATCTTACTTTCTAAAAAAAAAACATTTTTTATTCTTGTTTGTGTAAAAGCTAAAAGCTTTTGAAAACTCTCTCAACCCACACCTTCCCCTTTCGCCGGTCGCCACCTCTGTCAAAGACCCACGCGTTATGGCCGCCGGCGACGCGAGCACAACCCCGGTAAGGTCCTTCCTCTCCCTTTATACCTCGTATTTGCGTTGAATTCGAATAAAAATAAAACAAAAGGGAGAAAGAGAATGGAAACATCAATGAACCTTTGGAATGCACTCTTCTACTTTTTGATTCTTGTATATTCTTGTTAAATATATATTCTCTGGTAATTTTTGAATCTGTGTTCTATTGCTCTTCTATTTGTCTCTGAAAAAAAAAAACAAAACCCCCCTTTACAATGAAAAATTGAAGGCTTTTATAGCCAAAAACCATACATTCTCTACCTATTTCTTTACTCTAATTGCAGGTGTTGTGATATGGTGGAGGAGTGCACGATCGTGGGTGTGCTGGCGTGGAGGAGTGGTGGAGAACGTGGGTGCATAGTGGTGCTGAAAATGGTTGTGGGCTAGGCCTAAGGAAATTTGGGCTTTTTGTTTTGGGTCATTGTAATTTGGCCTCTTTGGGATTTTGGGTGGAATTAGGTAGCCCGAGCAAAATTTGGGTTTCACAGTAATCAAATTAAATCGAATAAAATTTTTCAATTCAAAATAAATAAATAAATAAATAGGTCAATTAAAACTGTGTTGTCGATATAATTAAATTTCAAGTTAGAGCACAAAAACTTGTGACCATTTATATCCAAAAACTCGTTCAAAGCAAAATACAAGAAAAAACTAGATAACTTCATATGATGAATTCGATTTGGTAATTCACTTGGTTAAGGCCTCAGATTTATCATTTTAGAAAATGCTTAAAATTTATCATTTATATATATTTAGAATTATATATATATATATTTAAAATTCTAAAACTTTGGATTTTTAACTAAATATTTGAATTTTCAAAGATTTTTTTTTTAATTTTATTCAGAGAGTTCAAATTTCATATTATTGAAATTGATAGAGGCCAAATGACTGGGCATATTTTAAAGTATAAACCCCTACCATGTGTAATAGGATTATGACATTAAAATTTTTGGAACAGAATTAAAGAAGTTGGAACAAAATTTTAAAATTCATTATCAAACGAATTAATTTCTTATAAAATTTGTTTGATTCATTTACGCACATCATCACTTAGGTGAAAATTGAAATTTGCTACTATACTCTTGGTAAGTGTAACGCTTCAAAATGTAGGGTTAAAAGAATCGATTTATTAAAATCGTGGGCAATAGCCCAATAACTAAGCATATTATTCCGTTGTTCCAAAGATCTATCCATGTTGATTTCTTCATTTTATTCATGAATTTCGGCCAAAATGGGTCATCTACCAAACAACCCTTGAAACTTTCCAAACCCCAATTATTAAATCCCTTTCCTAATCACATAAGGAGTTTCCATTCAATTTCAAACCAAATTAGAATTTCTCTTTCTCTCTTCTTTAAATACATCCTTTTCTTTTGTTGCCTCTCTTCTTTTTCATAAAATCTTCATCATCTTTTGTTAGAAATTTTATATTCAAATCCCGAACCTAAAATCAATCTTGTTTAATCCGTTTTTAGTGTCGATCTCGTGAAACACCGTCAAATTCGTGTCTAAACGAGCCAAAATCAATAAGCAATCTTGTTTCTAATTCCGTAGAACCTTAGGATTCTAGGAAGGCATCGTTCTTGATAATCTTACAAATTGATTTCGAATCTTTTTGAGTTTTCCCAAAACTCTTGCTAAAATTCGATAAATCTTGAAAATCAATAAGTAATTCTTGTGCTTTTGTTGATCCAAAGACCTGTTGTAGGCGACCCAAATCAAATTTGGATGTAAAAATCGCCATACGAGATCCCAGAAGCCAGATGTGTGTTCTTTTACGAGAAATTCGAGGAAAAATCAAACTTAGCCAAGACACACGGCCTAAACCCTTCCACACGGCCTGACCACATGACCATGTGCTCCTATTTCTTAAATTTTACAATTTTAACTTAAAATTTTATATTTTGATCAATTTAGTCCTTGAATAGGTTCCACACTATTTATAGAGAACTAGATTATGCAATTAGGTCCCGAATTAGGAATAAAACAATGAGATATATGATGATTGGATTTATTAATTGAATTACTCTTGATTGATTGTTTGAATAGTGAATAATGTACATGTATTTTATGAATACTTGATTGAATGATCCAAATGCCTAAATTGTTGGAGAAATTGGATACCTAATTTATTCATAATTGTCATTGATTGGTTATGAGATAAAAAGTAAACGATATACTGATTAAATTTCTTGAAATGTATTTGTATTGCATTGGCATAGGTTGGGTTGATATGATCGAAGGAAGAACTGGTAGTATATCTGCATTTAATCGTTCATTGTGTTCTCACATTTACAATAGATTCCTACTGCGACAGTCTCACTATGTACCCATTGTTACAATAGATCTTAATTTTGACGTTTTCATTGTGCTCTCACGGTCCCTCTTACAACTCTTATTTGTGAGATGGTTGTGTTTCTGTAGTTATTGAGAACTTTTATTTACAATTACTCGAATCTGAATATTTTATTAAGTCCACAAATTGGAGTGATGGTGAAGGGAGTTCAGGGGAACTCCCAATTTTAGAGCGCTAGTGGTTGGGGGTAGGACCTTTTTGATAAACCAAAACTGTATGACATTCATAAAAACATGACCATACAAAACTATGATATTTGAGAATGATACATATATATATATACATATGTACTTTGTTGTGTGATCTAAAATATTTATATATGTGAAATTACTATAGAGAATTGCTCGATGAACAATGTTTTTGTAATAACCTAATTTTAGTAAAATCAAAAAGTGGTTTTAGGACCACAAATTCGACGATTTAATTATTATTTTATTAATATATTAATGTTTATAGATTCTTAGTGATGTCGCATAAAAATTTTGTTAAGAAATTTTAACGTTTGCATGCTTAATTAAGTAAAAGGGACTAAATCGTAAAAAGTGTAAAAGTGGAGTTCTATTAGCTAAAGGGGCTAAAAGACTATAGAAAGGAAATCTAATAGATTTAAATGGTAATTGTACCATTCTTAAAGTTAGTGGACATATATGGACATTGTTTAAGTGATTTTTAAGGTTAAAAACTAAGGTTAAAATAATAATTTGATAAATTAACTTAAACTAAAATTAAGTAAAAAATTGGTATCATCTTATACATTGTTTTTCTCCACCAAAAATTGAAGGAAGATAGTCATTTTTGAGCTTTAGGTTTTGGCTAACACTATAACCTTGCATATCAAGATAAATCTCAACCGGATCTAAACCGAGGAAAAGTGAAAGTCATGGATTAGCTCGATTATATTTCTACATTCTAGTTGTCTAGATTGTTATTGCTGACTTTTGGTTGGATTGAATCTTCGGCTCACACTATCCATCGATGTTGGTAGTTCTTGTGCTCCTTAAGGTTGTGACATGTATATGTGGCTTTATAGGTTGTTTTGGTACAATATGACAATATACTAGATTAAGTTGTTAGGTACTTTATTAAGGTTGTAAATAGGTATCTTTTTAGTACAATTAGAATGGTGTAGAAATGATCACTTGTGCTTTGTTTTGGCTTGTGAATGAATGAAGTGTTAAGCTTAAAATGGATCAAGGTTTATATGATTTAGTTGTCGATGTTGGATAAAATTGTGGTGCCTATGAAAGGCACATTGTTTGGTTGTTTTTAGGACATTGATATGGTATGTTATGTACAATCTGTAGTCTCAATTGTGGTATGATATTGAATTAGTTATGTATGTTTTAAATGTGGTAATGCATATGTTTAGGTAAGTTTATTTGTCAATGATTGAGGTGCCTTATTAGCATATTGGTTGGATGGATTTTTGGTCTTTTGAATATGTCTTTTTGTGCATGTTTTGGACATGTCTTAATTCATTGATCATGTATGCAAATTCTATTTTGGTACATGCTTGAATTGGGTAAAGGAAATGACTTGATTTTGGCCAATTTCTTGTCTATACAGCCTAAGACATTGGCGTGTATCTCAGTTGTGTTTGATACACAGCCATGCGACAAAGCCATGTGGTCTCTATAGGTTTTAAAGGTTGCAAGTCAAGTTGTTACATGGCCTAGAACACGGCCGTGTAAGGCCATTTCCCCACTAGTTTGATGTTGTTACCCTTTGATGAGTTTGACATAATTTTGGGTATGGATTGGTTGACTTTGCATGATGCTATTGTGAATTGTAGAAGAAAACATTTTGTGCTAAAATTCCAGGACGGTAAATGGGACCGAATTGAGTCAGACAAATTGGATGGTACATCTAATATAATCTCAGTGGTGACGGCACAGAAATATGTTAAAAAGGGTTGTGAAGCATATCTCGGTTACATAGTTGATTCCAAGGTTTCTGAATTGAAACTTAAATCTGTTCTGATTGTATGTGAGTTCTCAAATGTGTTTCAGAGGAATTACCAAGATTACCACAGACTAGAGAGGTTAAGTTTGCTATTGAATTGGTGCTGAGAACATCCCCAATATTGATAGCTCTATATAGAATGGCACAGACAGAATTGAAGAATTGAAAGCACAGCTGCAAGAGCTGACAGATAGGAGCTTTCCTCGGTCCAGTTTTTCTCCTTGGGGTGATCTTATGTTATTTGTTATGAAAAAGGATGTATCTATGCGATTATGTATCGAATATTGACTGCGAAACAAGGTGATGATCAAGAACAAGTATCCATTGCCACATATTGATGATCTATTTGATCAGTTGAAATGTGTAACAATTTTCTTAAAGATTGAACTTTTTTCTGGTTATTATCAATTGTGATTTAAAGACTCAGATGTTTTGAAAACTATATTCGGGACTAGGTACGAAGAATATAAATTTCTTATGATGTCGTTTGGTTTTGCTAACGCACATGCATTATTTATGTATTTGATGAACAAAATTTTCAGACTATACTTAGACAGATTCATAGTTGTAGCACCCCAAACCCGGCCCAGAAGTTATGGCCGGATCCGACATGCCACATCAAAAATGTTAAAAAAAAAATTTCCATTCGAAGTCCAGAAAATCGTACTTGATGTTCAAAAGATTAATTCATTAAGGGTTAAAGTGAATGGAAGTCATGCACCGTAGGAAACCGGAAAAGAGGTGGTGAGTCCATCGGATTGCTTAAGTACCAAGCTCCCTTCGGATCCAATCCTAGACATGCATATCGCCATTGCCACACCTTAACGTCATGGATATTTCTAGGAAACCGATTTGATTAAGTCATTTTTAGGAAAAGTGATTAATTTTGGAAAAATACTTTCATTGCGGAAGCTTTGCTTGTTGTCGTGTTATTTTGAAATCAACTGTTGTTTTTGAAAACGCGCCCTAAAGCTATCCAATTTCAACAGTTAAAATAAGTAATACCTATCTTAGTAATACATATTAAAACCATTAAAAATAATTAAGCGGCCTTCTTACATTTAAAAGCCCAAAACCTCAAACGTAATTAAAAGGATGTCCAGTTCACGAGAAGAAAATCAAACTTTCGAGCGGGTGGCCACTCCAATTCCCTCACGACTCCAAGCCCACTATGGTTGGGGATTTCTGCGTGGATGAAAATAAAAGGGGTGAGTTTGGGGAAACTCAGGTGTAAGGAAAACCCATTCAAAGCCCAAGTCACTCAAGCCCATTGGGACTAAGCCCATTCAGTAATAAGATACTGGGCGAGCCCTTTTCAGATTATAATAAACCGGGCCTTAGCCCCTTATTTAGATAACAATATGGCCCATAGGCACATTTCAAAATACATGCAACATCAATAACATATGCAAGCCCATTTGGGGAGACTACTCAACTCACTAACCACTACACTCCACCCGTACCAGCCATACACTCCATGTAGGGAATAGCTCAACCCACCCTGCCCAACACTCCACAATTGCAGCCTTCTTTGCGCTCGATTATCGATAAATTGAGGCAAAGCCTCCAAGACGTGGACAAGCCACTTTCAGTACTTCCTCCTGTCAATATCCCATCCCATGCATCGATAATAACAACATGGCATGCATAAATAAACAACGATCAAACATGCATTTAGGTCAATTTAACCTAGGGGTATTTCGGTAATTTATCACCTAGGGTAAACTGTACATTTTCCACATTTAAAGGTATTTCAGTAATTTATCTAATTTAGGGTTGTTCATGCATATTCCTACCTTTCACATACTAACAGAATTACGTACCGAGGGTTCTTACCGAATTGGGCCCGTTGGCCCATCATTCCAATTTTGGCCCATTAAGCCCAAAAATATCGAGGGCACAGAAATCATGCACTTTGCAGTCCAAATTTTGCAGCTTACTAAAAACATTAATCGATTTACCTCACGAGCATTCGCACACTCGTAAATCTACAAAATTCCTAGTTTTCGGCATTTCGGCTTTTCGACTTTTGCCGATCCAGACTAAGAAAGAGGGTGTTAGTTACACACCTGTTTGCAACGATATGCTGACGAGATCCACACACGAACCGCCTACAATTGGATTACTAACACGTTAATCTAACTATTCAAATACAAACTACGTATTAACCCCTTACAATATTCAGTCAACCACACCTACAGATCATAGTAAACTTATAAGAAAACAATAAGCAACTCATTAACAAATTTTTGTCAGTGTTTACCACATAATCATAATTTCACTGCAAGCTGTCTTCCTGAGCAACAGTAACTAAATCATTTATAATTGGATCTACGAAAATCCAAATCAAGTGCCGTTAATTTTCCCTGAAAATAGACTCATATATCTTCTATCCATAAAATTTTCAGAATTTTTGGTTTATCCAATCAATACCAGATTTTTCTCAAAGTTTCCCATGTTTCACTGTTTGACTAATCTGACCACTCTTCATTACGAATAAAATTTCTCATTGTACAGAATTCAAAATATGTTCTTGTTTATTTCATTAGAAACTAGACTCAATAAGCTTTAATTACATAATTTATTCAGCTTCTAATTCATCTCCCACAATTTATGGTGATTTTCCAAAGTCACGTTACTGCTGCTGTCCCAAGCGGATTTATTACCAAATCACTCTTTCACACCTAACTTGCATGCTTGTTATTTAAACATGTATATCACCAATCAATCATCACATATCTATGATTTTACTTAAGTATAATCTCCATTTCATCATTTTAAAGCACAACATGTTAGCCGATTTTTCCCCTTAGCATCTAAGGCACATGCATGCTCATTTGTTTGGCTCAACTTTATCTATCTTCCATTTTTCATCAAAAGAACATGAAACAACAACCATTTCCTTCATTTTAATTCATGACTAAATGCTCACAACACAACTAAAAACCAAAATATGCTTCAAGAGTTAAGGTAGAATCAAGAAGAACTCATGAACATCAAGATAGAAGCAAACTACCATGAACTTACCTTTAATTTTCTTCCCCAAGTGACCGAACATTCAAGAGCTTTCTCCTCTCCTTTCTCTTCTCTAACTTTAAGCTATGATGAACAAAGATGGACAAAACTTTGTTCTTTTCACCCTTTTCTTTTAATAAAATTTCATATTTCATCCATTTAATTCTTTAATACAAAAGACATGAAATTCCAATCATGGAACATTTACCTAACCCATTATCATGGAACATTTACCTAACCCATTATCATGAAACATTTACCTAACCCATTATCATGGAACATTTACCTAACCCATTATCAATTTGTATCAATTTGTACCATAAATTATGGATATCAAGTGTACATTTTGTCTACAACAACATGATGGCTGGCCACTTCATGTAAAATGGGAGGTTTGTCATGCAAATCCTCCTATTTTGCACTCCTATTTATTTGGTCACTTCAATTTAGCCTATAGCATTTTCAAACATTTTCACATAGGTCCTATTTCATAATTTCACTCACAAATGACAAAATTAAAGCATGAAATTTTGCCAACATTCACAGAATTCCCGAAAATTGGGGCATTACAATAGTTGTATTCATTGATAATATCCTAATCTATTCACGGGATGAGACAAAGCATTCCCAATATTTGAAGATTATTTGGCAAACTTTATGCTAAAAATAACTATGCGCTAAGTTTAGCAAATGTGAATTTTGGCTTTGAAAAGTTAGATTTTTGGGACATGTTGTATCGGCTGATGGCATTAGAGTTGATCAGAGAAAAATTTCAGCTGTGGTAGATTGGAAACCCCCAAGAAATGTATCTAAAGTCAGAAGTTTTCTAGGTTTAGCCGGGTATTTTAGAAGATTCGTTAATGGATTCTCGATTATTGATGTACCGTTGATGAATTTGTTGAAAAAATGTTAAATTTGAATGGTTAGAGAAATGTCAACAAAGCTTTAACCAATTAAAAGCATTGCTAACCGAGGCACGAGTATTAGTTCAACCAGAATCGGGTAAAGATATTGTAATTTGTAGTGATGCATTGTTGAATGGTTTGGGTTGTGTTCTGATGTAAGAGGGTAAAGTGATAGCGTATGCTTCTAGACAGTTGAAAGCGCATGAAAAGAATTATCCGACGGATGATTTAGATTGTGTAACAATTGTATTTTCTTTGAAAATTTGGCGACACCATTTGTACAGAGAAAAGTGTCATTTTTTGACAAATCATAAAAGCTTAAAGTATTTGTTGTCGCAAAAAGGTTTAAATATAAGACAACATAGATGGCTCGAATTACTGAAAGATTATGATTTAATCATTGAGTACCATCCAGGAAAGGCTAATGTTGTTGTTGATGCATTGAGTAGAAAATCTTTGACGATGGTTCGATTTTAGCCAAATTGAAAGCTAGACCTATGTTTTTGCAACATATTTGCGAAGCTAAAAAATGTGATGATGAGTTAAAGGAAACAGATCGAGATGACTTCTGACTCAGATTTTCATGTTGATTACTATGATAGTTTGTACTTCAAAGACAAATTTGTGTACCAAAAAATTTCGATCTTGTTCAGAAGATTTTACAGGAAGCTCACAATAGTAACTTATCTATTCATCCTAGTAGTAATAAAATGTATGGTGATTTGAAACAGATGTACTTGTGGCAAGGTATGAAACAAGAATTTCAGAGTTCGTATCATGATGTTTGGTCTGTTAGTAAGTTAAAGCTGAGCATCATGTAGCTTCAGGTTTATTACAACCAGTAATGATTCCAGAGTGGAAATGAGAACGTGTCACGATGGATTTGGTGTTAGGATTGCCTTTATCTCTGACAAAGAAAGATGCTGTTTGGGTCATTGTTGATTGTCTGACGAAGTCTACATATTTCATTCCAGTGTATACGGATTTTCACTCGATAAATTGGCATAGTTATATGTTGCTGAAATCGTTAAGTTGCATGGTATGCCACTTTCTATTATTTTCGACTGAGATCCATGGTTTACGTCTCGATTCTGGAGTAAATTACATAAAGCTCTAGGTAGTCGATTGCATTTTAGCACATCGTTTTATCTACAAATTGGTGGTCAATTTGAGTGAGTAATTCAAATACTCGAAGATATGCTTCGATGATGTGTTTTAGAATTCGAAGGTAATTGGGTAAGATTTCTACCATTGGTTGAATTTGTGTACAACAAAAATTATCAATCGAACATCAAAATGGAACTGTATAAGGCTTTGTATGGTCGAAAGTGTCGAACTTCATTATACTGGACTGACTCAGTGAGAAAAAATTATTTGGTGTTGATTTGATACGGGAAGCCGAAGAAAAAGTTAAAGTGATACGTGACAGTTTGAAAGCAGCTTTAGATCGATAGAAATCTTACACATATTTGAAAAGAAAGGATATTGAACTTCAAGTCAATGATAAAGTGTTTTTGAAAGTATCGCCGTAGAAGTGAGTCTTTCAGTTTGGCCGTAAAGGGAAGCTTAGTCTACAGTTTGTTAGGCCGTATGAGATCATTGAGAGAATCGAACCAGTAGCTTGCAAATTAGCTTTGCCGTCAGAGTTAGAAAAGATTCATAGCATATTCCATGTATCTATGTTATGGCTATATTGATCTAACCATTCACATGTGATTTCACCTATTGAGGTTAAGATTCAAGCAGATATGACCTACAATGAAGAACCGATCAGAATTCTAGCTTGAAAAGTTAAGGAAGTGAGAAATAACAACCTAACTTTAGTGAAAGTTCTTTGGAAATGTCTTGGTAGAAAAGAAGCTACCTGGGAAACAGAAGAAGCTATGAAAGTGCAATACCTGAACCTCTTTTCTGGTAAGATTTTTGGGGACGGAAATTCTTTTAGGAGGAGAGTTGTAGCATCCCATTTTTAGTGAAATAAAAATAGTGGTTTTGAGACCACAAATTTGATGAGAAAATTATTATTTTATTATTATTTCAATGTCCATATAATGTTAGTGATGTCGTATAAAAATTTCGTTAAGAAATTTTGATGTTTGCATGCTTAGTTAAGTAAAAAGGACTAAATCGTAAAAAGTGTAAAAGTGGAATTCTATTAGCTAAAGGGGCTAAAAGACTATGGAATGGAAATCTAATGGAATTAAATGGTAATTGTACCATTCTTAAAGTTAGTGGACATATATGGACATAGTTTAAGTGATTTCTAAGGTTAAAATCAAAGGTTAAAATAGTAATTTGATAAATTAACTTAAACTAAAAATAAGTAAAAAATTGGTATCATCTTCTACATTGTTTTTCTCTACTGAAAATTGAAGGAAGATAGCCATTTTTGAGCTTTAGGTTTTGGCTAACACTATAACCTTGCATATCAAGATAAATCTCAGCCAGATCTAAACCGAGGAAAGGTGAAAGTCATAGATTAGCTCGATCGTATTTCTATGTTCTAGTTGTCCAGATCGTTATTGCTCCATATGGTTATGGCATGTATATGTGAGTTTATAGGTTGTTTTGGTACAATATGACAATATACTAAATTAAGCTGTTAGGTACTTTATTAAGGTTGTAAATAGGTATCTTTTTAGTACAATTAGAATGGTGTGGAAATGATCACTTGTGATTTATTAAGCTCCATATGGTTTTGGCTTGTGAATAAATGAAGTGTTAAGCTAGAAATGGATTAAGGTTTATATGATTTAGTTGTCGATGTTGGATATAATTGTGGTGTTTATAAAAGGCACATTGGTTGGTTGTTTTTAGGACATTGATATGGTATGTTATGTTATGTTATGTTACTTGTAGTCCCAATTGTGGTATGATATTGAATTAGTTATGTAGATTTTAAATGTGGTAATGCATATGTTTAGGTAAGTTTATTTGGCTATGATTGAGGTGCTTTATTGGCATATTGGTTGGATGGATTATTGGTGTTCTAAATAAGTCTTTTTATGCATGTTTTGGACATGTCTTAATGCATTCATCAGGTGTGCAAATTGTGTTTAGGTACATGCTTGAATTGGGTGAAGGAAATGGCTTGATTTTGGCCAATTGGGTGAAGAATTGTTTGTACATACATGTTTGTGGTAAATGATGTTTTCGAGAGTTTTGAGTTGAAGACCATCAATGATATTTCTGTAAAAAGTTTCTAAAGGAAATCCAAGATAGTGAATAGGGTTCATTAGACATATTGTATGGATTGCATTGGAATTAGAGTTGCACAGCAGTAGTGTGATGGTTAATCTAGAATGAGGAATTTAAGATTTTGTGGTTAATTGATTTGTGTGACAGTGAGAATTTCGAGGACGAAATTCTTTTAAGGGGTGAGAGTTGTCACATCCCAAAAATTGGGTTAGTAGAAATTGGGTTAGTGAAACTAAGAGTGGTCACTTCTTGTTGATTTAGTGCTAAGGCTTTAGCTTTCCTTTAGGTCCCAAGTTTAAAATGCCTTATGTGCATTCAATAAAAGTATTTTATTTTACTATTTTTACCCCATAAAAGTGCCAAATTTTAAACTAGCCTAGCCCAAAAACTATTTTTTTTACATTTAACCCTTAATTTCTAATAACCCTAATTCTACATGAATTACCAAAACCTATTTCAATTAGGAAAAAAGAGTTATAAATAAGAACTCTTTACAAACCTTAAAATTTTTTAGCAAGAGAATTCTTCAAGAAAAACTGTCGAGTTCTTTCTTTTTCTCTTTTGCCAAATCAATTTTCAACTGAGGATTTCAAAGGTTTTCAAAATCATCGCTCTCCTCCTAGTAGATCATTGATCTCCTCATCCAAATTAAGATTTTTGTTGTAACATTCCAGACCCGACCTAGAAGTTTAAGATGAATCTGGATGAGTTATACCAATGTATTGAAAATTGATTTAAGTAATTATCTAGAAAGCATTCAAACTTTACTTGATTCGTGGCGAAAAATCTTTTCAGAGTTTAACGTAGAAAACCAAAATCATTTTTTCAACTTAAGTGGTTCTGTAGTTTTGCGTTAAAAATTATCAACTACTGGTGAATTTAGCAATAACCAAGGCGAGCTCAAAAACACACTCAAAAGCACTTTTACATTATTTGTGTGGTAATTGAGTATCGATGATGTAACTATCTAAATTTGGACAGGACGTTTAGGTCGTGTTTAGGGTGTAACAAAAGAACATCCAATATATCAATGCATGTATAGTTTATATTCATGATGCAATGCAATTAATGTTTTAATTTCTCATACGTCCATCTTAACTGCCCTCGAGCATTGCTCGACGCTCCGAAAACCCACTTTAATAACCGATCATCCCGGGGTTGATTTTCAATGACAATGGTTGTTCACTTGACATTTATGACGATGTCTTTTACTACAATAACTTACCACCCCGGTTTGGTTCAGTTTTGATGGTGTTTTAAACTATCATCCCGTCCTATCCGATTTAGATGGATTTTTACTACAATAATATATCATCTCGATTGTCTCGATTTGGTAGATTTTAGCCTACCATCCCAACTTATTCACTTTTGATGACATTATCGCCTACTTCGTTTAGTATTGACTTTCAGTGTGGACTTATTTTGGCACTATCTCCTACAGAACTCATTCATCCTCCATACCCAATTTCATGTAATTATGCATATATTCTTAGAATGATATATATATATTTTTTTATCATCAATCGATGTTATGCTTATCATGCACATTCAATATCTCATATTAACATTTAATGGCATTTATTCATCCATTCATATTAATTTCACATATACAATCTTTTTATGCAACAAGAACTTGTAACAATATATTTATATTAGATTGCTTAACATGCTTACTTCGCTAGCACATACATAACGAGTTCATATATACACATATAATTTGTGCGAGTTAAAAAAATAAAGTGTCATATGTACAAGATTTTTATGTGATTTAATAGGCCTAGTTATCTAGCACATGTATTGGTTCGCATATAGGCTCACATTTACCTAGGGTTCGTACAACATGTAAGCTCACATGTCCCTAGAGTTCGCATAACATACAGGGTTCACATATTAATTATCTAAGGTTCACATAATTAGCATAATGGGTTGCATGTATACAATGTTCGCGTAATATTCCCTTTAGTGTTTGCGTAATAAACATATAGGGTTTGGATATATAACATCTAGGGTTTACATGTCAACACATATAGGGTTTTCACATTACAACATATAGTGTTCGCACAGTACAACAATTCATATGGTTTGGCTAACATGGTTCGCATATGATGCATATAGGGTTCACATATCATGTCTCAATTATGGCACATACAAGGCTCACATATTACAATCCATAAAATCTGTATAACATAATCCTAGGGTTTGCATGTAACAAATTCGTATGTCATAACCTAGGGTTCACATATAATAAACTATAGTGTTCGCACACAGGCTCGCACATATATGGGGTTTGCACATACAGGTTCGCACATAAGAGTTCCAACACCTAGTGGTTGTACATAGGGGTTTGCACGTATGGGTTCGCACATAGGGGTTCGATGGGGGTTCTTACACATGTACTAACGATTCACTATGTCACACTACAAAACATGGGGGTTGGCGTACTCTGTCATACTATATAACGTGAGGGTTCACATATTACATCCTTTTATATAACATGTGTGTTCACATACCACATCATACTATATAACGTGGGGCTCGCATATATGTCATATCATACAGTAAGGTGGTTTACATACTAAAACATGTAGGGTTCATATCTTTTCACTAAGGGATGGCACATATATTCCTCGTAGGAGTTCGCCTAAGGGTTCCATGCAAGGCTCATGTATATGGGTTCACATGAAACAAATTGCTTACTTCTAATTTAAAAAATAATGTAACGCCTTATACCCGACCTAGAAGTTATGACCCGAGTGTGAATGTGACATTGATAATTTTAAAACTTTAACCCTTTGATATTGTAACACATCTTATTTTGAAAAATGAATATTCAGAAAACGAATAGTCAGAAAATAATAATTTTTAGTTAAACCTTTCGTGCAATCCTTAGAAGATCTCACGCTTGAAAACACTTAATTTATAGTAAAATCACATAATCATTTTCTTAGTTTAGTAGCGAAAAAATTTTCAGAGTTTTAGTTTGAAAACTAAATTTTAAGTTGTTAACTCGTATAATTTTGTAGTTTTAAGTTAAAAATACCAAAATAACAACCAAAACAAAAACCAAAAATGAAGTCTAAAAACATATTTATAGCCCAAAAATCCCAAAAAAGTTAATAACAGAAAACATCATAATAAATTAACCAAGAAAAATAATTCGAGCTCCTGTACGCCTTCCGGTCCTAAATTAACTAATTACTTGAAAAGGGCAAATATAGAAGGGTGAGTTATAAATCTCAGTGTGTAACTAAACTCAAACAGAGAACACAAATAACACAATAATCAGATCATAGAATTGCAAAGAACTTTATAACAATCAATTAAGCAAAACTCAGAATGCCTGCTTATGCCGATGTAGTATTTTTCAGAAAAACATAATGCAATTTTTTTAGAAAACTTCCTACCCAACTCCACTATACAGCAAAATAAAGTTCCTTAAAACTCATCCGTCCAAAAACAAACCAACAGATAATTGTGGACAATGCCACCAGAGTTGCAGTTAAAACTGCCTGATCGGATATATGTGGTCGAGCCACTATAACACAGCCAAATTACCATAACAGATATATGTGGTCGAGCCATTATAATTGTAGACAAGTTGCCAGTTAGAAATGTGATTAAACCACTAGATAATACAGATCATTAAACTGTCAGAGCTTCCTCCTTACCATAATATCCCAAACCCCATGCAATGTGTGTAACGCCTCGAAAATATGAATTATCAATTTGTTAAATTATGTCATAATTAATTGTTTATCTCAGCGATTAAGGGCTTGAGTGTGTGTTTGAGGTCTTGGGTTCGAGTCTCTCTGGGAGCTTTGAGAATTATTTATTTCTTTTTCTAAATGATCTTTTGGGCTGTTCAGTTAGTAGAATTTGGGTAAAAGTGGAAGACTGGGAACTTAGTTGGATAAGAATTGGGTTTGTTAGGATGTTTGGGATATTGTTTTTCTTTTTCCATTTATTTTATTTTATTATATTCTTTTTAACCTATTTTTCTTTAATTTTTTAATTTAAAAAGAAAGTACAAGATAAAAATCTCAATTATTACTCCACTATTCACATTCCACTTTTATTGCCAATTTCGTTTCAAACGTGGTTTTCATATTGTCTAGAAAGCTTTTGCTAAAAAAACTTCTTCTTTAGTTCTTTCTTTTTTCCTCTCTAAACTTCTTTGCTTTCTTGATCTTGGTCTCTTGGGTTACCAAATTTCTATAGCACATGCTTAATTGAATCATTTGAAACTCAAATCCTATGTAAGTGCGATCAATTTCATTCCTTCTATGATTGAATTTTTATGTCGTTATCTTTGGCTAAGTTGGGATTTTACTAGTTTTGTTTGCTTCGATTTTCGTTCTTAATTGTGTGGGATTCTCTAGGTGAAGATTGCGAACTGGGTTATCCACCAACGAATTGAGGCTTGTTAAGGTGCTGTCATCACATGAGGGTAAGTGACTAATGTTGTTTTTGGGTTGTAAGTTGCCAAAATAGTTGGTTAGTGTCGAATTCTTCAATTGATCGATTTGGGTTGATTAGATTTTAGCTAATAATTCGTTTAATTTATCTATTTAGGTATTGCATTGTGTGATTGTTGATTTTGCGTCAGTTTTTTGACCAGGTGTGTAACAAAAAACACAAAAAATAGCAAACTACGAAAGCTGAAAAACTGTCCAGTTGATGCCACATGGTCGTGTCATAGATCGTGTGCTGGACTATATGTGACAGACGGTTTGGGCTATTTGGGTCGTGTGGGCCACACGGGTGTGTGGGGGTCGTGTGGGCCCAAAAGTCAAGATTTTCCCTTAGGGCTAAACACATCACCCCGATCGACCATGGGCCTTCTGTAGGGTCAGTATGTGATTAAATGTACTGTAAAATATGAAATATGGTCATTTAGTAGTGTAAATTCTGTTGTCTGTAAGTATATTTGAGATGTCATGTGATAAGTAAACTCGAAAAATGTTATGTATGTGATTTGTATTTGATATGTCATGCATGTAAAACTGTAGCATGTAAGGATTCTGCTCTGATTAGGTCTATTTCTGGGATGGGCTATATTATGTGGAGGAAGTGTTTTTGTGAGTGGCTACACTTACCCATTATACTGGTAGAAAAGCTGTAAATATTCTATAAGTGTCTTAATGACACTAAGTGGTGTGTAGGGTTGGATGGATGTTTCATACCCCATAAGGTGTGTTGAAATGGTCGAAGATGGTGTGCAGTGGATGGGGGTAGGAAATATATTTGTAACTATACTACTTTGTTAAGACATTATACTGTTAAATCTATCTGATATTAATTATCTATTTCAGCTATTTGTTGCATACTGAGTTTTGAAAACTCATTTTTTGTTTGACTGTTATTTTCAGTTAACCTTCAGACTTAGGTGGATTGGTGCATTTAGGAACTCGGTTAAATCATTACTTTTTTAAATTTTACTTATTTAAGTTTGGGTTTTAGAGTTATGTAAATTTTGGACTCTCTAGACATTTTTGACTATTTGGGTTTAGAACTTTACTTTCATATTTTGGTTAATATCGATTAAATGTTTAATCAACAATATTCACTTTTCTACAAAATTAATGGTTTTCAAACAACGAACTGTGTTTTCCAAAATATCACTTTTTAAGGAGTCTCCGTTGCAAAATTATAAGTTTTTAGGAAATGTAATCAAACAATGTTTTCAATAATAAAATTTGGATAAGATATGTTTTCGAATAATCCGAGTTTTTAAGAGTTTATGACTATCATCAAGATTTACGAAAACTAAAATTATGTAACACATCATGATCTTGTCATAATGTCTAAGCCGGGTTTGGGGTGTTACAATGTGACATGGTATACATATACAAAACCAGAATGAAAAGCATGTAAGACATGCAGTCGTACAATAATAGAGATCAGAAGGCATGGCATTTGCGAAACAGATGTATCACAAATTCAACATAAGCAAAATTGGATTTTCCATAGCGTCACATGCATGGTCATATAGTAAATTCAGATAAATACAATACAACATATACAGACATCAGATGCTCATACACAACATAGCAAAATGGAAACATGTCATCAGAATTAACATAACACAGATCATACATATATAATTCTCATACCTTAAACACATCACATCAGAAGCATATTAACAAACAGCTTATTTTCGAGTCTTATTAAGTAGTATTGACCCTACAAAGAGTCTAATTACGAACCAAAGATCAAAACGACCCTAGGTGACAATTTTTCAAAAAATAGGCCCACACGCCCATGTGGCCCACATAACCTAAATAGCTTAGACCGTGTGATCCACACGGCCATGTGACATCAATAGTGAGTTTTTCAACATCCCATCATTTTCTATTTTTTGAGTTTTTCTGTAACACCCCAAACCCGGCCTAGACGTTATGACCCGATCTGACATGCCACATCAAAGCGTTCAAAACATTTTATATTGTTGATCCAGAAAAAACTTACTTAGTGTTTTAAAAGATAATTTCATTATAGGTTAAAGTGAATGGAAGTCATGCACCGGTAGGAAACCGGAAAGAGGTGGTGAGTCCATCGGATCGCTAAGTACCAAGCTCCCTTCGGATCCAATCCTAGACATGCATACCGCCATTGCCACACCTTAACGTCATGGATATTTCTAGGAAACCCATTTTGATTAAGTCATTTTTAGGAAAAGTGATTAATTTTGGAAAATACTTTCATTGCGGAAGCTTTGCTTGTTGTCGTATTATTTTGAAATCAATTGTTGTTTTTGAAAACGCGCCCTAAAGCTATCCAATTTCAACAGTTAAAATAAGTAATACCTATCTTAGTAATACATATTAAAACCATCAAAAATAATTAAGCGGCCTTATTACATTTAAAAAACCCAAAACTTCAAACGTAAATAAAAGGATATCCAGTTCACGGAAGAAAACCAAACTTTGAGCGGGTGGCCACTCAAATTCCCTCACGACTCCAAGCCCACTATGGTTGGGGATTTCTGCGTGGATGAAAATAAAAGGGTGAGTTTGGGGAAACTCAGTGTGTAAAGAAAACCCATTCAAAGCCCAAGTCACTCAAGCCCATTGGGCCTAAGCCCATTCAGTAACAAGTGGTACTTGGGCGTAACCCTTTTCAGATTATAATAAAGCGGGCCTTAGCCCTTATTCAGATAATGATATGGCCTATAGGCCCATTTCAAAATACATGCAACATCAATAACATATGCAAGCCCATTTGGGAGACTACTCAACCCACCAACCACTACACTCCACCCGTATCAGCCATACACTCCATGTGGGGATAGCTCAACCCACCCAAATTTCAACACTCCACAGATTACAACCTTCACGCTCGATTAACGATAGAATTGAGGCAAAGCCTCCAAGACGTGGACAAGCCACTTTTAGTACTTCCTCCGTCAATATCCCAATCCCATGCATCAGATAATAACAACATGGCATGCAGTAAATAACAACAGTAAAACATGCATTTAGGTCAATTTAACCCTAGGGGTATTTCGGTAATTTATCTCCTAAGGTTAAAACTGTAAATTTTCCACTTTTAAAGATATTTCAGTAATTTATCTATTTTAGGGTTTTTCATGCATATTCCTACCTTTCACGTACTAACATAATCACTACCGAGGGTTCTTACCGAATTGGGCAGTTGGCCCATCATTCCAATTTTGGCCCATTAAGCCCAAAAATATCGAGGCACGTAAATCATGCACTTTGCAATCCAAATTTTGCAGTTTACCAAAAACATTAATCGATTTACTTCACGAGCATTCGCACACTCGCAAATCTACAAAATACCGGTTTTCGGCATTTCGGCTTTTCGACTTTCCGATCCAGACTAAGAAAGAGGGTGTTAGTTACACACCTGTTTGCGACGATATGCTGACGAGATCCACACACGAACTGCCTACAATTGGATTACTAACACGTTAATCTAACTATTCAAATACGAACTACGTATTAACCCCTTACAATATTCAGCCAACCACACCTACAGATCATAGTAAGCTTATAAGAAATCAATAAGCAACTCATTAACAATTTTTTGTCAATGTTTACCATATAATCATAATTTCACTGCAAGCTGTCTTCCTGAGCAACAGTCACTAAATCATTTATAACTTGAGCTACGAAAATCCAAATCAAGTGCCGTTAATTTTCCCTAAAAATAGACTCATATATCTTATATCAATAAAATTTTCAGAATTTTTGGTTTGGCCAATCAATACCAGATTTTTCTTAAAGTTTCCCATGTTTTACTGTTTGACTAATCTGACCACTCTTCATTACGAATCAAATTTCTCATTGTACAGAATTTGAAATATGTTCTCGTTTATTTCATTTGAAACTAGACTCATTAAGCTTTAATTACATAATTTATTCACCTTCTAACTCATCTCTCACAATTTATGGTGATTTTCCAAAGTCACGTTACTGCTGCTGTCCCAAGCAGATTTATTACCAAATCTCTCTTTCACACATAACTTGCATGCATGTTATTTAAACATGTATATCACCAATCAATCATCACATATCTATGAGTTTACTTAAGTATATTCTCCATTTCATCATTTTAACGCACAACATGTTAGCCGATTTTTCCCCTTAGCATCTAAGGCACATGCATGCTCATTTGTTTGGCTCAACTTCACCTATCTTCCATTTTTCATCAAAAGAACATGAAACAACAACCATTTCCTTCATTTTAATTGATGACTAAATGCTCACAACACAACTAAAAATCAAAATATACTTCAAGATTTAAGGTAGAATCAAGAAGAACTCATGAACCTCAAAATAGAAGCAAGGTACCAAGAACTTACCTTCAATTTTCCTCCTCCTAATGACCGAATACTCAAGTGCTTTCTCCTCTCCTTTCTCTTCTCTAACTTTCAGCTATGATGAACAAAGATGGACAAAACTTTGTTCTTTTCACCCCTTTTTCTTTTAATAAAACTTCATATTTCATCCATTTAATTCTTAATACAAAAGACATGAAATTCTTATCATGAAACATTTACCTATCCCATTATCATGAAACATTTACCTAACCCATTATCATGGAACATTTACCTAACCTATTATCATGGAACATTTACCTAACCTATTATCAATTTGTATCAATTTGTACCATAAATTATGGATATCAAGTGCACATTTTGTCTACAACAACATGATGGCTGGCCACTTCATGTAAAATGGGAGGTTTGTCATGCAAATCCTCCTATTTTGCACTCCTATTTATTTGGCCACTTCAATTTAGCCTATAGCATTTTCAAACATTTTCACATAGGTCCTATTTCATAATTTCACCCCCTTTTTCTTATGGAACAAAAATTAACTAAAATTGTCGGGTTCTATCTTAAGCTTGGGCCTTCTAGAGGCCCACTAACATAATTAAACCTATGCCAACATTCACAGGATTCCCGAAAATTGGGGCGTTACATTTTCATTACGCACTTGATCATTTTCAATGTGAATCCAACCACTAGAATTCCAAAACCTAAAATGAGCATTTAAATGATCAATTTCAATAATGAAATACTAATTCCAGAAACCAACTCGGCCACAACCGCTAACACCAAACCTTAACAAAATGGAAACTAGCCTTCTGACGTTCAATCACTTACCCAAAACAAAAATAATAGCCTAAAATAGTGCCTAAGTCGTCAGAAAGATGTTGTACGCACCACCCTCTTCTCCTTTCGAAAACCAAAATAATTAATAATCGAATAATACAAACTATTATACCCCCAATCAATAAGTGGAATCAAACTAGTTAATCTTACCTCTAAAGAACACCCTTGCAAGACTTACTTGTCGGAAAATAAATGATAGAAAAACAACAATAGATTAGCAGAGACTGATATCAATATTTTGGGTAGCCAACAAAGGAGAAAAGAGAGAGCAACCAAATCAGAAAATGGGAAAAAATGGAAATGAGAGACGATAGAAAGTGTGAGGGATTTTAGGAGAATTTTTGGGAAATTTAAAAAAAATAATAAAAAGAAACTACCTACTTCCCTCACTTAAGGAAAAAATTTTGCACCAAAAACCTCTCACACACAAGCACAACACTTCACCATTTAATCAAATTAAATCACTTAACATAATTTTCACAACCTTAATTCAAAAGTCGAACATAACCCCTCTTGGTTTCACTAACCTGGTTTTCGGATTGTGACACTTAATTATATATAATGACTTAAGTTTAGATCCCACACTTGAGTTGAAAACACAAAACCTTAGTTGTAACACCCTAATTTTTGGGGTTAGAAGTTTTGAGGTTTGAAGTAAGGGTCAGTGAGTAGGTTGAACTTTTGTATTCTTTTCACCATTTTAGTGATAGAATGAGCCTGCTGGTTCGGTGGTTGAATATGTGTTAGTTTGCCTCTAGATTTTGGGTTTGAATCCTCATGTGTGTTTTGAGGAATTATTTTTGTACCTTAAATTTGTTTTAAGTTTTAAAATATTTTTTTATTTTTAATATTTATTTTATTTTTATTTCAAAATCCAACAATTTTACGTTCTTTTTCCCATTTTTCCCTGCACGTTCTTCCCCTTTTTTCCACCTTGTTCTCTGTAACTTTCTTTGCTTCTTCCGTTTATTGTTACTTGTAGTCTGTCAAGGGAGTCTTGTCCTCGTGTGTTCGTTTAATCAGAAGAGAAGAAGGTAGGTTTTTTTTTGGGGGGTTATTGATAAAGTCTTTTTCGTTTTCTATTTTTTATTGAATTGAAGTTTTCATTAATCGGTTTGTTAAATTGAGGTTTCCGAATGGTTTGGTGGAGCGAATCGAACGGTTCTTGGTGTTGAGAATCGCAATTAAGATGTGTGTTCAGAAACTCTTCAATTTTGTTATCGAATTTCTGATTTAATTCTGTGAAATTCGACATATTTTGTGTGTATTGAAATTGACCAATTGAAGTGTAAAATTATTTATGGAGAGGATCATGTAAAATGATGACCTGAATAATTTTAAACATCATTGCAAAAATGAAATAATAGAAAAGAATGACTACATGAATTTGCATTTGTGTTCTTTCCTTCAATATTTGCTTTCAAAATTGTGGGAAACTTTTAAATTTTATGAAATTTTAAAATTACACTTCAGTAAAATATAAATTTTACGATTCTGGACTAGCCATTTTATTTATAATTTTCTGTGTTTTTCTTCTTTGCTGACGCTGACTTTTTTAATGTCATTTTCTATGAAATTACTTGACTATGGGTGTAGAATTTTCTCACCAATTTTCTAACATGAGAATTTTTGAATGAGACAAATATTTCAATTTTAACACAAACATATCTTTAGGGGTATAGTTTAGTTATTAAGAGCGATTTCCATAATTTGTCACCACTATTTGTGTGTGATTTGGGGATAAGAGCTTAAACATTTCTGGATCACATTGCATTTAAGACGGGTGTTTGGAGTTATATGATATTTTAACATTGACTGACTTTTCTATAAAGAGTCCTTGCTTTACTTTGGGTGGATTCTTCCAATTAGCGTGGTCGTTGGTATTACTCTCCAACAATTATTGTACTGTCATCCTTATTCCTACCCCACCTGGCAAAGAAGTTACTGATCAAATTAATTCGAAGATGTCCCTTTCCTTTTTTTTTTTAAATATTTTGATATTTTCATGGATACGAGGAGATATTGAAAATTATTTTACTATGAAATTTTAATTCACTAGAAAAATAAGTGTTTTATTTCAAGGGATTAATATTAGTTCTCTCTTTTTTAAATTTTAAATTTTTGTTGACAATTATGTAATTAACAATGTACCAATTTTAGACGCTATAAGAATGTTTTAACCTTCCTTATGTGCAATTGACTCGTGAACCCCTTATTTTCTCTAGAAATCAACACATACTTCAAATTTGTTTTTTTAAAATATTTCTAAAATCTCTCTATAAAAGGTGTTCACGTTTAACAAAAATGATCAATTACGACTTTTTTAATAAAATATTATGTTTTTGCAAAGACAAAATTTTTCATATTTTTTCAAGAAATCCTCAATCCAATTTTCTTTTGAATTTTTTTCAAGAGGAAAATGATCCCTACAATTAATATTTATTTTTCCCATTTTTAATGTTTTTTAAGGGAGATGAATAGTGGAATGATAATTTTAGTTAAGGTAAAGTAAATTTAATTATTTTTTCAATTTAATTACATAATTTTTGAAATTAATACTCTTTTATTAGTTGTCACTAGTTGAAGGACAAAAATTAATTTAAATTTTTTTATTAACCTAAT
Organism: Gossypium arboreum; assembly: GCF_025698485.1. Classification (NCBI taxonomy): domain Eukaryota; kingdom Viridiplantae; phylum Streptophyta; class Magnoliopsida; order Malvales; family Malvaceae; genus Gossypium; species Gossypium arboreum. Next base: position 83,225,004 of record NC_069074.1, read on the forward strand.
AATAAATTTAAATATTCAAAGTTTACTTATTTCATCAATTTAATACAAAATTTAAAAAATCCTATCAAAAACAATTGGACGCTCTCTCACTCTTAGCAATACAACCCTTCCCCCCAACCTTCTCGTCAACCATACATGACACATCACCATCTTCAACTCACCCGACCATTGGCACCACTAACAATCTCCTCTCTATATTTTTTTAATGAAAATTAGTAAAAATATATAAATAATCACCTAACTATAAATTATATTTTAATCATTTAAACTTAAAATTTTGATCTTATCATTCGATTTATTCAATTTTAATCTAACTTTTCCACAATTGTACATCTCTGGGTGGGCACAAAAACTTGTACATTTCCTGATGACCTTTAATTCAATTGCATTTAGGATCACATAATTTTCTTTCATCCTTTTCGTTAATAAACTGTTTCAAAAACAATACCACGTCGACAATAAATTTGCTATTACACGTTCAATTTTTAGACGGGTCGTTGAAATATTAATTTCACTTCAGCTATTGACAGACTTTTCAGTTTCTAGTCTTTTTCCGTAAATAAATGTTTTTATGAGCTGTGTTAAGTAAGATTATGACATGAACAATTTTGAAAATTCTATTCAAATTTAATTTAATTTAAAAATAATAAATAATAAATATATTTATAATAAAATATATTAATTTTGGGGTTACACTTCACTTCAGTCCTTCACTGACTTTTCCACAATTGGTTTAAAAAGTGTATCCCACCAATGCCAAATTGGTACTTTATCTCTTCTCTTATTTAATTTCTTTTATAATCATATTTGTTTTAGTATATTAACTAATAATAAATCAATTTAATTAGTAATATTTAATCATTTTATTACATATTTAAAAAAATTAATTTTTTCATATTTCTATTTTCAAGTTTAAACACAACATTAATAGGCTTCCTAAATCCTTTGAGGATGACTTTAAAGTTGCTAAATATGATTTTTAATATCCCCAAAAACCACTGGGTTTTGTAGTGACATCCAATTTTTTTTTACTGCAGTATTGTTTAAAGTTAATTTTCAGAACAAAAGTTTGCCTTACCAAAGATGATTTACCCTGACATGTAGCATGCAAATATGAAACAATAATAAATAATTAAAAAATGATCCTTAAAAATTTAAAAAAATGAAAGAGAGTAAGATAAATCTAAAATGCTTAATAAATTATTTGATATTTAAATTTGATATTTTTAAATGTAGTACTTGTATTATTTTCTTGTTTAATGAAATATTTATATTTGATAAAAGTTATAAACATCTTGGTATCTAAAGTTAACACTGTTTACTTTTTAGTGTTTAATTTGAGTTTTATGATAGATTTAGTGAAAAATTCATAATAAACTAATAATATTAACAATTAACTTTCAACAAATCTGTAACAACCCTAAATCTAGCCTAGACGCTATGGTCAAATCTGAAAAGTTATATCAATGTGTAAAAAATTTTGTTTTTCCAAAATGTGTTTTGTTACGAATTTGAAAACCAAAGTCTAAGTAAGTTTGTCATGATTCCTCAATAAGAAAATTTGTAAATTATCAAAACGTAAATATGAACATATTAATTATTAACTTAAAAAAAAAACCAGCTTTATAGAATCAAAATGCTAAAATCATTTGGTTTGTAAAACTTGTAATTTTCACTAAAATTTTTGCAGAGCAAATTCCAAACTAATATTCTTAAATTGTGATTTTGTCAAGTGAAAATGTTTTATTTAGCCTATTGAGTAGAGGTGTGCATGGGCCGGCTCAAAATAAAATTGTTAAGCTTGAGCCCAGCCCGGCCCATATTAATTTTTTTAGCTTATTTCATTAAATAAAAATTTTAAAATATAATAAATCAAATACATTTAAAAACATAAAAACAAGAAATAAATAAAAAATGAGACAAACAATTCTTAAAACAATATACAAATTGAAAATATAATAAAAAGTGGTTATATTAAAATTGAAAATAAAATGTAAATATGATTAAAAATAAAAAATATATATATTTAGTATATAATTCGGTCCGGGCTAGGCTGGGCTCGGGCCTAAAAAGTTTTATCCGAGGCCCGGCCCGTTTTTTAAACGGGCCTCATTTTTTGCCCAAACCCATATTTCGGTCCTATATTTTTATCCAAACCCTCCTATTTTTCGGGCGAGCCTTCGGGTCGGGCCGGGTAGCCCGGCCCATGCACACCTCTACTATTGAGCATATTTTTAAATTTCTGTTATTAACTTTCATAAAATCCCAATTCATATTTTTGTGATGGAAAAATCTTGTTGATTAACACAAATCATGCAGGAAAAAAAAAACTTTAACTAAGCCAAAGAAATCCAAAGCCAAATTAAATCGGAGAAATTCAACCAAAAGCCAAAAGTCTAGTAAATCTATTTATTAACCAAAGCAAACATTTAATGAGAGAATCAATCAAAGCACCCACACACCGTACAATTCTAACTTATCAATTACTTGAAACATCAGAAATAAAACAAAATGAGTGAGTTATAAAGCTCAGTGCATAACTAAAACTCAAGATGAGATCACACACAATACAATGTACAAATCATAAAATCATAGAAAATTTCATAACAATCAGTCAGACAGAATTGAATATACATGATTATGCCAATGTGGTATGTTTTAGAAAATCATAATGCAGGTTTTTCAGAAAATTCCTACCCAAATCTGCTACACACCTGAGTAGAATTCCCCAAAACTCAACCATAAAAACGAACACCAATTAGGTCATCTCAGGTTGCCCAAAAATGATGACCAGCCACTCTGGGATGCCCGGCAACGATGACTTATAAATATGCAATTAAACTGTTACATCAGATATTTGTGGTCAAGCCACTAAATTGCCACTCAACTACCAAAACAAAAATATGTGGTCAAGCCACTATATTGCAGCCAAGTTGTCAGATAAAAATATGTGGATAAACCACCAGATAGTACAGACCATTAAACTACCAAATCTTTTTCCCTTCCATATTATCCCAACCCCATACAATGTGACATGGCATGCATTTACAGAATCAAAATGACAAGCATGTAAGACATGTAGTCTTACTGTAATAGAATTCAGAAAGCATGCCATTCCACTCTTTTACAGAACAAATGTATCTCAAATTTAATATAAGCAAGTTGGTATGCCATAAAGTCACATGCATGGTCACATAGCAGAATTAGAAACATACAAATAACATAACCAAACCTCATATACTCATATACAAACATAACAATACAAATCCTGCTACCAGATTCATCAGAAAACAGTTCATGCACATGAATTCCACATACCTTATTCATATCACCTACAATATCAAATTATCAGATATTACATTTTCAAAGTTAGTTTTACATAGTATGAACCCTACAAAGTGGCTAAACTTGATTCACGAATCAAAACAGGCCTAACCAGAAATTTTTAGAAAATGGGCCCACATGACCAATTAGCCTTGGCTGTGTGTCACACACGGCTATTTAGCATCAACAGTCTAATTTTTTACTTTTAACAGTTTACTATTTCAAGTTTTTTGATATACATCTTACTGTTTTCCGAAGCAAACACCACAACAAGAATTTCATAACCTAAAATCCATATTCAACACACTTAAATTAGTAATGAAACCCAAAACTAAATCATTAAATAGCCAAAACTTCTACCAATAAACCTTATAAAACTAGGAATCAACCTTGCGGCATCTGACTAATTACCCAGAATAGTAGCAGTAGTACTAAAAATCTCTCAATTCATCGGAAGACTATTTGTTACAAAAACGTCACCTAAACCAAAGATTTCAGAGTAATCAAAATTGCGTCACACAAAGAAGGAAATCAATTAACCCTACAATTGTGAAACTCAATAAAGTACGAATCTTTTAACATATTCCTTACCACCAACCATCAAGATTGCTTAAAAACCATTAATGACACTGACCTTCGCAAGGTTAAATTGAAACCAAAAGGCAAAAAAAGATGGAACAAAGGTCGTTATCAACAAAAAGATTAACAAAGACTTATTGGAGCAAAAATGGTGAAAAATCAAGAATAGGGAGATTGGAAAAAAAACAATGAAACGATAGAGAGGAGGAGTGGGAAAGTGACGACAGTTTGTGGAGAGATTTTAGGAAAATAAAAAGTAACTAACCACTCAACCCACTAAATCTGATTACCCTCTAAATAAATTCCCTTAGAGTTTAAATTCAACCCAAATACTACTGCATGGGCAGCATAGTGTAAGGAAATAAAAATTTCTACTTTGCACACACACGGGGTCTCGAACACAAAACCTCAAGGTAATCTGAAGCCTTAGCACTGGATCAACTAACTCATCCTTAAAATCAATAGAACAAAAGTATTATTTATGTCAGATGATCAGGAATAGGGTGAAGACCAAAGATGAAAAAAATTCAAAGGAAAGGTTTGAACTTATAACCTCACACACACAAGCATAACACCTATCCACTAAACCAAATTTACTCCATTGACATAATTTTTACCATATTAACTAAAAATTCAGAATATGGTCACTTTTGGTTTCACTTACCCAATTTCTTCTAATCTGATTTTTGTGATGTGACACCTTTCTCCTCTTAAAAGAATTTTGTCCTCGAAATTCCTGTTGTCACACCATACACTTAACCACAAAATCTGAAACTCCCAAGTCCAAACTAACCACCATGCTATCATTGTACAACTCTAATCTCCATTCAAACCCAATCTAGACAATATTTCAAAGGAATTTCCTATTCATGACCTCAGACTACCTCAATAACCTTTCACAGAAACATCACTAATGATCTTTTACTCTAAACTCTAAAAAACATCACTTACCACAAAATGCAGGTACAAACAATTCTTATCAATGCACAGTACATTTGGAACATATCATAAAAGCACCTGTATCATTGGCAGATGCATCATGGCTCACTCGATGCCTAGTTGCATATCCACGTCTCAGATTCTGTTTCTGTGTCGAAGCTTGTATCTGGCTAAAAGAGTGTCATGAGCAATCCCAAACTTGATGCTCAACAGACCCATATCTTAAACACGCCCCCATTTTCCTCCAAAAATCGCCCGGATGGCGCATATCACAGTAAGTACAAATCAGAACATGATTCGCATTCACAATTGCCTCACCTCAGTAAATCCTGTCTATTATGGTCTATTTCCTTGGTCATGGATTCAAGTCAATAGAACCATCACTCATCTTATTTCGCATTTTATTCATTACTTATTTTCACCCTCTGAGTAATTACTTTCTACCACTAACTTGACTTGATACATCTGAGGTCGCTCAATCACAGACTCTTGGCCCATAAATCCAAATTGGGTTTCATCGACCCTTTGCAAATCTCTAAACACCTCTTGGAACACTGAAACATCCCCTGCTTTTTGATTATCACCCTCAGATTTAGGCGTCATAGCAAACTCGTTTGTTTCCAAATTGGGCTTACTGCCTCCAGAAGGGAACTCAGCTCGAGTCACTCGGCTATTGTCGTTCCAATAGGGTCGGAAGCGTGTAAATTATTGTACTAAAAAATCACACAAAGTTCAATTCCCAGGGAAGAGAGGTGGATCACAAGGATCTCTTAAATACCAAGTCTTTCCTTAGTCAGAATATTTCTTCTATAGTAATTTAATAGCACAATTAAACACTACTATTATACCCTCAAATATTGAAAGAAAAATAGGACAAGAAAAAACACAAGAGTTTTAACGAGGTTCAAGAAATTATACCTACGTCCCGCACTAACACCGAGATGATAATTTTATTATCTCCAAAATAATACAAACAAATAGAATTCCTTAAGAATTCTCAAATGGGAGAAGAGAGAGAACTAAGAGAGAAAGATTGGTTGGGATAGTTGAAATGAGAAATGGTTAAGCCTATTTATAGTTGGTTTAGGGACTAACTTGCAAATGGCCTAAAAAATTAGGGACCAAAATTGCAATTATCCCATTCAATTTTAAACAACTTGCCTACCATTTTTCCTTTCAGTGCCACTTGCACCTCCCATTTTTGACTTTTCAACTCACCCTTTAATTGACTTTTCAACAATCTCCACCTTGAAGATTTGATTAGGATAATCACATCTTCACATACTTCCTTCAACTCCCTAAATTCGATAAAGCTATCTTTTGTAGTGCCTCCAAATGTGCTCTCGAGCGCCATACACTTGAAGGTGCTCAAAATTTCAGGATGTTAATCAAGTTCAAACAATGATTAAACTTGATTGTTGTTACCACCTTGGTCATCATATTTGCAGGATTATCTGTTGTCGGAATCTTCTGAAGTAGAATTTTTCCTTTTTCAAAGACTTCCCGCACAAAGTGATATCTTACGTCAATATGCTTGGTTCTTGAATGATAGACTTGATTTTTCGCTAAATGAATAGCGCTCTGACTGTCACAATATAGACTAATGTGACTTTGAACAACTCCCAAGTCTTTCAACAATCCATTAAGCCAAATAGCCTCCTTAACAGCTTTTGTAACTGCCATATATTCTGCCTCTGTAGTAGACACAGCTACTGTAGACTGTAAGGTAGACTTCCAACTCACTGGGGTTTTAGCAAGAGTAAACAGATACCCCGTAGTTGAGCGACGTTTATCTAAATCACCAACAAAGTCGGAACCAACATATCCAACTACAAACTGACCAAGTGCTTCATCCTGCTCAAAAGTTAAACCAACATCTACGGTTTTTCGAAGATATCGTAGAATTCATTTCACAGCTTGCCAATGTCCTTTTCCAGGATCATGCATATACCTGCTCATAACTCCAACAGCTTGTGAAATGTCAGGCTGCGTACACACCATCGCATACATCAAACTCCCAACTGCATTTGCATATGGGACTTTTGCCATATATTCTCTTTCTTCTTCGCCGGAGATAATTGAGCACTAAGTTTCAAATAAGAAGCAAGTGGGGTACTTACATGTTTTGTGTTTTCATTTACACCAAAACATTGTAATACCTTTTCGATATTGCTTCTGATTCAAACAAAGCTTGCCTCTCTGTCTATCTCTACTTATCTCCATGCCGAGAATCTTCGTGGCCTCACCTAGATCTTTCATCTCGAACTCTTGATTCAACTGAGCATTCAGCTTATCTATCTCTTTTTGTCTCTTCGAAGCAATTAACATATCATTAACATACAAGAGTAGATAAATGAAAGATCCGTTATACAACTTCTGCAAATACACATAATTGTCATGTTTGCTTCTTGTGTACTTCTGCCTTCTCATAAAGATATCAAATCGCTTGTGCCACTACCTTGGGGATTGCTTCAATACATATAGAGATTTGTTCAGCTTACAAACCCAATTTCTACCACCAGCATCTGTGTATCCTTCGGGCTAAGTTATATAGATCTCCTCTTCTAACTCATCATGCAAGAAAGCCGTCTTAACATCAAGTTGAGCTAGCTCCAAATTCAACTGTGCTACCAAGGCCAACAAAATTCTAATGGAGGAATGCTTCACAACAGGGGAAAATACATCATTGTAGTCAATTCCCTCCTTCTGAGCGTAGCCTTTAGCTACCAATCTTGCCTTGTAGCGAACATCTTTCTTGCTAGGAGATCCATCTTTCTTTGCGAATACCCACTTGCATTCGATTGTCCTTTTACCTTTGGGTAATTGCGCCAACTCCCAAGTATTGTTCTTCCGGAGAGACTGCATTTCTTCATCCATGGCACATTTCCATTTATCACTTTCTAAGCTTTGCATTGCTTCTTGATAAGTGATAGGAATATCATCATCAACAACGGGAAGGGCGTAGGCCACCATATCAGTAAATCGAGTAGGTTTATGAATTTCTCTTCGTGGCCTTGCAACTGCTACTGGTTCTGGTGTACTTAACGGTTCTTGGGTCAGAACCTCTTCAACCTCTAATTCTTCCATTGTGGCTAGAGAATTAGACTTATTAACTGGGCAAATCCCCATCTGCTCAAACTCCACCTGTTTTGGAGTACACTCCACCTGCTGTGGAGTATCGCTCGTCTGAATATCTTTATCTGCTACCTTTTTCAATGTGGCAGATTCATCAAAGGTAACATTTCTGCTACAGATCATTTTCTTTGTGTCTAAGCACCAAAGACGAAATCCCTTCACTCCAGAAGTGATTCTCATAAAGAGAGCTTTCTTTGCCCTCGGATCTAACTTTGATTCCTTCACATGGTAATATGCAGTGGATCCAAACACATGTAAGGAATCATAATCAGAGCCGGTTTTCCGCACCATACCTCCATAGGAGTTTTTCTTTCTAATGCGATGATGGCAAGCGATTAACAAGATGGCGGTATATGTCACAACCTCATTTCAAAATTGCTTGCCCAACCCAGCATTGGACAACATACATCGAACTTTCTCCAGCAATGTTCGATTCATACGCTCTGCCACTCCATTCTGCTGTGGTGTATCTCTAACTGTGAAGTGTCGAACAATACCATACTCTTGGCACACATCGAAGAACGGATCACTTCTATATTCCCCTCCATTGTTCGTCCTAAGCCGCTTGATTTTCTTGCCAGTCTGGTTTTCGATCATAGTTTTCCATTTAAGAAAAACTCCAAGCACTTCATCCTTAGTTTTCATGGTATACACCCAAACTCTTCTGGAAAAGTCATCAACAAAAGTAACAAAGTAGTGTTTTCCTCCCAACGAAGGTGTTTTTGAAGGCCCCCACACATCTGAGTGAACATATTCCAAAATACCTTTTGTATTATGGATAGTAGTGCCGAATTTCACTCTTTTTTGCTTTCCCAGAACACAATGCTCATAAAATTTTAATTTGCAAGCCTTTGCACCTTTCAACAATCCTTGCTTTGCCAGAATTTGTAAGGATTTTTCGCTGGCATGTCCCAACTTCATATGCCACAATTGCATTGAGTCCAATTCTTTGTTACCGGAAGCTGCAGCGACTGCTCCAATAACTGTACTACCTTGGTAGTAATACAAGTTATTTTTCCTGATGCCCTTCAATATCACAAGTGCGCCAGATGTCACTTTCAAAATCCCATCTCTCATAGTAACAACTGAACCATTGGATTCCAAGGCTCCCAATGAGATGAGATTTTTCTTCAAACTGGGCACGTACCGAACATCAGTCAGAACTCTGGTTGATCCATCTTGATTCTTTAATTGGATTGAACCTATCCCAACAGTTTTACAGGCATTGTCATTGCCCATATAAACAACTCCTCCATTTAGTTCTACTAAATCAGAGAACCACTCCCAGTTAGGGGACATATGATAGGTACAACCCGAATCCAATATCCACTCATCTGAATGGAACGACGATGATGATGCAACCAGTGATAGTTCAGAGTCACTGGTATCATGCTTTGCAACACAAGCATCTACAACAGCTTTTCCCTTATTCTTCAACTTTGGACAATTTTTCTTCCAGTGGCCTTTCTCATGACAAAAGGCACATTCATCTTTCCCGAGTCTGGACTTTGACTTTGATCTCCCTTTCTGAGTTTTCTTCCGAGTGTATGAACGACCTCGGACTACTAAAGCTTCTGTATCTCTGATTGAGTTTTTCTATTTGTCCTTCTTTCTCTGTTTATAACTGTATAAGGCCGCACAGACTTCGCTCAAAGATATATCACTCCTGCCATGAAGTAGAGTAGTTTCTAGGAACTCAAACTCTTCAGGAAATGACCCCAATAGTATCAAAGCCAAATCTTCATCTTTGAATGTCTCATCCATATTTAGCAAATCAGTGACTAACTGATTAAATTTGATGATGTGATCATTCATTGTGGTACTTGGGACGTAAGTGAAGTGAAACAGTCTTTTCTTCAAGTGGAGCTCATTTTGACTGTTTTTCTTCAAAAATTTCTCTTCAAGTGCCACCCACAACTTATTTGCAGAAGTCTCCTTTGAAAAAGCATACCTCTGCTCTCGAGAAAGGCATGATCGAATTGTGCCACATGCCAACCGATTGATCGCCTTCCAATCTTTCTCCTGTACATCATCTGGTTTCTCTTCATCAATGGGAATGTCTAGACCCTACTGAAAAAGGGCATCTAGAACCTCACTTTGCCACATACCAAAATGGCCCGTGCCATCAAAGATCTCCACGGCCAATCTTGCATTTGCAACTGTCGGTCTTGTCCACATGGACGATGTTGAAGCTCCTAAACCGACCGTTTTCTCCATAATCTTTCAATATACCTAAGGAAATCTTTTCTGATGTGGAAGATCAGTTTAAACTGCAACCACAGAGCATACTACGATTAACCTTCGGCTCTTGATACCACTTGTCATTCCAATAGGGTCGGAAGTGTGTAAATTATTGTACTAAAAAATCACACAAAGTTCAATTCCCAGGGAAGAGAGGTGGATCACAAGGATCTCTTAAATACCAAGTCTTTCCTTAGTCAGAATATTCCTTCTATAGTAATTTAATAGCACAATTAAATACTACTATTATACCCTCAACTATTGAAAGAAAAATAGGACAAGAAAAAAACACAAGAGTTTTAACGAGGTTCAGTAAATTATACCTACGTCCTCGGGCACTAACACCAGATGATAACTTTATTATCTCCAAAATAATACAAACAAATAGAATTCCTTAAGAATTCTCAAATGGGAGAAGAGAGAAAACTAAGAGAGAAAGATTGGTTGGGATAGTTGAAATGAGAAATGGTTAGGCCTATTTATAGTTGGTTCAGGGACTAACTTGCAAATGACCTAAAAAATTAGGGACCAAAATTGTAATTATCCCATTCAATTTTAAACAACTTGCCTACCATTTTTCTTTTCGGTGCCACTTGGACCTCCCATTTTTGACTTTTCAACTCACCCTTTAATTGACTTTTCAACAGCTATGTCCACCACGCCCTCACACATCATGACCTGGAGTACTCATTATACTAATCTACAGTTTCAGAAATTTTATGAATTAACTTAGGTTTATTAAAAATCCTAAGTCTAGAATTTTATTTGAGTTTCTTACATAATTACCACAGTCTTTAGCTAGAGTAGAGTAATCCTAGCACTAAAGTTTTGCTAGTTTGTCTGGTATAACTAAAGTAAAGATACTTACAGGATTGGCGCCGTAATGTTGAATTCTCTTTTTATAGACTCAAATATAAAAATAATCAAAATCTAAATACCCATTTTATAAACCCAAAGTATCAAAATTAATCGCAAATTCGATTTATTTAAAGCATATTTAATTATTAAACACAATCATAATAGATATAAAATAACATAATCCCCGACATAAACAACAATTAATGGAATGGGCGGCTACTTCCCCTCAAATTGACTCTTAGAATAAATGTAAACAGCGCAAAAGAGTGTAAACAAAGAAGTTCAATTTAATTATTTCCATAGCTTAGTTTCAAAACACACGAATACATGGATCTATATATTAAACACATCATTAATAATCAACTTGTTACTAACCTTATTTATTTAACATGTTCAATACCTTTGCTTCATTTTCTTCAACTCAACCACGACATTCTTCGTATCTATAAGTTAAAAGAAGAGTTGAATTAAATTACGATAAAGTTTTTAGTAATAATTTAAATATAAAGTAATTCAATATAAATTTTAAATTTTTATTATATATTATATACTTTTTAATAAATTTTTTAATAGAATTAATTTTTTATTTATAAGGATGTTAAATTTTCTTATGAAGTGAATTTATTTAACCAAATATTTTAGTAATATCAAAATTCTTATAAATACATATGATAAATCTTATAAATAATAAAAATATTTAACATAACAAATTCAATAATATAATAAACAACAAATACTTTACAATTATCAGATCCAAAGTTTCTTAAAACTCATGCATTTACATATGTATATATATTGTAGATATATTTTAAAGGCTTAATGCACACTTTAATCCATAAAAGTATACCTTTTTTTACTTTGGTCCTTAATTTTGTTTTGGCCCACTTTAGTACCTAATATTATCAAATGTTCCTAGTGTAGTCCCTTACATTATCAGGTGTTCTCGGCTTAGTCCTTTGGACGTTAAAAAAAAATAGATTTGGATATCCAACTAATCATAAACTGCCATGTGGCATATGCTGAAGTCACGATAACATCATCATCAAGAAAAACCAAAAAATCTTTTAAAAATCATAAAATTCAAATAAACTTATATAAAATTAACTACATTATAAATATATAATTGTTCAAAAATAAAAATTTCTTAATTTTTTAAATTTGTAAAAATAATAAATTATTAGAAATTGCTAAATATTGTAAAAAATTATAAAAATTATTATAAATCATAAAAGACGGTAAAAATAAAAAGTAAAAATACTAGTAAAATTTGTGTAACTTGAAAGAAAGTATACATTCGGTAACCACATTTAAAATATTGAAAATTTGATATTAAAGTTGTATACAGATAATACAATTAATTTTTACAAAAAATATTTTAAAATATTTTAATGAAAATTGAATAAATTTTATATCAATTTTTAATATTTTAAAATACATTAATTTTAGTACTTTACCAGTGTTACTAGCAGCAAGTTTATTTGACTTGATTCCCTATTTAATGTCTTGAGTAGCTTCATGCATCCACCATCGTGCACATGCTTTTTCTATTTTATACCAAAGTTCTTTAGAATAGTTAAACATTCAATAATAGTTCTTAAGATATTGGTCTAGAGACAAATAATTATCCTGAGATAATAAAAAATATTTGAACTAATTAAATATATTATTTAAATTATTATTTACTTGAAATAATATTATTTTTCATTATTTAAATCATTTGGAAAAAACTTATTCAAGTTTATTTCCTAAAAGATCTACCAACTATAAATTCTGATTAATTGAATCATAAGACAATTATTATAGGTAGTATCATTCCAAGAGACAATTATCACATTTTCAAACTCTAGTCAATTTATAAAATTTTAAAAATATTAAAATATCTAATATATTTTTAAAATTTATGTAAATTTTTATATTTTTCATAGTTTTTGTATTTTTCTAATTTTAGATTTTTTCTATTTTTAAATAATTTTGATATTTTTTAATTTTTCTTTTATAATTTTTGTCATTTTTAAAGATTTTTAAGGGTTTTTGTTGTTGATGTCATTATAAAATCATCATGTGACAAGTGGTAGTATATGATTGGTTGGATATCTTAATGGCATTGGGTTTTATTGTCCAATGAACTAAATTGAAAACGTTTAATAACGTTAGGGATTGAAGTGGATAAAAATATTTTAAAGAATAAAGTTAAAAAGTGATATACTTCAGGGCACTGCATTAACATTTTAAACATTTTTAAAAGATGGAAGTGTTTTTTTTAAGGAATAGAATTTTTTAAGTGAATTATAGTTTTGTGAGGGAGTAGTAATATTATTATTAGAGACAAAATATTTGATTTTTATATAATTTTTAATTAAGTTAATATCACTAAAACCAAACATAGTAAGCACATTATTAAAGTAATTTAGATTAATAGGAATTATCAAATTTACATTTAAGGATTATAAATTTATTTAATTCCAATCTTCTACCTTTTTTAAATTATAAGAATGGTTTTGCCTTATATTTGGTTCAAATTGAGATTTAATTTATAATTTTAATTTTGATGTAATTTAATTTCTCAATTTTTATAATGCAATTAATTAGTTTAAATATTTTATTCTAATCAAAATGATTATTTTAATTTTAAAAATTATTATTACTGTTAAAATTCTTTATTAACAATTATTTAAAATTCAGGTCTATTGCATCTTTTTAGCTTACACATAGATGTTTACAAAATAAAATTCTTTATAATTTTCAATACATATTACTTAAATAAATAGAAAAAGAGTTTTAACAATGCACAACTAAATAATTTTTATTGATGTTCTATTTTTTGATTTCTTAGACTTGTAGATAGGGAAAATAAAGGAGTATTGCCATTTAATCGCTTTAAAACAATTTTAATGAGCTCTAGTCATGAAAGATTACAATCAAATTGAATACTCATATAGAAGGATATAATATTTTGTCTCTCAAATCACAACTAATAATTATTCATAATTTCTTATTCACTGTCATTTTAAGATTGATTAGATGACAAATTTTCATGCCAAAGTTTTATTTTTATTTGATTTAAAGTTTTACAATATTTAAAAATTATATATTTTGCAAATTTGATATTCAATCAATTTTAGATCTGAAAAGTAATGATGATTTCAATCCAAGGCCTTGGCTAAGAATAGTTAGGAGTTCATTTTTAGTTTGAGTACAATATATATATATATATATATATATATATATATACTAAAAGATGCAATTTTTCAAATAACTTACAAATCTATCATTAAATCAAATACTGGTACAAAATGGTTTAATTATTTGATCGCATTTTTCCATGCCAAAATATTATTTTTATTTAATTTAAAATTTTACAATTTTTATATTGTGAATTTGGTGTGCAAAGAATATGTGTACCAAAAGATGTAATTTTACAGGTAATTTACCACCCATCACCAGTGCTCCAAAGCTTGAGATTCTTTTATTGTGGGGAAATAAACTCAGCGGAAACATTCCCAACTCTATCTCCAATGCTTCCATGCTTAAGAAACTAGACTTGGGAGATCAATTATTCTCTGGCCCAATCCCTAAAACGCTTGACAACTTAAGACCTTTTGAATGGTTCCAGATTTCAAACAATAATTTGATCAGAAGATCTGCTACTGATCATGAGTGGACCTCTCTTTCTTCTTTGACAAATTGCAAGCATTTGTGAATAATAGATGTGCTAACACCTCAAACCCGGCCTAGACATTATAGTCAAATTTGGCGATGTCACATGGAATGGAATTTGAAATAGAATTTATTAAGTTAAACCGTTTCCATTTATTAGCCTCTGTTTATCTTTCGTCAATTCAAAGCTATTTTCTCGTTAATTTAATTTGTTTTAAAACATATTTGTAGTTGAAGCTTTTAAAACTGTGATATTTGAAGAAACTGGTTCGCGTTTAGGAAAACGTTGTGTTTAATAAAACCGAGGTTTCGTTGCAGTTCAAAAGTTTATGAAAACAGTTAAAAATCCGAAATGAACGAAACGGTCCAAAAGTCCCAAATTACATAAAAAATAACCCATAAGAGTAGAGAAATAAAACCATAAATGAAGTTTAATAGTGCGATAAACATATGGTCACTGTTGAGTCCTCCGCCACGCTGATCCTTCTAAGTCTGGGAATTACCTGGACAGTTAAAACAGAAAAGAGTGAGTTTATGTAAATTCAGTGTGTAATCCCCACGGAAAACATGCACACAGTCAAATAACAATTTCAGTCAAATGCAGTCTGGCCTAAGCCTATTTCAATTTCAGTAGTAGTTCGGGCCTTAGCCCATTTCAGTTTCAGTATTAGATATGCATTAGGGCCTAAGCCTATCACAGTAACAGTGTTAGATCTACATTAATTAGTAAATAGAGTCCTACCCAAGTAGCCTCTACACACCATCTCCATCCATCCCTACACTCTAAGTAGTACCAGATGCGGCACATAATCAGTAAATTGCAGCTAAGCTGCCAGATAATAGGCTTAAGAGCCTTTCAGTACACTTCCTCCAAATATCAACATCCCAACCCAATGCAATGCAGCATACAGTATATGACATGCTAATACATGAATATCTGTTATACATACAGTTCAGTAGTCATTCATAAAACCATCATGCTCAGCACATACATCATACATACAGTTCACGCATTTAAGGGTCTAAATAGTGCTTACCGACCTACAGTAGGTTCACAGTCGACTTGGGCGACCCGTTCAACCTTAGAACACATTTCAATTAAATGGGCTCACATGCCCATATGGCCTACCCGTTGGCCCATACGGCCCAATTTGGCCTTGGCCGTGTGGATCACAAGGCCTGGCCCAGAATCCCACACGCCCGTGTGGACCTACACGTCCCAACTCAATCTAGCCCGTGTGTCGTACACGGCCTATCTAGCCATTACACGGCTGTGTCTTGTGTGCACGGCTTGCCCTCGTCTATCACACGCCCGTGTTATGGCACATGGCCTACCACACGGCCGTGTGGCATCGATAGAAAAGTTTTCAACTTTTGCTGAAAACGTGTTTTCTTGCGAATCGAGTACACACCTGGTTCATTTTCGATGCCAAACTTTTATAAGATCACCAGAACCTAAAAACATCATAAGAAACCCCAAAATCAATCCTAATTCTCGATTGAAGAGAAATCAGAAAATTGATAGCAACGCTTTTAAGGTGTTCAACACTTACCCCAACACCACGAATCAATTGACTACGAAGCAGCCTTATGAGAGCCTTGATCCTCGCGATATGATGCTGTCAATAACGTCAATATAACCCAGTACATATAGTTCACGCATTTAAGGGTCTAAATAGTGCTTACCGACCCTACAGTAGGTTCACAGTCGACTTGGGTGACCCATTCAACCTTAGAACACATTTCAATTAAATGGGCTCACATGCTCATGTGGCCTGCCCGTTGGCCCATACGGCCCAATTTGGCCTTGGCCGTGTGGATCACAAGGCCTGGCCCAGAATCTCACACGCTCGTGTGGACTGCCTGTTGGCCCATATGGCCCAATTTGGCCTTGGCCGTGTGGATCACAAGGCCTGGCCCAGAATCCCACACGTTCGTGTGGACTGCCCGTGTGGACCTACACGCCCGTATGGCCTACACGTCCCAAATCAATCTAGCCCGTGTGTCGCACACGGCCTACCTGGCCATCACACGGCTATGTCTTGCGTGCACGGCTTGCTCTCGTCTATCACACGCCCGTGTTATGGCACATGGCCTACCACATGGCTGTGTGGCATCGATAAAAAAGTTTTCAAATTTTGCTGAAAATGCATTTTCTTGCGAATCGAGTACACACCTGGTTCATTTTCGATGCCGAACTTTTCTAAGATCACCAGAACCTAAAAACATCACAAGAAACCCCAAAATCAATCCTAATTCTCGATTGAAGAGAAATCGAAAAATTGATAGCAACGCTTTTAAGGTGTTCAACACTTACCCCAACACCATGAATCAATTGACTACGAAGCAGCCCTAGGAGAGCCTTTATCCTCGCGATATGATGCTATCAATAACGTCAATATAACCCAGTAAAAAATTTTAGCATTACAACTTACAAAGTATCAAGAATTCTCTTACCGAAACTTATGATGACAATCAAACTAACGAAGTCAAAGGTGATAGTCAACAAAAGAAACGAAAACAAAGAGAAAATGGAAGAAAGAAATCGACAGAGAAGTAGGGCTAATGTTAGTTATTTTCCTTAGGAGCAGGAAGAGAAATTTTTGGAAAAAACCAGAATCTCCCCTACCTGATAACTGATAACTCCCATATCCCTCAAATTTCTCCTAATATACCTACTACACACAACTACTTAGAATCCCAATTACTTCAAACTCCTACTCGATGCTAGTAGTAAAAATAATCCTCTTGCTTACGCAGGGACTCGAACATAGGACCTTCAGCAAACTAACACTCCACTTAACCACCAGACCAGTAGGCCTATTTTGATATCAAACAGTAGCAAATAAACTTAAGCCCACTGAACAAGTATAAGGCTTAAGTCAGAAAAATACCAAAAATTACCAAAGGTTAGGCTTGAACTTAGGACCTCTCACACATGCCCGAAACACTTAACCACTGAAGCAGATACACACTTGTGTCACATTTTCACCAAAACAGAAATAAGAATTTTCGGACGTTACAAGATGTTTCAAGAAATCCATTGAGTGGCGTTCTTACAACTTATATCGGGAACCTTTTAAAATCATTTCAATACTTTTATGTCTTTAATTGTGAGATTACAGACAATATCCCTATGTAAATAGGTAGCATAAGCAACCTATTGCTTTTACAACTTGGCTATAATAAATTAAGTGGATTTATTCCAACACCAATAGAAGGACTGCGGAATTTGCAAGGTTTACAACTTTCCTCTAATAAATTAGAGGGGCCTATATCAAAAAGCCTTTGTGGTTTGGACAGATTATACTACTTGTATTTAGGGCTGAATAGGTTGCATGGATCCATACCCTCTTATTTGGGTAATATTTCTTCTTTGAGATATCTTTACTTAGATTCCAACACATTCAGTTCTACAATACCCTCAACTTTGTGGAATCTTAAAGATATCTTAGAAATAGATTTATCATCAAACCATCTTTACAATTCACATGCTATTGATGTTGGAGATTTGAGGAGTCTAGTAAAACTAAATTTATCAAGGAATCTTCTCACGGGCGATATCTTATCCACATTTAGGGGTCTTCAACCTTTGATTTCATTAGATTTATTAAATAATATACTACATGGTCATATCCCTAAATCATTAGGTGGTTTGATTAGTTTGGAATTCTTGAATTTATGTAATAACAATATCTCTGGAGTGTAACGCTCGAAAATTTTAATTTTTGATTTCGTGTATGTGCGACACACAAGTGTGTATCTGCTTCAGTGGTTAAATGTTCTGGTGTGTGTGAGAGGTCCCAAGTTCAAACCTTACTTGGGCAAATTTTGGTATTTTTATAAATAAAACCTTAACCTTATGGAAAGAGCTTAAGTTTAATTGTCGGTAAGTTTATATCAGAATGGGCCTGCTAGTCTGGTGGTTAAGTGGAGTGTTGGAGTGTTAGAGGTCCTATGTTTAATAGGGAGAGGTTATCAGAAAATAATCTGATTATCTTTTTGTTGTAATAATAATAATAATAATAGAGTTTTAGTTTTCTTTCCAATTCCCTAAACTTTTTCTGACGTTTTCTTTTTCTTCTTCTTTTTCTCTCCTCTGCCTATTCTTTCCCCTAGTTGCTGTTGAAATTTTCATTATTTTTTCCCCTTTCGATTTTTTCTTTTTTTTCCAATTGATTCAGTTGTTCATCGTTGGTTGCACGTGTTCGGTAAGTACCGGTTTTATCTATTGTTAATCGTTCTTGGTTAATCTCTAAAAGGGGGATTCCTTTTTGGTGTTTAGGAGTTAATCAAGGGGCTGGTGGTTTTTAATCAACGTTATAATTGTGCGAAGTCGTGGTTACTCAAGCGAGGTAAGGGTTTTTGTTAGGTTTTTAGTCGAATTCCTTCCAAAATTGGTTGATTAAAAATGAATTAAGTGATTAATCTAGAGATATGTTGGTCAATTTTTAGGTTCTGGAGGCTTAGCAGTGCTTACGCATCAAAAACGATACCAGGTGTGTACCCGAAATGTAGAAAATGAGATTCGGCGAAAAGCTAAAATTGCTTGCTTTCGAGAAATAAGAGAAATAAGAGAAAATGATGAAAAAAAATTATAGAGAAAGGAAATAAGGGTCTTATAAACTTGGAAATCAGCATTTTGCACTAAAATAGTTTTGGACAGCAAGAGTAGTCTAACTTTGAAAAATCATCAAAAATAGTATAAATTGAGTTAGAGGTTGAATAAAATAAGAATTTAAATTTTATTGATTCTAGTTTTTCATGGAAGAAACAATATAAGCAATGGAATTTTAAATTATGAGATATAATAAATTTTGTGAAACAAGGTTAGAATGATTTCGGGTTCCCCTGTTTTGACTTTGGAAAATCATCAAAAATTGTAAAAAAAAATTAGGGGCTTAAATTTATATGTTTAAATCCTTAATGAGTCTATTTTAAAGAGAAACAAACATAAACATCATCCAAATTCCGTACTAAGAGATAAATAATTTTTAGTAAGGAAAGGTTGAAGCTGTCAAACAGTAGAATAGGGATAAATTTGAAGATTTTACTGTACTTATTTGATAAACTATTGTAGCGACGTAAAATTTTTAGCTTGGTCGCTAATTGTGGCGATTTATTGAAAATTTGAAAATGGAATTTCGGTTTTATAAAAAGGGGGAGTCGCCACCGATCTTTTTTCTAGGTGTGATCGGACACCTAATAAATCATCTTTTGATAAGAAAATTCATTTTCTTCTAACAAAAAGAAGGCCAAATTTAGGTCTACGTCAAAATCAGAGTAAAGTAGGGTTCGGGAGTCGGTTACGTGCGAGGAAGGTATTAGCACCCTTGCGACGCCCAAAATTGGTATCTTGTAAAACACGTGTTATCTTGATTTTAAAAAATGCGAGTTCAATGTAACATTTAGTCGTGATCCGATTGAAAAGGCGAGAAATTTAAAATTTTGATTTGTTAAAAAGGGGTGTCCCATCTTTAACACGAGCCGACAAATTCCATCCAACATAGCGATGAAATCTATGGCTTAATGTTAAGTCGATACATTTCCTTGATTATTGAAGTTAATTAGAAAACAAGAATATGACTTTCGAGGTAATGCAAAGCAAAACTGATATGGAATGAAAATAAATAAACGAAGGAGCTAGAAATATATTGAAGCAAATAATTAATGTGACAATAATGATAAAGATGTATGTGATTAAACGTAGTACTAGAATTAAACATGAAAGGGAAACAATGAACGATAGGTACACGCTTATAATAATGGTTAATATGATTATGAAAACATGATATATAAAAAAATATTAATGATACTATATATACGTATGTAATACGGTATTAAAATACATACATCATATAGATATTAAAAAAATATACATAAGATAATACAAAACATAACATACATAATATGGTGAAAAAAATCTATGTGATATAGTATTGAAAATATATACAATATGGTGTTAAAAGATAGATATATAAAACATAATACTAAAATATATACACATAATAATAAGAATGTATATGTAATAAAGTATTAAAATTTGTACACGATATATATAAAAATAAGGTGTTTAAAATACATGTATAATATAGTATTTAGGAGGTACACATAAGATAGGATAAAACTAGCTAATATGGTGTAAACCTATACGTATATATAACATAAAAATGTATGTACATAATATATAAAAGAAAACATATGTGAGTAAGTATATGTACATAAGATCGTATAAAATATATAACTATGATACTAAAGTATATACATAATATATGCTTATTAGAGATAATAGCAATGCTACAAGACAATTATTAAATATACTATGTAGCACCCCAAACCAGGCCCAGACGTTAAGGCCGAATCCGACGTGCCACTTTGAAGTCAAAAACCCGTGTTCCCTTTTCAGTGTTTTAAAAAGCCGACTTTTGTCAAACTAACCAAGTGAATAGAAGCTGGGCACCAAGTAGGTATCCATAACAGAGGAGGTGAGCCATGAAGGCTGCTTAAGTACCAAGCTCTCTGATTGGATCCAATCCTAGACATGTCCACATCCATCGTGACGTCGTGTTATTTTAAAAAAAAAACAAGTATCATTTTGAATTCACGCCCTAAGTCTAGCCCATTTGAATTATTATCCATCAATTTAAAGTTGTTTAAAATAATATAATCCCAGAAAATCAAAGAAGAAAATAAAGTTAAAATGGCCTTATTACAACCTAAAAATTAAATAGTAATTAAAAATAACTTAAGAAAACCAGTCTCTTTTTCAAACCCAAAAGTGTTCACCATGGCCACTCTGAATCCCTCCGGCTCCAAGTCACCCACATCAAGGCTCACCTGCAAGGTTAAAGAAGGGTGAGTTTGGGAAACTCAGTGTAAGGAAAACCCATTCAAAGCCCAAGTCACTCAAGCCTATTGGGCCTAAGCCCATTCAGTAACAAAGTGGTACTGGACCGAGCCCTTTTCAGATTATAATAAACCGGGCCTTAGCCCTTATTCAGATAATGAGATGGCCCAAAGGCCCATTTCAAAATACATGCAACATCAATAACATATGCAAGCCCATTTGGGGAGACTACTCAACCCACCAACCACTACACTCCACCGCATTCACCCTACACTCCATGTGGGGAATAGCTCAACCCACCCAAATTTCAACACTCCACGATTGCTGCCTTTGCTGCTCGCTTAACAATAAATTGAGGCAAAGCCTCCAAGACGTGGACAAGCCACTTTCAGACTTCCTCCATCAATATCCCAGTCCATGCATCGATAATAACAACATGGCATGCGATAAATAACAACATCAAACATGCATTTAGGTCAATTTAACCTAGGGGTATTTTGGTAATTTATCTCCTAGGGGTAAAACTGTAAATTTTCCACTTTTAAAGGTATTTCAGTAATTTATCTATTTTAGGGTTTTTCATGCATATTCCTACTTTTCACGTACTAACAGAATCACGTACCGAGGGTTCTTACCGAATTGGGCCCGTTGGCCCATCATTTCAAATTATGGCCCATTAAGCCCAAAAATATCGAGGGCACAAAAATCATGCACTTTGCAGTCCAAACATTGCAGCTTACCAAAAACATTAATCGATTTACCTCAGGAGCATTCGCACACTCGCAAATCTACAAAATACCGATTTTTGGCATTTCGGCTTTTTGGCTTTTGCCGATCTAAACTAAGAAAGAGGGTGTTAGTTACACACCTGTTTGCGACGATATGCTGACGAGATCCACACACGAACTGCCTACAATTTGATTACTAACACGTTAATCTAACTATTCAAATACGAACTACGTATTAAACCCTTACAATATTCGGCCAACCACACCTACAGATCATAGTAAGCTTATAAGAAAACAATAAGCAACTCATTAACAAATTTTTGTCAATGTTTACCACATAATCATAATTTCACTGCAAGCTATCTTCCTGAGCAACAGTCACTAAATTATTTATAACTGGAGCTACGAAACTCCAAATCAAGTTCCATTAATTTTCCCTGAAAATAGACTCATATATCTTCTATCCATAAAATTTTCAGAATTTTTGGTATGACCAATCAATACCATATTTTTCTTAAAATTTCTCATGTTTCACTGTTTGACTAATCTGACCACTCTTCATTACAAATCAAATTTCTCATTGTACAGAATTCAAAATATGTTCTCATTTATTCCATTTGAAACTAGACTCATTAATCTTTAATTGCATAATTTATGCAGCTTCTAACTCATCTCCCACAATTTATGGTGATTTTCCAAAGTCACGTTACTGTTGCTGTCCCAAGCAGATTTATTACCAAATCACTCTTTCACACATACCTTGCATGCATGTTATTTAAACATGTATATCACCAATCAATCATCACATATCTATGATTTTACTTAAGTATAATCTCCATTTCATCATTTTAAATCACAACATGTTAGCCGATTTTTCCCTTTAGCATCTAAGGCACATGCATGTTCATTTGTTTGGCTCAACTTCACCTATCTTCCATTTTTCATCAAAAGAACATGAAACAACAACCATTCCCTTCATTTTAATTCATGACCAAATGCTCACAACACAACCAAAAACCAAAATATGCTTCAAGAGTTAAGGTAGAATCAAGAAGAACTCATGAACATCAAGATAGAAGCAAACTACCATGAACTTACCTTCAATTTTCTTCCCCAAGTGACCAAACATTCAAGAGCTTTCTCCTCTCCTTTCTCTTTTCTAACTTTCAGCTATGATGAACAAAGATGGACAAAACTTTGTTCTTTTCACCCCTTTTTCTTTTAATAAAATTTCATATTTCATCCATTTAATTCTTTAATACAAAAGACATGAAATGCCCATCATAGAACATTTACCTAAACCATTATCATGGAACATTTACCTAACCTATTATCATGGAATATTTACCTAATCCATTATCATGGAACATTTACCTAACCCATTATCAATTTGTACCATGAATTATGGATATCAATTGCTCATATTGTCTACAACAACATGATGGCTGGCCACTTCATGTAAAATGGGAGGTTTGTCATGCAAATCCTCCTATTTTGCACTCCTATTTATTTGGCCACTTCAATTTAGCCTATAGCATTTTCAAACATTTTCACATAGGTCCTATTTCATAATTTCACTCCCTTTTTCTTATAAAACAAAAATTAACTAAAATTATCAGGTTCTATCTTAAGCTTGGGCCTTCTAGAGGCCCACAAACATAATTAAACCTATGCCAACATTCACAGAATTCTTGAAAATTTGGGCGTTACATACTATATAAATAAATACATATACATACATTAAATATGTTTACATATATGATAAAATTATACACAGATATTTACTTTAATAATAATAAATTAATTTTAATCATAAAGTAATAAAATAACTAAAAAGGGATTAAATTGAACTAAAAAACAAAATATTCGGGGCGAAATTGAAATAAAAATAAAAAGAAAGGACTATCTTGAACACGTGTGGAAATAGTGGGGGCCAAAAGTGCAATATTCCCAGTTACCAAAACGCAGCGTATGCACGGGGGCTAAATTGAAAACCGTGAAAAATATCAGGGCCAAATTAAAAGCATGAAAGATTTAATTGCAAATCATAAAGAAAGCGGAGGGTTAAACGCGCAAATAACCCCTCTCTAAAAAACACGTGGATCCTACCTGGAGCGAGTAGGTCGACCCAACCCGGGGCCAAAACGGCGCCCTTTTTGGTTTAAACGGGGGGACCAAAACGCACCATTTTGGTCCCCTATAAAAGTTGAAATTTTAAAAAAAAAATTCATTTGGAAGGGAGAAAGAAAAAAAAAGGGAGAGAAAAAGAAGAGGGGAAGGGAATCCGGCCAGGGGGTCGGTCACCGGCTGATTGTCGGCCACCGTCCATTGCCAGTGCCAGCCACCGTACACGGTGGCCGGAAAGGTAATTTCTTCTCTTCTTTTTTTTTTAAAAAAATTTGTTTTATATTTTTTATGTGTTTTAATATATATATTTGCGTATAATCACCAATAAAATGAAATTTCTATGTATATACGTGTGTATAGATGCGCGTATGGAAAAGAAAAGATGTTGACTACCTTAGATTGGGTTTGTTTACTGCTTACTATTTTCCTCTAGATTAGATCTGCTTTGCTATTGCTGGAAAATCACTAGTTTCTATCGTTTTTTTGTATTAAAAATGCTGACCCTTTACTAAGGTTTTGAATCGGCTTTTATAGCCTATTATTTTTACAAGTTCTCTTTCTTCCTTTTGTTGTTGTGTGTTCTCTTTATCCTTGTAGGGTGGTTGAACGGTGGCATGGGGGTTGACAGGGGTGATGGGATAGAAACGGTGGTCAGATGGCAGAGGCAAGTGGCTGAGTTGGCTAGGGTTTCTTTTCTTTGATTTGGGCTTTGTTGTAGTTGGGCTAAGGGTTTTGTATTGGGTTAAATCTGTTGGGTTTGAGGGTTTTGGGTTTAAAGTTTATTTGTAATTGGGTTGTGGGTTAAAATTGGGTTTGGGTAATTGGTTGTAAGTGGGCCATTTGGGTTTAGGTAAAAACTTGTTGGGTTTTGTTAATTGGTCAAAATTGGCTTGTAACAGCTGCCCCTCTTTGCTCATTATCGTGTAACGAGAATAGAGCAAAGACACAAAGAAATGCCAATTTTGCCTAGTCTCGCCGAGTTTTGACTTTTTTGGTGCTCCTCTTGTTCAGGTAGTCTCCTTTCAGTCCATCGTATCTTATAGCTTTAGTTCAATGCATTGCATCTTCTGATATATGCCTTATAGCTTCAATCTACTCCAATGTAACTTCAAGGATATAAGATTTGTAGCTTTGATTTGCTTCACTGCATCTTCAGGAAGGTGAGATCTACAACTTCAATATGCTCTTCTGTGACTTCAGAAAGGTAAGCTCTGATATCTTCGATCGGCTCCACTACAACTTCAGGGGGACAAGTTCTGGTATCTTCAATCAGCTCCAATCTTTATTCTTTACTCGGCATGTGATCCTAAGCTCAACTCATTTCTCGCAATATGAATTGACTCTTTAAAACTCGACATGTGAACCCACGGCTCAACTCACCTCTCGCAATATGAGTTGATTTTTGAAAAATATAAATTGAAAAAACATAAATTGAAAATACCTCAACATGTGAGCCGAGGCTCAACTCACCTCTCGCAATATGAGTTGGTTTATTTTTTTTTTGAAAAGCAGAAATTGAAAAACACAAACTAAAAGTAGCTCAGCACGTAAGCCAAGGCTCAACTCACTTCTCGCAATATAAGTTGGTTTTTGAAAACATAATTTGAAAAACAGATTTTGAAAATACCTCGACATGTGATCTAAGGCTCAACTCACCTCTCGCAATATGAGTTGATTTTGGAAATATAAATTGAAAAACAGAAATTGAAAATACCTCAGCATGTGAGCCGAGGCTCAACTCACCTCTTGCAATATGAGTTGATTTTTTTTGAAACATAAATTGAAAAACGAAAGTTGAAAATACCTCAGCGTGTGACCTGAGGCCCAACTCACCTCACGCAATATGAGTTGATTTTTTTGAAAGACAGAAATTGAAAAATAGAAATTGAAAATACCTCAGCATGACCTAAGGCTCAACTCACCTCTCGCAATATGAGTTGATTTTTTTGAAACATAAATTGAAAAACTGAAATTGAAAATACCTCAGCGTGTCCTGAGGCTCAACTCACCTCTCGCAATATGAGTTGATTTTTTTGAAAAGCAGAAATTGAAAAGCAGAAATTGAAAAGAAGAAATTGAAAATACCTCAGTGTACCCTTATGCTCAATTCACCTCTCGCAATATGAGTTGATTTTTTTGAAACATAAATT
Organism: Gossypium arboreum; assembly: GCF_025698485.1. Classification (NCBI taxonomy): domain Eukaryota; kingdom Viridiplantae; phylum Streptophyta; class Magnoliopsida; order Malvales; family Malvaceae; genus Gossypium; species Gossypium arboreum. The sequence goes on from NC_069074.1 coordinate 83,251,589, forward strand.
GAAAAATGAAAATTGAAAATACCTCAGCGTGTCCTGAGGCTCAACTCACCTCTCGCAATATGAGTTGATTTTTTTTAAAAAGCAAAAATTGAAAATACCTCAGTGTACCCTGAGGCCCAACTCACCTCTCGCAATATGAGTTGATTTTTGGCAAACATAAATTGAAATTACCTCAGCGTGTCCTGAGGCTCAACCCATCTCTCGCAATATGAGTTGATTTTTTTTGAAAACAAAAATAAAACATCAAAATGCCAAAAGATGTCATCTGGTGGAACTCAGGTGTCTTTTCCTTGATCCAGTATAACTATCATTCAAAATTTCTTGCTCTGCTGGAGTACCTATATATGTCATGCATGATATTATCATGATATGCACATGTTGGTCTTAAATGCCTTTATGCCTACCTGATCATGCTACACGCCTTGGGCTTGTTTGTCATATGTCCCTTTCCGTCATGATTTTTGATGATTTTAGTTCATTGCTTTGACTCTTAACTTTCTCTTCAGGCCCTGTACCCATCCTCAAGCTTTACGAATAATCTGCGTTTCTCAGATATCGCTCTTTTGCCCCTGGTTGAACTTTTTCCTTACTTTGGGGCTCTTGTACTTATCAAATTCTTATCAGGGTAATACTTAACATTTCTTTTGTTTAGAGTATGTCATTTCACTATTTATCATGTAAATGAACCACATAATGAAATGCATGAAAATGGTCAGGTAGGGACAAAAGGATACCTCACATTTATTCATTTCAAATGTAGCAAACAAAGAAAGTTAATCAATGATAGTAAAAAAGTGTCATAAAGAGAAAGGGGATCGCATTTAAACAAATACAAATGCTCTAGATATTCAACGCATGAACTCTTCCACGTTCCTCAATCAAGAATCTTTTCGAGCATGGCTTCTTGTGTAGAAGATTTCGAGCTTTCAGAAATGCTTTAAATACTGTAGTCTTACTATTTGACCCACTGTTCAAAATGCCTTGCTTTTTAAGCCAGTGCTTGCTTCATTAGAACGCCCTTTCGGGTTTTCATCCTAATCTTTTGTGTTAATCAAGACGCCCTTTTCGGGTTTTCACCTTGATCCCTTTTTTTTTAAGATCCCCTTTTTCGGGTTTTCATCTTGATTTTCCTTTTTTAAGCATAATATTTCTTCATGGCATCTGAATTCACTGGATTCAGTAACTCCTTCCCATCCATCTCAGTGAGAATCAAAGCTACACCTGAGAATACCTTTTTATGACGTATGATCCTTCCCAATTTGGTGTCCATTTTCCTCGTAAGTCTTTTTGTATTGGGAGAATCTTTTTCAGCACGAGTTCTCCTTTGTGGAATTCTCTTGGCCGTACTTTATTGTCATGGGCCGTAATCATTCTCTTCTGGTACATCTATCCATGACAAAATGCCTTTAGACGTTTTACTTCGATGAGGTTTAACTGGTCATATCGAGCTTGAACCCACTTTGCTTCCTCTAATTTAGACTCCATTAAGACCTGTAGAGAAGGCATCTCAACTTCGATAGGTAGCACAGCTTCCATTCCATAGACCAGAGAGAAAGGAGTTGCCCCTGTAGATGTCTGTACAGATGTGCGATATGCATACAAAGCAAATGGTAGCTTCTCGTGCTAGTTTTTATATGTTTCGGTTATTTTCCCAATAATCTTCTTAATATTCTTGTTGGCCTCTTCAACAGCTCCATTCATTTTCGGGCGATAAGGCGATGAGTTATGATGTTTTATTTGAAATTGCTCACACACTTCCTTCATCATATTGTTGTTTAGATTCAAGGCGTTATTTGAAATGATTCTTTTAGGCAAACCATATCGACAAATGATTTCCTTTTTCAAACACTTACAAACTGCAGTCTTCGTCACGTTGGCAAACGAAGCGACTTCTATCCATTTTGTGAAATAATCAATGACCACAAAAATGAATCGGTGTCCATTAGAAGCTTTTGGGGAAATTGGCCCTATAACATCCATGCCCCACATAGAAAAAGGCCATGGAGAAGTCATGACGTGAAGGGGCGAAGGGGCTACATGAATTTTATCACTATAAACCTGACATTTGTGGCATTTCTGTGCAAAATTAATGCAGTCGCTTTCCATCGTCAGCCAGTAATAACCGAGTCTCATAATCTTCTTGGCCATAGTGAAGCCATTGGCATGTGTCCCACAAATTCCCTCATGGAAATCTTCAAGTATTTTTCTGGCTTCAACAGCATCCACTCATCTCAAGAGCACTTGATATTTTCCTCTTTTGTACAGGATGTCCCCATCAAGAACAAATCCTGCTGCTATTCTTTTGATTGTTCATTTGTCGTTCTCATTTGCTTGTTCGGGATACTTTTGGTTCTTGACATATTCTAAGATATCATGGAACCATGGTCGTCCATCTGGCTCTTTTTCAATGCCAAAACAATGCGCAGGGACTTCATATATGCTCATTTGCAGAGGCATTATTTCTGTTTCTCTGTTTGCTTTGAACATTGAAGCCAAAGTGGCCAGGGCATCAGCCAATTGGTTTTTCTCTCGTGGGAAGTAATTAAAAGTTATTTCTTTGAATTCTTTAATCAGCTCTGCCACTAGATCACTGTATTTAACCAATTTCGAATCTCTCACTTCCCAATCTCCACAGATTTGGTATATCACCAACGCTGAGTCTCCGTATACCACTAAAGTTTTGATGTTTTGTTCAATAGCTGCATGAAGTCCCATGATACAGGCCTCGTATTCCACTATGTTATTGGTATAGAAGAAGTTCAGCCTAGCAGTGAGTTGGTAATGGTTCCCTTCTGGTGATACTAAGACTGCTCCAATCCCATGCCCCAATGCGTTCGATGTACCATCAAAACTCATCTTCCATGGTTTCTTTTTTAATGACTCGGATTCCTTTTCTGTGATGCACATTAAGTCTTCGTCTGGGAAATCGAACCTCAAGGGCTCGTATTCTTTTTTTGTTCGAGCCGCTAAGAAATTAGCTATTGCACTCCCTTTTATCGACTTCTGACTTACATAGGCAATGTCGTATTCCGATAGGAGGATCTGCCATCGTGCCATTCTTCTTGAGAGTGCCGGTGATTCCATCATGTATTTTATTAGGTCCAGCTGTGAAATTAACCATGTCGTGTGATACAACATATATTTCCTGAGTCTTCGAGCTACCCAAACCAGAGCGCCACAGTATTTTTCAATGGACGAATACTTTGCCTCATATTCAGTGAACTTTTTGCTGAGGTAGTAGATTGCCTTTTCTTTCTTTCCTGACTCATTGTGTTGCCCTAGTACGCAACCCATTGAATTTTTGAACACAGTCAAATACAATATCAATGGTCTTCCCGGAGTTGGCGGTACTAACACTGGAGACTAAACAAATATTGTTTTATCTTATCAAAGGCCATCTGGCATTCCTCATTCCATTCTCCCGGGTTATGTTTTCGAAAGAGCCGAAAGATTGGGTCGCATTGGTTGGTAAGTTGATTGATGAATCGAGCGATGTAGTTTAGCCTCCCTAAAAATCCTCTGACCTCTTTTTGCGTGCGCGAAGGTGGTAGTTCTTGAATGGCTTTTATTTTATCTAGATCAACTTCAATGCCTCTTTCACTGACGATGAAGCCTAGCAATTTTCCCGAGGTAGCCCCAAACATACATTTGGCCGGATTGAGCTTTAGTTAAAACTTTCTCAGTCTGTCGAACAACTTCTTCAGGTTCACTACATGCTCTTCTTCCCCTCGAGATTTAGCAATCATATCGTCGACGTAGATCTCTATTTCTTTATGCATCATTCATGGAATAACGTCACCATAGCCCTCTGATATGTTGCCCCAGCATTCTTTAACCCAAATGGCATCACCTTGTAGCAGAATATTCCCCACATCGTTATGAAGGTAGTTTTCTCCATATCCTCAGGGGCCATCTTGATCTGATTATACCCCGAGAATCCATCCATGAAAGAAAACAATGAATGCTTTGCTGTGTTATCCATCAACGTATCAATGTGTGGTAAGGGAAAATTATCTTTAGGACTTGCTCGATTCAGGTCACGATAATCCACGTACATTTGTACTTTTCCGTCTTTCTTTGGTATCAGGACTATGTTAGCCACCCATTCTGGATATTTGGAGGCTTGTAGGAAGCCAGCATCAAATTGCTTCTTGACTTCCTCTTTTATTTTTAACAACATCTCAGGTCTCATCCGTCTTAGCTTTTGTTGAATGGGTTTGCATTCTGGCTTTAATGGGAGCTTATGGACCACTATATCCTCATTCAATCCTGGCATGTCCTGATATGACCATGCGAATATATCTTTGTACTCGTGAAGCAAAACAATCAAATTATGCCTGATGCCCCTTAAAATAGAGGTCCCAATCTTTACTTCTTGCTTCCTTTCTTTAGTTCCCAGATTTATTGTTTCAACAGATTCTTGATGAGGCAGAATCTGTTTATCCTCTTGTTCCACCATTCTTAGCATGTCAGGAGATGAGACATAGTCTTCAGCATTTTCTTCGACTTCGAATTCTCCTAAACAAACAGCCTTCTCAAAATCAATTTCAGGACTCGTAACAGGTTTGGTCATGCTGTCGACATCTGAGCACCTGAAAGTTGAATGGAAAAGGAAACTATAGAGGGGCATCCAAGTATTGGAATCAACAAACGAAATGTTATGGCATGACGTGAGGCAAATGTAATGATAGGCTATGAAATGAGAAAATGATTATGAAATTAGTGATAATGCGAAAGATCATGACAAAATGCATCTTCATTGATATTCATCTGAATGATAAAGAACGAATGCAAGCTCTTACAAAAGAATTCTATTATATCTAAGGGCACAATAGAATGTTAATGTTTGAGCATTACTCTGAAGAGTTATAAACTACAAGAAGGTCCTCGGCAGTCCAATTGTTCAACATGAAACCCGAGGGACAAGGGCGTATCCTTGAGACGTCTTTACTTGCGTCAGCTCCTTTGTGAATGACATTTACACTGATATTTTGAAAACCCTTTTCTATCATTAACATTGTGCTTTGTGCATTATCTTACTCCGGGTATATCATTCCTGCAGACGTAAATGTTCTTGACAAAGGAAGGAATTCCATAGGCTCTAATTCTGGTTCTCGGCCTAAGGTTCTCACGATCTTTCTTTCCTGATCTTTCTTCCACTGTCTTCTTCTTTGACGCATGTCCAGTTGGAACCCCAAATCGTATCGGGCCTTGTGGTGCACTGGCTTTAGAGCCCTGACTATTCCTTGTAGATATCTCCCTTAACCTCTTCTAGCTCGAGCTCCCCTTCCTACAGTCAACTTGACAACCATTCTAGTATTTCTCGATAGTTTTGGCATCGAAATTCTGTTTCCCTCAGTGACAAAAGTGGCATTGACGAATTCAAGGGATCGGAAGGAGCATTCCATTGCGTCCTTGCTTACTTCAAGGTATAGCACATCAGCAGAGATAGATACGACAATGTCTTCTTCTCCCTCGACAGTGACCAAACAGCCATCCATGATAAATTTCACCTTTTGATGGAGGGATGATGGGACCGCTCCAGCTGAATGGATCCAGGGTCTTCCCAAAAAGCAGTTATACGAGGGCGTAATGTCCATGACTTGGAACTCGACATCATAAATGTAAGAGCCCACTTCCAAAGGGATCTCAATCTTTCCCATGACTTTACGCCTTGTCCCATCGAATACCCTTACCGTAGAATGACAGGGCCTTAAATAGGACAGATCCATCAGAATTCTGGAAAGCGTGGCCAAAGGCATGACATTAAGTACCGACCCATTATCGACGAGCACGTTTGTTATTATGTAGCCCTTGCAGCTAGTCTAATATGTAGTGCTTTCATTGTGCCTCTACCATTGGGTGGTATTTCATCATCACTAAAGGAAATGAAATTATCCGCGTTTAGGTTATTCACCCATCTGTCAAGCTTCTCAACGGATATATTGTTTGCCACGTAAGCTTGATTCAACACCTTCAACAAAGCGTTCTGGTGTGGCTCTGAATTTAACAGTGGAGATAAAATCAAGATTCGTGCTGGTTGCTTATTCAATTGTTCCACCACGTTGTATTCATTGTGCTTGATAAATTTCAAGAACTCCTGTGCTTCCTCCTCATCCATAGGCTTTTTAGTTTCTTGCACGATTGGAATTTCCTGCTCGACTTCGGCCTCGTACATCACTGCTTTTCTTTTTTGCTTCCAGTTACTGTTCTTCTTCACTGGTTTGACCTTTTTTGAATAACATCTTCCACTACGAGTGAAATGACCTACCTCCCCAACACTTCCAGTCATGGCTTTGGTTTTTCATCTTTAGGTGCGACGATATTGACGTCGTATTTCTATAGTACCGCTTTGTTGTCCTTGTAGGGGAAAGGAGATGGGACATCGATTATCACTTTTGGTTTCACCAGCTCCTTCTTCGTGTCGTAATAAATTATTAAAGGTCGATCGGTGCTATACGGAAAACCTGACTATTGATTGTCAGAGGCACATATTTCTCCTCTATCGGCCTCTTCGCCTTTATAAAAAATCCCAATCTCCTTATTATCCATCATATTTTGCAGTAATCTCCTGAACTCCTCGTAGGACTGAATGTCGTGCCCCTCAATACCATGGAATTCACAAAAACTTTGACCTTTTGCATTTCTTCCTTCGAATACTCTGTTAAGATGACAGAGCAACCCCTTTTCAACTAGTACCTCCTAGATTTTCTGCAGAGGTGTTCTTATTTCAGAAACCCATTTTCTACTTTGCCGTTTGTCCTCCTCTCCCACTGCGCTCACATTCCCTTCGATGTGGTTTGGGAATGGGTTCCCGGCCGTACCGCCAGTACCATCAAATCACAGAATACCCGCATCGATGAGTCTTTGAACTCTCCTTTTGAAGGCAAGGCAGTTTTCCGTAGAGTGCCCCTGGTTTCCAGCATGGTATACACAACTAGCGTTTGGATCGTACCATTTCGGGTATGGAGGCTTAAGGGGTGCCATGTAATGGGAAGATATCAATTATTTCTCCAAAAGTTTTGGGTACAATTCCCCATACGACACAGGGATAGGAGTAAATTGCGGTCTCTCAAGATTAGGCCTTACTAGTCTTGGTTCGTTTCTGGGTTGGCTTTGAGCGGGTATAGCACTTTGTGGGAATGTGGTGATGGGTCTTTGGTTGTTCGTGGCGTATATGGGGTAAGAAGGAGGTGTTGCTTGGTAGTAAAGGGTTTGAGGAGGATAATAAAAATTTGGAGGTGGATAATTTCGAGGTCAGGGTTGGTTTGGATATGGATTAGGGGTATAACGGCTTCCCATTCCCACCATATGGGATTCTGGTTCTTTTTTCTTCATTAGTGCTACCCTTCTTGAACTTTCTTGACCTTCCATTCTACCGCTCTTGACGGCATTTTCTATAAGCTCACCGGATATTACAATATCCGCAAAGTCCTTCATGGCACTTCCCACTAGTTTGTCATAAAACGGCGCCTTTAAGGTGTTGATAAAGAGAACGATTATCTCTATTTTTGTTAGTGGGGGTTCCACTTAGGCCGAGACGTCCCTCCATCTCTACGCATACTGTCTAAAAGTTTCTGACGGCTTTTTCTCCATCATTTGCAAAGTCATCCGGTCTGGCACCATATCCGATACATGCTTGTACTGCTCACAGAATGCTGATGCCAAGTCCTTCCAAGATCGGATCTTTTCCCTACTAAGCTGGTTGTACCACCGAAGAGCCGATCCGACTAAGCTATCTTGAAAGCAGTGTATGAGTATCTTATCTTTGTTCACATAACCGGTCATCTTCCGGCAAAACATGATGAGATGCGCTTTTGGGCATCTTGTCCCATCGTACTTTTCAAAATCAGGCACCTTGACCTTCGGAGGCAGAATTAAATCGGGTACCAAACTGAGTTCTTTAGCGCTCAATGCAGAGAAAACTTCAGTGCCTTCTATCGCCTTGAGCCTTTCCTCTAGCCTCCTATATTTCTCATTTGCATCGTGATTATCTAATTTCAACCTGGCTATCTCGGCCGGATCATCCAAATCTGAAACAAGTGGATTAGCAGGACTAGCCCTCGGGTTTGATACAAACGTTCCTTGCCTTATATGAGTAGGTGGCACCGGCCGTTGCTCCAGGTCTGTGGGTTCCTCTTGGGTGTACCCTCTTTGTGTTGTGTGGGCGTGCGGCGGAGTGAATCCTGGGGGATAGAGTGGGTATTGACTGTGATTAACTCTTGACCGAGGTTCCTCTATGTCAGGGTTCTGCATGGGTCCCTTTCCTTTAACTAAAGCTGACATCATTTCCATCATCTTGGCCATTTGATCCTTCTGTTCGAGTGATTCTTCTCGAGATCTTACCATTAAGTCTCTTGTCTCTTACTGTGACTTGGCCAACTGCTCTTGTAATTCCCTTTAGACTCTTTCCATTCTTTCATTAAATTCAGCCTCCATTACTCTAGCTTGTCGATGCGTTCTATATGAATGACGTGGTTCCAATCTTGTGGTATTACAACTACAAATTGTATGCTTTATCCTCAGCGAACGATTATGGGATATGCAATGAATGAATGAATGAATGAATGCATAAATGTCAAATGAATGTTAGTCATGAAAGAAATGTAATACATTGGTGTTGATTTCAAGATAGCCCCTATTTAGGCATTTCATTCATCAAAAGAGTTCATTACAAACATTTCGCCATTTTTGATTTAGCTATTACACAAACTTCCTAGCTACGTTGCCATATTTCTTTACTTGCTCCAAGAATTCTGATATGCTCGATCGTTGGCTTTGCGGGAATTGGCAACTGAGGTTCTCTGCTTTATCTGATAGTTGTACCACGTGCATGGCTACCCCATGAATTTCATTGATCAAATAGCTAAGTTGCATTTCTTTTTCTTAGAGGCCCTCTTCGTAAGCACGAATGTCTCTCTCATATTGACTATTCTTTTCTTCCAAAGCCTCCAAAAGAGTATCTAACTATTGTTGACGATCTTGCAGCATGTCTTCTAAATCCCGTATCCTCTCTTTTAGTTCTTGACGTTTAGATCGACTATCCATTACCTCAGTAGACACAGTTTCATATTCGGCATTCTTCTTCCTTAGCTCCATCATAGCCTGCGCAGCCTTTTCTTCTTCTTTTTTTGCTTTTCCTTTCCAAAATTCCATCCCACATTTGATGTTGCTTAACTCTTCTTTCCATTCCACTAATGATTTACCCAACCCACCATTCTTGATAGTGACTCTTAGCTTCTTATTTTCCAGATGAAGGTCCATTAAGTCATTTCTTACAACTTTAACTTCTTTTTGCAGTTTCTCGATTTTAGACCTTTCAATCTGAACGTCGATCTTCAACTGGTAATTTTCTTCTTGAAGAGCACTGAGGTCCCTTGACATCTTGGTCTTTTCGCGTTCAGACTCTTGTCTTGCCACTATTAATTCGGACGGCATTTCCTTTAAGAAGGGATTCTGAAAGGTGTAACTCATTGACAGAACTTGCTGACTATTTACCCGTCGTATCCTCCATACTCATAATCTTGAGTGAGAGTATCAGCGTACAGGGCCAACTCCATCAGATGAACTTCCTTCCAAGATTTCGCAATGCCTCAGACCCTCTTCATATACCCTTCACCCGTAAAAGCAAACTCGGACTGTGCTAATCCTCCAGTGGCGGGTATGAATTGTCGCGAAGAAAATTGCCTTTGGACCAATAGCGGGGCATATCCAACTCCTTCCCATAATCCGAGTAGTGGCACCCAGCCTTGATCTCCGACCATGTATAGCAGAACTAAAGGGCGTATCTACGGTGCTCTCCACGTTATATCCTAAGCGCGAAGGTTCTGAAAAACTGAAACCCAATGTTGTTCAGTGACTTCCTTTAACCATTCTTTCTTGAGATAAGCTTCCAACGGGGCAAATTTTTTTGAAAACATATGGAACGGTGTGCGCTTTAATTTCCAGAAGTGACTCAAGATCCAAACATTGAGCAACTGCGCGCATCCAATAAATCGTCCTTCCCCTTTCCTCCGACAACTACTTAGGGATCTGAAGGTCTCGGCTAGGATAGTCGGGACAGGGTTGATTCTTTATTTTAATCTTTCGAAGAAATCCACCACCGCAACTTTTATGTGTCCAAGGACTTTCGGGAAGATGATCAAACCGTAAATGGCCAAAGCGAATAGATTTACCCTTTTCAACATGTCGGGATGGTTCAAAACCAAATCTCGTAGGGAAGACCATGAAATGCAAATGGTTTCATTCTTCTTCTTTATCTATTTTTTGGCCAATGCGTCAGTCATGTCTGTCAATCTCATTAACTTTTTCTTGAAGGTCATCGGCTTAGGCTCCTTCACATATACTTTATAGAATTGCACATTTTCAACACGAAGCAAAGCAACGTACTCCTCTATAGTCAGAGTCATATCTTCTCGATTGAAGGTAAAACATTGGTAAGCCGGATCCCAAAATCTAACCATGGCTTGGATCAATCGTTCATCTACGTTGATAGCAATCAAATTGGCTATGTCCCCGTATCTTTCAGCGAAGATTCCCCTAGTGTCCGAGTCCCACTGATTCCAAACCCGAACCAAATCTTCAAGGTTATTCTGGCGAACATTCACAGTTATGTGCTCGGGTAGATTAGAAACACATCCTTCCATTAAACTATCCCCTTTTTCTTTCTAGGTTTTTAAAGACCAATCCCGGACCACGGTATTTTTCTCGGTTGTTTGTATAATCAACTATTCCATTAGAAACCCATTTTTTGGTAACCGATCTCTAGTCAACACCTTCCTAATATGATGCCTATAATGCATGATGCAAAATAAAAACAAAGACAAATACCTTGGTTAGTACAACAAATATGAATTACGGAAAATCCAAATAAAAATGTAAATGTCAAAGAAATAAAAGGTAAGGGGCGTTTCTCCCGTGCACTTATTTTGGTCACTACTAAACGAGCGGAGGTTCAGCATGGCTCTAGTTAGGGGGCTTGCGCGGTTCACTATATGCAGTTTTGGTTCTAGATAGGTACTCAAATTATTCGTACTATCGTATACTAAGACTAGTACGAAGCCTCGGTCGTAGCCTATCACAGGCTCACGAGTTCAATTTGAGGGATTACATTTACTTATGCTTATGTGGAGGGACAAGTTAACTCACGAAAGCGTAAGTCATATGTAACCCGAAAGTATTCACTAGCCTATGCGGAGGGACGAGTTAACTCACGAAGGCGTAGCGTTTACTTTCACTTAAACAGACGGAGCCCAGGTAGAGAGATCATGTTATGCGAAAATACAAGTGCACGGTGTGTGGGGAGAAACTCACAAACCTTTACGTTTTATTTAAAAACTAAACTAAAACTAAAACCATAAAAATTTAAAGTTGAAAAACAACTAGATAAACAAGTTAGAAGAATATATACAGCACGATGCAAATGCATGATCTTTTGAAAACAAAAATTTGAAAATCACGACTAAATGTAAAATGAACAAGGAACTTTGAAAATTTTGACAATGGAGTTTAATTCAAAACACGACTCTTAAAAAAAGGGGTCCCCAGTGAAGTCGCCAGCTGTAGTGACGTAAAATTTTTAGCTTGGTTGCTAATTGTGGCGATTTATTGAAAATTTGAAAATGAAATTTCGGTTTTATAAAAAAGGGGGAGTCGACACCGATCTTTTTTCTAGGTGTGATCGAACACCTAATAAATCATATTTTGATAAAGAAATTCATTTTCTTCTAAAAAAAAGAAGGCCAAATTTAGGTCTACGTCAAAATCAGAGTAAAGTAGGGTTCGGGAGTCGGTTACGCGCGAAGAAGGTATTAGCACCCTCACGATGCCCAAAATTGGTATCTTGTAAAACACGTGTTATCTTGATTTTAAAAAATGCGAGTTCAATGTAACATTTAGTCGTGATCTGATTGAACAGGCGAGAAATTTTAAATTTTGATTTGTTAAAAAGGGGTGTCCCGTCTTTAACACGAGCCGACAAATTCCATCCAACATAGCGATGAAATCTATCGCTTAATGTTAAGTCGATACATTGCCTTGATTATTGAAGTTAATTAGAAAACAAAAATATGACTTTCGAGGTAATGCAAAGCAAAATTGATATGGAATAAAAATAAATAAACGAAGAAGCTAGAAATATATTAAAGCAAATAATCAATGTGACAATAATGACTAAGATGTATACGATATTAAACGTAATACTAGAATTAAACATGAAAGGAAAACAATGAACGATAGGTACACGCTTATAATAATGGTTAATATGATTATGAAAACATGATATATAAAAAAATATTAATGATACTATATATACGTATGTAATACGACATTAAAATACATACATCATATAGATATTAAAATATATATACATAAGATAATACAAAACATAACATACATAATATGGTGAAAAAATCTATGTGATATAGTATTGAAAATATATACAATATGGTGTTAAAAGATAGATATATAAAACATAATACTAAAATATATACACATAATATATAAGAATGTATATGTAATAAAGTATTAAAATTTGTACACCTACATATATAAAAATAAGGTGTTTAAAATACATGTATAATATAGTATTTAGGAGGTACACATAAGATAGCATAAAAACTAGCTAATATGGTGTAAACCTATACGTATATATAACATAAAAATGTATGTACATAATATATAAAAGAAAATATATGTGAGTAAGTATATGTACATAAGATCGTATAAAATATATAACTATGATACTAAAGTATATACATAATATATGCTTATTAGAGATAATAGAAATGCTACAAGACAATTATTAAATATACTATATAAATAAATACATATACATACATTAAATACGTTTACATATATGATAAAATTATACACAAATATTTACTTTAATAATAATTAATTAATTTTAATAAAAAGTAATAAAATAACTAAAAAGGGATTAAATTGAACTAAAAAACAAAATATTTGGGGAGAAATTGAAATAAAAATAAAAGGAAAGGACTATCTTGAACACGCGTGGAAATAGTGGGGGCCAAAAGCGCAATATTCCTAGTTATCAAAACGCAGCGTATGCACGGGGGCTAAATTGAAAACCGTGAAAAATTTCAGGGCCAAATTAAAAGCATGAAAGATTTAATTGCAAATCATAAAGAAAGCGGAGGGGTTAAACGCGCAAATAACCCTTCTCTAAAAAACACGCGGATCCTAGCTGGAGCAAGTCGGGTCTACCCAACCCGGGGCCAAAACGGCGCCCTTTTTGGTTTAAACGGGGGGGACCAAAACACACCGGCCAGGGGAGAGAAAAAGGAGAGGGGAAGGGAATCCGGCCAAGGGGCGATCATCGCCGATCGTCGGCCGTCCGTCAGAAGCCGCGCCTACCATCGTATACCTGGTGGTGAAAAGGTAATTTCCTCTTTTTTTTAAAAAAAATTTGTTTTATATTTTTTATGCATTTTAATATATATATATTTGCGTATAATCACCGATAAAATAAAATTTCTATGTATATACGTGTGTATTGATACGCGTATGGAAAATAAAAGATGTTGACTACCTTAGATTGGGTTTGTTTACTGCTTACTATTTTCCTCTAGATTAGATCTGTTCTGCTATTGCTAGAAAATCACTAGTTTCTATCGTTTTTTTGTATTAAAAATGCCGACCCTTTACAAAGCTTTTGAATCGGCTTTTATAGCCTATTATTTTTACAAGTTCTCTTTCTTCCTTTTGCTATTGCATGTTCTCTTTATCCTTGCAGGGTGGTTAAACGGTGGCATGGGGGTTGACAGGGGTGATGGGACAAAAACGGTGGTCAAATGGCAGAGGCAAGTGGCTGAGTCGACTAGGGTTTCTTTTCTTTGATTTGGGCTTGGTTGTAGTTGGGCTAAGGGTTTTGTATTGGGTTAAATCTGTTGGGTTTGATGGTTTTGGGTTTAAAAATTATTTGTAATTGGGTTGTGGGTTAAAATTGGGTTTGGGTAATTGGTTGTAAGTGGGCCATTCGGGTTTGGGTAAAAACTTGTTGGGTTTTGTTAATTGGTCAAAATTGGCCTGTAACAACTATAAATTCTAAAAAATTTATGGTAGAAAGGTATTTGAGTCTATTTTCAGAAACATCAAGCAAATCTTAATTTGAAATTCTGTAGCTCAAGATACAAATAATTTAGTGATAATGACTCAAGTAGACAGTTTTGAAAGAACATATAAGTAAATAGTGAAAACATATATGAATATTTATCTAGCATGGGTTACATTAAAAATGGATCGCACGGCCAAGGCCAATTTGGGCCGAGTGGGCCACACAAGCGTGTGGGCCCACACGGGCAAATCACATGGGCGTGTGAGCCTATTTTTACCGAAATGTTTCTAAGGTTGCACGGGTCACCCAAGTCGACTGTGAACCTACTGTAAGGTCAGTAAGCGCTACTTAGACCCCTAAATGTATGAAGTTGACTGAATAATATCTGTACTGAGCATGTTAATATCTAAACTAAATATATGTACTGAAATTGCTTAATAGCATATCCTCCATTGTATGTTGTATTGCATTGGGTTGGGGATTGTTATTCGAAGGAAGTGTACTAAAAGGCTTTAAGCCTAATTTACTGGCAGATCAGCTACAAACTATTATTTTGTGCCATATTCGGTACTACTTAGAGTGTAGGGATGGGCGGGTTGATTATATCCCCACATGGAGTGTAGGGTTGGACGGAGATAGTGTGTAGAGGCTGGTTGGGTAGGATTTTGCTACTGCATAACTATTACTGCTACTGATACTGTGATGGGCTAAGACCCTATTACATTTTTGACACTACACTGAGATAGGCTAAGGTGCAAACTGTCACTGATACTGAAAAGGGCTTAGGTCCAAGACTGTTCAACTGTGCACTGTGAATACTGATTGTTTGTTTGTTTCTACGGGATTACACACTGAGTTTACGTAAATTTTCCCTTTTTATTTAATGTGCACAGGTAATCCCTAGACTTAAATGGATCAGTGCGACAGAAGACTCAGCGGTGACCACAGTAATTTTTGGACTTCATGATTTTCAATTTATGACTTATAATTTGATTATTATTGATTATTTGGGTTGTAATTTAAGGACCCTTTGGGACTTTGGTTTTAAATTTGGGTTTTCATTTATTTATTTTACTTTATGGATTTATACCTGCTGGTCATAAGAAATTCGGTTTTCAAAAAGTTAAAGAATTTTCTTAACGCATGATCACTTAGACTGTTTTATTAAAGCTTCTGTAACGAGGTATGTTTCAAAACAAATGTTTTAAATGAATAAAAACGACTTCCTAAGTTATAAAAAAGGTTTAATAAAGATAATAACATGGAATGTTTTCGTCGTAACAATGAGGTTTTAAAAACACTATTGTGTGACATTGCCAGATACGGCCACAACATCTAGGTCGGGTTTGGGGTGTTACATGGAATCATTCCCAAATATTTAGAAAAGCTTTTAGATCTAAAGTATTATATTGTGTCTTTTAATAGACTTGAAGGGGAAATTCCCACCGAAGGATGTTTTTCAAACTTTTCTAGCACATCATTCATGAAGAATTTAGCACTTTGTGGTCCACCAGTCCCACCTTGCAAAAACGAAATCCAAGAAAACTACCAAATGAATATATTGCATGCTTTAAGGTATGGTTTACCAATAATTGGTATTGCCATATTACTGATAGTCTTGACTATTATGTATAGAAGATGCCAAAGTGGGAGTACAACTCTACCAATTAAGGATGATTTGTTGTCTTTGAAAATGCTGAGAAGAATTTCACATGCTGAACTTTCATAAGAAACTAATGGATTTAAAGAAAACAATATGTTTGGTTCAAGGAGTTTTGGATATGTATATAAAGAGAGGCTTTCAGATGGAATGGAAGTTGCAATAAAAGTTTTTCAATTTGCAAATAGAAGGAGCATTTAGGAGTTTTGACATTGAATGTGATGCTATGTGTAATATAGTTCATTGCAATATTGTGAAGGTCACTACTTGTTGCTCAAGTGTTGATTTCAAAACCTTGGTGCTTGATTACATGTCTAATGGAAATATTGAGAAATGGTTATATTCTTAAAACTATTTCTTTAATATCATACAAAGGGTTGACATAATGATAGATGTTGCGTCACCTATAGAATATCTCCACAACGGGCATCCAACACCTATAATTCATTGTGACTTAAAACCAATCAATATTTTATTAGATGAAGACATAGTTGCATATGTGGGAGATTTTGGCGTTGCCAAATTGTTGGGAGAATGTAATGTAATGAAGCAGACCATGACTCTTGCAACTATTGGGTATATGACACCAGTGAATTTTATTTATTTTTGTACTATTATTTTTCTAATATGCATTTGTTTTGTTTCATGTGTGTATGTGGATATATATTTGAATAATCATTTTAGAAATAATTAAGGATTATCAATGCTCTAATTATACTTGTAATGCAAAATTTGGATCAACAGGAATTGTTTCTATAAAATGTGATGTCTATAGTTATGAGATTGTCTTTATAGAAACTTTCACAAAGAAAAAGCCAACAGATAATTTTTTTGCTGAAGAAGTGACTATAAAGCATTGGATGGAAAGTTCATTGCCCAAAGGAGCATGAAAATCCCCAAAACCCTAAATCTTTTCCTTTTAGCAATGAAGAGATGGTGTGAGGAGGGGAAAAAATCACGTCAAATGAAAAGAAAAAGAAAAAGAAATTGAACAAAATTAAAATTAACGTGGAAATTGTTTTAATACTTTTAATTTGAGTTGGAAAGGGTTGATGATATGGCATAAAATAATTGGATAGGACCATAATTGAGGTAGTGGGAAGGGTCCATGGAATAATTTCTCTATGTTATCAAATAGATGAATGATAGTTATTGGGATCAAACAAATTATTTTGAGGATGTTAATGGTTAATTTGATGGAGAGGGTGGAAAAGAAATAAATAATTCATTATATGTATATAATTATGCAATTCAAGTAATATATTGTTTCATACATAAAAGTTTCATAGAAGGTTTAAAGGCAATCAAATGACATGCAAGTTTGTTGAACTTCTTTGAAAGGCCCAAAGGCAATTGAACATTTACAAAATAGTCTCTAAATACTGTAGACACAAATAAAATCCATAGGAGCATTACAGTTGGTTAAATTGATTAAATTGAGCATTGGCAGAAATTCCAATATAGGAAATATTGGCAAAATCGTCTATTGAATTAGAAAAATAGCATAATCCGTGAAACATAGATAGCCCATCCTTAGTTTTATGTAAGGATCTAATTTTCCTAGGAAATCTTTCTTTCTAAGCTTCATTGCCTTGACAACCTTCACATCAAGCATTCCAACAGGTTTCTTCATTGCTTGTGTCATCGAGAAAAGAAGTTTTTTTGTTTTATAGAACATGATAGTAAAGCATGCGAAGTTTCATCATGCGAAGTTTCATTCTTCTTATTGGCCTTCTTTAGTTTTCTTTGATCATCAACCACTAGCCAAAAACAAATTAGATTATATTATAAAGGAAACATTCAATTATGATAAAATTAAATAGAAAACACCCTAAATAACTCTAAATAAATGAAAAGTAGCAAATTACCTAGTGAGGCAAGCTAGCTCAATTAAGACCATTGTGTTAGATTTGTCTATGCATTAAACAATCTAAAAGAAAATGAAGAAAAAGACTTAGAAAACACTTGAAATTTGACAAAATTTATATGCCATTGATTGGTTAAACTATGATCACCCATAACAGACCTTGTATTTGAGTTTTTGTTGAGGGAGATCAAGTCCTTTAAGAGAAGTCTTCTGTATGTTGCTTGGTAGGTAATCGCTGCTACCCTCAACAACTAAAGGTATTGTCCTCATGTTAAGATTTTATCCTTAACTTTTACAGAATAATCATGGAGATTACATGTACAAAGATTCAAACCACCAATCAATGAATATGTAACATTTACCTTGGAACTATCTTCGTGAACCCACTAGGTTCTCCGCGGAATCAAGAGACAAAACCCCAATACAAGAATAATACCATCTATTGAGGGTCCGTTAACACAACAAATGAAATTCATACAATTTTTTTAATGAAAGTAAATATCATATTTAATTGGAGGGAAAGCAACAATAAAATCCTTAGCAAAAGATTAAAACATAGTTATATCGTAAATGAAATAAGAAACAAAGAAAATAACTTGATTCTCCAAAGCTACCATATACCGTAATTCATGGGAAGGTCTGATGCTCATTTTATTGGTTTCCATCTTGATTTTGCAAAAGAAGTTTGAATTCTGAAGAGAGCAAATGATTGAGCGAAATAAAAAAAAAAATAGTTTATTAATTTTCATGATTTATAAGACAAACCTTCTCGAGATAAATAATGAAACATTAGATATTTGTGATTAAAATTCTAGAATAGATTAAAAATGTTGAATTAATGATAAAATTAATAGTGAATTAATAACAACAAGCGTACTGATTACTTACCTTCTTCGCTAAACATGTTCGATGTTGTTTAACAACCTTTGTTTAATTTTCTTTAGCTCAACCACAACATCCTTCATATCTTTTCTTTCTTCTGGTAACTCAGCTGAACAATTCAAAGCCAACTCCATGATGGATGAAATACAATTTGCTTTAACAAAAAAGTACTTATCCTCTCTTCTTAGTAAATCAACATCTGCAATTTCTATCCCTCCTTTAGGCAAAGAACTTTCCATCCAATGCCTTATAGTCACTTCTTCAGCAAAAAAATTATCAGTTGGCTTTTTCTTTGTAAAAGTTTCTATAAGGATGATCCCATAACTATAGACGTCACATTTTATAGAAACGATTCCTGTTAATCCAAATTCTGCATTTCAAGTAATTAGAACATCATTAATCCTTAATTATTTCTAAAATGCTTATTTAAATAAATATATATATATATATATATCCACATACACATGAAACAAAAATATAAAATGTAAATTAGGAAAACAATCATACAAAAATAAAAAAGAATTCACCTGGTGCCATATACCCGATAGTTGCAAGAGTCATGGTTTGCTTCATTACTTCACCTTCTCCCAACAATTTGGCAATGCCAAAATCTGCAACATGTGCAACCATGTCTTCATCTAGTAAAATATTGCTTGGTTTTATGTCACAATGAATTATAGGCGTTGGATATCCATTGTGGAGGTATTCTATAGCTACCGCAACATCTATCATTATGTCGACCCTTTGTCTGATATCAAGGAAACAATTTTTAGAATGTAACCATTTCTCAAGGTTTCCATTAGACATGTAAGCAAGCACCAAGGCTTTGAAGTCAACACTTGAGCAGCAAGTAATGACCTTCACAATATTACGATGAACTATATTATGCAAAGCATTACATTCAATGTCAAAACTCCTAAATGCTCCCTCTGTTTGGAAATTGAAAACTTTTATTGCAACTTCCATTCCATCTGAAAGCCTCCCTTTATATACATATCCAAAACTCCCTGAACCAAGCATATTGCTTTCATCAAATCCATTAGTTGCTTGTGAAAGTTCAACATGTGAAATTCTTCTCAGTGTTTTCAAAGACAACAAATCATCTTTAATTGGTAGAGTTGTACTCCTTCTTTGGCATCTTCTATACATAATAGTTAAGACTATTAGTACTACGACAATACCAATTACTGGTAAACCATACCTAAAAGTATGCAATATAATCATTTGGGAGTTTTCGTGGTTGTCGTTTTTGCAAGGTGGGGCTAGCAATCTAGGTGGACCACAAAGTGCAGAATTCTTCATGAATGATGTGCTGGAAAAGTTTGAAAAACATCCTTCAGTGGGAATTTCCCCTACAAGTCTATTGAAAGACACATTAAAATAGTTTAGATATAAAAGCTTTTCCAAAGATTTGGGAATGACTCCAGAGAGATTGTTATTGCATAAATCCAAGAATTCCAAACTAATCAACCCATCAAATGATTCAGGGATATGGCCATGTAGTTTATTATTTGATAAATCTAATGAAACCAAAGTTTGAAGACCTCCAAATGTGGATAAGATATCTCCTACGAGAAGATTTCTTGATAAATTTAGGCTCAGTAGACTCCTCAAATTTCCAACATTAATACCATGTGAATTGTGAAGATGGTTTGATGATAAATCTATTTTTAAGATATCTTTAAGATTCCACAAAGTTAAGGGTATTACAGAACTCAATTTGTTGGAATTTAAGTAAAGATATCTCAAAGAAGAAATATTACCCAAACAAGAGGGTATGGATCCATGCAGCTTATTCAACCCTAAAAACAAGTTGTATAATCTCTCCAAATCACAAAGGCTTTCTGAGATGGGCCCTTCTAATTTATTAAAGGAAAGACCTAGACCTTGGAGATTTCCCAGTCCTCCTATTGATGTTGGAATGAATCCACTTAATTTATTATAGCCAAGTACTAAAACCAACATGTTGCTTAAGTTACCTATTTCCATGGGAATATTGCCTTTAATCTCACAATTAAAGGCAGAGAAGTATTGAAGGGATTTTGAAAGGTTCCCGATATAAGTAGGAAGAACGCCACTCAATGGATTTCCTGAAACATCAATTCTTCTCAAATTCCTACAATTCGTCAAAGAAGAAAGAAAGGTCCACTCATGATCAGTAGTAGATCCTGTGATCAAATTGTTGTTGGCGATTCGGAGCCTTTCGAGGTGTCTTAAGTTGCCAAGCATTTTAGGGATTGGGCCGGAGAATAAGTTTTGTTCCAAGGCTAGTTTCTTAAGCATGGAAGCATTGGAGATAGAGTTGGGAATGTTTCCGCTAAGTTCATTTCTCCACAATAAAAGAATCTCAAGCTTTGGAGCATTGGTGATGGGTGGCAAATTACCTGTAAAATAGCATCTGTTAGTATACATATTCATTGAATACCAAATTCACAAAATATATTTTAAAATAAAAACTGTAAAACTTTAAATCAATTAAGAATAAAATTTTGGCATGGAAAAATGTGATCATATGAATTAGAAAGTAGAGAAATAATAAGAAGTTTTGATAGTAATTAGTCCTTGTGATTTCTATAGACAAAACATATAT
Source organism: Gossypium arboreum (assembly GCF_025698485.1). NCBI lineage: Eukaryota > Viridiplantae > Streptophyta > Magnoliopsida > Malvales > Malvaceae > Gossypium > Gossypium arboreum. The sequence continues at coordinate 83,272,665 of NC_069074.1, forward strand.
ATAATACACTAATAATTTTTAAAATATTGTAAACTTGAAATAAATTAAAAATAAAAGTTTGGCATGAGAATGTTAAATCCTAAATACAAAAATGTTATGAGACTGACACTGAATAATAATTAGTTAAATCCTAAATACAAGTTCTAAAAGTGACAAAATAAATGAGAGTAGCATAAATTTTATTAATTTTAATGTTAATAAGAACTGCAGCACTTGACTAAATCATTAAATTGATAAAGTGCATTTTAAGGGTTAAGATGTTGGTTTCAAATACGACATTGATCTAAGGGTTAGATGTTGGTTTAGCCCTTCAAGTTGTATTTAATTGTTATTTTGGTACCTAACGAATTTATTTGTTTCAATTTAATATTTGAAATTAAATAAAGTAAATTAAAATGCCAAAAAAAAAAAGAGAGAAAGGAAACTGCACCAACACTTTCCATATGTAATACGTATAAGCCATGGTTTTTATGTAAATTGGTATGATTTTTATCTATTGAGTTAATTATTTATTTTTATTAAATTATAGTGTAAAATTTAAAGATTATTATTTGTTCAATTTTTTATATTTTTCGTATATTTGAAATTTAATCTTTATATTTTTATTTTCTATGATTTAGTCTCTCTATTCTTTGAATTGAAAATTTTAGATTCATTTATTAATGCTGTTAAAAAGTTTTTGTGTTAGTATGGCATTTTGAAAAATAAAATAAACTTGATATATATGTTTTAATTATTCCAAATATTGTTTTACTATTTCAAGATAAATTATTTGTGTCTAGACCAATATCTTAAGAACTATTGTTGCATGTTTAATTATTCTAAAGAATTGTTGATTGAGTCTTAACTTGATTGGCATGTGCATTGTTACCAATGTAGGAGAATGTGAGTTCAAGTATGCTGAAGTGCATTATCCTCTTATTTATTTTGATATATTTTAAAATATTAAAATTTATTAAAATATTTTTATAAAATTGATTGTATCACAATATACAATTTTAATATCAATTTTTAATTTTTTAAAATACTTTATTCCAAGTTACACAATTTTTACTAGTTTTTAACATTTTTAATTTTTACCTCTTTTATAATTTCTAATATTTTTAATATTTTTTACAATATTTACCAATTTATAATAAATTTTAATAATTTTATTATTTATTACAAATTTCAAAAATTAAAAAATTATTATTTTTAAAACAAATATATATTTATAATGTAGTTATTTTTATAATTTTATTTGAATTTTTAAAGATTTTTTTGCTTTTTTTCTAGATGATGATGCCATCATGATGTCATCATATGCCACATGACAATTTATGATTAGTTGGATATCCCAATATATTTTTTTAATGTCCAATGGACTAAGCCAAGAATACTTGATAATGTTAGAGACTACACTAGGAATGTTTGATAATATTAGGTACTAAAGTGGGCAAAAAAACATTAAGGACCAAAGTAAAAAAGAAAAAAGAAAAAGAAATACATTAAGGACTAAATGAATACAGTTATTTGTGATGATGTTGTTGCCAATTCTTAAGTTGGTGTTGAGTTAATTTGTGACATCATAAATTTAAGTGATAAATTTAAGGTTTTCTGCATTGATGTGGATTCAAATATCGCAAAAAATTTTTTAAAATAAAAAATTAAAGTACCCTCAAATAATATAACTTATATTAAATACGAAAGAGTATTTTGTAATTTCTCAAATCAAGTTGTTACCGAGTTGACTTATGATACCAACTCAATTAAAAGCTTCAATAATAGTATAGATATTCACCTTAAAAAATATTACTTTAGTTCCAAATAATTATATAACAAGTAAATTTATAATTGATGAAAAATTTTATAAATAATATATTTATATGATCTAATATATTATATTTATATTAATTATATATCATCTACAAACTTTGAAGATCAATTTATTGAGTACTAAGAAAAGAAAAATGAAATTGAATTAACACTAAATCAATTTTTACATTTTGTACAGATGATTTAATGATGATAAAAAATTATTAGCACTACTTCTGAATTAACAAAAATTGTTGATATATTTTAATTATATTTATTATTTATTATTTTAATAATTTTTAATTATATGAAGTAAAATTATATTATATATTAAATATGGTACATATATTTTAATTATAATTTGAAATTTTATTATAAATTAATATATTTTAATTATAATTTGAAATTTATTAAAAATCACGTGCAACAGGTGACATGAGAATCTATGTATATAAATGCATATGTGTATATATCATTGTTTCATTTTTAAAATAAATATATTTTCCACATTGGATTCTTTTTCTTCTACAGAAAAAAGGATTTCTAATGATTTTTAATTTTTACTTATATAAAATAGATTAGTTTATGCAATAAAAAGTAATTTCCTTTTAAAGTTTAAAGGAAATTAAAAATTAAAATGATAAAGTATATGAGCAAAAAAGAAGAAACAAATTAAAGAGAATGTTTTTGGAGTTTGGAAAAAATTAAAGTGAAAAACATACCTTCTAATTTGTTGTCAAATAGAGCTATTTCTTGGAGCGTAGTTGAATTAAAAATACTTTCTGCAATCTGACCTGCACACATTATCCAAAAATAAAGTGAAAAACATACCTTCTAAACTGTTCAACTAAAAATACTTTTAAGCATATTTTAAATAAATATATTTGATTCGATCCGATTCGAATTCCATCTCATTCGACTCGATTCGAGAAAATTTCAAATCAAATTAGGATGATAAAATATGATTCGTCAACTCGATTAACTCAAAATTTTTTCATTTGATTTGATCGAACACTCACCCCTATTCTAAACTGTTCAACTAAAAATAGTTTATGGAATGTTATCACATAATTCATTCCAACTCAAGTAAATCACTTCAAGCTTGGGAAGATGTTGACACGTATCATTAGGCAAACTACCTGATAGGCTATTGCTGGAGAGTCTAATAGCTTTCAAAGAAGAAATCTTGAAGATAGAAGATGGAACCTGACCAGATAATTGATTGAATCCCAAGCTCAAGATCTCTAGATTAGACATGTTAACAAGTGTTTCAGGGATTGTGCCTATAAAGTTATTATTTTTCATGTTCAGCCTTCGAACTCTCTGTAAGTTCCCAAGCCATGATGGAATTTCCCCATTAAGACGGTTGTAGCTTAATCGAAGGATCCTCAAACGATGCAATTGGCCCAATTCTTTAGGGAGATGGCCATAAAAATGGTTGCTACTCAAGTCGAGAGAGAGTAGAAATGAAAGATTTCCAAGGTGTGGAGGGATAGTACCCCTAAGATTCATGCTTGTAAGATTCAAAGCTATAACTCTTTTATGGATGATGCCACAAGAAACACCAATCCAATTGCAAACTGAGGTTGAGGCCGTCCAATTGTTTGCCAAGACATTTTGAGGGCCGGCAATGCTATCCTTAAACTCGAGAAGTGCAAACTGATCGGAGTTGAGATTTCTGACTGTCATAGCCAAGCAAACTACAGAACATGGTATGAATAAAGCTAAAAGAAGATGAAAGCAAGTGTCGTAGTTCATGAATGCAAGACGGAATTTGTCAAGAAAATAAAAAAGTAGGAAAAGGGAAGTTGAGTTGATAAAATAGTTGGATGATGAAGAAAAGCCCAGAGAGCATGCTTTTATAGGTTTCAACCTTCGCACACTTGATAAATTTAAGACTACCTTAAAAATTAAAAAGGAAAGCAAAGTTTTGAAGAAATTTCAAAATAAACGTCAAGTCTTCTTCTTTTAAAAATACGGACAAAGAAGCGAATTTTCAAAATTTCTCCTAAATTTTCTTCACATTACTATATATTTTATTAATTACTATATATATATATTTTTTTCAGAATAATAAATTGTTTAAAATATGCTACTAGTCCCTGTAATTTAAATTGTGCATCAAATTCCTCCTTTTATTATTAAATGTTTTATTTTATTTAATCTAATTGAATATATTCAAATTTTAATTTAAAAGTTTAATTCTAGTAGAAATATTTCATTTATTAAACCATAAAACTTTAAAAATATTAACTCTATTAAATAAAAATAATATTTTTAAACAGTAAATGTTGACTTTATTAACATAAATGGGTCTTTAGGGTTAAACTTCAAGAATTGACGAGCTTTTCCACAAACTATGGGTGATTTGGGGATAAGAACTTCAATAATTCTAGAGTTAAAGTGTAAATTTACCACTATATTATAAGTGAATATCAAAATTTATCACTACATTTTAATTGATACTTGTCATTACACTTTAAAAATATAAGTAAATTAGCCATTTAACTCATATGTAATTCAACTTTATTTTAATTTAATTTTGTCACTAAATTTGACTTGTTCAATATAGATTTTGGTGACTTAAAAAAATTAATAAAAATTATTCTTTCAGATATCTTTTAATGTTTAATAAAAGTTAATTTATAAAATATACTTTCATTGGACAAAGGCCTCCAAGGCAGTGAACCACTGATGAAATTGATATGGAGATATCTTTTTTCTAAATAAAGTGAATCTATGAGTTTTGCTTTCTTTTAAAAATATTAAATGTGGATATTAAGAGATACCAAAAATTATTTCACTGAGGAATTGTAATTCACTCGAAAAGTTAGTGTTTTATTTCAAGGGGTCATAATTAATCATTAGATTTCTCATTTTTAAATTTTAAATTTATTGGCAGTTGCATAATTAATAAGTATTCAGTGTTGTAGGTCTTGTACAATCTTTCTTACACATAACCGACTCTTGAATCTACTATTTTCCCTAGAATTCAACATAGACCTCAAATTTATCTTTTTAAAAGAATTTTAAAATCTTTGTATAAAAGGTTTTTTTTTTTTTTGTGACCGATCACACTTAACAAAAATTTAAAAATTATTAAAAAAATTCTTTTTGAAATTTAAAGTGATCTAAAAACATATTTTTAAGTGCTTTGGACTAGAGGTGATCATGGGTCGGGCCAGGCCGGGTTCGGACTAGGCCAAGATAAATTTTTAGGCCTGTCTACTAGGCCCTGGCCCGGCCCGGCCCGAAATATGGGCTTAAAATTTTGTCCAAGCCCGGCCCGAAATAAAATTACTAAGCCCGAGCCCTGCCTGGCCCGGCCCATATTAATTTTTTTCTTATTTTATTAAATAAAAAATTTAAAAATTTAATAAATCAAATATATTTAAAAACATAAAAACAAATATTAAAACAAATAAAAATAATACTAAAACAATTCTTAAAACAATACACAAATTAACAATATAATAAAAAATAGTTATATTAAAAATTTAAAATAATTTAGAAAAAAAAAATATATATATTAATATATAATTCGGGCCGGGCTCGGGCCAAAAAACTCTTACCCGAGGCCCGGCCCGTTTTCTAAACGGGCCTCATTTTTTTTCCCAAGCCCATATTTCGGGCCTATATTTTTACCCAAACCCTCCCATTTTTAGGACGGGCCTTCGGGCCGGGCCGGGCCGCCCGGCCCATGATCAGCTCTACTTTGGACCATCTAGTGCTAATTTCTTTATTATATTAAGTGTTTGCTATCACTTCTAATATATTGTGCTTGAGTTGTGACAAAGCTAATCGTCAACGTGCCACAATGATCTATTGATGCTGAAACTGAAGTTTTTATTATATTGATAGAGCTTATCCTTCAACGTGTACAATGTGTGTTTGTTATTTTCTCCTTCAAATTGTATGATCTTATTCATTAAATGAATTAATGAATTTCCTTTTAAAAGATATATTTTTAAAATTAATTACTTTATAAAATATCTAAAACTATTTAAAAATTGTAAGCCTTAAAGCAATCAACAAAATATATTTTTCTCTAAAAATCAATAAAAATATGTTTGAAATTTTATATGAAATTTAAAATTTTTAAATGAAATTTAAAATTTTTAACAATAATATATTTGAAAATTATAGCAACGCTGCAAAATATATATATATTTTTAGTAATTATATACACTTTTTTATATTTTTCATAACATAATCATTATTTTCAACACTATAGTAATCCTGTTTTGATAATTCCTTTCCATCTATCCTTTTCTACATAGAATCTCAAAAGAAAATGTGAATTAATATAGACGTGAGAAGACTTAGAGGTAAGTCACCCAATGAAAGTGACCTAACCCGACTTATGGAAGAATCAAACAATAATTATGTATCTTATAATATATTTAATTACATTTATTAGTTTATCAATCAAAACTTAATTAGAATCCATCAATATTTCACACATCAAATACCCAAACATAAAATTCACTTTTAAAGTATTTGGGATGTATTTGTATTATAGGAAATGGATTAAATTAGTCTCTTTATTATTAAATGTATTATTTTAGCCTTTGTATTAGGTATGAATAATATATTCTAAAATGAAGTTAGAGCGATTCTTGAACGACAGAAATTGGCTTAGGCTAGAGGATTCAATCGTGCTTAAATGCATTTTATCCTCCAATTCAAAAGTTGGAAAAATGTTATTGATAATTAAATTATACCAATTTTTACAATATCTAAAAAGCATTTATAAATAATAAAGGAAAAAGAAAGAGAAACATTATTCATCAACTCTTTCATTATTAAAACTTTTTTCTCTCACAAGTAAAAGAACTTGTGGAGAGGATCATGTAAAATAATGATCTAATAATTTTAAACGTCTCATCATTGCCAAAACGAAATAATAGAAAATAAAGAGTAGCCATTTTTTGAATAAAATATAAATTTTATGAATGTGGGCAAGCCATTTTATTTATAATTTTCTGTGTTTTTCTTCTTTTTCGGACTTTTTTTAAAGTCAATTTCTTAATTTCCTAACCACCATGAGATTACTTGTCACAATTCATCTTTTTAAATGAGAAACATTTTCCACAATTTGCCATCACTTGAACATACACCAACTTTTCTACGATTAGTACTTGGTTTGCTTTGAGTGGAATCTTCCAACTAGCTTTCCAACAATTATTGTATCCTCCTCATTATTTTTACTTACCCCACGGATGACTAATTCACTCATCAAATTAGTTCAAACATTTCTTTTTTCTAAATCATGTGAATTCACGAGTTTTGTTTTCTTTAAAAAATGTTTTTGCGGATATTAAGAGATAATGAAAATTATTTTACTATGAAAATTTAATAAAACTAGAAAATAAATTATTTATTTAAAGGGATCACAGTTAAACATTAGATTTCTAATTTTTAATTTTAAAATTTTTGACAATTGCATAATTAATAAGGTACCAATTTTAAGCGTTGTAGGAGTGCTATAATCTTCCCTACGCATAATCGATTCTTGAATTTACTTTTTCTCTAGAATTCTAACAAACTTACAAAATGATTTAATGATATTTAATTATTGATGTAAAAAATTATATCATATAAATTCGAATCATTAATTATATATCTACATATTATAACCAATTCATCTTTCAAATTTATTTCCTTATAATTAAAGCAAAATTATATTTATAAAATTCTAAATATATTATACTTCTTGTAAATATATATATTTACGTATATAAGTCCAAATTGTAATAGAGTTAACATTCTTGTATAAAATTATCTTGAAAATTATTTTTCAATTCCAAAAGTATTATTCCATTTATAGAACCATAAAACTTTAAAAATATAAACTCTATTAAGTAAAAAAATGATATTTTTAAACAATAAATATTGAATTTATTTTAAATTGACATTACGTGATTCTTTTTAATATATATTGCTAAGCCTTACATTAATATACATGATTTATTTGTTCGTTATTATTATTATTATTATTATTATTATTATTATTATTATTTCTGTGATTACAATATTATACTTATCAGGCTATAATTATAACCATGTCTATTATTATTTGATAAAAAAATTTAAGTATTGGGTGTAATGACAAAGCACATTACACTCTTAAGGGGAGATCAAGGTTTGGACAAGGGAAGAATATAATTCGAATTTTGGAGACGACATTCTTGAAATGAGCCACGAACCCCGATTATAAACCATAAAACAAACATGAAAAGTACCAAAAAAACACGTTTATTATCAAAGTAGTAATCCATCCCACGGCTTAAATTAACAAAATTCACCATCCAACCGTGTAGACTATATTTATTCTTAATGCAAATGTTTGTTATATTTTAAAATTAAAATTTATGGTTGATTGAGTTTTAGTTGAATTAATATCGATATTGTTGTCAGTACAAAACAACGTAAGTTCAATCATGTTTAAATGCATTTTATCCTCCAATTTAAGAATCGGAGAGGATTCTAAATAGTTAAATTATATCAGTTTTTGTCTATTTAAAAATGATTTATAAATAATATAAGTAGAAAATTTTTAAAAAAATACATATTCATATTCATGGGCTTTTTCATTATTAGACTTTTTTCCCCACAGGTAAAAGTATTTATGGACAGGATGATGTAAAATTATGACCTGAAGAGTTTTAAACCTTTCATCACTGCAAAAATGAAATAATAGAAATGAAAGACTAGCCATTGTATGAAATTTATAATTCAACTGTCAACAAAATTGTGAGAAATTTTTAAACTTTATGAAATTTTAAAATTAAACTGTCAATAATAGAAAATTGCCTGAGTGACTTGGGATAAGAGGTTGAACATTTCTGGATCACATTGCATTTAAGACAGGTCTTTAGGGTTATACTTTAGTTATTGAGAACATTTTCCACAATTTACCGTCATTATTTGTGAGTGATTTGTGGGGTAAGAGGTTGAACACTTCTGAATCACAATATTGCATTTAAGACGGGTCTTTGGGGTTATATGATACTTTAGCATAGACTGACTTTTCTGTAATGAGTCACTGCTTGCTTTACTTTGGGTGGATTCTTCCAACTAGCGTGATAGTTGGTGTTACTCTCCAAGAATTATTGTAGCGTCCTCTTCCAACTAGCGTAGAGTCATCTTTATTCCCACCCGACGCGGCGAACAAACCATTGATCAAATTAATTTGAAGATATCACTTTTTGAACCCACGAGTTTTGTTTTTCTTTTTTTAATATTTTTTATATTTTTTTGGATATCAAGAGATACCAAAAATTATTTTACCTAGAAATTTTAATTCACTCGAAAACTAAGTGTTTTATTTCAAGGCATCACAATTAAACATTAGATTTCTCATTTTTAAATTTTTTATTTTTTTAACAACTACATAATTACAAGTTCCAATTTTGAGTGTTGTAGGGGTGCTATAATTTTCTCTATGCGTAATTGACTCTTAGATCCACTTTTTTCTCTAGAATTCAACACAAACTCCAAATTTATCTTTTGAAAGTAATTTTAAAATCTGTTTATAAAAAGAGATCTTTTTAGATCTATTAAACCAAATGTTTTGCAGTGGAGTTTCTTTAAAACGTCATATTCTGGCAAATCAAATTGTTTCTTGAAAATTGTTATTTCAGAAAAGTTGTAGTTTTCAGAAAAATCGTTTTACCAGTTGTTACGCTTAGAAAACCAAAATAAAATCCAAAACCAAAAACAGTCACAAAAAGTTCAAAGAGTCTCAAAATTACAAAACTCTCAAAACCAGAAAAGTTTAAACTAATTTTGAAAGAATGAAATTTTACAGAAATGTGGTCACTACTGAGCTTCCGTCTTACTAGCCCGCCTGAATCTGAAGGTTACTTGAACAGAACAAACAAACAGAGAGTGAGTTTTGAAACTCGGTGTGTAATGCGTATAAAAACAAAAATTCAGATTCAATCTCATGTAGAATAGATACAGATGTAAACCTTTTATAGAATCAGAATTCTACAGATACAAATATGCAACATCCTACCCTCATCCTCTACACATCAACTTCGACCATCCCATCACACCACATGGGTTATAAAACACTCACCCAGCCCTACACACTGTATATAAATGGATCACCTCTAACTCATTCTACACATTCACAAATTCAATAAGTTCAAAATTTCTTTATAAAAATATTTGAAGAAACTAAAGAACTAAAAGAAATTCTAATGAACATCATATCAGTTCTAAAGAAAAGTCGCCTCCTATTGAATTCAACTGAAGGGGGATGTCAACCGAAGAGAAGAATCAAAGGCGTTTTGTTTGTAAAGAAATTCAAAATTTGTACTCTCTTCGAAATTATAAATAAAATTTGACGCAAAATTTTCAAGTCAATTTTCAATTTGTGTGTACAATATATACCAAAAAGAATCCATTTACGTTACGTAAAACTAAAACTAGTGTATGTATAATGCGAAAATATTTGATATATTCTCAATAAAGCTTTTAGAATCTGCACCTGTAATTAGAACCAAAATAATAATAATAATAATCAATCACTTTATTTGACTAACTTTTCCCTACAAGTCTTTAGTATGCAGACAAATCACTTTAATCAGTCTTTGGAGCTAACTAACTTTTCCACCATTATTTGAAAATCCTAATCCATCAATTCACTTGAAATAAAACGAGATCCACGAGTGTTTGGTGTTATATTTTTAAAATGTATTTAGATGATTGTTTATTAATTTTATCTATTTATGTTTAAATCAAATGTAAAAAACTGTTGAATTTTGTAATATAGGGACAATATACTTCTTATTATAACAATATATGGACTATCTACATATTTTAACTTGCTACTTCTTTTTTAGTTTAATTTTTGTAACTCTTCACAATTTATTTTGACAAACATTGGAAAAAATAAATGATTAAATTAAGGCTTAACTTTTCATTAACCTTAGTTTATTTAGTCTAACTTTTCACAATTTCATGTTTCATACCAACAACTTTTTTTTAACCCGCATCACAAGTATACCATCTTTAGAGATATTCATAACTAGACAGTCCACTTTGGGTCAAGCTTCAGCTTAGGTTTCATCTCAAGTTTGCCCAATTTAACCTATTTTACTATATAAAAAATATAAATATATGTTATATTGATATTTATATATTTCTATAATTAAATTTCAAATAAATTTATTGTTATTTTTTAAACATAAAACAAAGAAAACTTTCACCCAAATTATAAGTTTGTGGTTAGGCAGGCTGCCCACTTTGGGACAGGATTCAGCTTACGTTTTTAATTTTGGGCTTTAACAATAATAAAAAATATAAAAATAATATTCTATTAACAGTAAAATGAACCATTTATATGGGCTTATTTGAGTTAAGTGTGGTTTGAATCAAGCCTTAACTTTGATCAAATCCAACTAAAAACACCTCTAACCATAATCTAGTATTGTTTTTATGAATTGAATTTTAACTTGTAATTTTCAATTCTGTTACAAAATTTCTTCGACTACGAAAAGAAAATAACATATTTGTAACCTCTCTAATATGGTTCAGTCTAAATTCTGGAGATTACATCGGCCACAAAGATGGCCTAGTAGGGTTATTGGAGTTTTTGAAAACAGTCATCTTTAAAATGTTTGTTTAATTTAGTAAAAAACTTAATTAATTTCAAAATTATATATTACTTGAAATCTTAATTACACTTTAAAAGTAGGAAGTGGTAACTATTTATTTTTAATAAAAATCGGGTTCATGTATAATTGATTAATAACCATAATTCAAAAATATTAAAACTTAAATTAAAAGTCACGCAAAATAAAATAAGCTTAAACCTAAATGTCATGCCACAGTTCAAAATAATTTATTGTAGTCTTCAAAAATAAAAATAAAAAATCATATAATGAACCTACAATATGTTTTTTAAATTTAATTATGTGTCGAGACCTTACAGATGTCACGCGACCTCCTAACCTGGTCAATTATCTGTAAGGATGAAAATTTAAAGGGGAGTGAGCTATGACGCTTAGTGTGAGTTCATTCACAATAAATTCAATACAAACGGTTGGTAAGACACATTAAAACAATCACAGTTAGATTATAGTTCAGAATGTCTATTTTATAATTTAACCACCAATAGTATCACAGTATTCACAGTTGTAATTTTAGAATATCAAATTTCCACATCATTCATAATATTCACATATATATAAATATATCATAACAGAATTCTAGATTTGTATGCACATGATTCAGAAGATGCCATACAATTTCGGGTTTTAACAAAATAAATCCTATCCCACGTTACATACCATAATGGGAGTTTCCCTAAACTCCCTTCTCCAACACACTGGGTTGTGAATAAACCACTACTGGTTCACAGAAAATAACTATCATTTGGCTGTGGACACACATCAAGTCCCCATATTTGGATTTTAGCTTTGGTTGTAGGTTCACAACAAAAAAATCCTACAAATGAACCCTACTTTTACCTGTAGATTATACAATATATACCAGCACTTGGAATCTGCCTTTGGCTATGGATGCACTGTAACACCTCAATCCGGACCTGAACATTATGGCTGAATCCTGAGAATTTACTTTAACTCGCTAGAAAACCCCAAAATTTACTTTGAAATCATGTGGTTAAACTAATGTTCACTTTGATAAATTGTTTTCCAGTTTTAGGGAAAATTCTTGTTAAAATTGTTACTTTATTACAATAAAACATTAAAATGATTGTATCATTTTGTAGCAGAACCTACTAAGCTATAAGGTTTTGAAAATCTTGTTTAGTTTGCAACAAATCATTTTGCAAATAGAAATTTAATACTACTTAATTTGGAAAAGCACGATAAAACGAAAGCAAAGTCCAAAATAATTTACGATTTAAAATTCTAAAAGTCCAAATTAAACATAAAGTCCATTTAAACCAGTTTATCAAAAGTATAACACCCCAAACCCGGCCTGGACGTTATGCCCGAATCTGGATGTGTTACGAAAAATAGTTTATAAAACGACTTCCTTGTTATTGGAAAATCATCGTAACCATTATTACTTAATATGTCCAATTTGTTTGGAAAACTTATTAATATACTTATTTGATTGAAAATCATTGCTTGCTTATGCCTTTCTATTAAACCAAATGTTTTGCAGTGGAGTTGATTTAAAATGTCATATTTTGGCAAATCAAATTGTTTCTTGAAAACCGTTATTTTAGAAAAGTTGTCGTTTTTTGAAAAACTGTTTTATCAGTCGTTATGCTTAAAAAACCAAAGTAAAATCCAAAACCAAAAACAGTCCCAAAAAATCCAGAGAGTCCCAAAATTACAAAACTCTCAATACCAAAAAAGTTTAAACTGATTTTAAAAGAATGAAATTTTATGAATATGTGGTCACCACTTAGCTTCTGTCGCACCAACCCGCCTAAATTTGAAGGTTACTTGAACAGAACAAACAAATGGAGAGTGAGTTTTGAAACTCAATGTGTAACGCGTACATAAACAAAAATTCAGAATCAATCTCATGCAGAACTGATACAAATGTAAACCTTTTATAGAATCAGAATTATACAGATACAAATATGCAACATCCTACCCTCATCCACTGCACACCAACTCTGACCATCCCATCACACCACATGGGGTATAAAACACCCACCAAGCCCTACATACCGTATAGTATTTATACGACACTTTTTAGAATAATCGTAGCAGAGTTGCCATTATATAAGCGAGAAATCGCCTCACACGGGGCACTTCCTCCTCATAATAAAAATCCTGCCCCATATCCAGATACAAACATAATAACAGTTAAAATAAATTAAGAGATACTAGAGTTAACATATCACGTGTGAGTGTACCGTATTCCATAATACTCATATAAATGTTATTTACGTCAATTTCAATCTAACAGAGTAGCAGATTTCATGCTTTGAGGCTTATACCACACATACCGACCCTATGGAAGGCCCATATTTGATCGAGATAACATGTACGACCTTAGGGGAAAATTCTGTAATTTGGGCCTACATGCTTGTGTGAGCCCACACGTCCAAAATGGCCTTGCCCGTATGGCCCACATGGCCCAAAATGGCCTAGGCCGTGTGTCACACACAATCGTGTGTCACACACGACCTACACACTGCTAGTCATAGAGTCGTTTGACATTGCAGGCCCAATTTTCAGCTTTCGCAGATTACTGTTTCTCGCATTTTCATTGCACACTTGGTTCGATTCTAATGCAAAAGCAACCCCAAGACCACCGAAACCTAAAAGCAACATTCCAACACCCAATTTTAGTGAACATTTACAAAACTCAAACAAAAACTATCCAAAAACATAGCCTCACAATAGCATCTAATGTACTCGCACACTTACCGTCAACGAACAGGAAACACCCAACATTCAATTCATTAGAGGAGCACTAATTATGATAATGCAACAATTTTGTGGGATGGTTTACATGAATGTTTTTTTGTTGTCAACGGTCAACGTATTCAACAATTAAAAGAAAAAATTAGTCGTTGTGGGCAAACCAGGACTATGAGTGATGTAGTTTATTTTAGTAAATTAAAGGTTTTGTAGGATGAACTAGATAATCATTAACCTTTGGTTTGTTGCAAGTGTGGACAATGTTTAAGTGACTTAGGGAAGGCATATGAACAACGTCGTGAGCATGATCGACTTCATCAATTACTTTTTACTCTCTATTCTAATTGTTAAGCTCAAATTAGGTCTACATTCTTTTCCCAAGATCATTTTCCTTTCTTAAATCAGGCATTCCAGTAAATTACTCAGGAGGAATGCATAGGTGGAATTACACTAATCAAGGAAGAAAAGCCTGATATTTTGGGCTTTGCTATGTATACAGAGGGTCATAACAAAGGCTAAGCTGATCATATTGATAAGTCAACCTTGCTGTGCACTTATTGCCATCGCAAAAGGCATGAGGTGGCTTCATATTTTGAGTTACATAGCCACCTAGATTGGTGGCTTAAGAAGTATGGGAAGTCAGAGATGAAAAGTGATGATCGTAGTGGTAAGACAAGTGCCACATCTACCACACATCAAGTTTCTCGTGGAAAAGGCTGTGTGCAAGCTAACACTACTTCTGTAGATACTAGCCATGGAGCAATATCAACACAGAACACAGCAAGGGTAGGCAAGTGTCAAGGGGTAACACTTTTTGAGTTACCGTTAAGAAAAGGTAGTCTCTTCTGGCTCTGTTCAGTAATAAACAATCAACTTTCACTCGGTTGAATGGTAAGTCCAAGACTAATTGGATTCTTGATATAGGGTGTTAAATCATGTTACGGCTGATCTTATATGTTTGACGAATGTGAAAGAAATTGTAGCATGTTCCGTAGGACTCCTTGATGGCCAAATACTGGTAGCTACCAAAGAATGGTTAAATTGACAGACAAAATTCACTTAAAACACATTCTTTACGTTCCTAAATTAAACAGTAATTTAATTTCGATTTCCCAATTGAATGATGATATGAATTGTTTTATCTAATTTTCTACTAACATATGTGCTATTCAGAACCTTCATTCGAGGGAGTAGATTGGAGAGGGTGAGAGACGAGATGGGCTTTACTACTTCCGATAGGTTTTGATGGTTAAAGTGGTTTCAGTTGAAGCTCCATCCTCTTTGGAACTTTGGCATAGAAGATTGGGTCACCCTTTTGAAAAAGTAGTAATATTACTTCCTTATGTTAGTAACTTTAGTGATCATTTGAATAAAGAATGCGAAATTTGTAATCATGCTAAACAAACTAGAAATAACTTTCCAATTAGTGAACAGAAAACCACTTATATTTTTTAGTTTGTTCATTGTGATTTATGAGGTTTTTATGACACTCCATCTTGTGGATCCCATTATTTTTTGACATTGGTTGATGATTTCTCTAGGGCTACTTGAGTATATCTATTGTTTTCAAAGTTTTCATGTCATTTATTGCTATGGTTGATCATCAATTTTCTCAACAAATAAAGTGTGATAGAACTGATAATGGGATAGAAATTAATTGTCTCTAGGATTATTTTCTTACAAATGGCATTATTTTTCAAACACCTTCTGTTGATACTCCTCAACATAATCGAATAGTAGAGAGGAAACATCAGCATATTCTAAATGTAGCTTGTTATAATACCCTGATTATTTTAAGTTTGTTTTGTAAAAATGTACATAAATATGTATCTGCTTCAGTGGTTAAGTGCTCTGGGTGTGTGTGTAAGGTCTGGGGTTCAAGTCCCATGTTTGGAAAATTTTGTTATTTTAGATCCAAGCCTTACCCTTGTTGAGTGGGCTTTTATGAAATTTTTTGTTAATCCATATCAGAATGAGCCTGCTGGTTCGAGTGGTATGGAGTTGTGTGTTGGAAGTCATGTGTTCGAGTCCCTGTGTGAGTGTGGATGTTAGTTTTTGGTTCTGGTGGGCTGAGAAAGTTTGAGTGGTCTTGAAATCTGAGTTGGTTGGGTTGTTAATGCATGTAGTGGGATAGTGCCAAATTAAATTTTTTTTTTTGTTATTTTTCTCTCTCTCCAAAGCTTTTGACGTTTTCTTCTCCAATTCTTGTTTTCCAAAAGTTTTCTTTTTTATTTCTACTTTTTTTGATTTTTGTTTACTATTTGGTTGTTCAATCCCTGTGTTTTGGGTTTAGTAATCCTAGCTCGATCTGTGGTAGGTAAATATCCTTGAAGTTTTAGGTTGTTGAGAGTCGTTTTCGGAAATAGTAATATGGTGATTTATTGTGTAGGTGTTGTTCAAGGGGATCAAAACTTGTCTTCCATTGTGTAGTGTGTTTGGGCTATCGTATTTGTTTTGGTAAGTGATCGAACCTTCATTTGGAGTAGTTTCTCAAGTATGTCATTTAGGATTTTGGATATATTGGTGCTTCGATAACTGGAATTGATCGAGTGTTTGGTGTTGTTCTTCGGTTTTAGGAGTCTCGGGATTGTTTCACAGCAAAAATGAATCAGGTATGTACACAAAACGTAGAAAATCAGGTTTCGGTAAAAGCCAAAAAAGCATTCTATCAATGCCACACGGGCGTGTGCCTGGCCGTGTGGTTGGCCGTGTATGAGACATGGCCGTGTGTCTGATGAAGGTGCGGTCATACGTAAGACACAACCGTGTGTTAGTGTGAGTGTGGCTGTGTATCAGCTTTATGTACATTACAAAGTTTTATGTATCAATTTTAGTGTTTATTAGCAAGTATTTTATGCTTCAAATAATTATCAGAAGTTTCAGAAATTTTAGAAGTTTTCAGTCTCTAACTAACTCAATGCAGTTTTGATCATTTCAGAGCCTTCTTACTAAAGTATATCCAATTTAGAAGTACTTACAAAATCAGTGCCATAGACTTAGTATACCACAAACTTACTTTTTAGATTTCAAAATTAACTTTACTTCGAAAAACAATTTTTACAAATAAAATTTTGAACCCAAAATTTCACAACCCGAGTTTTGCAACCTGACTTTGATACCACTAAATGTAACACCCTGAACCCAGCCTAGATGCTATAGCCAAATTTGGTAGTGTTACGAAGGAGGTTATAAATCTAACTTTTTCTTTTTGAAAACATCGATATCTTTGTTACTAAAGCGTTCACTTTATTTAAAAACGTGTTGCTATATTTAATAGTTAAAAATCATCAATTGTTTTATTTTTCAAATAAACCAAATAATCTGCAGTAAAAATTCTTAAATCATTATATTTTGAAAAAAAACTGGGTTGCTTTCTCGAAAACGATTGAATGCAAAAAAATAGTTATTTTTGTAAATCGTTTTATCAAACGTCATGCTTAGAAATCCCAAATTAAAATCCAATACCAAAATAAAAATCCAAAAATCCAAAGAGTCCCAAAATTACAAAACTCTTAAAATATAAATCTTAATAAGCAAATTAATATGGAAATCATTTTACGAAATCGTGGCATATCTTAGCTCCCATCGCACCGACCAGCCTAAGTCTGAGGGTTTCGTGAAAGTAACAAATAAAGAGAAAGTGAGTTTTTATAACTCAATGTGTAACGCATACGTAAACACAAATTCAGATTCAATCACTTGACATAATAGATACAAGCATAAATCTTTTACAGAATCATGCAGATACATATATGCATAATCCTACCTCCATCCTCTACAGACTAACCCCAACCGTCCCAGCACACCACGTGGAGTATAAAACACCCACCCAACCCTATACACTGCATAGTGTCTATAAGACACTTTTTAGAATAATCGCAACAGTGTTGCCAGTATATTAGTGATATTGCCTCACACAGAATGCTTCCTTCACATAACACATATCCCGCCCCGTTGTCAAACACAAACAGAATACTAGATTTGACAGAATTAACATATACCAAAATTAATATATCTAGCATGCTCATATAACAGATATTAAACATGGATATATATAGCAGATCAAACATTTTGCATTACATTAGATGCATTTAGGTGTTGTTTATGTCAATTTCTATACAAGATTATCAGATTTCATACTTTAAGGCTTCTCTAAACACATACCGACCTCACGGAAGACCCACAGTCGATCGGGACGACATGTACGACCCTAAGGAAAAATTATGAAATTCGGGCCCACA
Source organism: Gossypium arboreum (assembly GCF_025698485.1). Lineage (NCBI taxonomy): Eukaryota > Viridiplantae > Streptophyta > Magnoliopsida > Malvales > Malvaceae > Gossypium > Gossypium arboreum. The sequence goes on from NC_069074.1 coordinate 83,291,065, forward strand.
CGCCCATGTGGCCCACACACCCAAATTAGGCTAGGGCATGTGTCACACACGGCTTGGCACACAACTGTAAGGTGTCAACAAACCCCAATTTTGGCTTTTTACCGCTCACTCTTTTTTGGGTTTCTCGTTACATAACTGATTCAATTTCAACGAGAACGCAACCACAAGACTCCCGATACCTAAATATGAGGAATAAAATGACTAGTTGCAATGTTTGATGAATGAAATAATCAGGAATCGAATTCTTCCAATACACCATAACACCTTCATACCCTTACCATCAAGCAAATTGTAACCCCACGAAATCACGATGTTGAAGGAACGCCAAATGTGTCACGATTCGCACCTAAACAAAATGAACTAAATAATTAACGAATGCAAGTAAACCACACCTCTTTGCAGCCCAAAACCCCAAATTAAATGATTGAAGCACTAACTCAAACATTACATATGAAGAGCGAAATTGACGCAGCTAAAATGGAGGATAAAATGAAGGTCCAATGAACAACAACCCAAAATTGCAAAACGTAAAGCCAAAGATCAAAACAATACCCAAAAAGGAAGAAATAAAATCACTCAATTTCTATGTAGCAGTGACGTAAGAAGGAGAGAAGAAAGAATAAGAAAATAAAAATAAAATAACATAATAAAAGAAAGATGAAATATGGGATTTGAGGGGATTTTTTTAACAGAAATCAAATTAAAATTTAAAATTAAAACCAATTATAACTCCTCACTTGCCCAATATCATCCAACCACTCCCTCAACAGTTTGTTGTTAAATCAAACTCTAAACCTGGAACAACAACTAACTAAAACTACAAAAAACCACCCTCACCAAGACTCAAACCCGCGACCCACAACGTACACTCCAATGCCTCTAACCACTAAACCAAGCACTCAATTATGTCTAAATTTAATGCAAGCAGACCTAAGATCATTGACATTGGGGCGTTACACTCAAATCATAAATATTGCCAACATTTAAAACATAATCATATAGCAATCTATATGTCAAATATCATTTCATTTTTAAAATATATTATTTAAATTCCAATTTTAAATCGATGGAATTATAGTAAAACAAACTCGGATACACAAGAATATAATGCCTACACAAGCTGACAGTTTTTCAGATGCTTAGCTGACAGTTTTTCAGATGCTTACACAAGCTGACATTATATGGAGGCTACCCGTCGAGCTAAACCTACGATACATATAATTCGTAAATTGCAACAAATGCTAGATCTTGTAATACCATATAAAATCACGAATTAATCACGTGTATAACCCTAATGACATGTCATACTTATTCTAACCTTTTATGAATTTTACTTTGGCATCATTTCTGTATAAATGGCATTATCAATTCATGTATACAATTTCATTTCTCATATGAGACATATTCAATCAATAGACTCATTTGCATCTATTCTATTTCCATATGATCAATATTTTCTTGAATTTACGATTCAATCCAATACAAACATTTGTGCCAATTTCCCTGATTCTACTCAATTCTAACAAATACAATTCAAACAGAAATAAAAAAAAATAAGGTAGTAAATTCCATAAGAATTTATATGGCGAAACACCGAATAATCTAAAACTTCAAGGTCTAGTTTACAATTTTTGCTTTTATTCGATTGTCTCCAGTTTGATTTAATTCTTGATCTATACAATTATTTCATTCAATTCATCAATATTAAACATTCATACATTATGTATGTCATCAATGAATTTATATGAATTTATTTTTTGATACCCTTAAAGTTTCACATTTTATTCAATTTAGTCTCTGAAATTGAAATAGTCATAACTTTAAATTTTGAGCTTCGGTTTGAAAATCAACCTCAATTTCATTATAGACTCTCAACCATCTATTATTATCAAAATTTCATATCAATTTTACAATTTATTCACTTTGGTTATTATGTACAAAACTAACAACCAAACATCACAATTTAGTCATTTTTCATAATCTAATTAAGCTTAAAACCTATCAATTTAACACCAATTTCTTCAAGAAATCAATGATGAAAACTATCAAAACTTAACAATTTTACAAATTGGTACATAGGCTATTTAAATCAAACTTTCATGATATTTGAAATAAAAAAAAATATAAGAAAATGATTTAAAAATGCATACCAATTGAGGACCGAAAGTTTGAAGCTAAAAAATGGCTTTTTTCCTTAAGGTTTTATGTTGTTTCGATGATGAAGAAGAAGAAATAAAGATGACAACTTGCACTAAGTCACCTTTACATAATTAGATTAAATCTTAATTAATCAAATTTAATAAATTAAATCTTAGTTAATTAACCTTAATCACAATTAATAAAAATTAGTGGATGTTAACGTCATCCTACACTATTTGATATAACCAAATGATCTATTTACCATTTTGAACCTTTAGCTAATTACAAACCTATAGCGAAAGACTTTTAAAATTTAGTTTTTATACCTTAATTAAGTAATTAATAGACAAAGTTGAAGGGTCAAAATTTAATGTTCTATTATACCAACTTTATAAATATTCATATTTAATATTTACAGACTCGATTTACGAAAATGAGATTCTGAAATCGCAGTTTTCAGCACCACTGAAAATCAGACAATTACGTGAACTCTTTGCACCAACGGGCCAAACATGGCAAATACTTGACATGTATGTCTTATATCCTCATCTATTCTCTTCAATATAATAACATCCAATAATTGTTTCATCCACTGTAACTATCACGAAGATTAGATTGACCAATATAGCCTACAATGTTCAGAAGCGCGACATTTTTATTCTAGAAGAAAGGTATAATTGAAACAAAATTGAAATAAAGATTTCAATACAAAATCAACAGACATTCGAGCTAATACTTATCAATTATTTGCAGCTTCACTGCTCCAATTAGGATGGTTTTTACTCGAATATGGAAAATGAAATCAATGAACACCAGCTACTTGATGAACGAGTAAATCAAAGACCTGATATGTGCCGGCTTATTGGTGAAAAAATACATGGGTTAGTTTTGCAGCAATTCATGATCTTACATTTTATAACCTTTGCTGACAATTATTCACTAACTAATCATTCAATGAATGTAGGCCTCAAATTTAGCCACTAAACTTTGTTCTTTATTTTTAGATCTTGATATTGCTAAAAACAACTCAGAGTATATATTTTTATCAACACTTCACATATTATTTGATCACTTCATACAGCCTATTACTCATATTAACTTCCAATTTCCCTTCTTTAGGCTAGTCGCAAATATGATCCAATCGAAGTACAGCTTTTTCTAGAAGAAGAATATTGTCAATAGCCACCTGTTCAAGAAAGGCCCAAACAGAATGCAACAAAACCTGACCTACTTATGGTACAGCCAAGTAACCATGTGTTTCTATGCTAGATCATTAAATCAATGACTACAAATTTCATGCCATGGTTGTGTATCATTTATGCCATTGATGCTGCTATTTTCTATTCTAATGCATAATAGGGATTTAGTGTTTTTTCCGTTAAAATTGTGTCCTTTAATTTTGGCTCTTTTCAATTGTTGATTATGTCCACCTATGCTTTATTTTACTACTATTGCTTTCTTTAATGATAGATGATTGAATCGGTAGAATTTTATTAATCCTCTACATGTTTTATCTTGACATATGGATCCTAAGCATTCCTTGGATTGTGCCCTCTTTGTTCATTTACTTTTTTCTTTGGAACCGTATTACATGTTGTACCACTCTAGTTTTTGGAGACATTGAAGACGACTAACTGCTGAATTCTTTCTTCTGCAGAGGAACCAATGGCAAGAGACTCTAAAAATCCTACTCTTTTTTATACCTTCATCAACTCTTCGTGACATTATAGCTGAAAAATGATGTATGCTAATACATGAAATGTTTCCTCTTGCTTTTGTTTTTGTAGTACTAAAAAAGTAGTGTCCGTAAAACTCTTACAAGAAAAACAAATGTCTATAAATCTCTTTTCCCGTAATCTTATCTTTACCTCATTGTAATAGTTGGAACACGTTTTTGTTGAAGACAATGTCAACTACTGGAATAAAGCATCTTAACTGTTTCATATTAAAAATAAACACCCCATAGAGGTCAACTTATTAAACAAAGTTCATTTGACCCGCATGAACTGGCCCGACTCATAGAACTTGTGAAGAAACCCATATACTTGAAGCTTTGGTGGTCGACTAAAAAACTCCGATAAAACTATAGTTACTAGGGTAAATAGTGTAAATATTAAATGGATAAGATTATATAGAGTTTAAATCCCTTATGACTCTCAATTGTAGATAAGCTCTAATCTTGACCGTCGATGTAACTCAATTTGTATCGTTGCTTCTAGGGAGCTCAACTATAACTAAAGGCCTCACCCTTCATTTGTAATCATTTCATTCATAGTTGTGAATATATTTGAGAGTATTTACTCAAACACCTTGAGTGCATTGCTTTTCTTTGGTTATTCTGCTCTTTTGAGCTTCTGTCTTTGAGTGTCACATCCCAAAATTAAGCCTAGAAGAAATAGGGGGAAATTTGAGTTTTAATTTTTTTTAACATAGGATAACGGAAGTAGAATGCCTTAAAATTAATTTTTGTTAGAAAACTAACAAGATTGGGTTTATTGGTTTAGTGCTAAGGCCTTAGCCTACACATAGGTCTCAAGTTTGAACCACTTGGTGAGCATTCAACCAAAATATTTTTATTTCCTTGTTTTTATTGCACCAAAAGTGATGAACTTTAAAATAACCCATTGCAATAACTATTTTTTTTTAAATTTAATCCTTAATTTAAAAATTTTCCCAAACCTACATAAATTTTTAAAACCTATTCCAATTAGGAAAAATAAGTAATATAAATAGACAATTTCAAAACAAACCCTAGAATTTCAACTAGCAAAATTTCAAGAAAACATCCACAAACATTTTCTTTTCCAAATCAAACTTTCAAGCTAAAAGAGTCAAAATCTTCAAAATCATCCCTCAAGTAGATCTTCAATCTCTTCTCCAACACTAAGGTTTTTAGGTCTTCAAAATAGGTGTGGGAACTAAACCTAAATCTTTGTGTATAATTGAATCTAATACTAAGTAGAGAAACAGTATAGGCGAACTCTAGGAGAAACCCCTTGTATGTCTGATAATGTAGGTGCGAGCATGTAGACGTAAAACACCTTGTACATGAAAATCCCATGCATGTGAACCTTTATGTGAAACCCCCTTTCATGCGAATCCTGTATGGATACCATGCAAACCCTAGATTATACTTGCGAACCCTAGGTTGTTATGTGCGTGCCCATACTGCAAACCCATGTGCACAAACATATAGGAATATTCATGTGAACCCTACTATTAGATGCGAACCCCTTATACGTGAAAAACCCTTTGCATGTGAACCCTAGTTAGTATTTGATAAATCATAATTTATACATAATATTGTCTTATGCTTAACACATTTATGAATGATTTTTCCTTAGATTTGGTGAATTTGATGCTCCTAATCCTTTAATTTCATGTTCTATACTTAGGTGAGCAAAAGAAAGCAAAAAGAACAAGAAACAGGCCAAAAATGGAGAAAATGGACCGACGTAGGAAAACAACACAGCCTGGACTTCCTCACACGGGCAGAACACTTGTCCTTGCCATTCTAATAGGCTTGAACACGGCCTAAAACAACCTCAACACGGGCATGTTTATCTCACAGTTTGACCACGGCCTAAAGTAATCACACACGAGCGTGTCCCTGTCGAGCCCAAGTTGAGTTCTATTCGGAAAAGGGCAATTTAGAGGGCTTGGAGGCATTCTAAAGCCTATTTAAACACCCTAGAGGAGGATTAAAGAGGACACAGAGAGTAGGAAGAAAGGAATTACTCGAAGAAAGCCGATTGATCCATCTCGAAAGCCGGATTCACCTCCAAGACTGAAGATCTCCCATCAATTTCCTTCAGGGGTTTTGGGGATTTCTTTATGTTTTGTTATTATTCTTCTGAGATCTTTTCTTCTATAGTTATGAACTAAACCCCCTAAATACCTAAGGGGGATGAAACCTAAGATGGATCTTGTTAATATTTTCTGAACTGTATGATAAATACTTGATTTGTTCTTAATTATGATTTTAACTCTTGTTTGAATATTCTAGGATATTGATTCAAGTATTGATGTGCTTATTCGGAGGAGAATAGTCCCTGTCTAAGAGTAGATCATTCATGATTAAGCGAAGTTGCATGCAATCCTGGAGATAGGACGACATAAATCTGTCAGATTAGAGTCAAATCTAATAAGGGAATCTATAGATCGAGTTAATGCAAAACTAGGGGTTTTAATTAGAAAGAGATTTCGATTAATCAACCTAGGGTTAGACATTATTAGTCTTGAATAGGGATAATAACATAACATAGGGATTTCTACAGATCAAGTCAAGTGAATAAATCGTCTGGTTCAGAGTCAGTTAACAAGAGAAGTCTAGGTGGATTCTTCCTTGGGTATTGCTTAAAATCAATCAGTTTTCCAAAAGTATTTTCCCCAATCTATTTTCTGTGCATTCTTAGATTAGTTAATTAGTTAATTAAAACAATTTTCATTATTCTTAGGCTAGATAATGAAAAGAAAGTTAATACTAGTACTTTTAGTTCCTTTGGGTTCGACATCCGGTCTTGCTAAAACTATACTACTGTTCGATAGGTGCGCTTGCCTTCATCGTGATAATAGTTAGTTTGAGTACGATCATTTATAAATTTTAAAACTAACCGCGAGCGAAAATCAAGTTTTTGGCGCCGTTGCCGGGGAACTAAGATATTAGGAACACTCGATTTTTATTACTTTAGCCATTTACTTTTATTGCAAATTAAATTTTGTTTTGGTTTTCGTTACTAAATTTTTTTTCTTTCTTCTGGCAGGTTCTTATATTTATGACTAGAAGAAACCCATCAGGAACATTACTTTTTGACGAAGAAATCGATTTCATAGCTCACAGAAACTGAAGAGAAATAAGGCGAAGCCTAAGATACATAGAGGAAGAGCAAGAGGACGATATCCCAACTACAACCGAGGAGATGGCCGAAAATCAAGAAAATCTGGTACCTCTTGCGTTTGCTGCTAACCCAGTAAATCAAAATTCTGCTCCTCGTACTATGTATGATTATGCTAAACCTACTTTAACATGAACTGAATCGAGTATAGTTAGGTCTGCTATTGCTGCAAATAATTTTGAACTGAAACCTAACACAATTCAAATGATACAACAGTTTGTTCGATTTAATGGTTTGCAAGATGAAAACCCAAATACTCATTTAGCCAATTTTCTAGAACTTTGCGACACATTCAAGATCAATGGCGTTTCTGACAATGCCATTCGCCTTCGGCTATTTTTCTTTTCATTGAGGAATAAAGCCAAACAGTGGTTGAACTCGTTACCACGAGGATCAATCACTACTTGGGAACAAATGACTGAAAAGTTCTTACTAAAATAATTTCCACCTACTAAAACAACTAAACTAAGGAATGATATTTCTTTTTTTGTGCAGATGGATTTAGAAACACTTTACGATGCATGGGAGAGATACAAGGACCTACTGCGAAGGTGCCCTCACCATGGGTTACCTCTATGGCTGCAAGTTCAAATGTTTTACAATGGTGTGAACTCCTCGACAAGATAGATGATTAATGCAGCAACTAGTGGAACCATCAACAACAAAACACCCGAAGCAGCTTACGAATTTATTGAGGAGATGTCACTGAATAACTATCAGTGTTAAGTCATGAGGACTAAGCCAACCAAAACAGCAGGCGTTTATAAAGTCAATGCGGTTAATATGTTATCAAATCAGGTGGAACTTCTAAATAAAAAGATTGATGGTTTACTTGGTTCTACGCAGGTACATCCAGTGATGAGATGTGATAAAGTGGAGGAGGCATACATATAGAATATCAACCCTTCAATCCTACAACCAAAGAGGAACAAGTCCACTATATGGGTAATAATAACTCTAGATCTCAAAATAACCCATATAATAATACTTATAATGCAGGTTAGAGGAACCACCCAGATTTCTCATGGGGTGGTCAAAGAAATCAAAGGCCACAAAATCCTTCGGGTTTTCAACAACCACCTTATCAACAGGAAAAGAAACTGAACCTTGAGGAGATGCTAACAAAATTCATCTCGGTGTCAGAAACTCATTTTCAGAATACCGAGACAGCACTTAAAAATCAACAAGCATCGATCTAAGGGCTCGAAACTCAGATAGGCCAGCTGTCCAAATTAATTTCTGAATGACCATAAGGTAGATTGCCAAGTAATACTGAACCTAACCCAAGGGAACAACCCAATGCGATTAACGTTAGAAATAAGGAAGGTTAGTTGAATCTGAACCAGAACCAAAGCAAGAAGCTGTGGAAAGAAAAGGTAAAGGTAAAGGTAAAGTAGACCACAATGAACAGAAACCAGTAAGTGTAGAATATAAACCTCATGTACCATACCCTAATGTGACAAGGAAAGACCGCTCAGACAAACAATTTGGTAAATTCCTTAAACTTTTAAAGAAATTACATATTAACTTACTATTTATTGAAGCTCTCTCGCAGATACTGAACGCAATGAAGTTTTTAAATGAGCTTTTAGCAAATAAGCGGAAGCTGGATGCAATGCATGTGGAGTTAAATGCAGTTTGCTCAGCTATTTTACAAAATAAGCTACCCAATAAATTAAAAGATCCAAGGAGTTTTACAATTCCTTGTTTAATTGGTAGTTTAGATGTGAACAATGCGTTGGCTGATTTAGGGGCTAGTATTAATGTCGTGCCTCACAAAATGTTTAAGCAACTAGGTCTTGGGAAACCCAAACAAACTAAGATGAGCATTCAATTAGCAGATAAAACTATCAGATTCCCTAGGGGTATTGTTGAAGATGTACTCTTCAAAATTGACAAATTTATATTTCCAGTGGATTTCGTCGTTCTAGACATAGAGAAGGATAGTAACGTCCCTTTAATTTTAGGAAGGACCTTTTTAGCAACTGCTAGAACAATTATAGATGTTGGCACAGGTGAACTCACACTTCGTGTGGGAGATGAAACAATCACCCTACAAGCTCGCAATTCGAGCAACACATCAAAAATTGAAAGTGGTTGTATAAAACATTCTACTAAGACTGACCATATGTTGCAACCTACTTTGCAGGAAATAAGTTTGAAGGACATACATGAGCCGTATTCAAGTAACAACAAAGGACCTATCCATGAGGAACGAAGGCTACAAATCGAGGAGCTAGATGAATGGTGGATAGATAAACCGAAAACACGCCATGATGAGCTAAATTTTTTCCCAAATCAAATTAAGGTTGGAGACAAAGTACTTTTAGATGCAGTAGTTCCTCGTATTACCACTTCTGAACCAAATGGAGCGATCCCTCTTACGGTACTTAACATCTTCCCATACGGTACAATCGAGGTAAATCATTCCAAATTCGACACGTTTAAGGTAAATATTACTCGCTTAAAACCTTACTTTGATAAAACTGATAGCAGGAGTGAGGAGCGTAAACTCCTAGAACCACCATGACACATGAAACCGAGGTAAGTCGAGCGTAGACTATAAATAAGCGCTTCTCGGAAGGCAACCAAACCACTAACGATATTAACTTCTTTAAATTCTAGTGTCTAACACCTAACTTACTAATTGAGCTATTGAATATAGGTTTTCCACACCCACACAGCCAGGCACATGGGTGTGTTTTAGACCGTGTAAAAATAGGGCAAAATATTTCCCCAACACGGGATACAACAAGTTGCCACGACCATGTAATCTGGCCGTGGCCAATCTTGCCAAAACAACACTGGCGTGTGACATACCAGTGCCCCTCACCCGTGGTCAATACTGTCAAACTAACACGGGCATGAGCCTACATACACGGGTGTGGGAAAAGTGAACGAAGTAGGGCACGGCCGTGTGACATGGCCATGTGCACCAACACGCCCAAAATTTGAAACCCACGAAAAGTACGGGCTAAATAAAAGGCACATGGGCATGCCCCACGGCCGTGTGCCCCAAATACCCATTTTTCTAATTTTATTTTTCTTTAAAACTATTTCATTTCATTTTTTAGGATTTTTATAATTATTAAGTACTTTATTTTTTTTTCAATTATTTCTTCATGAGTAATCCTATTCCTCTATTTTCCTAAAAAATTCATGATTCTGTCACTGTTATAAAGAGCTCCAAAGCTCACTGTTACTTAGGAACTTGAAACTCCACTAAAAAAGGTTTTCTATGACTGCCATGTCTTGCCCGACCACCACGATAATCTCTTCACTGGACACTGTACTTGTGGAATCCAACCTCTACCATCACCGGAGTATTCTCCTCCACTCTACATAACTCCAACCTAAGGAGTTCATTCATTTAACATTCAAGAAGTTTCATTTCTCTCCCTATCTTATGATTTTATATCTATAATTACCACTAACTTTATCTGTGTACATTGAGGGTAATGTACATCTTAAGCGTAGGGGGTCAATTATATCACTATCAGAAAAGTCCCTGAATTTTGTCTTGTTCTTTTTGAAATCCCTCATATCATTATTAGAATGAATTTTGATTAATTTATGATTTTTTTTGATATGTCTTGAATTAAAACATAGGCATTCATGCATTGATTATTTAAACTTCAAGACATTAGAGAACCAAGCATGATAAGTTGATTTTTGAGAATTTAAAATTTTTAGGTTGTTCTCCTTAAGTTTAGGTATTATCTTGAATTGAAATCCACAAGTTTAAACATCAAAAATCCATAATTCTTGTGAGATTTTGAGCCTTTAGAGAATCTATTATTTCTTTCATGCTCATTTTTATTGTTGTTTTGAGTGCGTCAATATCGAATTGTTATTCTAAAACTTGTTTGGTTATGCATGTCAAGGCCACACCATTTGATTTGATATGTCAAGATGATAAAGGCACTTAGGTTTAACCCACTCACTCCATAAAGCCTACCTTCACAATTAACCCCTAGTGAACCCCTTTGAGCCTCACATCTTATTTATTGATTTACCCCCTATATTAACCCATAACTCATTATTGTTGAAATCCCCTTAATTAATTTTATCCCTATTTTTGTCGAGATTTGATATGAATAAATTGCTTAGCTATGTCTTATTCTTGATTGGTAGTTTCTTGTTTGAAAAAAAATACATATATATCTATTTATTAGCAGTAAGTCGTATTTTTGAAGCTTGAGTGTTTAATTCCATATTCTGAGAAGAAGCTCTTTTGTATGTAATTGATGATTAAATATTTTTCTAGTTAAGTAATTCTTAAATTCAATCTCGATTCTAACCTTCTCTTTCAGCTTGTGACCACACCCCCTAACCAAAGCGTCGTTACAACCCTCTAAAGACCTTTTGATTGATGTATCATCTCAATTTATAGTGGTGGAGATTTGATTTTCATGCAAGCCTATGGTAATAAATTTTCATATTGACTATTGAGTGCTAAATTCATTATCCTTAAACACTTCGAGTGATTTGAGTGAATCTTTAGTAAGGATATTAAACTCTGTGAGATTTTGATTCAATGGTGATTACTCAGATGAGGGGAGATGCCTATGTTTTTCATGATAAAATGCTCAACTTGGAATGTTGAAACTTTAATGATCTTCTAGTTGAATTCTTAATGTATGATTACTTATGGATTAGTTTGAGATGTTATTGATAGGAATTATAAGTTGAGAAAAAAGAATTCTTAATTGTGAATTGAGGATTTTGCTTGAGGACAAGCAAACACTTAAGTGTGGGGGTATTTGATAAACCATAATTTATACATATTATTGTCCCATGCTTAACACATTTATGAATGATTTTTCTTTAGATTTGGTGAATTTGATGCTCTTAATCCTTTAATTTCATGTTTTATACTTTGGTGAGCACAGGAAAGCAAAAAGAACAAGAATTAGGCCAAAAGTAGAGAAAATAGGCTGACGTGGGAAAACAACACGGCCTGGACTTCCTCACATGGACAGAACACATGCCCATGTCATTCTAACAGGCTCGAACACGGCCTAAAACAACCTCAACACGGGCGTGTTTATCTCTCAGCTTTGACCACTGCCTGAAGTAATCGCACACGGGCGTGTCCCTGTCGAGCCCAAGTTGAGTTCTATCTGGAAAAGGGAAATTTAGAGGTCTTGGAGGCATTCTAAAGCCTATTTAAACACCCTAGAGGAGGATTAAGGAGGAGACAGAGAGTAGGAAGCGAGAAATTACTCGAAGAAAGCTGATTGACCCATCTCGGAAGCCGGATTCACCTCCAAGACTGAAGATCTCCCCTCAATGTCCTTCAGGGGATTTTGGGTTTTCTTTATGTTTTGTTATTATTCTTTTGAGATGTTTTCTTCTATAGTTATGAACTAAACCCCTTAAATACCTAAGGGGGATGAAACCTAAGACAGATCTTGTTAATATTTTCTGAACTGTATAATAAATACTTGATTTGTTCATAATTATGATTTTAACTCTTGTTTGAATATTCCAGGATATTGATTCAAGTATTGATGTGCTTATTCGAAGTATGAATAGTCCCTGTCTAAGAGTAGATCATTCATGATTAAGCGGAGTTGCATGCAATCCTAGAGATAAGACGACATAAATCTAATAAGGGAACCCATAGATCAAGTTAATACAAAACTAGAGGTTTTAATTAGAAAGAGATTTTGATTAATCAACTTAGGGTTTGATGTTATTAGTCTTGAATAGGGATAATAACATAACTTAGGGATTTCTACGGATCAAGTCAAGTGAATAAATCGTCTGGTTCAAAGTTAGTTAACAAGAGAAGTATAGGTAGATTCTTCCTTGGTTATTGTCTAAAATTAATCATTTTTCCAAAAGTATTTTCCCCAATCTATTTTCTGTACATTCCTAGATTAGTTAATTAGTTAATTAAAACAATCTTCATTATGCTTAGGCTAGATAATAAAAAGAAAGTTAATACTAGTACTTTTAGTTCCTTTGGGTTCGACATCTGGTCTTGCTAAAACTATACTACTGTTCGATAGATGCGCTTGCCTTCATCGTGATAATAGTTAGTTTGAGTACGATCATTTATAAATTTTAAAACTTATCGCGAGTGACAATCAGTATACATGCGGGTCTCATATCTACAAGCGAACCACTATTAGTGCGACTCAATTATATGATATCACATGCAAACCTTTATACCTATCATATTCCAACCTTTTTTTGTTAAAACAAGTGAGACTTGTCTAGTATTACATGCGGCCTTACATATACCTAATTTGCGAACTCATATGTTACAAATATGCGAACCTATCTTTGTTTGTTATGCAAACTCACATGTTAGCAGTATGTGAATCAATATATATTTATATGCAAACTCACATATTAGTAGTATGCGAACATATATATGTCTGTTATGCAAACTCACACGTTGGTAGTATGGAACCCTATATACGCCTTTATGCAAACTCACACATCAGCAGTATGTGAACCCTATATACGCCTTTATGCAAACTCGTATGATTAGCAGCATGCGATCCCTACATTTATGCAAACCCTTGTAGTAACAAATATGTGAACCCTAACTTGCGAACCCTAGGCAGGAACCCTGCATTCAAAAAGCCGTCTTCCGGACCTGTACAAATGCTAGTTAACCAAGCCTATTAGTTTATATTATACCATTGTACATGTGAGACTATTTGTTTTACGTGGTCAAATTATATATGTATTTACTATTCGATACAAGAGTACTTACTGACCTTTTGATGAGAATTCAAAAATTAACGATGATAATTCCAACAATCAGTAGAAGAACAAGTTGAATCAAGAATTGATTTAATTTAAGGTAATAAAGATTAATTGTAACACCCTAAACCCAGCCTAGACATCCAGGCTAAGTTCGTGAGTTACATTATCCATTCTAAAGATCACACTAGTGTAACACAATCAAATTAAACCATTAATCTCATAACATTCAACACAACGGTAATTTAAAGACATAGTCTTCTTAAATTTAATATTCCTACTAATAATAACAATACTAGGAACAATATTTAACATCGAACCGAGCTTCCGCGACACTGACCCGATCAAGTCTGATTACCACCTTAAATTTAACAATAACAGGATGAGCCATAAACTCAGTGCGTAAAACAGAATGAAATGTAACAAAGGTAACTTATAAGAAGTTCCAATTCAGAGATTCGATTCAACACAGAAGCGTGTTCGTTCTAAGTTAAGAGCAGAGATTCTACATATGTATATATGTATTATTCCAATTCAGAAATAGTTCAGATCAGACTCGGATGCAATGTCCCTACTCCATCTGCTATACACCAACTCCAACCATCCCAGCACACCACTATGGACATTTAATGCCCACCCATCCCTGCACGCCTTCATAGTGTTTAATGACACTTTCATAGAAATGCAACTTAGCTGCTAGCTCAATAAACGACAAGCATTAGAATCATAATGTTACTTAATGTGGCATAGCCATGATTTCAGTATAAACTCCCATCTTCTTCACAATCTCTCACCACATGTTAATACAGAATACAGTAGTACATATTATATGTTCAGTCATACCAATACAGTACATAATTAATTATGCAGTTTATTAAAAATGTAGTATTACAGTGTACATTCAAGTATGTGACTCACAGATAAGTGTCTTATAAACAAATTCAGTCATTCGTATATCGAGGAAACCAATACCAAAGGTAGAAAAACTTCTCGGCCTCAAAAATAGTTCTTGGATCTAACATACTGCCACACGGCCTGGGCACACACCCATGTGCCTTGGCCATATGGATTTCAAGTATTAGCAATGAGTCACACAGCATGGGTACACGTCCAGGTCCCTGGCCGTGTGGTTTTATACTATGAACAGTGAGTTACTGTAACGCCCTGAATTTTGGGGCTAGAAGTTTTAGGTTTTGTGGTTAGGGTCAGTAAGTTGATGGTGCTATAGAGTTTAGTTGTGCATTTAAGTGACAGAATGGGCCTACTAGTCTGGTGGTTTGTTCTGTGTTATTTGGTATTTGGGTTTTGGGTTCGAGTATTTGGGTGCACGTTTTGGAGAGCCTTTTTTTTTTGTTTTGTTTGTAGTTAATAATAATAATAATAATTTACTACTATTATGAGATTAATTTTAATATTTTTAATGTTTTATTTTTTTCTCTTTCTCCTAAATGTTCTTCCCCACTCTTTCCTCTATGTTTCTTTTCTTTTTTTTTTGTTCTTTTTATTTTTTTTCTTTTGAACCAGTTGTTAGGGAATTTTAGAAAGTCGCTTCCTCATCATCAAAGTCAATGTCGGAGTGTCGTATATCACAAAATAGGTGTGGGGTTTGTATCTCTTTATGTTTTAATTATAAATTTTTCTTCTTCTTTACTAAAATTCGACGTCATAGGTGTGGGTGTTTGTAAACCTGCTAAACTAGATGTTGTATCATCGTATTATGCTTATAAATTATGTGTTTTGGTATATTTTTGAATTATCAAGGGCTGGAGGTGCTTCATGGCTGAAAGCACATTTTTGGGGTTGTTTTTAGGGTGGTTTTGTGGCCACACGGGTGTGTGTCGATACGCACAGTCGTGTTCTTTTGGTCTGACAAGATTTGATGCCACACGGCCGTGTGGCTAATTTGGGGATTTTGTCGATTTTCACACAGCCGTGTCCTCTGGGCACACAGGTGTGTATTTGGGAATTTGGTTTGAATGATTTGGTGCCACACAGCCGTGTGGCTGATTTGAGGATTTAGGGATCCTACACGGGCGTGTGTTTTAGCTACACAGTCGTGTCTGGTGGGAACACGGTGGTCGTGTCTGCCCTGAACTTTAATTTAGTGCAAATGGATAGAGAGTTACACTGCCTGTTCCTACGGCCATGTCCCTAGTCCACACGGGCGTGTGCCTCTATCACAGGGCTATATGCCTCTCTTTGTGTGCCTCCATCACACGGTTGTGTGCCCCTCCTCATTCGAGCATTTGACCTCCCATACGGCCTAGGCATTTCCACACAGCCAAAGCACACGGGCATGTGGTCCTAAGACACCAAATTGTAGCTTGTGTGTGTTTGATTTGAAAATGTGTTTATGTGCTTCAACCCTTGGCTAAGCTTAAACAAGGGTAGTTAAGATGTTGTTTTGGGCAATGGCTTAGGTGTTGTTTGTGATTGATGTTTCTAATGTCTGACTTTGAACCCGATTAACCAAGGTATGTGTGTGCATATTTGTTCTGTCTGACTGTTTGATAATCTGTTACTATTCCCTGAGATTGAATGCATACATGCACTTGCACAAATTATTTTGGGGTGGTTTGTGAAAAGAAGGAAGATCAGATCGATCTAATAAGGTAGTGTTATCAGAAGCCTATTTGTACAAATGAAGTTACCGTGACCAGATCGCATTCGCTCGCCTTTGTCGCATACCATTATTGATTTGGCAGTTAAACTGCATCTTGTTAAGCCATCGTTGCTGGGCAACCCGGGGTGGCAGGTCATTGTTGTCGGGTCTTTTGTGGTGTGCTTTGGTTGGACGAGCTTAATCAGCTCTTATAGGGTATGATCAGGGGACCGAGAGGTGTGTTGGCTAGATGGGTGGTATTTATTGTCTGATTTCTTTTCATACGCATCAGTTTGGGCATTCTAGTTGCTAGATTATCTAATTGTATTTCGTCTAACCAAAAACTCAAATGATCGAGTGTCCTTGTATGAAAAGGTGAGTGTTTAAAATGATACATTCCTTTAGGACGTTGATCTCAGAATTTTTTCTGTTTCTATATTTATATCTGTAGTGGTTCGACATTGAATTGTGTTATGTATTTCTGTTTTTAGTCTTGATTCGGACTCACACTGAGCTCGAGTAGCTCACCCCTTCTTAGTGTTTTCTTTTCAGGTACCTCTTCTGATAACCTGACGCTGGACTCGGTATGCGGAGGTCTCGGACAGTTTCAATGGAAAATAAAATATCAGTTTGGGTTTTTAGTTTCTACTTGGTTAAACAATTTTGAAATGTAAGCTTTTTATAAAGTTGTAGTACAAATTTCGAGTTAAGTTTTAATCATTTTTATTTCGCTTATATATATATACACTATCTTAACTGTAATGTTACTGACTAATTTTAAACGATTAAGTATTAGGAACCGACATATGAATTTACCTACGATCACTTCGGTGATCAATGTAGCATCCGAGATTCGGTTTAAACTTCTAGACCGGGTTTACGGTGTTATAGTTACACGGCCTTGGCACACGCCCGTGTTCCTGGCTGTGTGGTTTTATACCATGAACAATGAGTTACACGGCCTGGGCACACGCCAGTGTCCCTAACCGTGTGGTTTTATACCATGAACAGTGAGTTACACGGCCTGAGCACATGCTCGTGGCCCTGGCCATGTGGATCCTGCACTAAAATGGCCACACACGGCCTAATCACACACCCGTGTTGCCACCCGTGTGGGCTTTATTCAAAAAATAGTGAGTTACATAGTCGTTCGTACAGCTTGCCACACGCCAGCGTGGCGTACACGACCTAACCACATGCCTGTGTACCTGGCCGTGTGACATTGACTGCCTCCATTTTTGGCGATCCAAAACTTGAAAAGTAGAGTTTTTGGTATGCATCTGGTCTAGTTTCGAGGGAGAAACGATACAGAGACTACCCAGAGCCTCGTACGAAACAAGAGGAATTAGCCTAACACAGCATATTATTGTCTTTAGCAACACCCTTGCCTAAAAAAGTAGTAAATCAAGCGTTTAACAGTAAATTAACTAAATGGAAAAGTCCCATTTTGATAGAGAATGGTAACGGAATGGAAAGCATAACGACAAAAATTTACAACATAACTTACACTAAATTGGTCTTACAAGCAACTAAACTTTACAACCACACAAGATCGATTGCAGGAAGAAAAGAAAAGAAAGGAATTTTAAGAAGAAAAGGAAAAAATTAAAGAACTAGAAGTAAAAGAAAAGAGCGACAACTTTTTCCTTAGACTACTTATACTAACCACCACCCTTCCCGATGTTTGCAAAAAAAATATTCCTAATGGGTACGATGGGATTCGAACTTAGAACTAGATAGATTACAGACAGATACTTAACCAGTAAACCAGCAGGCTCATTCTTGTTATCCTTACACATAGGATTGAACTCAAACAAGTAGTGCATGCTTGTGAGTTGGTTCTAAAACAATAAAACTTTTAATTATGTGACTCGTACTCCAGACCTTAAACTTAATCACAAAACATAGAGCCACAAACACAAAAATTAATTAATGCCAATTTTCACAAACAAGTTCTTAAGATTTTGGGACATTACATTAATTTTTCAGTAATAAATGTAAAATTGTTATGAAAAGAAATGACGTGTAAAAGAAAAAAGAGAGTTTTAAAGAGAAGAGAGGAAATTTTCAATTTAGGGTTGAAGAGGAATTAAAAATCCATGTGAAATTAGGAAAAATATTAAATACCTAAGGTTAAAAAATTTGAGGGGGCTGAATAGTAAAATACCATTTTTGCTTAAAAATGAAAACAATGGAAATGCGGATTGAGTTTGGCATGACTTTAACCTTGGAATCAAAGGAAAAAATGCAAAGGCCTTACAATTTGGTTTGCAACCCATATTTGGCATATTTTTACACTATTTAGTTTATATCCTAGCTTAGTTTTGATCATAGGTTGCTGAAAAGAAAAAGGGTAATAGTGTGGCTTCAACCTTGGTTCTCTAATTAGTATACTAAGCTCTTAAGATTAAGGCTCATCTCTTTATTAATTAATTCATCTAACCCTATATATTTTGGAGTGTTACATCTTGAATTAGAAAAACCCATAAAATGCATGTAGACTTGTATTGCTTGGTACTTGGTAGTATATGTGTAAACTTGAATGTTGATTAAGCTAGCTTAATTAAGACCAATGTGTTAAACTTGTCTCTACATTGAACAATCTAGAAGAAAATTAAGAAAAAGACTCAGAAAACATTTGAAAATAGATAAAACTCATATGTCATTGACTGGTTAAACTATGATCAGCCATAATAGACTTTATATTTGACTTTTTGTTGAAGGAGATCGACTCCTTCGGGAGAAGTCTCCTGAGTGTTGTTTGCCAAGCACTCAGTGCTACCCTAAACAACTAAAGGTATTGTCCCCATGTTGCGATATCCTCAACATCTGCAGAATAATCATAAAGAATATGTGCGAGGGAATTCAAACACCAACCAATGCATGTGTAGCCTTTACCTTGCCACCATCTTTGTGAACCCATAGGGATAAAATCCCAACAAGAGAATAGTACCATCTATTGAGGGGTCCGTAAACATAATAAATGAAATTTCAATGCATACCTCTTTTTTTAAACAAAAGTAAATATATTTAATTAGAGAAAAGCAACGAAAAATCCAACAATAAAATCCTTAGCAAAAGATTAAAACACAATTGTACCATAAATTATATAAGAAACTAAAAAAAAATTCAGATCTAACAAAGACAATAACTTGATGCCCCAATGCTGCCATAAACAATAATTCACAGGAAGGCCTATTGCTCATTTTATTGGTTTTCATCTTGATTTTGCAAAAGAAGTTTGAATTCCGAAGAGAGCCTAGTACATGAGAGCAAATGATTGAGCAAAATAAAGAAAATTAGTTTATTAATTTTCATGATTTATAACACAAACTTCATGGAGACGGATACCAACATACTAGATATCTATGATTAAAATGCTAGGATAGATTAAAAATGTTGAATTAATGATAAAATTAAGAGTGAAGTAATAAGTGCAAGTGTACTCATTGCTCACCATCTTTGTTGAACATGTTTGATGTTGTTTAGCAACCGTTGTTTGATTTTCTTTAGCTCAACTATAACATGTTTCATATCTATTCTTTCTTTTGGTAACTCAATTGAACAATTCAAAGCCAACTTCATGATGGATGAAATACAATTTGCTTTAACAACAAAGTACTCATACTCTCCTTTTAATAAATCAACATCTGCAATTTCTATCACTCCTTTAGACAAGGAACTTTCCATCCAATGTCTTATAGTCACTTCCTCAGTAAAATAATTATCAGTTGGCTTTTTCTTTGTGAAAGTTTCTATAAGGACAATCCCATAACTATAGACATCATATTTTATAGAAACAATTCCTGCTGATCCAAATTTTGCATTTCAAGCATAATTAGAGCATCATTAATCCTTAATTATTTCTAAAATTTTTATTCAAATATACACATGAAACAAAAATATAGAATGAAAATCAAGAAAATAATCGTAAAAAGAATTCAACTGGTGCCATATTCCCGATTGTTGCAAAAGTCATGGTTTAGTTCACTATATCACCTTTTCCCAAAAAATTGGATATACCAAAATCTCCCACATGTGCAACCATGTCTTTATTTAGTAAAATATTGCTTGGTTTTAAGTCAGAATGAATTATAGGTGTTGGATGTCCATCGTGGAGATGTTCTATAGCTGTCGCAACATCTATCATTATGTCAACCCTTTGTATGATATCAAGGAAACAATTTTTAGAGTGTAACCATTTCTCAATATTTCCATTACACATGTAATCAAGCACCAAGGCTTTGAAGTCAACACTAGAGCAGCAAGTAATCACCTTGACAATATTACGATGAACTATATTACGCATAGCAGCACATTCAATGTCAAAACTCCTAAATGCACCCTCTGTTTACAAATTGAAAACTTTTCTTGCAACTTCCATTCCATCTGAAAGCCTCCCTTTATATACATATTCAAAACTTCCTGAACCAACCATATTGCTTTCCTCAAATCCATTTGTTGCTTTTGAAAGTTTAGCATGTGAAATTCTTCTCAATGTTTTCAAAGACAACAAATCATCCTTATTCGGTAGAGCTGTACTCCTACTTTGGCATCTTCTATACATAATAGTTAATACTATTAGTACTACGACAATACCAATTGTTGGTAAACCATACCTTAAAGCATGCAATATAGTCATTTGAGAATTTTCGTGGATGCCATTTTTGCAAGGTGGGACTAGCAATCTAGGTGGACCACAAAATGCTTAATTCTTCACGAAAGATGTGCTAGAAAAGTTTGAAAAACATCATTTGGTGGGAATTTCCCCTTCAAGTCTATTGAAAGACACATTAAAATATTTTAGATATAAAGGCTTTTCCAAAAGTTTAGGAATGACTCTAAAGAAATTGTTATTGCATAAATCTAAGAATTCCAAAATAAACAAACCATTAAATGATTCAGGGATATGACAATGTAGTATATTATTTGATAAATCTAATGAAGCTAAAGTTTGAAGACCCCCAAATGTGGATAAGATATTGCCTGTGAGAAGACTCATTGGTAAATTTAGTTTCAGTAGACTTCTCAAATCTCCAACATTAATTGGATATGAATTGCGAAGATAGTTTGATGATAAATCTATTTTTAAGATATCTTTAAGATCCCACAAAGTTGAGGGTATTGCGGAACTCAATTTGTTGGAATCTAAGTAAAGATATATCAAAGAAGTAATATTACCCAAACAAGAGGGTATGGATCCATGCAGCTTATTCAACCCTAAAAACAAGTTGTATAATCTCTCCAAATCACAAAGGCTTTCTGATATGGGCCCTCCTAATTTATTAGAGGAAAGACCTAGACTTTGGAGATTTTTCATTCCTCCTATTGATGTTGGAATAAATCCACTTAATTTATTATAGCCAAGTTCTAAAACCAACATGTTGCTTAAGTTACCTATTTCCTTAGGAATAACGCCTTGAAGCTCACAATTAGAGGCATAGAAGTATTGAAGGGATTTTGAAAGGTTCCATTTATAAGTAGGAAGAACGCCACTCAATGGATTTCCTGAAACATCTATAAATCCCAAATTCCAACAATTTGCCAAAGAAGAAAGAAAGATCCACTCTTGATCAGTAGTAGATCCGCTGATCAAATTATTGTTTGAAATTTGGAACCATTCAAGGTGTCTTAAGTTGCCAAGTGTTTTAAGGATTGGGCCAGAGAATAAGTTATGTGCTAAGGATAGAATCTTAAGTATGGAAGCATTGGAGATAGAGTTGGGAATGTTTCCGCTAAGTTTATTTCCCCACAACAACAGCTTCCCAAGCTTTGGAGCATTGGTGATGGGTGGTAAATTACCTGTAAAATTGCATCTTTTAGTACACATATTCATTGAATACCAAATTCACAAGATATATATTACACTAAAATACATTTTTAAAATAAAAGTTGTAAAACTTTAAATCAAATAAAAATAAAATCTTGGCATGGAAAAATGTGAGTGTAACATAGATTTTATTAATTTTAATGTTAATAAGAATTGCAACTCTAAAATAAATCATTAAATTAATAAAGTGCATGTTAAGGGTGAAGATGTTTGTCTCAAATATAATATTGTTCTAAGGGTTAAATGTTGGTTTAACCTCAAAGTTGTATTTGATTATTATTTAATAACTAAATAATTTATTTGTCTTAAAATTTATTTTATTCATTTTAGTCCCTAATTTTATTAGACGTTTTCAGTTTAGTCCATTGGACAATAAAAACTGACTGCCGTTGGGATATCCAACCAATCATATACTACCACATATCGTTTATGACATCATCATCAAAAAAATATTAAAAATCTTTTAAAAAGGAAAAAAACTTCTCTTATAATTATTTAAAGATAGAAAAAAATCTAAAATTATAAAAATACAAAAATATATGTAAAATATAAAAATTTGTGTTAGGATCGACCCGATTAAGCAACAAGTAAAAAAAATAGCAGAATAAATTGAGAAATTGAACACACAAATTTAACGTGGAAAAATCATTCCAAAGAGGATAAAAACCACGGGCAAAGATAATTTTACTATTATGGCAAAAGAACGAAAAGTACGAAAGATTTAGATAAAAATTAAACCCCGAAAACAAAGAACCCTCAAAACATAAACAAAAAATTCTCTAAATGTGTTATGAGTTCTAATCTCTAATGGGTGTAGTTCCTAAGGTTGTAAAAGAGCCTATTTATAGGCTAAATTCATAGGTCAAATAATAATAAAATAATCTAAACTAATCAGTGTTTGATTGAAACAAATAAACAGAGTTTAACTAGAAGATTATTTCTCAAATTTGACTGAAATAGGAGTCATACTTAACAAATCTCCACCTTGACTCATATTTCTACAACGCCGTCTTTGCCAAAGCCCGCCACAAGCCTATCTTAAACTATGCAGGAAATTAACTGAGTCGAATATGTGCTTAGAAACTGGAAGACTTCTAGCCTTTGACTTGTACACTGCCAAATTAAAACTAACCCAAGTCTGATTTTCACGAACACAATGCCCTAACTTTTTAAAACATGCATCCAAAAGAGAACCTCTCTTCAACGAAATAGTCACACGTTTTTTCCTCCTATGACCAGATTGCCTCCGCTCCAAACGAGTTGATTTTGACTCTGTAACGGATGAGGGACGTTCGATTTCACCGGTCACTGTAGAACCTTCCAGAATATAAAGACTGCTGGTTCTTTTACCTTTTAACAAAATGAGAGCTCCACGAGATACTTTAATGCCGCTCGACTCGATGTTGATTCTGTATCCTTTCAAGTATAAAATACTCAAGGAGATGAGATTCTTTCGTAAATCAGGTACATACCTAACATCTGAGAGTGTCCTAATCATCCCATCGTGCATTTTAATTTTAACAGTACCAATATCAATTACCTTACTGGATGAATAGTTTCGCATGCGCACAACTCCACCTTCAACTGAACTGTATGTGGAGAACCATTCTCTATTGGGACACATGTGGAAAGAACATCCTGAATCTAGGATCCACTCGGACATGCGCTTGGAGTTATCGCTCGCTGACACTAATAAGAAATCATCACCACTTTCATCGGTCAAATTATGTGACAGCCCAAAATTGACCCTAGTCGGGAAGTGGTTTCGGGACCGCTAAACCGAGTCACCGAAATGTTGGAACGTAATATTTATTGTCTAGAATATGTGAATATGAATGTGTGAAAATTTCATGTTTGGATTTTGCTTAATTGTAGATGAATTTTTGTGATTAGGACTTATGTGAGAAAACTTAGAAATGTGCTAGGCAAATGTAAGTGGCCTATTAGTGCATGTAATCAAAGGGTGGACTTGCATGTCAAATTCCCTTTGATATTAGCTAATGGCCGCCATGACAAGAGTGATGGGCAAGGAAACATGTTTCCAACATGTTAGGCTAGTGATGTATGTAGGAAACAATAAAATAGAAAGCTAGTAGTAAAGAAATAAAAAAAAGAAGAAAATGGTGAATGTCCCCCATTGCCGTGAGTTGAGGAAGGAAAAGAAAAATCCTTGTTGTTCATCCATTCTCATTTTTGTTACAATTACCATGACTTGAGAAGAAGAAGGAGTGTTCATGTTTTCTTTCTTTTGCAATTGTTATAACTAGAAGAAGAAGAGGAAGCAATAATAGAGAAATACAATGGAGCAAATCAAATAGGTGATTTCCATCTTGGAGGAATTTTCGGTCGCTTCTTTGCAAATATTTTATATTTCTTCCTAAGCTGTTCGGTTTTAAGTTTTGCGATGCTTGAGATTGTTGTTGCATGCGACATGCATGTAAGATTTTGATAGTTTTGTTTGGTGAGTGTGGATTAATTTGCTCCTGGAAACCGTGGCTAAATGGTGAAGTAAATGGTGTGGTATGGTGCTCAAATATGTGTTGACGTGTGCAATTGTGACTATCTTATTATGCTGCCTTAATTTGCTTTTACATGCTGTCCAATATTGTAAATTTTATGACAAATTCGGTTAAGTTTAATGCATGTCTCATTTGAAAATTCAATGCTGTCCAAAGCTGGACATTTCCATGTTGTTCGGTGAGTCTTTCAAAGGTAACTTTGCTAAATTCTCACATTTAATTTATGGGTACATATACAAGTAATGTTCGCTATATGGAATGTAAGTATAGGTGTGATCGGTCATGGAAATTTGATATGAAGTTTTGTTAGGTGAGTGGTGAATGGTCGAATGAATTATATACATTGTGAGGATGAAATTTGTATATAAATTGTGTATGTGTACATTCGGACTTTAAGGGTAATGAGATGAAGTTAAGGTGCGAATTTTAGTTCGGGTGATAGAGATAATTCGGTTGAGTTGATTCATGATGTTGTACATTAGAATAAAAAATTTACTACTAAATGTATTTATTCTAGATCAAGACATCAAAGGGGAAAATCAAACAAAGGCAAAGCAAAGATAATCGAGTAGCCGATCGAAATCGTTTCATCCAATATAAGGTAAGTCATTAAGCATATATTTGGTATTGATTTAAATGATCATAATATATATGCAATTGTGTTTAATGAGTTGATGTGTAAATGGAAATGTATGTGTATGGAATGATGCCATTGTTGAATGTATAAAGGTAGTAAAATGCTTAAAGTATTGGTCTCGGCACTAAGTGTGCGGGTATAAATGGATACGGTGACGAGATTAGCACTAAGTGTGCATGCTGGAAATATATGGCACTAAGTGTGCATGCTGGAAATATATGGCACTAAGTGTGCGAGCTCAAGGGTATGGCACTATGTGTGCGGGCTTAAATCGCATGGCACTAAGTGTGCGAAATCGAGTATTAAGCATTGTGTGTGCGTACTCTATATATATATATATATATATATATCTCCGATCGGACAATTATATGGAGGGTGTGTCTCCATCGAGTTGAGTATGGGCAGCGGATCGGGTAAGTACCTTGAGCTCATGACGAATAGGCAATATGTTCATGCTCGGGGTTGAGCTTGGTAAGCTTTAAATCTATGTGATGATTGAAATTGTATGGTTGTGGTGGAAATGAGTTAGTGTGTGAAAATGCCTTAAATATCTTGTTGTGTGGAATATGAAATGTGGATGTATGACTTGGTATGAGATTGAACCGAAAGGTCCGAGGAATTATGGTATAGTTTTGATATGGATGAGTACCTAGCCTCGCTTATTGTTTCATGTTGTGGTAACTTTATTAATGGATGGTTGTTGAATGCTTATGACTTACTGAGTTATAAACTCACTCGGTGTTTTCTTGTCACCCATTTTAGGTCTCTTGGACTCGTATTGTTTGCGTGCTTGGAACCGTCGTTGAAGTCATCACACCGCTGGAAATCTTTTGGTATTGTCTTCGTAGTTGAACTAGGAGAACATTTGGCATGTATAGGCTATTATGTTTTGTTGAATTGTGGGTTGTAAACTTTAAGCCATGTGAAAAATGGCCTATGTGGTCGTTGAGTGGGATGCTAGAACCTATAGCCACGAGTCTTAGAAACTTTAATTTTGATAAGGTGGCCATAATTTGTGTCATGTATGATGGATGATTAGTAAGGTCAAGGAAAGATTCATGAAATTGGTATAGTCTACTGCAGTAACTGTTGCGGACAGCAGTAGTGATACGAGATTGAAAAATCACTAAAAATAGTATAAGTAGAATTAAATAGTGAATAAATTATGAAATTTAACCTTGATGAATCTATTTTCATATGGATGAAATGAAACGACCATATGAGCAGTATACTGAGAGATATTAAAGTTCTCGTGAGACA
Source organism: Gossypium arboreum (assembly GCF_025698485.1). NCBI lineage: Eukaryota > Viridiplantae > Streptophyta > Magnoliopsida > Malvales > Malvaceae > Gossypium > Gossypium arboreum. The sequence continues at coordinate 83,317,670 of NC_069074.1, forward strand.
GGGCCAGAACGGTTTCTGGATCCCCTGTCTCGACTTTGAAAATTTACCATAAATTATCAAGAAGGAATTAGAAGTCGTGCCTTATATGTTCAGATTCCCCTTTGAGTCTAGTTTCATTAGAAACAAACGGTATGAGCATTGAAGCTCTGTACGAGAAGATATCCAGGTCGTAATGTGCGAAGGTCAGTGTAGTCGACCCCTATAACATGGGCGACTTTAACTAATAAACTGTACCAATTGGCCCGACCAAAAATTCTAGAAATAAATCCATGGATAGATATATGAGTCTAAATTCAGGGAAAATTTACAGAATCAGTTTCTGAGTTTTGAAACTCGAGATATGATTTTTAAGGCGACAGTGACGCAGTTAGCTAGCCTGCCTGAAACAGCAATCAAATATTGCAAAGAGAGTAATAAGGGAAGTAAGACCGGTAACACCACATGGTCAAATCCGGTGACGGTCACGGGTTTGGGGTGTTACAAATTAGCACTAGCTACATCTTCCTTGTTACTCTCAGCAGCTCTTTTATTTCGCAGTTTATAACAATCTGCTTTGACGTGACCTAACTTTTTACAATAGCGACACCTTTTGTCTCGTTTCTTTGATGCTACCAAAACGGAAGTTTGCCTATCTGCCTTTCTATCCAAACCAAACTCATTGTTGAGTTTGTCTCTACTCAACAAATTACCCTTCACATCTTCGAACGAGAGTTTGTCTCCGCCATAAATTAGGGTCTCCTTAAAAGACTTGTATGAAGAGGGTAAAGAGCACAATAATAGCATAGCCTGATCTTCATCGTCAATATGAACCTCAACGTTCTTTAAATCATTTAAAAGAGTAATAAATTGACTAATGTGATCTCTAGGAAGCTCACCTTCATTTATGCGAAATGTAAATAGATGTTGTTTCAACACTAAACGGTTAGCCAGAGACTTAGTCGCATAAAGAGTTTCTAACATTTTCCACAAGGTAGATGAGGTCTTTTCCATCAATACCTCCTGCAATACCGTATTCGTGAGGCACAAATGGATTGCAGATAAAGCCTTTTCATCAAGCTCTTCCCATTCTGTTTTATTTAGATTCTCAGGCTTTGTCCTAGTAACAACCTTTTTCAAACCAGACTGAACTAGAATTGCCATCATCCGAACTTACCACAGATTGAAATTTATCTTACCATCGAACTTCTCAATTTCAAACCTTGTTGCCACTATCTCTGAATAGGCTAATCTATGAAAATTGAACTAGCTTTGATACCACTTGTTAGGATCGACCCGATTATGCAATAAGTAAAAAAAATAGCGGAATAAATTGGGAAATTGAACACACAAATTTAATGTGGAAAAATCCTTCCAAAGAGGATAGAAATCACGGGTAAAGATAATTTTACTATAATGGAAAAAAAAGAAGAGTACAAAAGATGGAGATAAAAACTAAACCCCGAAAACTCGAAAACAAAGAACCCTCAAAACGTAAACACAAAATTCTCTAAATGTGTTATGAGTTCTAATCTCTAGTGGGTGTATTTTCTAAGGTTGTAAAAGAGCCTATTTATAGGCTAAATTCATAGGTCAAATAATAATAAAATAATCTAAACTAATCAGTGTTTGATTGAAACAAATAAACAAAGTTTAACTAGAAGATTATTTCTCAAATTTGACTAAAATAGAGTCAAACTTAACAATTTGCATAAAATTTTAAAAATATATTAGATATTTTAATATTTTAAAATTTTATAAATCACATTTACTAGAGTTTGAACATGTGATTATTGTCTCTTGGAAGGATACCACCTATAACAATTGTTTTATGATTCAATTAATCAAAACTTATAATTGGTAGATCTTTTACGTGATAAACATGGATAAATTTTTTTCAAATTATTTAAATAGTGAAAAGTAATATTATTTCAAATAAATAATAATTTAAATGAAATTTTAATTATTCCAAATGATTTTTACTATCTTAAGATAAATTATTTGTCTCTAGACCAATTTCTTAAAAATTATTGTCGAATGTTTAACTATTCTAAAGAACTTTGGTTTAAAATAGAGAAAGCATGTGCACGATGGTGGATGCGGGAAGCTACTCAAAGCATTAAATAGGGAGTTGAGTCAAATAAACTTGCTGCCAGTAACACTAGTAAAGTACTAAAAATTGATGTATTTTAAAATATAAAAATTTATTTAATTTTTATTAAAATATTTTTTATAAAATTGATTGTATTACAAATTACAATTTTAATATCATATTTTTAATATTTTAAATTTGATTAGCTTAACGATACTTTATTTCAAGTTACATAATTTTTACTAGTATTTTAAATTTTTATTTTTACAATCTTTTATGATTTCTAATAATTTTTATTTTTTACAATATTTAAAATTTTCTAGTAATTTTAATAATTTTATTATTTTTACAAATTAAAAAATTAACAAATTTTTATTTTTTAAATAGTTATATATTTATAATGTAGTTAATTTTATATAAGTTTATTTGTATTTTATGATATTTAAAAAATAATTTTTTGCCATCGTGACATCAAGATATGCCACGTGATAATTTATGATTAGTTGGATATCCGAATTTATTTTTTTTAACGTCCAAAGGACTAAGCTGAGAACACTTGGTAATGTTAGGGACTACACTAGGAGCATTTGATAATATTAGATACTAAAGTGGACCAATAAAACATTAAGGACCAAAGCGTAAAAAACATTATACTTTAGGGACTAAAGTGTGCATTAAGCCTTTAAAAATATATCTATAATATATATATAAATGTATGGGTTTTGAGAAACTTTTGAACTCATAATTATATAGTCTTTTTGTTTATTATATTATTGAATTTGTTATTTTATATATTTATTATTATTTATAAGATTTATCATATGTATAAATAAGAATTTTGATTTTACTAAAATATTTAGTTAAATAAATTCACTTCATAAGAAAATTACTTAATACTTCAATTATTACTAGAAACTCTATCATACACGTCTAGGTTTGGGAACCAAGTATTTATAACATCAATTTGTGTTTTAAAATAACATATGATAAATAATGAAGGCTTAATGGTGCAAAAAGCCCTCAATTTTTTTCAAAAAATGCAATTAAGCCCCTACTTTTTTCACTCATTTGGGTACTTGTACTTTCAAAATGCATCAAGAAAAGCCCTCAAGCTGTAACGCCCCAATTTTCGGGAATTCTGTGAATGATTGGCAAAATTTCATGCTTTAATTTTGTCATTTGTGAGTGAAATTATGAAATAGGACCTATGTGAAAATGTTTGAAAATGCTATAGGCTAAATTGAAGTGACCAAATAAATAGGAGTGCAAAATAGGAGGATTTGCATGACAAGCCTCCCATTTTACATGAAGTGGCCAGCCATCATGTTGAATGTAGACAAAATGTACACTTGATATCCATAATTTATGGTACAAATTGATACAAATTGATAATAGGTTAGGTAAATGTTTCATGATAATGTATTAGGTAAATGTTTCATGATAATAGGTTAGGTAAATGTTTTATGATAATGTATTAGGTAAATGTTTCATGATAATGGGTTAGGTAAATGTTTCATGATAAGAATTTCATGTCTTTTGTATTAAAGAATTAAATGGATGAAATATGAAGTTTTATTAAAGAAAAGGGTGAAAAGAACAAAGTTTTGTCCATCTTTGTTCATCATAGCTGAAAGTTAGAGAAGAGAAAGGAGAGGAGAAAGCTCTTGAGTATTTGGTCATTAGGAGGAGGAAAATTGAAGGTAAGTTCTTGATACCTTGCTTCTATTTTGAAGTTCATGAGTTCTTCTTGATTCTACCTTAACTCTTGAAGTATATTTTGATTTTAGTTGTGTTGTGAGCATTTAGTCATGAATTAAAATGAAGGAAATGGTTGTTGTTTCATGTTTTTGATGAAAAATGGAAGATAGGTGAAGTTGAGCCAAACAAATGAGCATGCATGTGCCTTAGATGTTAAAGGAAAAATCAGCTAACATGTTGTGCTTTAAAATGATGAAATGGAGATTATGCTTAAGTAAAAATCATAGATATCTGATGATTGATTGGTGATATACATGTTTAAATAACATGCATGCAAGATAGGTGTATGAAAGAGTGATTTCGTAATAAATCTGCTTGGGACAGCAGCAGTAACATGACTTTGGAAAATTACCATAAATTGTGGGAGAAGAATTAGAAGCTGAATAAATTATGTAATTAAAGCTTATTGAGTCTAGTTTCTAATGAAATAAACAAGAACATATTTTGAATTCTGTACAATGAGAAATTTGATTCATAATGAAGGGTGGTCAGATTAGTCAAACAGTGAAACATGGGAAACTTTGAGAAAAATTTGGTATTGATTGGCTAAACCAAAATTATGAAAATTTTATGGATAGAATATATATGAGTCTATTTTCAGGAAAATTAACGGCACTTGATTTGGAGTTTCGTAGCTCCAGTTATAAATAATTTAGTGACTGTTGCTCAGGACGACAGCTTGCAGTGAAATTATGATTATGTGGTAAACATTGACAAAAATTTGTTAATGAGTTGCCTATTGTTTTCTTATAAGCTTACTATAATCTGTAGGTGTGGTTGGCCGAATATCGTAAGGGGTTAATACGTAGTTTGTATTTGAATAGTTAGATTAACGTGTTAGTAATCCAATTGTAGGCGGTTCGTGTGTGGATCTCATCAACATATCGTCGCAAAAGCAGTGTGTAACTAACACCCTCTTTCTTAGTCCGGATCGGCAAAAGTCGAAAAGTCAAAATGCCAAAACCGTATTTTGTAGATTTGCGAAAAGTCGAATGTTCGTGAGGTAAATCGATTAATGTTTTTGGTAAGCTGCAAAATTTAGACCGTAAAGTGCATGATTTCGTGCCTCGATATTTTTGGGCTTAATGGGCCAAAATTGGAATGATGGGCCAACGGCCCAATTCGGTAAGAACCCTCGACGTGATTCTATTAGTACGTGAAAGGTAGGAATATGCATGAAAAACCCTAAAATAGATAAATTATTGAAATACCTTTAAAAGTGGAAAATTTACGCTTTACCCCTAGTAGATAAATTACCAAATACCCCTAGGTTAAATTGACCTAAATGCATGTTTGATCGTTGTTATTTATCGCATGCCATGTTATTATCGATGCATGGGACCGGATATTGACGGAGGAAGTACTGAAAGTGGCTTGTCCACGATCGGAGGCTTTGCCTCAATTTATCGTTAATCGAGCAAAGAAGGTCGCAAATCGTGGAGTGTTAAATGGGGTGGGTTGAGCTATTCCCACATGGAGTGTATGGCTGGTACGGTGGAGTGTAGTGGTTGGTGGGTTGAGTAGTCTCCCCAAATGGGCTTGCATATGTTTATTGATGTTGCATGTATTTTGAAATGGGCCTATGGGCCATACATGTTATCTCAATAAGGGCTAAGGCCCGCTTATTGTAATCTGAAAAGGGCTCGCCCAGCACCATCATTACTGAATGGGCTTAGGCCCAATGGGCTTGAGCCGACTTGGACTTTGAATGGGTTTTCCTTACACACCGAGTTTCCCCAAACTCATCCCTTTATTTTCATCCACGCAGAAATCCCCAACCATAGTGGGCTTGGAGTCGTGAGGGAATTCGGAGTGGCCACCCGCTCAAAGTTTGATTTTCTTCGTGAACTGGACATCCTTTTAATTACGCTTGTGGTTTTGGGCTTTTAAATGTAATAAGGCCGCTTATTTATTTTTGGTGGTTTTAATATGTATTAGTAAGATAGGTAATACTTATTTTAACTGTTGAAATTGGATAGCTTTAGGCGCGCTTTCAAAAACAACAGCTTGATTTCAAAATAACACGACAACAAGCAAAGCTTCCGCAATGAAAGTATTTTCCAAAATTAATCACTTTTCCTAAAAATGACTTAATCGAACCGGTTTTCTAGAAATATCCATGACGTTAAGGTGTGGCAATGGCGGTATGCATGTCTAGGATTGGATCCGAAGGGAGCTTGGTACTTAAGCAGTCCGATGGACTCACCACCTCTTTTCCGGTTTCCTACCTGGTGCACAGCTTCCATTCACTTTAACCCTTAATGAATTAATCTTTTGAACATCAAGTACGATTTTCTGGACTTAGAATGGAAAATTTTTTTTTAACGTTTTTGGTGTGGCATGCCGGATCCGGCCATAACTTCTGGGCCGGGTTTGGGGTGCTACATTTAGTGGTATCAGAGCCCGGTTACAACAACTCGGCTGTGAATCGGGTCCAAAAAGGGTTTTCAAAACTTTATGCAAAAAAAAAAAGAGAGGGTATTTTTGGAAAAAAAAATCTGATTTTTGTAATTTCCAGTTTAAAGGAGATAATCTCTGAACTTGTTTTTTTTTTTTACACAAATGTTTGGAAAATGGATTTCAAAAAGTCTAAATCTTTTGAGTTTATCTCGAAACCGATGAGGTGGCACATCAATCCCCGCACCAAGGTCGTAAGTACTATTCTGCTTTTATATAATAAATCAGATCAGTAGTTAGTACTAAACCTTAGAGATAGTACTATAGATAATATAGCGTAAAGGCTACTTAAATCGAGACCGTAGGGTAAACTAAACCCTAGAAAACTAAGACATTAGCTAAACTGTGGTTATGCGAGAACAACTCAAACCTTATCTGCTCATAAGATATTCGTAATAAACAAAGGAAACAAGAAACTAATCGCATAAAATTCGTGAATCGATAAATCGATATGAGTACGAGAGCTACTCGGGAAGAGGCCGTGGTCGAGGCCGTGGTCGAGGCCGTGGTCGAGGCCGTGGTCGAGGCCGAGGTAGTACTCAAGTTGGATCTTCGCCTCTTCAACACATACCCATTGAGTAGCACGACCACCACCGGTGGATGAGAATGGGCCGTATGATCGGGCCGGGGGATAACGCCTCGTCCCTGTGCCATGTTAAGAGTTTTGGAAAGGATGGTGGAGCTAATATCGGCCCATGAATAGGGGTCCATTTCGAGCGACTCCGCCAACGGAGCGGAAGTTTTAGGGTGTATCCGGAGTAGCCCTAAATGTGGTCGAATCTTGGCCGGAAGCCACGGAGCGGATTATGGATGACTTGGACCGCCAAGAGAGCAAAAGTTAAAAGGAGCAATATCCTTACTACGGATGAGGCGACGCTGGTGGATCATCGTGAGAGAGGGTACCCACCGAGAGGGTAACCTGGGAGTTGTTTAAGCAGTCCTTCAAGGCGAAGTATATCGGAGCTAGCTATGTGGATGCGCGAAGGAAGGAATTCCTGAACCTGACCCAGGGTGGTAAGACCGTTGCTGAATATGAGGCAGAGTTTCTGCGATTGAACCGGTATGCTAATGGTATTGTCTCTACCGAATACGAGCGCAGTGTTCGCTTTGAGGATGGCCTCAGGGATGAGCTAAGGGTGCTCATAGCTCCGCAAAGAGAGCGCGATTTTGCTGCATTGATAGAAAAGGCTAAGATAGCTGAAGAGGTGAAGCAAGCTGAACGAGGGAACCGTGACAGGGATCGAAATCGATTCAGGAGAGATGTTGGACCAACTGGTGCTGCAAACCGGAATGTTAAGAGAGCTAGGATGGAAGAACCGCCGAGCGGTTCCGGTGAATATCTTGTTAGACCACAAGCTTGTGGAGATTATGGTAGAATGCATCCGGGGAATGTTGGAAACGTTCGGGCTTGTCTTCGTTGTGGATCAAAGGAACATAAGATCAAGGATTGTCCTAAGAGGCCAGCTCAAGCTCAAGTGGTTGAACAAAGGATCGCAACCCGTGCAAACAAATGCGAGGTGGACTATCGCCATCGAGAGGTCATGGCCGAGGTCATGGTGGCAATAGCCATGGACGGGGGCACCGGCAAGGGTACTATTAACACCGAGGCTCGTCACCGACTTTAGTATATGCTGCTCATCGCCGCGAAGAGGGTGATGCACCTGACATCATAACTGGTACGTTTTTTATTTCTAGCATGTCATATACTGCCTTGGTGGATGTTGGATCTACTCATTTCTATGTTGCATGTGCCATATCTGGGTCGTTGGGTGTGCACTCTGAGGAGATTGTGAGTGGGGTATCTGTACTAAGTCCTTTGGGTCACTCGGTTAGGGTAGACAAACTGTATAGGGATGTACCCTTAGAAACTCAAGGTAGGATTTTCCTGGAGATTTGATGGAGTTACCATTCGAGAGTTTGATCTCATTTTGGGAATGGACTGCTTGTTAAGCATAAAGCGACCTGGATTGTGCTGCTAAACGAATGGTGTTAAGGACCACAAAGGATGAGGAGGTTATGGTGATAGATGAGCGAAGGGATTATTTGTCCAATGTGGTGTCGGCATTAAGAGCCGAGAAGTGGATTCGAAAAGGTTGTGAGGCTTATTTGGCATTTGTAAGTCAGTTGGAAGAGGAGGGACTGATAGTGGATAAGGTTAGGACTGTAAAAGAGTTCCAAGATGTTTTTCCGAGGAGCTTCGTGATTGCCTCCAACCGAGAAGTGGAATTTGGAATCGACTTATTGCTCGAACAAACTGTGTCTATCGCACCGTATAGAATGGCAATCAAGGAGTTGGTGGAGCTAAAGGCACAAATTCAAGAGTTGTTAGATAGGGGCTTCATTAGGCCAAGCGTGTCTCCATGGGGAGCACCGGTGCTATTCGTGAAAAAGAAGGATGGTACGATGCGGATGTGATTGATTATCGCCATTGAACAAACCGACGATTAAGAATAAGTATCCACCGCCAAGGATTGATGATCTGCTCGACCACCTTAGAGGAGCTTCGGTATTTTCTAAGATTGACCTTCGATCCGGATACCATCGCTAAGGGTAAAGGAAGTGGATATTCATAAGATAAAGATTCGTGACTCGATATGGTCATTACGAGTTCCTGGTTATGCCGTTTGGGTTGACGAACGCACCTGCCGCTTTCATGGATCTAATGAATCGAGTGTTCCAACCTTACTTGGACCGATTTGTGGTAGTTTTCATCGATGATATTCTAGTATACTCGAAAACCGAGGAGAAACATGAGGAGCATCTACGTATTGTGCTGCAAGTGCTAAGAGAGAAGGAATTGTATGCAAAGTTTAGTAAGTGTGAATTTTGGTTGCGAGAAGTGGCCTTTCTAGGTCATGTGGTTTCTACTGAAGGAATTAGAGTGGATCCTCGAAAAGTTGAGGCAGTTTTGGGATGGAAGCCACCAAAATCAGTATCGGAAATTCGAGTTTTCGGGTTTGGCGGTGCTATTACCGAAGGTTCGAGAAGGATTTTCTCCGATTGTCGCACCATTGATGAAACTGTAAGGAAAGGGTAGCATTTGTCGGACCGAGAATCAAGAAAAGCTTTTGACCATTTGAAAAAGGTATTGATCAAGCACCAGTGTTGATTCAACCGGAGTCTGGGAAGGGCTTCATTGTGTACAGCGATGCGTCACATGTGGGGTTAGGATGTGTACTGATGCAAGAGGGTAAGGTGGTCGCTTATGCTTCGCGGCAACTTAAGTCTCATGAAGCGAACTACCCTACGCATGACTTAGAGCTAGCAGCAGTGATCTTTGCGTTGAAAATCTGGAGACATTACTTATATGGAGAAAAGTGTATCATATACACGGACCATAAGAGCCTAAAGTATCTGTTAACTCGTAAGGAGTTAAACTTTAAAACGAAGATGGGTAGAGTTGCTTAAGGATTACGATCGTTCGATTGAGTACCACCTGTAAGGCTAACGTGGTGGCTGATGCGTTGAGTCGAAGGGTTGTTTCTGATTTAAGAGCCTTGTTTGCACGTTTGAGTCTGTTTGATGATGGAAGTCTGTTAGCAGAATTGCAAGTGAGGCCTATTTGGACTGAACAGATTAAAGAAAAACAGTTGAAAGATAACTCGTTGGTTCTTCGATTTCAGCAAGTTGAGAAGGGTGAGAATGAGGATTTTGGACTGAATACTGAAGGAGTTTTATGCTTCCGAGGAAGAATTTGTGTTCCGAAGGACTCTAACTTGAGACAGTCAATATTGAAGGAAGCTCATGGGGGACTTTGTGCCATGCATCCTGGAGGGAATAAGTTGTATCACGACTTGCGAGAACTGTACTGGTGGCCTGGGCTTAAACGAGAAGTAACGGAGTTCGTGGGGAAATGTCTAACATGCCAGCAAGTGAAAGCTGAACATCAATTTCCTTCTGGATTACTGCAACCGGTGAAAATTCCACTGTGGAAGTGGGAGAGAGTCACTATGGACTTTGTGAGTGGGCTACCTTTGACACCCACCAAGAAAGATTCTGTGTGGGTAGTGGTGGATAGGTTAACAAAATCGCCCATTTCATACCAACAGACTGATTACTCCCTCGCAAAAGTTGGCTAGGTTGTATGTGGCGAGATAGTGCGACTACATGGAGTGCCGGTGTCGATTATTTCGACCGAGACCCTAGGTTTACATCTCGCTTCGGAAGAAGTTGCAGGAGGCATTGGGTACACGCTTGATTTCAAGATCGCCTTTCATCCACGCATGATGGACAATGGAGAGGGTTATTCAAATTTTGGAGGATATGTTAAGGGGTTGTATCATCGATTTTGGGAGTTGGGAGGACTACTTGCCATTGGCGGAGTTTGCATACAATAACAGCTACCAAGCAAGTATTCAGATGGCTCCATATGAGGCACTTTATGGGCGGAGATGTCGTACGCCTACGTGTTGGACAGAGTTGGGTGAACGACAAGTGCTTGGATCGGAGTTGGTGGCAGATACTGAAAGTAAGGTTAAGTTGATAAGAGATCGATTAAAGGAGGCATCTGATAGACAGAAGTCGTATGCAGATCTAAAGCGCAAAGAGATAGAGTTCGCAGTTGGGGATATGGTTTTCTTAAAGGTTTCACCTTGGAAGAAGATCTTGAGATTCGGCAAGAAAGGTAAATTGAGTCCGCGGTTTATAGGGCCTTATCGGGTTCTTAGGCGGGTAGGGCCAGTAGCGTATCAGTTAGAGTTACCACCAGAGTTAGACAGAATCCATGACGTCTTTCATGTGTCTATGTTAAGAAGATATCGATCGGATCCCTCACATGTTGCGCCAGTGGAGGAGATTGAAGTAAGGACTAATTTGACCTTTGAGGAAGAACCCATACAAATTTTAGATCGAGAGGTTAAAGTTCTAAGAAGGAAGTCGGTTCCGTTGGTAAAAGTACTGTGGCGTAATCATTGAAGGGAAGAAGCTACTTGGGAATCAGAAGAGACTATGCGTCAACAATACCCTCAACTATTTGGATCAGGTAAATTTCGAGGCCAAATTTCTTTAAGGGGTAGAGTTGTAACGCCCAATTTTCGGAATTTCAGAATGATTGGCAAAATTTCATGCTTTAATTTTGTCATTTGTGAGTGAAATTATGAAATAGGACCTATGTGAAAATGTTTGAAAATGCTATAGGCTAAATTGAAGTGACCAAATAAATAGGAGTGCAAAATAGGAGGATTTGCATGACAAGCCTCCCATTTTACATGAAGTGGCCACCATCATGTTGAATGTAGACAAAATGTACACTTGATATCCATAATTTATGGTACAAATTGATACAAATTGATAATAGGTTAGGTAAATGTTTCATGATAATGTATTAGGTAAATGTTTCATGATAATGGGTTAGGTAAATGTTTTATGATAATGTATTAGGTAAATGTTTCATGATAATGGGTTAGGTAAATGTTTCATGATAAGAATTTCATGTCTTTTGTATTAAAGAATTAAATGGATGAAATATGAAGTTTTATTAAAGAAAAAGGGGTGAAAAGAACAAAGTTTTGTCCATTTTTGTTCATCATAGCTGAAAGTTAGAGAAGAGAAAGGAGAGGAGAAAGCTCTTGAGTATTTGGTCATTAGGAGGAGGAAAATTGAAGGTAAGTTCTTGATACCTTGCTTCTATTTTGAAGTTCATGAGTTCTTCTTGATTCTACCTTAACTCTTAAAGTATATTTTGATTTTTAGTTGTGTTGTGAGCATTTAGTCATGAATTAAAATGAAGGAAATGGTTGTTGTTTCATGTTTTTTGATGAAAAATGGAAGATAGGTGAAGTTGAGCCAAACAAATGAGCATGCATGTGCCTTAGATGTTAAAGGGAAAAATCAGCTAACATGTTGTGCTTTAAAATGATGAAATGGAGATTATGCTTAAGTAAAAATCATAGATATGTGATGATTAATTGGTGATATACATGTTTAAATAACATGCATGCAAGATAGGTGTATGAAAGAGTGATTTCGTAATAAATCTGCTTGGGACAGCAGCAGTAACATGACTTTGGAAAATTACCATAAATTGTGGGAGAAGAATTAGAAGCTGAATAAATTATGTAATTAAAGCTTATTGAGTCTAGTTTCTAATGAAATAAACAAGAACATATTTTGAATTCTGTACAATGAGAAATTTGATTCATAATGAAGGGTGGTCAGATTAGTCAAACAGTGAAACATGGGAAACTTTGAGAAAAATTTGGTATTGATTGGCTAAACCAAAAATTATGAAAATTTTATGGATAGAATATATATGAGTCTATTTTCAGGGAAAATTAACGGCACTTGATTTGGAGTTTCGTAGCTCCAGTTATAAATAATTTAGTGACTGTTGCTCAGGAAGACAGCTTGCAGTGAAATTATGATTATGTGGTAAACATTGACAAAAATTTGTTAATGAGTTGCCTATTGTTTTCTTATAAGCTTACTATAATCTGTAGGTGTGGTTGGCCGAATATCGTAAGGGGTTAATACGTAGTTTGTATTTGAATAGTTAGATTAACGTGTTAGTAATCCAATTGTAGGCGGTTCGTGTGTGGATCTCGTCAACATATCGTCGCAAACAGGTGTGTAACTAACACCCTCTTTCTTAGTCTGGATCGGCAAAAGTCGAAAAGTCGAAATGCCGAAAACCGGTATTTTGTAGATTTGCGAGTGTGCGAATGTTCGTGAGGTAAATCGATTAATGTTTTTGGTAAGCTGCAAAATTTAGACCGTAAAGTGCATGATTTCGTGCCTCGATATTTTTGGGCTTAATGGGCCAAAATTGGAATGATGGGCCAACGGCCCAATTCGTAAGAACCCTCGATGCGTGATTCTATTAGTACGTGAAAGGTAGGAATATGCATGAAAAACCCTAAAATAGATAAATTATTGAAATACCTTTAAAAGTGGAAAATTTACGCTTTACCCCTAGTAGATAAATTACCAAATACCCCTAGGGTTAAATTGACCTAAATGCATGTTTGATCGTTGTTATTTACTGCATGCCATGTTATTATCTGATGCATGGGACCGGGATATTGACGGAGGAAGTACTGAAAGTGGCTTGTCCACGTCTCGGAGGCTTTGCCTCAATTTATCGTTAACCGAGCAAAGAAAGGCCGCAATCGTGGAGTGTTAATGGGTGGGTTGAGCTATTCCCACATGGAGTGTATGGTGGTACGGTGGAGTGTAGTGGTTGGTGGGTTGAGTAGTCTCCCAAATGGGCTTGCATATGTTTATTGATGTTGCATGTATTTTGAAATGGGCCTATGGGCCATATCTTTATTATCTGAATAAGGGCTAAGGCCCGCTTTATTGTAATCTGAAAGGGCTCGCCCAAGACCACTGATTCTGAATGGGCTTAGGCCCAATGGGCTTGAGCTGACTTGGACTTTGAATGGGTTTTCCTTACACACCGAGTTTCCCCAAACTCATCCCTTTTATTTTCATCCACGCAGAAATCCCCAACCATAGTGGGCTTGGAGTCAGAGGGAATTCGAGTGGCCACCCGCTCAAAGTTTGATTTTCTTCCGTGAACTGGACATCCTTTTAATTACGCTTTGTGGTTTTGGGCTTTTAAATGTAATAAGGCCGCTTATTTATTTTTGGTGGTTTTAATATGTATTAGTAAGATAGGTAATACTTATTTTAATTGTTGAAATTGATAGCTTTAGGCGCTTTTCAAAAACAACAGTTGATTTCAAAATAACACGACAACAAGCAAAGCTTCCGAATGAAAGTATTTTCCAAAATTAATCACTTTTCCTAAAAATGACTTAATCGAACCGGTTTTCTAGAAATATCCATGACGTTAAGGTGTGGCAATGGCGGTATGCATGTCTAGGATTGGATCCGAAGGAGCTTGGTACTTAAGCAATCCGATGGACTCACCACCTCTTTCCTGTTTCCTACCGGTGCACTTCCATTCACTTTAACCCTTAATGAATTAATCTTTTGAACATCAAGTACGATTTTCTCGACTTAGAATGGAAAATTTTTTTTTAACGTTTTTGGTGTGGCATGCCGGATCCGGCCATAACTTCTGGGCCGGGTTTGGGGTGCTACACAAGCCTTTTCAAAGAAAGCAATTAAGCCCCTATTTTTTTGCACTCAATTGGGAAAACTTTCAAAATGAATCAAAAGACCTCAAACTTTTCAAAGAAAAAAAAACAATTAAGGCCCTACTTTTATTAAAAACTAGAAAAAATTATAAAAATTAAAATCAATAAAAACTATAAATATTATTAAATTTTAATAAAAATTCAAATGTTAACAATTTATTAACAATTAGAAAAATAAAAATTGTAAAATTTTATAAAAATCGTAAAAAATATAAAATATATAGAAATATAAAGAAATTAATAAAATTTTATAAAGTCGTAAGAAATTTTATAAAGTCAAAAAAAGATCGGTGACGACTCCATACCTCGTTTTTAAGTCGATCCCCGTTTTTCAAATCTTAAAATGGTTTCGACATATTTGATGGAATAGAACTTGATCATTCATTTCTACTCAAGTAAAGCTCTTTAAGCTTGGGAAGACGGAACCTGGCCAGATAATTGATTGAATCCCAAGTTTAAGATTTCTAGATTGGACATGTTGACAAGTGTTTGAGGGATTGTGCCTATGAAGTTATTATTTCTCATTTCCAGCCTTTGAACTCTTTGCAAGTTCCCAAGCCATGATGGAATTTCCCCATTAAGACGGTTGTAGCTTAATCGAATAATCCTCAAACGATTTAATTGGCCCAATTCTTTAGGCAGATGGCCATAGAAATTGTTGTTGCTCAAGTCGAGAGAAAATAGAAATGAATGATTCCAAGGTGTGGAGGGATAGTACCCCTAAGATTCATGCTTGTAAGATTCAAAGCTACAACTCTTTCATGGATGATGCCATAAGAAACACTAACCCACTTACAAACAGAGGTAGAGTTCATCCAATTGTTTGCCAACATATTTTGAGGATCGACAATGCAATCTTTAAACTCAAAGAGTGCAAACTGATCGGAGTTGAGATTCAAGAGTGATAGCCAAGGAAACTATAGAACATTGTATGAGTAAAAGTGAAAGAAGATGAAAGCAAGTGTTGTAGTTCATTATTGCAAGAAGAAAGAAGCCAAGAAAAGAAAAAGTATAGGAAGAGGGAAGTTGAATTAATGAAGAAATACCCAGCCAACATGTTTAAATAGGCTTCAACCCTTGCACACTTCTCATACATTAAGTTCACTGCCATTACAACAAGAACACTTATATCTCCATTCATACCTATCCATACTTTATTTGACAAACTTTTCCCTAACAAGTGTTTAGTAAGGAGACAAATCACTTTGGTTTAGGGTTTAGAGTTTAAAGTTTAGAGTTTAGAATTTAGAGTTTAGAGTTTACTGACTTCTCCACCCTTAGTTTCAAACTCCTAACCCATCAATTCACTTTAATTGAAATGATATGTATGAGTCTTTATGCTTATATTTTTAAAATGTATTTAAATTATTTTTATTTGTTTATATTTAAATCAAATATTAAAATTTTTATTTGATACGGATTAAATTGTATTATATTATCTTTTATTTATCGAAAAAATCAAATTTCATAAATTCTTGTATTTTGTAATATAAGGACTATATATGCTTTTTACTATAACAATGTCTGGACAATCTAGACATTTTAACTTGCTACTTCTCTTTTAATTTAATTTCTGTTACTTTTCATAATATTTTTGAGAAATCCAAAAATTCCAGTCTGAAATTTATTTATTGCCACGTCTATCTCTTGGGTAAGTTCGTGGTCAGGCAGCCCACAATGGGGGCAGGATTGTAATTTTAATCTTATCCGATTCGATTCATTTTACTATTTAGAAATAGAAAAGTAATATTATAAAAAATAATTTTAATTTTAATTTTAATTTTAAAAAATAAAACGAGTCATTTGTGTTTACCTAGGCTAAATTGAATCAAGAGTGAAAAGTTTTTAATCATAATTTAGTATTATTTTAATTAATTAAATTTTAACATGCTATAACTAGTAGTTGTAGAAAAAATGTTATTCCTTTAAAAAATGAGAATCTATGAAGCATCCAATAAGAGCCGAGAAATAAATGGTAACAAAACCATAATTCAATATAAAGCTAGAAATGTACCAATCTACATAAATAATGTAAGATTTGTGATACTTAAATTATTATGTTTTCTAGAAATGCAAGGAGATATTTTATTAGGAAATAATTTTATATATCAAGATTTATTATTTTCTATTGATAGATATTTAATTATGTTATTAGAAAAAATTTATTGAAATATGATTAGTAGAAAATCATAAATTTGTGTGTGGAAAAAAAATTTCACCACCAAGAAAGAAACAAATTAAACAACATGAAACAAGTCATTGGTTGTTTAAAATATTAGATAATAATTGTCGTAACCATTTTTTTGAAAAACGGGAATCGACTTTGATTTTGAAAATGAAAGAACGGGAGTCGCCACCAATCATTTTTAATGAGGTGTGATCGGCTCACCTTTAAA
The DNA here is from genome assembly GCF_025698485.1 of Gossypium arboreum. Classification (NCBI taxonomy): domain Eukaryota; kingdom Viridiplantae; phylum Streptophyta; class Magnoliopsida; order Malvales; family Malvaceae; genus Gossypium; species Gossypium arboreum. Next base: position 83,334,451 of record NC_069074.1, read on the forward strand.
TTAACCATTTTAATAAAAGTTAAGATTTACTAAAATGATAATTTTTTTGTCTACGAAAATCAGAAAATGAGTCCGGGAATCTGTTACGTACGAGGAAGGATTAGCAACCTCGATACGCCTAAAATTGGTACCTAGTTGATTAATTAGTGTCTTAGTGTCGAAGATTGAAAACTTGGAAGACTTTTGAAATACGATCCCACTTTGTAAAGAAAATGCTCAAATATTAAAGACCTTCTCGTCTCAAAATATGAAATGTCACATCCAGTGAGTTAGGACACAACATCTTGAATTTTCAAGAGCGAGCTTGCCTTTTATAAACTGTGTATTTTATTAAAAGAGTATCCAATTATTTAGAGTAAACGAGAGAAATCGAAACCCAGTAAGTTAGGGCACGTTTTCTCGAATTCTCAAACACCGAATATTGCCTTTATTTAAAAATAAATTCTTATTTCGAGATGACAAAATGTCATACCCGGTAAGTTAGGGCACAACACTTCGCATCTTCGAGAATAAGCATTTTCAAAACTCAGATAGTGATTTAAAAGAGTATTCCGTTATTTAGGTTAAATGAGAAAATCGAAACCCAGAAGTTAGGGCACGATTATTTCAATTACCAAATCTGAATATCACTTTCATGAAAGAATTATTTTAAGGCATCGAGTAAAAATATATGTAATTCATAGTAATACATAAAAGCAGATTATGATATTAATGATAACGATAATAATGAGTGATAATAACAAGTAGTTATGAAAAGATGACATAGAAGCAAGGTTAGTAATACGTAAATATAAACAAATGCGTGAGAAAAATGAAATGATCGAATATATAAGTAAATTAACGAATAAATAAATATAAAGACAAATAAATAAAATGATAATGATAGCGGTAATGATAATATAAAAGCGCATACATATACGTATCAAGGTACCTACGTAATAATAGAAGTAATAAGAAATATAAAAATATATACCAATAATGAACGATTTAAGGTTTGAAAGAGTTTACAAAGATATAAATAAATAGGTGATAAAACGATAATAATGAAAAGTATAAAATGGTGAAAATAAGAAGATGATAATAATAATAAATATTTACACGAATATGTGTTGAAAATAAATATATGATAGTATTAAACGATATATACATAATATGTACGTGAAATACAAAGCAAGATATACACATAATATATTAAAACATATACATGACACACATAATATGCATGATAGAACATAACATGATATTTACAATGTATAAAACTATAATAAAACGATATACATAATATAACAAGAATTCATGTGAGCATAATATGAAGTATAATATTTAAATATATATTAAAAGGATGTATATTTGACACAAATGTATTAAAAACAATAATATCACAAACTAATAATAATAATGTATACGCATATATATATATATTGAAGATATATAAATAAACATATATTGATATTAATAGTAAATATGATAGAGGTAGAAGTAAATATAAAAGTATATATAATGTGGTATTAATATGTGTATAATATAGTATTTAAATGTATATACATGAAACATACATTAGGAATAATAATATATATATATGAAAAGACAACAATAAGAATGTATATATATATAAAATGCATGCAAGTATTAATTAAAAATGCCTAAATAATAATAATATATGCTGATGATAATAATACGAAAATGGTAAATAAAATAATGAATAATATTTAAAATATCAAAGGGGAAAAAAAGTAATATGGAAACCACATTGAACTAAAAAAGGACTAAATTTAAAACAAATATGAAGTTTTGGGGCTGATTTAAAAATTAATAAAGGAGAAAGGGACTAATTTGAAAATGCGGGTGACTACAGAGGGCCAAAAGGGAAATTTTCTCGGGCCCTTAAAACGACGTCGCAGAAGGGAGGATTGAATCGCAAACGCGATAAATTCCAGGGCCAATTTAAAAGCAATCAAAACCTGATTGCAAAACATATAAAAAGCGGAAGGACCAGGCATGCAATTAACCCTTAAGAGCAAAAACACGCTGATCCCAGGGTAAGACGGGTCGGATCTTCGGGTCGCGCCTAAACGGCACCGTTTCTGGGTTTTAAAATGGCCGGGCAAAACGGTGCGTTTTGTCGGCCTATATAAGACATTTATTTTTATTTTTTTCATTTCTCCTCTCCTCTCCTTCAAAAAAGCCCTGAATCCTCTCTCCCTCTCTCGGTCTGTTGGCCCAAAAGCCAGCGAGGTGCAGGCCAAGCGCCGCCGTGCCGTCCACCGTGCACGGTGGCCGGAGATCGAAAAAGGTAAGAAATTTTTATATTTTTTTATTTTTAAAGCGTATATATATATGTGTGAGTAGAATAAGTGAAAAAGAAAGAAAAAGCAAGAAGATTAAGATGAATCACCTTCGGTTATTAGATGTCTATTCTGTGTTTGAACTGATTTTGTTGTTTGATATTGCTAGGGTTTCTTTGTTTTTTTGCTTCTATTTTACGATCTAATATTGCTCTTTATTTTTACTGAAAATGCCTGAATGAGTAAATGGTTTTTGGATTTGGCTTTTAAATAGCCATTACATTTCCCTTTTTTAATATCTGTCTTTTCTTTATTAATTTTTGCAGGTGTTTGTGGCGCGGATTCGATCTGTCGATAGGAGCAGAGGCGGTGGTGGATGGGACAGGGGCAAGTGGCTGAACGGCTAGGGTTTTAGGTTTTCCTTTATTTTTCTTTAATGTATTGGGCTAGGGGCCAAACGGGCTTGTACAATAATTTTAATGAATAACCATTAATATTATGGCAAAATAACCCTAGATATTGTAGTATTAAATTGGAAAATCTCAATAAAGTTATTAGAGTAAAACCTATGATCTATACTGAACAAAATATAGAAGAATTTGATATACAAATTATGGAATTGTTAGAAAAATGATTAATAGAAAAACTAATAGTTCAAATTCTAGCCCACCATTATATATGGTTAGAAATTATATGGAAATAAAAAAAGGAAAAACTAGGATAGTCATTAATTATAAAATATTAAATCAAAATATTATATTTGATGGTTATTTCATTTCAAGAAAGGATGTTTTAATTAATCAAAGCTAAACAAACAAGATATTTTAGTAAATTTGACTATAAATCAAGATTCATAGAGCTAGAACAGAGATGAAATTTTAGTATTAAAATTATTTGCAGATATTCTTATATTATAAGATCATACAATAGTGAAAATAAAAAAATTTTGCTCAAAAGATTGAAGAAAAAAAAACTTCAACAATTTCTAATGTATTCCTCACAAATTTTCAGTTTCAATTTTATTACAGAATTTGTTTGCCGACAATAAGAAAAGAGCATATTCACGTTTTCGCCTTAATTTCAACTTACACCCTATCTATTTCCCACTTTCCTTCTTTAATTTGTTCTTTTCTTTTATTATTTCATCACATATTATCAGTACTATTTTAATTGAGAGTAATATGTTCTTAGATTGGATCAAAATTTTGTTGGACTCTAAACATTGAAATTTAATTGTTTAGGTTAAGAATCATTAGAATCAATGGCTACTTGAGATTTACTTGAGGACGATCTCATTCTCTTCGTTACAAAGGATGCTTATAATTATTGCTTCTCAGCCACAATAACCCAAGTAAGGGTGTGTTTGATAAACCATTAAAAATTTTCATTTCTGAAAATTTCCGACATTTAATATTTTAAATATGTTTGATAATCCTTTTAACTTTTTACTTAATTTAAATTTTTCAACAAAAAAATGTTAAATAAGATAAGTAGATGCTATTTATCAGATAATGTAACCTCTCTAGCTTGGCCCAAACATTATGGCCAAATTCTAAAGGCTACACTAGCCACCAAAATGGACTAGTAAAACTGTCTAGTTTTAGTAACATCTTTTTTGTCCAATTTTTAGGAAACTTAAAATAGTAGTCCTAGAAAAGCCAAAACGCCATTTTATTAAGCCAAATAAACTTAGAGTCCAATTTATTGAAAGCCGTGTCATTTTACAAAACTTAATTGACTTCGTCATTTTGCCTTTTTAAAACTCAATTTCATTATTATGTAGTGGAAAAGGTGATGCCTTTAATTTTATGCGAAAAATTGTGTTATGCCATATTAAGCCAATTGTTAGGATTTTTCGATTTTTAGTAAAATTTCATGCATGCAAAAATCCAAATAAAAATAAACTCATACCATTGTCCATAATTAACAAAATTACAATCCTCAAAAACCATAATAAAATAAAGTAAAAATTAAAAGTACTTATTAAATAAATCTAAGACGAAACCTCCAAATGTCGTGTCTGATCCTAACCTTGAGGGTTATCAGTAGTAAATAAATTAAATGGGTGAGCTTGAAAAGCTCAGCGTGAGTCTAAACATATGTAAATAATGTATAGACATACATACAATTAGTGAAGCATACAACCATTATTATAATAAAACATACAGTAAATCAAGACATCACAGTCCTTAATATTACAATTTTTTTACATGACATGCTTATATGAAACAGTGCATAGGTCTTACCCATCCATCCGCTACAAACTACGAGTTTCCAATACTCGTCATCTGATACACCAAAACAGTATGAGTCGTAGCTTAATGTGAATGAACCACCAATAACAATAAGTAGTTAAACAGTCAATAATTGGCAGACAAACTGCCAGTATGTTGCGGATAAACCGCTAGTACTCCAAAGGTTGCAGATTAACTACTAGTGTAATAATGTGAATAAACTATCAGACTCTACAAAACTCCTCCATCACCAATCAATCCCCAATCCCCATGCAATACAATATGTCTTACCAATAATGTAGCATATCATGCTAGTCATTGACAATATCAATAACAGTGGCATGCTTAACATGCTTTTAGTTTATCAGTATCAGTGACATGTTTTACATGCAATTGGTATGTACAGTGAAAATCAGTGGCATGCTTTTACATGTAAACAATAAATAATAACACATTATACATACCAATAGACATACAATCAGATAATACATATGGCACTTACACACCTAATTAACCATAATTAAAGGCCCTTAAACATTCAATCATTGCTTCTTAACACTTACCATGTTCGACAGTCCCTTATCTTACACAGGGCCATTCGGCCATGCACAAAAATAGCATGCACAACTGGCCAACATGCATAACACATATTTCAATAATCACCAATACATCCAAAGTTAAGAACCACACCTGAAAACACAATCTGAAGCACTAAAACTAATCCACAACTCCTATGTCTCATATCTGATTAAATCATGTTTAGATTTGTACCTAACACGAAGAAATTACACGTCAGAATCAACCATAAAACACCCCTATAGGGTTTGGCCAAATCAGGGAAACAAACCAAAATTTCATATCTAAGTTTCCAAGATTATTTACACTTATACTGATCAAATGAAAGATGCGTACGGCCTCAAACTTCACTGGAGATCTGAGGGAATTCAAGTCTAGACCTTTGACAAAGACAAATTCATGAAATTAGCACATGAGAAATTCGACCATAGACCCTGTAGTATTCAGCCATCATAGGAAAAAGAAAGAAAACAAAGAGAAGGTGGGAGATCTCTAATGGATGACTACAACAATGGTGGTTGTTCACTAGAGCGGCGACAACAATGTAAGAAAGAAGAAGAGTATGGGAGAAACTTAAGACTTAGGGGGCGGCACAATGAAAAAAAATAGAAAGGAAAAGAAAATTGGGGAAAATGAGAAAAGAGAAGAGGGGCAGCAACAGGAGAGGGAAAAATGATCAAAAAAAGGTTGAACAGAAAATAAATTACAATTTATACCTAGGGTTACAACATGGGACGACACAACTAGGGTTCTGTGCAAAAATACTGAAAATAAAAATTACACAAGGGAAGAGAATCAAACTCATGTTTCAAGGATAAATTCACTAACACTTAACTATTAGACCGGTAACTCATTTGTGTTTAATTGTACAAAAGATATCAATAAAATCGGGCATGACATGTGTAGAAAATATTAAGTTGATTTTACTTTATTAAAAAATTAAAATAAATTATCTTGTTTTTGTTATATGAGTTAACCAAATTACCATATTTATTTTTATCCAAAACTATCCAAAATAATATAAAATATTATATTAAGAAAATTAAGACTATGAAATAAATATTTTTAAAGATTATTATTTACTTTTATCAAACAATACAATTATATTCGGTACTTATATTTACTAATTTACCAAACAATTTTCCAATATGAATTCAACACTTATCAAATTCAAGGCTTAATTTTTCAGCACTTAAATTTTCAATTCATCAAGCACGCCTTAAATTTAATTCAATTTATATAATTCTCTATTCGTATCTCTATGAATTTATAAAATCCTTCTCGCATTTAGTTGTTGGTATCTTTATATAAAGATAGATGTTTTATTTTTATTGGTTCATTTTAATAGAATTAATTAATTAATTTAATTTTAATTTTGATTAATATATATGATTATTGTGGAATGGGAGTAAAAGTATTTACTTGTCATAAACTTTGAAAGATTCACCATGTCTACATAGTTTTATTATTGTAAAATTTGAATTGAAATTATACCATAAAATGTGGAGGTTAGAAAGTCCACTACACCAAAACAGGTTTTTAGCGGCGTTTTTAGCAGCGCTTGAATGAAAAACGCCGCTAAAGAATGAGCATTGGTGCGCTTTTTTAAAAACGCCTCTATATGTACACCTTTAGCGGCACTTTTTAGAAAACGCCGCTAATGCTTGGTCTTTAGCGGCGTTTTTCAAAAAACGCTGCAAAAAAATTAACACAACATCGTCATTTTGTATTGATCCTTTAGTGGCTTTAGCGGTGCTTTTTAAAAAAAGCCACTAAAGATTGAGTATTAGCGGCGCTTTTGCATATGTACACCTTTAGCTGTGCCTTTTAGAAAACGCCTCTAATGCTTGATCTTTAGCGGCGTTTTTCAAAAAACGCCGCAAAAGAATTTTGCAATTGAAAAACGCCGCAAAAGAATTTTGCAAAACCACGTCATTTTGTATTAAACTTTTAGTGGCTTTAGGCGGCGCTTTTTGAAAAACACCACAAAAAATGAAAAAAAATAAAATACTATTATTTAAAATAATTTTAAAGATTTTTGGTATATGACTAATTGTTTTTAATTTATATGTTAAATATTTTCTTATATAATTGTAAAAGAGATAGTATTGATTTTAAAATATTGAATTAATTATCATTATAATTTAGGGTTTACGGTATATGGTTAATGGTTTAATGTTTATGAGTTACTATTTTAAGGTTTATGGATTATGGGTTTAGGGATTATGGTTTAAGGGTGATTTAAGGGTTGGGGTTTAAGGTTTAAGGGTTAGGGGTTAAGGGTGATGGGTTAAGGGTTTAGGGTTTATGTTTTAGGATTTAGGGTTTAGGGTTTAGGGATCAGTAGTTTAGGGTTTAGATTAGTTAGTGTTTTTTAATTTATATGATAAATATTTTCTTATAAAATTATAAAAGAGATAGTATTAATTTTAAAATATTGAATTAATTATCATTATAGTTCAGGGTTTATGATTTAGGGTATATGGTTTAGGGTTTAAAGTGTATGAGTTACTATTTTAAGGTTTATGGATTATGGGTTTAGGGATTATGGTTTAAGGTTATGTAAGAGATAATTTCCCCCTTTTCCCTAATCCGAATCCTTAAAATAATCACCCCTTTTTCCCCAATTCAAAATTCAAAATCCCCGATAAATGTTTCTTTTTCTAACAATGGTTTAGTTTGCAATTGTATACATGAACTTTAATTTGATCCAATTCTTGTAAATTATTAACACAATTATTGATGTAACATCATTTTATATTTATATATTGCATACATAAATATTTATATTTATCCAATATAAAAATATATTGATGTATTTATTTTTAAAATGTGTATGATTAAATCAAAATTAAAGTTTCAACTATACGCTTAAACCACAATTACAATTTCACGCCTACAATTACACATTAAACCGAAATTCATATATAATTCGAGATGTATCTCTATCAAAATTTAGGTGTATACATATAATTAAATGTCATTTATATAAAAATCTAAACAACTAATGTAGACCATACTTAAAAGAATAATGCTTGTATTGTTGTGTCATTTTGTATTTTTAATTCATCGATTTCATTTTATTTCATTAAAGTTTCCTTTTGTATTTTATATGATAATTTAAAAATTATAAAATCTTCAAAAAATTTAAAATTTAAAATTTAAAATAAAAATTTTAAAATAAAAATAAAAACGTAAAAATTTAATATTTAATATTTTAGTTCATATTTCAATTAAAAGTTCAATATTCAAAATTTAAAAAATTTCAAAAATGATAATCTCAAAGACAAAAATTTTATAAGAAAAAATAGAAAAAAATATGTTAAAAATGAAAAACAATCAAAATTAAGCAATAGTGGCATTTTTGGGTAAAACGCCACAAAAAATTGAACTATAGTGGCGTTTTTAGTAAAAACGCCGTAAAAAATTGAGCTATAGTGGTGTTTTTACCAAAAACGCCACAAAAGACCATTGTTTTTTATCCCGTTTTCAAAATCCCGCTCACAGCCAAAAAATAATTTTTGGTTACCCGCTTCTCATCTTCTTCTCATCTCCTTTTACTCTCAAAATTTTCCCCCAAATTTCCCATTTCCAGCAACACCAAGTCAATACACCTACACCAATCACACTTCTTTTTCCTTTTCATTTCGCTGCACTAAATTCACCCACCATAGCTACTCCTTTTCATTTTTGCACTGAATTCACTTTCCCACTCTTCGATTTAGAGCTTTCAATCAAAATTACGTAAATAAAAAGCCAACTTTTGTATCCCTAATTTAAAGAAAAAATTTAATTATTTGCTTAAAAAAAAGTATAGCCTCCGCCATCGAATCTTGTTTGTGATTCATTGAAGGTATATTATTTCTATATACTCACATTCTTTAATTACAAGCTCTAAGGTTTTCTTTTTTTAAAAATTGTTCACTGTTTTTTTTTTAAATTTTGTTTGATTGAAATTTCAGTTTATTTTATGATATTCATCTTGGTTTAGTTTTTAGGGTTTTTCTGCGATTTTTTTTCTAATTATTGTGGTTCGATTAATGAAGTATGATTGAGATGTAAAATCGTGGAGTTTAAAGGATTCGATTTTGAAATTTTTTTTTTAGTTTAGAGTGGCTTTTACTGTGTAAGATAGAGCATTTTTCGTTTGATGAAGCTGGGTTTTGTTGATTAGTTGAATAATGAAGCAATATTGTGGAATTTCACTGAATTATTGTTTTTTTCTTGGATTGCTATATGACTGAATTTTAGATTGGGTTTGACTGAAGTAAGGAAAGTTAAGTTGAATACAATTGTATATGTTATCTCTGGCTTACTCAAAAAAAGGGAGAAGCAGAAAAGCAATGTTGATTAGGAAATAATTAAAATGGGAATACTGCTATTACTTATTGCTATGTACTAGATGTCACTGGCAGCTAAAATCGAAGTTAGTTTCATTAGTTAAATAATGATTGTCCTTCTAGATTCGTGTGTGTGCACATATCTATGATAAATGATACATGATGTGGCTGTTTTGCTACTTACACTCCATAAAAGATTTATGGCACAGGCTGTTGAACGTGATGAATGCCATTTTAGTTCCATGGCCAGTGATATTTCTTTATAACTACTGGGGATTACTTTACGACTTAATTTTAAACTACTGCTTCTAGTTGTACTTTTACATGTGCATTGTGCATAAAAAAGCATGAATTTTGAAGTAGTATTCAGTGGATTTGGGATCTAATACAAAATTTTTGTTTTTTTTTCTTTCAAAATGTTCTTATTTTTGATTGGGGTGATGTATAGGTACTGAAGCAGCACCAAGGAAGAAGGTTGCAGCAGCTTCTGCTTACAAGGCAAATTGTAATGGTATGAGGTTTTGTTTTGGATGAAGCCATGTTTATGAGGAAACATTTAGTGATGAAGAGTGAAATTATGTTCCATTGGATGCTTTAGTTGTTATTTAGGTTTTATTTGAATGTAGTTGTCTTAAATTTTGAACAATTATTGGAGCTAATGTTTGACCATTAATTTCTTCATTGTCTTTTTTTTTTTGAACTTAGATCAATGTTTTTGTTTCGTTTAAGATGCCCTTAAATCAAAGGATTAGAAATAGGTTCTGGATTTCCTTTTAGATATAAGGTAATGTAGGTTCGAATTTTTAATCCTTTTTCTCATTTATTTTTCTAAATTTGTATAATAATATTCTGATTTGAATATTATAGTTATTGTATTTTAGGTGAAATTATGTGTTTGAATCGAATTACTTATCAGCTTGGGAGCGTAATTTTATTAGGCAAAAACTATGGGTGAAAGATAATTACCTTAGCTGATTTGTAGACTTGTGGATTATTACCTCTTTGAATGTTGGTGCAAATTTATTTCTAGTGCTAATATTTCAAAGAATCCTGCAGCTGTTTTTGCTACTATGGGTGTTCTGGTTTCAATTTATTAGATGTTGATTAGTTTCTAGATTTGAAATCTGGGTATGTTCAGTTTTTAAGCTTAGATCAATTTTGGATCCTAGTATTTATGCTTTCTGCTTCTGATGTCAGCTGAGAAGTTTTGAGTATTGACCTTGAAAGGTATGATTCTAAATTCTAATTTCGTGTTTTTGTTAAAAATGGAGATGAATGAGAATTTGCGACCTTTAATTTTGCAGTTTGCTTGCATGAATGTTTAGCCTACCTATTCTTCTGAAATTTTATTCTAAGCTGAATAAGAAGTTGTAACAATTGTGTCTGGGGAAATAATAGAAAGTTGGTTGTTTCAAGTGTACTTTTGTTCTTAATAGTAAATTTTGTTTCAAACTGAGTGATTATGTTGGGGTTAACAGTGCAGTGGGAAAAATAAACTGATCTCTATGGAACTTTTCTTCTACTACAAGATGATGGCCAAGTTGATCGTTTGAAATTGGGATGAATTGTCTTCTCTGATGCCTCCAAACGTCAACTCCTTAATCGGTTGATTTTTCATTAATTTCATCCTCTTCCTTTTTAAATATTTTAAACTCAGCTTCATGTTTGGAATAGCTTAAAAGCTTTGTTTCTCTACTATTATACTTATCCGGTAGTCTATACTAGTCCTGGAGGTCAGAATTTTATCTCCAAATTGCAAGTTTTATTAGCATTTTTAATGTAAAATTTGGTCTTTCTTTAGTTTGTTTTGTATGCATGATTTTGTCAATGTTGTAGCAAATTGATATCATGATCTCCTAGGAGGTTGCTTTTTAACGATTTAAAGGCTATTGGAAGTTATGTATGTCATTTACCTTGATTATGGATCATCTGTCATTTACCTTGCCTTGAAACTGCAGATTGTATTGATTCCTTAATTTGGTTAATTTTCTTTTCATAGGTTATTGGCTCCCTCTATATCTTCTGGCATATTTTTAAAAATTTTCAAGCTTTGGATAAAAGGTCATAAGGTGATCGTTCTAGACATTCCGTTGTTCTAGCTATTCCAAGTAAAGCTTTTGATTTACCCTTTTTTTCATTTCTTTATTTTTGAATTATGATTCGGTGATTTGATTTTTTTTTGAATTTTTGCAGTAATTGATAGATTGAAAGAGAAATTCGCTGAGGCGATGAGGTGAAACGATGTTAAAGCTATTGTTCTTACGGTGAGTCTCGAGTTTTTAATCGAATTATCATTTTATTACATGTTGATTCTTCGAATTTAGCTTGCTGACTTTTGTTTTTTGTTTTTTTTGAATTGTTTGACAAAGGCAAGGGAGGAAGGTTTTTCGGTGGTTTTGATATCTATGTTTTCCCGAAAGTTCATGGAACTGGTATGAGTTTATTAGTTAGGCTATTTAATTTGAGTGTGAATTTAGTGATTACTGAGTTAATTACTTAAATTTCGTGAGGAGTGGAAATTTAGAATCTCTGATTGTGTATTTGATTGGTGGTTAAACAGGGGATGTGTCGGTCATGCCTGATGTATCTGTTGATCTTGTCACTAATACTGTAGTAGGTTCCTGATTCCTTTTCTTATGTTGATTTTTTTTAAAACTTTTGGCATTGCGTTAAACATATTTCTGCTACAGGTGTTTCTCGCTCACGGACTACAGCTTGAGAAAATAAACAAAGCTTTAATATTTGATTGTAAATTGTGTTGAATTATATTGTAAAACCACTGGAAAATGTCTGTGTCCTCTTAATATCAAACTATAGAGTCTAGAATCTAGGCACCTCGGTGTGGATAATAGATTGTAACTAGATTTATCTACCAAAGTGACGATGAATCTGATCATTTGGTTTTGCATCCTTTAGATATTGAAGGTGCAGCAGAGGATTCAATCTCTTCAAGCTGGAGCCAAGGCTTAGCACTTCTTCAAGTGGAACGTTATTTAATGTTGCATTCCATGGTCATTCATCTTAGTCAGAACTTGAATTTTGTGTTATGGAAACAAGGTTCGTAGCTACGTTGTGTACCAGCTTCTTTAACCATGATGGTTAATTATTACTAGTTTTGTAGCCTCTTTTATAATTGGCCGAGTTAATTATATAGATCAGATGAGTTGTGTGCCTCTGAGGTAGATTGCCCATTTATTTAAACATAATATTTAAATTCTAAATTTAATTTCATTAATTTTTATATTTAGTTTAAAGTTAAAATTTTAATAGAAAATTTAATTTATTTATTTTTTTATTTATCCTTAAAAGTATATAGTTTAAAGTTCAAATTTAAAAAATAAAACATAATATAATATTTATCATAGAAAATAAATATTATTTAATTAAAATATTTTTTAAAGGTTATATTCTTTAGCGGCGTTTGTGAAAAAAGCGCCGTTAAAGGTCATGGTCTTTAGAGGCATTTGCGGGAAAAGCGCCGCTAAAGGTCATGGAATTTAGTGGTGTTTGCGGGAAAAACGCCACTAAAGGTCAGGGTCTTTAGCGGCGTTTTTGGGAAAAGCGCCGCTAAAGGTCATGGTCTTTAGTGGCGTTTGCGGGAAAAGCGCCGCTAAAGGCAAAAAAACTACCGCTAAAAGTCTATTCTCCTGTAGTGATCTTTATGTTTAAACCTTTATAGCTTCAAAGTTACTTTAATCTTATTATTGTGACCTTATAATATTTTGTAATTTTTTTGTGTTATGGTATATAAATAAATATCTAACCATAGTGATTGGTTAGTAATATGAATTTGTTATTTGTTATGTTTAATATATATTTTATTTATACTTATTCATTTTATTTTATATGAGCAAATGAAGATTTTGAAGATTCGAACTTTTATCATCCATGTTGAAAATAAGTGCAAAAGTATATATTATTTAAAATAAATTAAGCATTCATTAAGGATAAAATAAAGTCACAGATTTTCGTTCCTTTGACTCTTCGTGTGTTGGGGTAGGTAAAGGTAGGGAGTTTCACTCATTCTTGAGGCAATTGTTATGAATGATCTTCTTTCTTTACGGTAGATTGATATTTGGGTTTTGGCAGTAACCAATAGTGAGGAGTGGGACTCTTCTTTTGCTGGATTATAGCTGAAATCATCGGTGTTGCTCGATAAGTGTTCAACGCTCGAGTTTACCGATTATCAGTTTCTTTGTTGTAATTAAAATAAGCTTTGGAACTGACTTTGGGGAGTTTTGATGTCGTTTTTAGGTGTTGTGTTGCTCCGGAGTATTTTCGCTGTGAAACAGTACCAGGTGAGTACCTTGAACGCAGAAAAATGAGATTCAACGAAAGCTGAAAACCCCCACTGTCGATGCCACACGGCCGTGTGGTAGGTCATGTGAGACAACACAGCTATGTGATCGATGAAGGCCAGGTTGTGCGCAAGACACGGCTATGTGATGGCTGGAGTGTGGCTGTGTGAGCCACATGGGCTAGGCCAAATTGGGCATGTGAGCCCACACGGGCACACCGCACGAGCGTGTGGTATCTAGGCTAGGCCATACGGACGTGTGAGCCCACATGGGCATGTGGGCCCATTATACTGAGATATTTTGTAGGGTCGCACAGGTCATCCTAATCGACTGTGGGCCTACCGTAGGGTCGATAAATGCTATCTAACCCTAAAACCAAGTGATCTGTTAGACTGAAATATTGCTATGAGTATGCTTATGTTTATATATCTGTTATCTGTTCACAAATGCATGTTAAGCATGATTTATTTGTTACTTCTGTATGTATGTTCTATTACTGCAATTGAGGTAGGATGTTGTATTTTGGAGGAAGTGTTCTGAAAGGCAATTTATGCCTATTAACTGGCAGCATGGCTACATTATATCTGTTATGTGACGCATCGGTACAATATGGTGTATAGGGCTAGGTGGGTGTTTTAAACCCATCATGGTGTGTAAGGATGGACGTAGATGGTGTGTAGAGGATGGGGGTAGGATATCTATTTTCTGAAGCTGACATGCATATCTGTATTTGTATCTAAGACTGGCTTAGGCCCGAATATGCATCTGTGATTGTAAGGGGCTTAGGCCTAAATCTGTATCTGACTGACTCTAATTATCTATATGTGCATGCTTAATTCTGTGGGGTTACACACTGAGTTTATGTAAACTCACTCCTCTTTGTTTAATCTGTACAGGTAATCCATAGAGTTAGGCGGATCGGTGCAGCGGAGGACTCGATGGTGACCACTCGCCATAAACTGTTTATTTTGCTTTATGGTTTAAATTAAGTTTTGGCATTTAATTTGAGAGTTTGTATTTTCTAGGACTATATGGACTTTTAACTGTTGGTTTTGGTTTTGTTGCTCGACTTATGCATGCTCTATTAAAAGTTTTCTTTTAAAAAGACAGTTTACTAAAACAAAGTTTTCTAAATCAAGAACTGTTTTGCTAAAACATCATAATTTTTCTTAAGCTTCCGTTCTAAATGATTTTTAAGAAAATGGAGTAATTTTTTGATATTAAATACAGAAACTTAAGAGTTGAATTAACGTTTTTGAGTTGTTAAAAACAAATAAGAGCTAATAAACTGAAATGGTTTTGTGGTGATGACTTAGTTTACAAAACCCTTTCTATGTAACATCACCAAATTTGGCCATAATGTCTAGGCTGGGTTTGGGGTGTTACATTTAGTGATATCAGAGCCAGTTTACAAAACTCGGCTATGGATTTTTGGGTTCCAAAATATGTTTTAAAGAATTGGTTTCCAAATGGGTTAAAAATATTTTGATTAGGAATGTGGTACAGTGAGTCTCCAGCGTCAATCCTATAAGTATTCTGAACTTTAGATAGTTTATTTGAAATACTGTAAACATTATACTCTGAAAACACTATAGTTAGTACTCTCTGAAATTGTAGTGAAATGAATAGAGACTGAAACTTATGGAAACATTACTGAACTTCTAAAACTTTCTGCATAAAACATTTATTAATAAATATTGAACTGATGCATAAAACTCTTAATGTAGATAAACTCGATTAGACAATGAGTGCATGAGGTATCCATGGACGAGGTACTCGAGGTCGAGGTAAAGGCCGTAGGGGGCTCGAGTTGAGTCCTCATCTCTAGGCAGTATGCCAAATCTGAACAATAGTGAGACACCTGTGTCACCTGCTACTGATACTAGGTCTCAGAGTCGATCGGTTGGGTACAACGCACTATCCCAAGCCATGCTGAAGATATTGGAGAGGGTCGTTGGGCCTAATTCTGGATCTGGTGGCGGAGGGTCAGCAACTGAACGACTTCGATCTAATGGAGCTGAGTTGTTTAGAGGTGTCACAGGAGTCACCCTTAATGTGGCTGAGTACTGGTTGGAAGCCACTGAGAGAATTATGGATGACTTGGACTGTACCCCCGAGCTGAAATTGAAGGGTGCAGTCTCCTTGCTTCGCGATAAGGCTTATCAGTGGTGGTTGACTGTTAAGGAGGGCACTCAGCCTAATCATATAAGTTAGGAATTCTTTAAGACTTCATTCCAGAGCAAGTATGTGGGAGCTAACTACGTCAATGCTCGTAGGCATGAGTTCTAAACCTTATACAGGGTGACCGATCTGTGGCTGAGTATGAGGCTGAATTTCTGAGGTATTTCTCTTTCTTGGAGGTTCGTTTTATAAGCGTGAGTGTCTCTATCATATTGATCATTCTTTTCTTCCAAGGCTTTTAAGAGAGTATCCAATTGTTGCTGACGAGCTCGCAATGCATCTTCTAGATCCCGTACTCTTTCTCTTAAGCTTTGACATTCAGATTGACTGGTTGTCCATTTGGTAGACATAGCTTCGTGTTCAGCGTTTTTCTTTCTCAATTCTATCATAACCCGCGTAGTCTTTTCCTCTTCCTTCTCTGCCCTCTTTTTCCAAAATTCCATCATGCCTTTAGCATTGTTTAATTCTTCTCTCCACTCTGTTGATGACTTACCCAACCCACTATTCTTGATAGTGACTCTTAACTTTTTATTTTCCAGATGAAGGTCCCTTAAGTCATTTCTTACGACTTCAACTTCTTTTTGTACTTTCTTTGTTTTAGACCTTTCGATCTGGATGTCGATCTTCAACTGGTAATTTTCTTCTTGAAGAATACTAATGTCCCGCAACATTTAGACCTTTTCGCGCTCAAATTCCTGTCTTGCTATTTCTAGCTCGGATGGCACTTCTGTCGAGAAAGGATTCTGGACGGTGTAATTTGTCGACGAGATTTGCTGGGTGTTCACCCGTTGCTTTCTCCATATGTCGTAATCTTGGGTGAGGGTATCAGCATATAGAGCTAATTCCATGTGATGAATTCTCTTCCAAGACTTTGCAGTATCTCGGACCCTCTTCATATATCCTTCACCCACAAAAGCGAACTCTGATTGTGCTAATCCTCCGGTGGCGGGTACGAATTGTCGTGAAGAAAATTGCCTCTGGACTATTAACGGAGCATATCCAACTCCTCCCCATAACTCGAGTAGTGGTACCCAATCTTGATCTCCGACCTTATATAGCAGAACTGACGGGCGTATCCACGGTGCTCTCCAAGTTACGTCTTCAGTGCGAAGATTCTGAAAGACCGAGACCCAGTGTTGTTCGGTGACTTCCCTTGGCCATTCTTTCTTGAGATAAGCTTCTAATGGGAAGAATGTTTTAGAAAACATATGGAACGGTGTGCGCTCTACTTTCCAGAAGTGGCTCAGAATCCAAACATTAAGTAACTGCGCGCATCCGATAAAATGACTTTCCCCTTTCTTCCTACAGCTACTTAGTGATCTGGAGGTTTCGGCTAGGATAGTTGGGATGGGGTTGATTCCTTATTTTAATCTTTCGAAGAAATCTACCACCACAACTTCTATGTGTCCAAGGACCTTCGGGAAGATGATCAAACCGTAAATGGCCAGAGCGAACAAATTTACCCTTTTCAACATGTCGGGATGGTTCAGAATCAAGTCTCGTAGGGAAGACCATGGAATGCAAATGGTTTCATTCTTCTTCTTTATATATTTTTGGCCCACGCGTCAGTCATGTCTGTCAATCTCACTAACTTTTTCTTGAAGGTCATTGGCTTAGGCTCCTTCACATATATCTTATAGGGTTGTACATTTTCGACACGGAGCAAAGCAGCGTACTCCTCTATAGTCGGAGTCATATCTTCTTGGTTGAAGATAAAACATGCGTAAGCCGATCCCAAAATCGACCATGGCTTGGATCAATCGTTCGCTCACGCTGACAAAAATCAAATTGGCTATGTCTCCATATCTCTCGGTGAAGATACCTCTAGCATCTGAGTCCCACTGATTCCAAACTCGAACCAAATCTTCAAGGTTATTCTGGTGAACATTTACAGTTACATGCTCGGGCAAATTGGCAATACATCCCTCCACTAGACTATCCCCCCTTTCTTTCTGAGTCTTTAGAGACCAGTCTCATACCGCGGCATTCCTCTCGGTTGTTTGTATAATTGACTCTTCCATTAGAAACCCGTTTTTTGGCAACAGATTTCTAGTCAACACCTTCCTAATATGATGCCTATAATACATGATGTAAAATAAGAATAATAACAAACAAACTTGGTTAGCACAACACATATGAACAAAGAAAAACTGTAGACAATCTAATAAATTAAGCTACTTAGTCCAATGGACTCGATTCCCTTGCATAGAAAGCGTAAATGTAAAAGAACAGAAGGTGAGATGTGTTTTTCTCGTGTACTTATTTCGGTGACTAGTCAACGGACAAAGGTTCAGCATGGCTCTAGTTGGATGGCTCGTATGGTTCACTATATGCGGTTTTGGTTCTAGATGGGTACTCGAATTATCTGTACTGTCATCTACTAAGATTAGTACAAAGCCTCGGTCATGGCCCATCATAGGCTTACGAGATTAATTCGAGGGATTGCGTTTACTTATGCCTATGCGGAGGGACGAGTTAACTCACGAAAGCATAAGTCATATGTAACCCGAAAGTATTCACCAGCCTGTGCGGAGGAACGAGTTAACTCATGAAGGCGTAGCGTTTACTTTCACTTAAAAGGGATGGAGCCCGGGTATAGAGCTCATGTTATGCAAAAATGCAAGTGCACGGTGTGTGGGGAAAAACTCACAAACCTTTACGTTTTATTTAAAAAACTAAACCAAAACTAAAACCATAAAATTTAAAGCTGAAAACAATCAGATAAAACAAGTTAGGAGAATATATACAACACGATGCAAACGCACGCTTTTTCAAAAAAACCAATTTTGGGATCACGACTAAATATTAATTTGAACAAGGAATTTTGAAAATTTTGACAACACGCATTTAATTCGACTCGACTCTCAGATTTTGTTCCCCAGTGAAGTCGCCAGCTATAATGACGTAAAAATTTACTTGATCGCTAATTGTGGCGATTTATTAAGAAACTTAGAAATTGAAATTTGATTTTAAAATAAACTGGGAGTCGCCACCGATCTTTTTTAGGGTGTGATCGGACACCCATTAGATTCCTTTATTTTTAAAACAAAATGAAGGATAAGTTTAGGTCCACGTCAAATTCCAGAGACAAATTAGGGTTCGGGAGTCGGTTACGCGCGAGGAAAGTATTAGCACCCTCGCGACGCCCAAAATTGGTATCTTTTAAACATGTGTGTTGTCTTGATTTGCAAAAAATACGAGTTCAATTTAAGTTCTAATCGTGATCCGATTGAAAAAATGAGAAATTTTAATTTTTTTGTCGGTTTTTTTGAGAAGGGTATACCGTTTTAACATGAGCCGACAAATTCCATCCAACATAGCGATGAAATTTATGACTTAATGTTAAACCGATATGTTGCCTCGATTATTAATTAAAACATAAAAATATTTATGAAGTAAGAATTGAAAATAAATCAAAGATGCAAACAATAACATTATTAATGAAAATGTTAACATTGGATACTAGAACATTCAAAAACAATAATAATGATATAAAAATAAAGACAAATCATGAACAAATACAAAATACAGTTAGTAATAATAGCATAAGATAATATATACATAAGGTAACATGAAAATATATACAACTAATGGTATGAGAGATACATACATAATGTAAAGTTAAAAATAATGTGCATAAGATAGTTAAAAATAATATATATTCATGTATTTATAAGATAAAATGTAAAATATAATATAGCTTGAAAAATATATATATGACGATATGAAGATATAATATTAAAAGATACGTATGCATAATGCAAATACACCATGAATACATATATATGTATTATAGTACTAAAATATTTACATAGTTTACACACATTGGGAATAATAATAGAAACCTACTACGATACTACATAGATATATACCTATATACATATACTAGAGATATATATACATGCACACATAAAACATATGCTAAAATTAACAACAATAGTAATAAAGATAAAAATATATACATACTAGATACATGTATACATAATATAAATGAACACATACAATATATATTAGGGATACTATAAACATAGAAAATATATTTATATACTAATAATAATAAAAGATGTATGTACACCAAGTAGTAATAATATAAAATGACAATAATGAAAATAATAAATATAAAAATGAATAATATGATATACGGAAATAATACAAATAAAAAGTGTATATATATGTATAATAAAACATGTGTACTAATCATGCAATAATATATGTATAGTATGGTATTAAAATATACATATACATGTAAGAGTATTTACTAATATATATACATAAGATAATATGGAAATATGTACATGGAGTAATATATATAAAATATAACTAATAATATTGAAAATACATGTTCATAATATATAAAACATACATATAATATAATATTAAAACATTTACATAATATGTACACACATAATTACGATGTTAAAGGTGTATTAACATTAATAATAATACTAATATTACATGAAGATATACTTATATAAATATATATTAAAGATATATACATATATAATAAAATACATGAATAATACGATATTTAATATATACGTAATATGTATAATAAAAATAATAATATACATAATATATACAAAATACACATAATATATAATATATAACAAAACATATACTATATTAACAATGATAATAGTGATGGTACAAAAAGAACAATATAACATAATAAAAATACTATACATATAAATCTATGTACGTAAAAAAATACTATTATAATAATAAATATAATATTATTATTAAAATACCAAAAACAAATATTGAAATAAAATAATAAAAATAAGCCGATACGTAAAAATATATACATATACATATGTACTAAAACATGTATATATAATAATAACAATGTAAAAATAACAAGAATATTTAATAAAGAAATGAAAATAAACGAAGAAAGGATTAAAATTAAACTAAAAACAAAGTTGTGGGGCCGATTTAAAAAGAAAATAAAGAGAAAGGGCCTATTTGAACACGCGAGAAAACAGTGGGGACCAAACAACGTAATATTCCCTGTTGTCCAAAACGCAGCGTAGCATGGAGGGACGAAATTGAAAACCATGAGGAATTCTAGGGCCAAATTAAAATATAAAAATTTAATTTTAAATGCCTGAAAAAGCGGAGGGGCCGATTGCGCAAATAACCCCTTTCTTTAAAAAACACACGTATCCTAGTCGGAGCAGGTCGGGTCGACCTGACACAGGGCAAAACGACATTGTTTTATGCCCTGAGTTTTAAGGCCAAAACGGTGTCGTTTTTAGAGGCTATAAATAGCCTAAAAATAAGAAAAAAAATCATTTGGGAGCTGGGAAGGAGAAAAAAAGGAGAGAGGGGAGAGGGCTGAGCGATTTCCAGTGGGGGGAGGGGGCACCGGTCCGTCACCGGACCTTCGCTAGCGCCGGTGCCGGCCACCGTATACGGTGGCCGAAAAGGGTAAAATTTTAAATGTTTTTCTTTTTTTTTATTTCGCTTGTTTATCTTATTATTTTTGTTATTTTATTTAGTATGTACACGTATAAAATAGAAGGCCGAAACTGAAATGAAAAAAAAGAAAAGAAAATCGCCTTAGTGTTGATATCGATGCTTGGTTGTTTGGATATTTTGCTTGTATTTGAGTACTAATTAAAACTGCTACTTTGATTATAAACTTGAGATACTTCTCTTGTTCCTTTGTATTTTAAATTGTCTAGAAAAAGAAAAGAAAGGGGGGAACCCCGTTTCAGTTTTTGATTTGGGTTTTTATAACCCTTTTATACCTATTTTTTATTGCTTCTGTCTTGTCTGATTGCAGGGTATGGAGGAGTTGGTGGGAGTGTGTGATGCCTGGGAATGGTGCTGCAGAGGTGTGGGGTGGCAAACATCATGGGGTGGCCAGTGTTCTTTTTTTCTTTGCTATTTTTTATTATTGGTCTGGGCTAGGGTTATTAGTTTGGGCTGTTTTGTATTGGGTTTTAAGGGGTTTGAGTAATTGGGTTGTATTTGGGCCAAAATTGGCCAGCAACATTCTAGTCCAATCATTTTTAATTCCATTAAAAATTTTCAACTTAATAGGTTTTTTTATTGTCAATCATATGCAATATTATATGAAGACAGTCTACTCAGCATATATCTAAGTTTACATATTTTAATAGAAAATATTTACAATCCTAATGGTAGGACTAAGTTTTTATACTAGAAAAGTAAGAGGACTTAATTTTAACCTTTTAAGGACAAGGATTAAATTTTAAATGTTGTCAAAGTACAAGCACTAACAAAATATTTTGATATAATAAATGTAAAAACTTTTTAAACAAAATAAGGTTGAAATAATCTATTTGTCCTTATACTTTGATAAAATTTGAGATTTAGTCCTTATACTTAAAAGGTTAAAAATAAAGTCTTCTAGTTTTTTTTAAAATCTTAGTCCTATCGTTAATATTTTTTGTCAAAATTTGTCAACTTTACATATTAATTAGGTTTTCCTTATATATCGTGATATATGACTAACACAAAATAAGCAAGTTGACAAATTTTGACAAAAAATATCAAAGATGATAATAATTGGATTAAAATTTTTAAATTGAATTTATAACCTTTAATGAATAAGGAATGAATGTTAAATTTTATAGGAAAAAGGATTACCAACATATTTTAACCACAAAATAATATGAGTGATTAGAATCGAATCTAAAATTTTATAGAAATAAATGTAACATCCTGAATTTGGGGCCTAAAAGAGTTGGGTTTTGAGTCTGGGATTCGAATAGAAGAAAACCTGAATAATTAGAAAGTTTTAAATATTATCGTTTCAGAAAAAAAAATTATTTTATTAAATTACCACTAGAAAATTTTTACTGTATTTATTATTACGGATATTTTAAATTTTTATGAAATTTTAATTAGTATTATGAGATAAAATTATTATTATTAGAAAAATATTATCAGATGTATGTTTGAAAATTTTATGAAAATTATTATTATTTACTGTATTATTGATATTTGAAATTTTTATTATTAGATATATTTATAAAATTATTATTATTATTGGAAAGGAAAAAAATATTAGTTGTAACGCCTCGATTTTCGGATTTTTTGGGTTTTGTGATTTTAGTAAATCTTGAAATTTTCATGTTCTAAATATTGGAATTATGTTTAAATGTGTTAGTAGACCTTTAGAAATCCCAAGACTAAGCTAAACACGGTAAAATATCAAGGTGGGATTTTTAAGTGAATAGGAGATTTGGTTAAGTGGGCTTTTAAGAAGAACTACGTAAGTTATGACACAAATAAGGCCTTGGTAAAGTGGCAAGGTGACGCCACTAAGTTCCTAAAAAAGTGGCGCCTGGGAAGGAATTGGAGGTCCAGGGTTCAAGTTGTAAGGTAGGCATATTGTTTTTCTTTTAATTTTTAGGCATGTACTAGGCATGTGATCACACAAGTAAATTTCGACAAGGGCCTTAGAGAGATGGGCCGATTGCCCTAATTTAATATTAGGGTTAGGTTCTTTTCTTTTCTATCTTGGAGAATTAGGGTTAGCCACCTGAAAGCTTTCTTTCATCTTTTCTGAATTCTCACAAAAGCCGAAAACACAAGTCTATTTCTCATTGTGCCGAATTTTCTTCTTCTCTTTTCCTCCATGTTTTCTCTTCCTTTATGCTTCTCCTTCTAGCTGAAACCTTCTGACCATCTTATTCACCTTCTTTGTCGATCCCATCTTCCATTAAACCTTCATCATCAATCGCCATTAAAAGGCCGAAATCCTGAAAACTCACTACTTGTGCCGATTTCTCCAAAGCCAAATCCTTCAGTATTTTTGTTCCTTGTGATCAACATTCATCTTCTCTAAACCCTTAATATCTGTCGGCAACGTTACTCCAAGGTTATAGCCTCAAACCATCATCTTCTTCATCACCTAAAAAGCCGAAATACCATAGATTTAGGGACTTATAGCCGAAACTTTAGATCTTCTAGATTCGAGTTCTACCATCGCTAGAGGATAAATCGCATCGATCTGCGTAGAAATCAAAGAGGAACAAGTGGTAAGTGCTCATCACTTCAGATCTAGACTTATTTTACAACTTCGAAAAGTCAAGTCCCTAAAATCTAGGGAGGTCATCGATTTGGGCATATGGCTCTCGTGGTCTTTAACGATGTTTTCTTTAGGTGACTAGAGTCTTCTTAAGCATTGAATCTAAGGCGTGGTTCATTGGAGCAATCGGATTCGGAGCTAACTATCGATTTTGGCAAAAGGTAAGGTTTTAAAGGTTTTAGGATATGGTTCGATCATGGATAAGTAAGTTTTGGGGTTTAGTGATTATGGTTTGTAAATAAGAACTGTGCTAATAAATTGTAGGACATCGAAGGGATCTCGTAGCAATCGTCATGAATCGTGTGTAACGACACCCACTCATAGACTAGATCGGTAAAAAGTCAAAAGCCGAAAAGCCGCATTTATGAACTTCTTGACGTCTGGCCTTGAGGTGGTTTGGTTGTTAATTTTGATAATCGCAAGCGAATGATTGCAGAGTGCGTAATTTCGCACTTCGGTATATTTGGGTTTAATGGGCGAAAATAGGTTAGTGGGCCAACGGGCCCGATTCGGTAAAAACGCTTGGTAAGTGCTTTTGTTAATGTGTTAATGGTTATTGTAGAAGCCCAAATTGCCCGGGCCCAATTATATGAAAACCCAACCAAACCTCTAAACCCACTAAAACCCTTAACCCATGACCCATTTACATCTACCCAAACCCAATTCAAAAGCCCATTAAGCCCCCAAAAAAAAACCTAACCCAAAAAAAAAACAAAGAAAAAAAAGAAAAGAAAAACCTACCCCAAAAAAACCTAACCCAAAAAAAAAAAAAAGAAGAAAAAGAAAACCTAACAAAAAAGATAAAAAACCTAGCCACCTAACCACTTTCCCACTTGCCCCATTTTTCCTCCCATTGTCTACCACCACCACCTACAAAATAGAAAAAAAAAAAAAATCATGTAAAAGATGGCTATAAAAGCCATTCAAAATCATGTAAAAAAAAAGGAGGAGGAGGATTTTACAAAGATTGAAAAAAAAAACACAAAAATCCCTTCAAATTTTGAACACAAAAGAAACATCAATAAAAAGGTTGCATCTTTTTCTTTTTTCCTCTTCTTTCGAATCTTTTTTTTTTTTTTGTGTTGTTTTTTTTCTTTCTTTATATATACATATATTGTTAAAAATTTATTTTTCCGCCATGTGGCGGTGTGGCGACGGTGGTTTGACGACGGGCAGAGATCGACGATCGACCGGTGACCGGTGACCGGCCCCCCTTGGCCGGATTTCCTTTCCCCCCTCCCTTCTCTCTTCTTTCCCCCTTCTTTTTTTTAGGTATTTTATATATATTATGTATATATTTTTTAATGCCATTAGTTATATATTTCTTATGTATATATTCTTAAATACTATTATATACATATATATATATATATATATATATATTTTAAATACCATATTGTGTATATATTATTATTACAAATTATTACTATTGTTAGTATTATTATAACTATTATTATATTAGTGTATATTTTATGTACATATGTATATATATATTTTTGCACATATCATTATTTTATATTATTGTTGTAAATTTTTATGTATATATTTTTTATGTACGCTTCCTAATATTTTCTTTTATTGTAGATATTATTATTATTATTATTACATACTTTTATTATATGCATATATATATATATGTATTTTTATGTACATATTATTATTTTATATTATTATTACCAAATATATCATTTTTCCTATTTTATTATTAGTACATGATTTGTTTTTATTTTGTAAATATCATTATTATTATTATTCTAATATTCTAGTATTCCATGTTAATATTTTTCATTAATGATATCATTTTTTTAAGTCCTTTATCTATTTTAATTTCTCACTTTAGGAATATTTTTTCTCATGTTTTAATTAATTTCAAAAATAAGACAATGTACCAATTTAATATTAAGCCATCGATTTTATCGCTATGTTGGGTGAAATTATTGGCTTGTGTTAAAAAACGGACACCCTTTCTAAAAAAAATCGAAAACTAAAATTCTCATTTTTCAATCGGATCATGATTAAATATTATATTGAACTCGTATTTTTGAAAATCAAGTCAACACATGTTTATGAGATACCAATTTTGGGCGTCATGAGGGTGCTAATACCTTCCTCACGCGTGAATCGACTCCGAACCCCAATTTTTCTCTGGACTTTCATGTAGACCTAAATTTGGCCTTCTTTTTGTTTTAAAATAATTTTATTAGGTGTCCGATCACACCTATAAAAAAGGATCGGTGGCGACTCCCTTTGTTAATAAAATCGAAAGTTGGTTTTCAAATGTTTAATAAATCGCCACAATTAGCGACCAAGCGAAGCTAAAAATTTTTTTTTACGTCGCTACAGCTGGCGACTCCACTGGGGACCCTTTTTGAGAGTCGAGTCGAATTAAACTCGCGTTGTCAAAACTTTCAAAGTTCCTTGTTCAAATTAACATTTAGTCGTGATCTTCAAATTTTTTGTTTTAAAAAAAAATCATGCATTTGCATCGTGTTGTATATATTCTAACTTGTTTTATCCGGTTGTTTTTCGGCTTTAAATTTTTGTGATTTTAGTTTGGTTTAGTTTTTTAAATAAAATGTAAAGTTTTGCAACTTTCTCCCCACACACCGTGCACGTGCATTTTGTTGCATAACATGAGCTCTCTACCCGGCTCCGTCTCTGCTTAAGTGAAAGTAAATGCTACGCCTTCGTGAGTTAACTCGTCCCTCCATACAAAGCTAGTGAATACTTTCGGGTTACATATGACTTATGCTTCGTGAGTTAACTTGTCCCTCCGCATAGGCATAAGTAAATGTAATCCTCGAATTGAACTCGTGAGCTCTGTGATAGGCTATGACCGAGGCTCGTGCTAATCTTAGCGGATGATAGTACAGCAATTCGAGTACCTATCTAGAACCAAAACCGCATATAATGAACCATACGAGCCACCTAACTAGAGCCATGCCGAACCTTTGTCCGTTTAGTAGTCCCCAAAATAAGTGCACGGGAGGAATGCCTCTTGCCTTTTGCATTTTCACTTTCTATATAAGAGGATCGGTCTGCTTTAATAAACTAGGTCGGGTAGTTCGATTTGTTGAAGTTCTCTATGTTTTTCTGCCTGTATTAAATTACTAATCAAGTTTGTTTGTCTTTGCTTTATTGTTTTTCATCATGCATTATAGGCATCATATTAGGAAGGTGTTGATTAAAGATTGGTTGCCAAAAACGGGTTTCTAATGGAGGAGTCAATTATACGAGTGACCGAAACGTTGTGTAATACTCCTTTGATTAAGGAAATGCCTAAACAGGGGCTATCTTGAAATTAACACCAAATTTTTGCATATTCATTCATGACTGACATTCATTTGACATTCATGCATTCATTCATACATTGCATATCCCATACTCGGTCATTGAAGATAAAATATATAATTCGCAGTTGTAATACCACAAGACTGGAACCACGTCATCCGTATAAAACTCGCCGACAAGCTAGAGTAATGGAGGCTGAATTCAATGAGAAAATTGAAAGATTGAAAAAGGCCGAGAACCAGAATGGGAGCCTATGGAATTCCCTCCTTTGTCAAGAACATTTACGTCAGGGAATGATATACCCGAGGCAGGACAATGCACAAAGCACAATGTTAATGATCGAAAAGGGTTTTCAGAACATCAATATAAATGTCATTGACAAAGGAGCTGACACAAGTAAAGATGTCTCAAGAATACGCCTTTGTCCCCCTGGTTTCATGTTGAACAATTGGACTGCCGAGAACCTTCTTGTAGTTTATAAGTCTTCAGAGTAATGCTCAAACATTAACATTCTATTGTGTCCCTAGATATAATAGAATTCTTTTGTAAGAGCTTGCATTCGCTCTTTATCATTCAAATGAATATCAATGAAGATGCATTTTGTCATGGTCTTTCGCATTATCACTAATTTCATAATCATTTTCTCATTTCATAGCCTGTCCTTACATTTGCCTCATGCCATGCCATAACATTTCGTTTGTTGGTTCCAATACTTGGATGCCCTCTATAGTCTCTTTTTTCATTCAACTTTCAGTGCTCGGATGTCAACAAAGATGAACAAACCCGTTCGAGTCCCGAAATCGATTTTGAGAAGGTTTGTTTGTTTAGGAGAATTGAAGTCAAGAAAATGTCAAGACTATGTCTCGTCTCCTGACTTGCTAAGAATGGTGGAACAAGAGGATAAACTGATTTTGCCTCATCAAGAATCTGTTGAAATAATAAATCTGGGAACTAAAGAAAGGAGGCAAGAAGTGAAGATTGGGACTTCTATTTCAGGGGGCACTAGGCATAATTTGATTGCTTTGCTCCGCGAATACAAAGATGTATTCGTATGGTCATATCAGGACATGCCAGGATTGGATGAAGATATAGCGGTCCATAAGCTCCCATTAAAGCCAGAATGCAAGCCCATCAACAAAAGCTAAGACGGATGAGGTTTGAGATGTTGTTGAAGATAAAAGTGGAAGTCAAGAAGCAATTTGATGCTGGCTTCCTACAAGCCTCCAAATATCCAGAATGGGTGGCTAACATAGTCCCGATACCAAAGAAAGATGGCAAAGTACGAATATGCGTGGATTATCGTGACCTGAATCGAGCAAGTCCTAAAGATAATTTTCCCTTACCACTCATTGATACGTTGGTGGATAACACAACAAAACATTCATTGTTTTCTTTCATGGACGGATTCTCGTGGTATAATCGATCAAGATGGCCCCGAGGATATGGAGAAAACTACCTTCATAACAATGTGGAGAACATTCGCTACAAGGTGATGCCATTTGGGTTAAAGAATGCCGGAGCAACATATCGAGGGCTATGGTAACGTTATTCCATGACATGATGCATAAGGAAATAGAGGTCTACGCTCACGATATGATTGCTAAATCCGAGGGAGGAAGAGCATGTAGTGAACTGAAGAAATTGTTCGACAGACCGAGAAAGTTCCAGCTAAGGCTCAATCCGCCAAATGTACGTTTGGGGCTACCTCGGAAAGTTGCTAGGCTTCATTGTCGATGAAAGAGGTATCGAAGTTGATCCAGATAAAATAAAAGCCATCCAAGAATTACCACCTCCGCACGCAAATGGAAGTTAGAGGATTTTAGGAGATTAAACTACATCGCCGATTTATCGCTCAACTTACCAACCAATGCGACCCAATCTTTCGCTTCTTCAAAACATAACCCGAAGAATGGAACGAGGAATGCCAGTAGCCTTTGATAAGATAAAACAATATTTGTCCATCCTCCAAAGGCTAGTACCGCCAACTCTGGAAGACCATTGATATTGTATTTGACTGTGTTCGAAAGTTCAATGGGTTACGATTGGGGCAACACGACGAGTCGGAAAGAAAGAAAAGCGATCTACTACCTCAGCAAAAGTTCATCAATATGAGGCAAAATATTCGTCCATTGAGAAATATTGTTGTGCTCGTTTGGGTAGCTCGGAGACTCGCACAATATATGTTGTATCACACGACATGGCTAATTTCAAAGCTGGACCCAATAAGATACATGATGGAATCACCCGCACTCTCGGGAAGAATGGCACGATGGCGATCTTACTATCGAATATGACGTCGTCTATATGAGCTAAAAGTCGACAAAAAGGAGTGCAATAGTGACTTCTTAGCAACTCAAACGACAGAGGAATATGAGCCTTTAAGATTCGATTTCCCGATGAAGATTTAATGTGCATCACGAAATAGAATCCGAGTCATCAAAAGAGAAGTCATGGAAGATGTGCTTTGATGGTGCGTCAAATGCTTTAGGGCATGGAATTGGAGCAATCTCGGTATCACCGACAGAACCATTATCCGCTTATCGCAAGATCGAACTTCTTCGTACCAATAATATCTCGTAATATGAGGCTCAGATCATCGGGCTTCGTGCAGCTATCGAACGAAACATCAAGATCTTGGAGGTGTACGGGACTCAACCTAGTGATTTACCAAATCCGTGGAGAATGAGAAGTGAGGGACTTAATATCACCAGACGGAATCATTATCCGCTTATCGCAAGATCGAACTTCTTCTCGTACCAATAATATCTCGAAATATGAGGCTCAGATCATCGGGCTTCGTGCAACTATCGAACGAAACATCAAGATCTTGGAGGTGTACGGATTCACCCTAGTGATTTACCAAATCCGTGGAGAATGAGAAGTGAGGACTTAAAATTGATTAAGTCTGAGATTTAGTGGCTAGATTGATCAAGGAATTCAAAGAAATAACTTTTCATTACTTCCCACGAGAAGAGAATCAATTGGTGATGCCTCGCCACTTTGGCTTCAATGTTCAAAGCAAGTAAAGAAGGTAAATAATGCCCTCAAAATGAGCATATACGAGGTCCCTGCACACTGTTGTAGCATTGAGAAAGAAGTAGACGGACGGCCTTAGTTCTATGATATCAAGAATCAAAGGTATCCCGAACAAGCGAATGAGAACGATAAAAGAACAATTAGAAGAATGGCAGCGGGATTTGTTCTTGATGGGGATATCCTGTATAAAGAGGAAAGGATCGATGCTTTTGAGATGTGTGGATGATGTTGAAGCCGAAAAATACTTGAAGAGGTCCATGAGGGAATTTGCAAAACGCATGCCAATGGTTTCAATATGGCCAGAAAGATCATGAGACTCGATTATTATTGGCTGACAATGGAAAATGACTGAATCAATTTTGCCAGAAAATGCCACAAATGTCAAATCTATGGCGATAAAATTCATGTAGCCCATTCACCCCTTCATGTCATGACTTCTCCGTGGCCTTTTTCTATGTGGGGCATGGATGTCATAGGTCAATTTCTCCAAAAGCATCAAATGGACATCGATTCGTTTTGTGGTTATTGATTACTTCACAAAATGGATAGATGCCGCCGCTTGCCAATGTGACGAGGACTGCAGTTTGCAGGTTTTTGAAAAAGGAAATCATTTACCGATATGGTTTGCCTGAAAGAATCATTTCAGATAGTGCCACGAATCTGAACAATAAGATGATGAAAGAAGTGTGTGAGCAGTTTCAAATAAAGCATCATAACTCCTCGCCCTATCGCCCAAAGATGAACGGAGCTGTTGAAGCAGCCAATAAAAATATTAAGAGGGTCATTGGGAAAATAACTGAGACATATAAAGATTGGCACGAGAAGCTTCCATTTGCTTTGTTTGCATATCGCACATCTGTGCGAACATCTACGGAGCAACTCCTTTCTCTCGGCTTACGGAATGGAAGTCGTGCTACCTATTGAGGTTGAGATCCCTCCCGCGAGTCTTAATGGAATTAAAGTTAGAAGAAGCGAGAATGGGTTCGAGCTCGATATGATTAGTTGAACCTCATCGAAGAAAAACGCGTCTAAGAGCAATTTGTCACGGCGGATGTACCAGAAGAGAATGATCGCGCCCATGACAAGAAAGTATGGCCAAGAGAATTCCACGAAGGAGAACTCAGATTGAGAAAGATTCTCCCAATACAAAAGGACTGCGAGGAAAATGGGCACCAAATTGGGAAGGACCATACGTCAGAAAGAAGGCATTTTCAGAGGACCTTTGATCCTTACCGAGATGGATGGCAAGGAGCTATCGAATCCAAGTGAACTCGAGATCTTTGTGAAGAAATATTATGCTTGAGATGAAAACCCGAAAAGGGCATCAAAAAAAAAAAGGGATCAAGGCGAAAACCCGCAAAGGGCGTCTTGATTAGCACAAAAGATTAGGATGAAAACCCGAGAGGGCGTCCTAATGAGGTAAACCTAGCTTAAAGAGCGTGGCGTTTTAACAGCGGGTCAAACAGTGAGACTACAGTATTTGAAGCATTTCGGCTCAAATCTTCTACACAAGAAGCCGCTCGAAAAGATTTTTGATTGAGGAACGAGGAAGAGTTCATGTGTTGAATATCTAGAGCATTTGTATCCGTTGAATACGATCCTTTCTTTCTTTTTGACATTTTTTTACTCTCATTGGTTAACTTGCTTTGTTTGCCACATTTGAAATAGATGAATATGAAATATCATTTTTGTCCCTATCTGACCTTTTTCATGCATCTCATTATGTGTTTATTTACATGATAAATGGTGAAATGACACACTCTAAGCAAAAGAAATGTTAAGCATTACCTGGATGAAAATTTGATAAGCACAAGAGTCTCAAAGTAAGAACAAAGTTCAATCGGGGGCAAAAGAGTGATATCTGAGAAACGTCGATTACTCGTGAAGCTTGAAGACAAGTATAAGGCCTGAAGAGAAAGTCGAGAATCAAAGCAATGAACACAGATCCTCAACAATCGTGGCTAAATGGACATACAACAAACATGCTTAAGGAGCACTGCATAATCATGTAGGCATAAAAGCATTTAAGACAAACATGTGCATATCATGATAACATCATACATGGCATATACAGGTACTCCAACAGAGCAAGAAATCTTGAATGAAAGTCGAACTGAATCAAAGGAAAAGACACCCGAATTCTACCAAAGGATAGGTTTTGGTATTTTGATGTTTTTAATTCATGCTTTTCAAGGAAAATCAACTCATATTAAGAGAGATGAGTTGAGCCTCAAGACACGTTGATGTATTTTTAATTGTTGTTTTCAAAATCAACTCATATTGCGAGAAGTGAGTTGAGCCTCGGGACACGCCGAGGTATTTTTAGTTTTAAATTGACTCATATTGCGAGAGGTGAGTTAAGCCTTTTAATTTTGTTTTTCAAAATCAACTCATATTGCTAGAGGTGAGTTGAGCCTCGGGCACGCCGAGGTATTTTCAATTTTGTGTTTTAATCAACTCATATTAGAGAGATGAGTTGAGCCTCAAGACACGTTGAGGTATTTTTAATTTTTGTTTTCAAAATCAACTCATATTGAGAAGTGAGTTGAGCCTCGGGGCACGCTTGAAGTATTTTTAGTTTATGTTTTAAATTGACTCATATTGCGAGAGGTGAGTTAAGCCTTTTAATTTTGTTTTTCAAAATCAACTCATATTGCTAGAGGTGAGTTGAGCCTCGGGCACGCCGAGGTATTTTCAATTTTTTGTTTTAATTTCAACTCATATTGCGAGAGGTGAGTTGAGCCTCAGTCACGCCGAGGTATTTTCAATTCTGCTTTCAATTTACGTTATTCAAGAATCAACTCATATTAAGAGAGGTGGGTTGAACCTTTTAATTTCTACTTTTTCAA
Source organism: Gossypium arboreum (assembly GCF_025698485.1). Lineage (NCBI taxonomy): Eukaryota > Viridiplantae > Streptophyta > Magnoliopsida > Malvales > Malvaceae > Gossypium > Gossypium arboreum. The sequence goes on from NC_069074.1 coordinate 83,367,606, forward strand.
AATCAGCTCATATTGCGAGAGGTGAGTTGAGCCTCGGTTCACATGCTGAGGTATTTTCAATTTCTGTCTTTCAAAAAAAATTCAACTCATATTACGAGAAATGAGTTGAGCCTCAAGACACGTTGAGGTAATTTCAATTTCTATTTTCAAAATTCAACTCATATTGCGAGAAATGAGTTGAGCCTCAAGACACATTGAGGTAATTTCAATTTCTGTTCAAAATGAGTTGAGCCTCGGTCCACATGCCGAGGTATTTTCAATTTCGTCTTTCAAAAAAAATTCAACTCATATTATGAGAAATGAGTTGAGCCTCAAGACACGTTGAGGTAATTTCAATTTCTATTTTCAAAATTCAACTCATATTGCGAGAAATGAGTTGAGCCTCAAGACACGTTGAGTTAATTTCAATTTCTGTTCAAAATGAGTTGAGCCTCAAGACACGCTGAGGTAATTTCAATTTCTGTTTTCAAAATTCAACTCATATTGCGAGAAATGAGTTGGGCCTCAAGACATGCTGAGATATTTTCAATTTTTGTTTGTCAAAAAAATCAACTCGTATTGCGAGTGGCGAGTTGAGCCTCAGGTCACACGCCGAGGTATTTTCAATTTCCGTTTTTCAATTTTTGCCTTTCAAAAAAATCAACTCATATTATGAGAGGTGAGTTGAGCCTCGTGACACGCCGAGGTAATTTCAATTCTGTTGTCAAAAAGTCAACTCAGATTGCGAGAGGTGAGTTGAGCCTCAGATCACACGTTGAGGTATTTTCAATTTCCATTTTTCAATTTCTGCATTTCAAAAAAAAAAATCAACTCATATTGCGAGAGGTGAGTTGAGCCTCGGGACACGCTGAGGTAATTTCAATTTGCTTTTCAAAATTCAACTCATATTGTGAGAAATGAGTTAAGCCTCAAGACACGTTGAGGTATTTTCAATTTCTGTTTTCAAAAAATCAACTTATATTGCGAGAGGTGAGTTGACCCTTGGCTCATGCGCTGAGCTATTTTCAATTTCTATCTTTCAAAAAAATCAACTCATATTGCGAGAGGTGAGTTGAGCTTCAGATCACACACTGAGGTATTTTTTCAATTTATATTTTTCAAAAAAATCAACTCACATTGCGAGATGTGAGTTGAGCCTCGGGTTACATGTCGAGGTATTTTCAAAATCTGTTTTTCAAATTCTGTTTTCAAAATCAACTCATATTAGTAGAAGTGAGTTGAGCCTTGGCTCACGTCTTGAGCTATTTTCAATTCTTTTTTTTTCAAAAAATTCAACTCATATTGCGAGAGGTGAGTTGAGCTTTTAATTCTGCGAGAGTTGAGTTGAGTCTTTAATTTCTGTTTTTCAAAAATCAACTCATATTGCGAGAGGTGAGTTGAACCTCCAGTCACATATCGAGGTATTTTCAAAATCTGCTTTTCAAGTTAAGTTTCAAAAAATCAACTCATATTGCGAGAGGTGAGTTGAGCCTTGGCTCACGCGCTGAGCTATTTTCAATTTCTGTTTTTAATGTCTGTTTTTAGAGAGTCAATTCATATTGCAAAAAATGAGTTGAGCTCAGGATCACATGCCGAGTAGAGAATAAAGATTGAAGCTGATTGAAGACGTCAGATTCTGCCTCCTTAAAGTTGTAGTGGAGTTGATCGAGGGCATCAGATCTTGCCTTTCTGGAGTCGCAGAAGAGAAGACCAAAACCTTATCTCACTGAAGCGATAAAAGAGCATATTGAAATTGTAGATCTTATCTTTCTGAAGTTACAGTGAAGCGGATCGAAGCCACAAATCTCATATCCTTGAAGTTACTTTGGAACAGATTGAAGCTACAAGGCATATCTCCGAATTTGCAGTGGATTGAACCAAAGCTACAAGATGCGGTGGACTGAAAAGAGACTAACTAAACAAGAAGAGTTCCAAAGCAAGTCAAGACCTAGCAAGACCGGGCAAGTTTGGTCTTCCTTGAAAGTCTTTGCTCTATTATCGTTGCACGACAATGAGCAAAGAGGGCAATAGAAAGCCCAAATTGCCCGGCCCATTTATATGAAAACCCAACCAAACCTCTAAACCCACTAAAACCCTTAACCCATGACCCATTTACATCTACCCAAACCCAATTCAAAAGCCCATTAAGCCCCCCAAAAAAAAACCTAACCCAAAAAAAAAACAAAGAAAAAAAAAAAAAAGAAAAACCTACCCCAAAAAAAACCTAACCCCAAAAAAAAAAAAAAAAGAAAAAGAAAAACCTAACAAAAAAAGATAAAAAAACCTAGCCACCTAACCACTTTCCCACTTGCCCCATTTTTCCTCCCATTGTCTACCACCACCACCTACAAAATAGAAAAAAAAAAAGAAAATCATGTAAAAGATGGCTATAAAAAGCCATTCAAAAATCATGTAAAAAAAAGGAGGAGGAGGATTTTACAAAGATTGAAAAAAAACACAAAATCCTTCAAATTTTGAACACAAAAGAAACATCAATAAAAAGGTTGCATCTTTTTCTTTTTTCCTCTTCTTTCGAATCTTTTTTTTTTTTTTGTGTTGTTTTTTTTTTCTTTCTTTATATATACATATATTGTTAAAAAAATTTACCTTTTCCGGCCACCGTGGGCGGTGGCCGACGGTGGCCGACGACGGGCGGAGATCGACGATCGACCGGTGACCGGTGACCGGCCCCCCTTGGCCGGATTTCCTTTCCCCCCTCCCTTCTCTCTTCTTTCCCTTCTTTTTTAGGTATTTTATATATATTATGTATATATTTTTAATGCCATTAGTTATATATTTCTTATGTATATATTCTTAAATACTATTATATACATATATATATATATATATATATTTTAAATACCATATTGTGTATATATTATTATTACAAATTATTACTATTGTTAGTATTATTATAACTATTATTATATTAGTGTATATTTTATGTACATATGTATATATATATTTTTGCACATATCATTATTTTATATTATTGTTGTAAATTTTTATGTATATATTTTTTATGTACGCTTTCCTAATATTTTCTTTTATTGTAGATATTATTATTATTATTATTACATACTTTTATTATATGCATATATATATATATGTATTTTTATGTACATATTATTATTTTATATTATTATTACCAAATATATCATTTTTCCTATTTTATTATTAGTACATGATTTGTTTTTATTTTGTAAATATCATTATTATTATTATTCTAATATTCTAGTATTCCATGTTAATATTTTTCATTAATGATATCATTTTTTTTAAGTCCTTTATCTATTTTTAATTTCTCACTTTAGGAATATTTTTCTCATGTTTTAATTAATTTCAAAATAAGACAATGTACCAATTTAATATTAAGCCATCGATTTTATCGCTATGTTGGGTGAAATTAAATTGGCTTGTGTTAAAAAACGGACACCCTTTCTAAAAAAAATCGAAAACTAAAAATTCTCATTTTCAATCGGATCATGATTAAATATTATATTGAACTCGTATTTTTGAAAATCAAGTCAACACATGTTTATGAGATACCAATTTTGGGCGTCGCGAGGTGCTAATACCTTCCTCACGCAGAATCGACTCCGAACCCCAATTTTTCTCTGGACTTTCATGTAGACCTAAATTTGGCCTTCTTTTTGTTTTAAAATAATTTTATTAGGTGTCCGATCACACCTATAAAAAAGGATCGGTGGCGACTCCCTTTGTTAATAAAATCGAAAGTTGGTTTTCAAATGTTTAATAAATCGCCACAATTAGCGACCAAGCGAAGCTAAAAATTTTTTTTTACGTCGCTACAGTTATAATATGTATGTAAACTCTAGAATAGTAAATTTTACTGAAATACCCCTAAGTATGAAAATTATCGTTTTACCCCTAGGTGCTAAATGACCGTTATACCCCTAGGGTTAATTTTGACTGAAATACATGATATTCTGATTCTGTTTGTTATATGCCATGACATGTATATCTGTTGCATGGGGTTGGGTTTTGTTATGGAGGAAGAACCCGTTCTGGTGGCTGTGCCACATATTCTGATATAAGCAGCTTTGCTGCGGATTATAGTTAGTGCCGCAATCGGTGCTAACACTGTAAGTGTAGGGATGGCGTGGGTGATTTATTCCCCACAGGAAGTGTAGGGATGGACGGAGGGAAGTGCAGGGTTGGATGGGGTTATCATGCATTAATCATATGAGATCGCTCGTTATGGGCCAACTTTATTGAAATGGGCCCAATCAGTTAATATGGGCAAGGCCCAATATATCTCGACTTGTAATAGGGCTACGACCCGGATCGATCTCGATATGGGCTAGGCCCAGATGCTCGATATTGTAAGGGCTATGGCCCAGATTAATCGATATGGGCTAAGGCCTAGTTAACACTGATTTCGAATAGGGCTTAGGCCCAAGAAAGTTTGAACCGATTTGGGCTCGTTGGGATACTTTACTGATCGAGTTTTCCAAACTCACCCCCCTTTTTCCCATCTTTGCAGGTGAGCCTTAGATCGACGGACTTGGAGCTGGGCGGGATTTAGAGTGGCTACAAAGATTAAGTTTCTGTTTTCCTTAAAATAAGTTTCGCATTTATTATTTTGATTATTTTTATTCTGGTTTAAGTTGTAATAAGGCCGCTCTTTTTATTATTTTTAATATTTTGGGTTATTAAATTGGTTAGCTCTAGGGCGCGTTTTATAAAAGTTACTTATTTTCAAAATATCACGATTACCGAGCAAAGCTTCCGCAACGTAAATGTTTTCAAAGGAAATAAATATTTTAAATAGACTTAGACTTAATTTGTGGTTCGTGGACAAGCAATATGCTTTAAGTGTGGCAATGGATGTGTGCATGTCTAGGATTGGATCCATGAAGAGCTTGGTACTTAAGCAGTCCAATAGACTCACCACCTCTTTTCTGGCTTCCTACCTGGTGCACAGCTTCCATTCACTTTAAGCCATAACAAAGAAGGTTTGATTTCTCGATACTTAACTGTTTTTAAAATAACATGTTTCTGCCACTACAAAGGTTTATAAGTTTTCAAAGTTTCCCATAAGATTTTACAAGGTTGTTAACAATTTTTTTGATTATTACAATGAATCACGTTTTGGAAAAAAATAAGGCTAAAGTTTTATACAAGTTTAAACGGTAAAAGTTTCTAAACATCAAGAAGGGTTTTCAATGGAAACATGGTTTTCGAAAAACACTTCAATGTGACACGCCAGATTCAGTCGTAACTTCTGGGCCGGGTTTGGGGTGTTACAATAAAAGTGAGTAACAACATATTTATAAATTTGGAATCTCCTTGGATCATCCTTTTTCAACGTAGAAAAAGAAAATTAATTAGCATCTAAAGTGTCAATTAATGAAACCTTCAAAGGAAAATGTGAAAGTGATTTATCAAACAATAATATTTATCAAACAATAATATTCTAACTTATAATATATTTAATTACATTTAGCAATTTATCAATCAAAATTTAATTAACATCTATCAATACTTCATACATAAAAACGCAAGCATAAAATACAGTTAAAAGTAATTGAGATCTCGAGTGCATCAAATTCCTCCTTTTATTATTAAATGTTTTATTTTAGTTACTCTCATCAAATATATCTAAATTGTAATAAAGTTAATATTTATTGTGTAAAAATATTTTAAATTTTTTCAATTGTAGTTTAATTCTAGAAAAATATTTCATTTATAAAACCATAAAAGTTTAAAAATATTAACTCTGTTAAATAAAAATAATATTTTTAAAACAGTAAATGTTATCTTATTAACACAAATGTGTCTTTAGGGCTAAACTTCAGAATTGACTAACTCTTCCACAAATAGTAGATGATTTGGAAATATAAACTTCAATAATTCTGGAGTTAAAGTGTAAATTTGCCACTATTTGATGATTGTCATTACACTTCAAAAAAATATAAGTAAATTTAATAATTAACTCATACGTCATTCAACTTTGCAAGTAAACTTAAAATTTATTTAATTTTGTCACTAAATTTGATTTCATCAATATAGATTTTGGTGACCTAAAACAAAATTAATAAAAAATTATGCTTTCAGATATCTCTTTAATGTTTTTAATAATCAGTTAATTTATAAAATATACTTTCATTGGACACAAGCATCCAAGGCGGTGAACAAACCACTGATCAAATTAATTTGGAGATACCTTTTTTTTTAAATCAATTGAATTTACGATTTTTACTTCCTTTTAAATATTTTTGTAGATATAAAGAGATACCAAAAATTATTTCACTAAGAAATTTTAATTCACTCGAAAAGTTAGTATTTTATTTCAAGGGGTCATAATTAATCATTAGATTTCTTATTTTTAAAATTAAAATTTATTGGCAATTGCGTAATTAATAAGTACCAATTTTGAGTGTTGTAGGGTTAGTACAATCTTCCATACACATAACCGACTCTTGAATCTACTCTTTTCCCTAGAATTTAACGCAGACATCAAATTTATTTTTTTAAAAGAATTTCAAAATCGCTATATAAAAGATGTTTTTTTTTACCGATCACACTTAACAAAAATTTAAAAATTATTAAAAAATAATTTCTTTTTAAAATTTAAAGTGATCTAAAAACATATTATTAAGTGTTTTAGACCATTTAGTGCTGATTTCCTTATTATATTAAGTGTTTGCAATCACTTCTAATATATTATATTTGAGTTGTGACAGAGCCAATCGTTAATGTGCCATAATGATCTATTGATGCTGAAACTGAAGTTTTTGTTATATTGACAGAGCTTGTCCTTCAACGTGTACAATGTGTGTTTGTTATTTTCCTCCCTTCAAATTGTATGATCTTATTCATTAAATGAATTAATGAATTTTCTTTTTAAAAATATATTTTTAAAAATTAAATACATTATAAAATATTTAAAACTATTTAAAAATTGTAAAGCTTAAAACAATCAACAAAATATACTTTTCTCTAAAAAATAAATAAAAATATGTTTGAAATTTTATATGAAATTTAAATTTTTTAACAACAATGTATTTGAAAATTATAGTAACGCTACAATATATATCATTATTTCCAACACTATCGTAATCCTGTTTTGATAATTCCTTTCCATACATCCTTTTTCTACATAGAATCTCAAAAGAAAATGTGAATTAACGTAGACGTGAGAAGACTTAGAGGTAAGTCACCCAATGAAAGTGACCTAACCCGACTTAGGCTAGAGGATTCAATCGTACTTAAATACGTTTTATCCTCTAATTCAAGAGTTAAAAAAATGTTATTGATAATTAAATTATACCAATTTTTATAATATCTAAAAAGCATTTATAAATAATAAAAGGAAAAAAAAAAAAGAGAAACATTATTCATATTGATGGGCTCTTTCATCATTAAACCTTTTTTCTCTCTCAAGTAAAAGTACTTGTGGAGAGGATCATGTAAAATAATGAACTGAATAATTTTAAACGTCTCATCATTGCCAAAATGAAATAATAGAAAATAAAGAGTAGCCATTTTATGAATAAAATATAAATTTTATGAATGTGTAGAAGCCATTTTATTTATAATTTTCTGTGTTTTTCTTCTTTTTCGGATTTTTCTTAAAGTCAATTTCTTTATTTCCTAACCACCATGAAATTACTTGTCACAATTCATCTTTTTAAATGAGAAACATTTTCCACAATTTGCCATCACTTGAACATACACCAACTTTTTTCTACGATTAGTACTTGGTTTACTTTGAGTGGAATCTTCCAACTAGCTTTCCAACAATTATTGTATCCTCCTCATTATTTTTACTTACCCCACGGATGAATAATTCACTCATCAAATTAGTTCAAAGATTCCTTTTTTCTAAATCATGTGAATTCACGAGTTTTGTTTTCTTTAAAAATATTTTTGCGGATATTAAGAGATAATGAAAATTATTTTACTATGAAATTTTAATAAAACTAGAAAATAAGTGATTTATTTAAAGGATCACAGTTAAACATTAAATTTCTAATTTTTTAATTTTAAAATTTTTGACAATTGCATAGTTAATAAGGTATTAATTTTGAGCGTTGTAAGAGTGCTATAATCTTTCTTATGTATAATCGACTCTTGAATCCACTTTTTCTTTAGAATTCTACACAGATCATAAATTTATATTTTAAAAGAATTTTAAAATCTCATTATAAAAACAACTTTTTAGGTGATTCACCAAATAATAAAAAGATCGGTAACAATTTCTTTTTAACCGAAAATAATGGAATGATAATTTTGGTTAAGGCTTCATTCTATTTTCATCATTTAATTACTATTTTTCGATTTAATCACATAATCTTTTAAAATTACCTTCCTCTTATTAGTTGTCGTTAGTTGAGGGACAAAAATTGATTTGAGCTTTTAATTGGCCAAATAACAAATTAAGATATTCAAAATTTATATATTCTATAAATTTAATCTTAAATCTAAAAATAAATAAAAATATATTTTGAAAATTCAAATTTTTTAACAGTAATATATTTAAAAATTATAATAATATTACAAACCTGAAAAATTATATTACCAATTACATTCTTTATATATATATATATATATATCTTAACATATCATTATTTTGCAACTCCTACATCAAAGAAATGAAAATTTATTTGAGTAGTTAGCCTTTTATAAAACAACTATACTTGGAGCAATGGAGAATTATTGAATTGTATTATATCGTTTACTCAAATATTTGTTTATAAAATAAATTAACTGTTTCCTCTTATATTATATTCATGTATCTATTTTACATCTTTCATAACAATATGACTTATTCATTTTAATCTTTTTATAGCATAATATGCTTTAAAATATTTTGACATCATTCATAAAAATTATAACAAATTTATAAAATAATTTAATGATATTTAATTATTAATGGTAAAAAATTTATATCATATAAATTCTGAATCATTAATTATATATCTACATATTATAACAAATTCATCTTTCAAAATTATTTCCTTAAAATTAAAGAAAATATTATATTTATAAATTCTAAACATGTTATTATTATTGTACATATATATTTACATATATACGTCCAAATTATAATAGAATTAACATTTACTGTATAAAAAATATCTTGAAAATTATTTTTTAATTCTAAAAGAATTGTTTCATTTATAGAACCATAAAATTTAAAGATATAAACTCTATTAAATAAAAATAATAATATTTTTAAACAATAAATGTTGACTTTATTTTAAAATGACATTATCTGATTCTTTTTAATATATATGGCTAAGCTTTACATTAATATACATGATTTATTTGTTCTTTATTATTATTATTATTATTATTATTATTATTATTATTATTATTATTATTATTATTATTATTTCTATGATTATAATATTATATTTTAAAAATGAATAGAGATAAATTATTTTTTATCAAAGTTATAATAAACTTACAAAATGATTTAATGATATTTAATTATTAATAGAAAAAATTATATTTTATATATTATGTATATATTAAAATTCTGAATCATTAATTATATATCTAAATATAATAATAAATTCATCTTTCAAAATTTTCCTAAATTTTATTTATAATATTATAAATATATTATATTATAAATATTCTTTCAAATATTTTTAATGTTTAATAATAAGTTAATTTATAAAATATTCTTTCAATAAATTAACGGGATGGAAGTGAAGAAAAATGTTAAGAAATGGAAAGGGTTAGCAAGGGAGGCCGCCATTAAATGTTGAGATAAGGACCTTCAAGCTTTTGTGGATGATGTTACTCAAGGTTGTTGCAAGTAAACTTAAAAATGTTTTTTTTTAATTATTTTTTGTTAAAGAATACTTTTTTTATTTTTTCTTATGTGGCATGCTATATTATCGTACTACTATGTGACAACTTTGGTGATTTCCGTCCGTAACATTAGTCAAATCAACGATTAAATTGTCCAACTCACAGTTTTCGTTAGAGGAAGAGGTTAATTTCTTTTTTTAGAATCATTGAGTACTCAATTAGTACACTTTTTTCATAAAAGCTAAATTAATTTTTTTAATTTGTTACCGTTGAGGGCTAGAGTAATAAAAATATTAAGGTAAAATAAAAATATTGTTAGAACTAAATTTGTTATTATGCCTAAAATGTAAAGCGAAAATCTATTGAAAATGAAAAAAAATGAAAACCACAAGTTCTGTCACTTACGTTTGCTTAAAAACATAGTTTTGGTCACAAATATTTTGAAGTGAATATATTGTAACGCCCCGATTTTCGGGAATTCTGTGAATGTTGGCATAGGTTTAATTATGTTAGTGGGCCTCTAGAAGGCCCAAGCTTAAGATAGAACCCGCTAATTTTAGTTAATTTTTGTTCCATAAGAAAAAGGGAGTGAAATTATGAAATAGGACCTATGTGAAAATGTTTGAAAATGCTATATGCTAAATTGAAGTGGCCAAATAAATAAGAGTGCAAAATAGGAGGATTTGCATGACAAACCTCCCATTTTACATGAAGTGGCCAGCCATCATGTTGTTGTAGGCAATATGAGCTATTGATATCCATAATTCATGGTACAAATTGATAATGGGTTAGGTAAATGTTCCATGATAATGGATTAGGTAAATATTCCATGATAATGGGTTAGATAAATGTTCCATGATAATGGTTTAGGTAAATGTTCCATGATGGGCATTTCATATCTTTTGTATTAAAGAATTAAATGGATGAAATATGAAATTTTATTAAAAGAAAAAGGGGTGAAAAGAACAAAGTTTTGTCCATCTTTGTTCATCATAGCCTAAAGTTAGAGAAGAGAAAGGAGAGGAGAAAGCTCTTGAATGTTTGGTCACTTGGGGAAGAAAATTGAAGGTAAGTTCATGGTAGTTTGCTTCTATCTTGATGTTCATGAGTTCTTCTTGATTCTACCTTAACTCTTGAAGCATATTTTGGTTTTTAGTTGTATTGTGAGCATTTAGTCATGAATTAAAATGAAGGAAATGGTTGTTGTTTCATGTTCTTTTGATGAAAAATGGAAGATAGGTGAAGTTGAGCCAAACAAATGAGCATGCATGTGCCTTAGATGTTAAAGGGAAAAATCAGCTAACATGTTGTGCTTTAAAATGATGAAATGGAGATTATACTTAAGTGAAATCATAGATATGTGATGATTGATTGGTGATATACATGTTTAAATAACATGCATGCAAGGTATGTGTAAAAGAGTGATCTGGTAATAAATCTGCTTGGGACAGCAGTAGTAACGTGACTTTGGAAAATCACCATAAATTTTGGGAGATGAATTAGAAGCTGAATAAATTATGTAATTAAAGCTTATTGAGTCTAGTTTCTAATGAAATAAACAAGAACATATTTTAAATTCTGTACAATGAGAAATTTGATTCGTAATGAAGAGTGGTCAGATTAGTCAAACAGTGAAACATGGGAAACTTTGAGAAAACTCTGGTATTGATTGGCTAAACCAAAAATTCTGAAAATGTTATGGATAGAAGATATATGAGTCTATTTTCAGGGAAAATTAACGGCACTTGATTTGGAGTTTTGTAGCTCCAGTTATAAATGATTTAGTGACTGTTGCTCAGGAAGACAGCTTGCAGTGAAATTATGATTATGTGGTAAACATTGACAAAAATTTGTTAATGAGTTGCTTACTGATTTCTTATAAGCTTACTATGATTTGTAGGTGTGGTTGGCCGAATATTGTAAGGGGTTAATACGTAGTTTGTATTTGAATAGTTAGATTAATGTGTTAGTAATCCAATTGTAGGCGGTTCGTGTGTGGATCTCGTCAGCATATCGTCGCAAACAGGTGTGTAACTGACACCCTCTCATAGACTAGATTGGCAAAAGCCGAAAAGCTGAAATGCCGAAAAGTCGGTATTTTGGGAATTTACGAGTGTACGAATGCTCGTAAGATAGTTGGGTTTGTATATTTGGTAATCTAAAGTAATAAACTGCAGTACGCGCGATTTCGTACATTTTGATAATTTGGGCTTAATGGGCCAAAGATCGGTTCATGGGCCAACAGGCCCAAATTGGTAAGAAAACGCGGTAAGTGTTTCTGATCGTACGTAAATGATTATGTTATGTATGAAAACCTTAAGAATAGTTAAATTACTTGAATACCCCTATGTATGCAAAATTACCATTATACCCCTAGGGTTACTTTTGAATGAAAAGTATGACGATCTGATTCTGTATGATGTATGCCATGATTATATATCTGTTGCATGGGGACTTGGGTTATACTATGGAGGAAGCGTCCTGGTGGCTATACCACAATTATCTCGATCTGGTGGCTCGCCACATATATCTGTTCCGTGGCTCGCCACAATATTCATATCTGGTGACTTCGTCACAATATCCGCACCTCGCCACGATTTCGTGGTGTGTAGCGGTTGGGTGGGTCGAGTAGTCTCCCACATGGTGTAAGGCTGGTGCGGGGTGTTATGGATGAATCTGGTTGGGTTTCGCATAAACATGTAATATCTGCTCGCTCATTATGGGCCTATGGGCTTTATTCAGATTCGCTTGCGGGCTAAGGCCAACTTATTCTATTTCGTGGTTTGAGCTGATATAGGTTGGGTTAATTTACACACCGAGTTTCCCCAAACTCACCCCTTTTATTTTCATCCACACAGGTAATCCCCAACCATAGTGGGCTTGGAGCTGTGAGGGAATTCGGAGTGGCCACCCGTTTTGAAAGTTTGATTTTCTTCTGGTGAACTGGACATCCTTTTAATTACGTTTGAGGTTTTGGGCTTTTAAATGTAAAAAGGCCGCTTATTTATTTTTGATGGTTTTTTATGTTTTATTAAGACAGGTAATATTTATATTTAACTATTGAAATTGGATAGCTTTAGGGCACGTTTTCAAAAACAGTAATTGATTTCAAAATAACACGAAAACAAGCAAAGCTTCCGCAATGAAGATATTTTCCAAAATTAATCACTTTTCCTAAAAAGGACTTAATCAAATCGGTTTCCTAGAAATATACATGACGTTAAGGTATGGCAATGGCGGTTTGCGTGTCTAGGATTGGATCCGAAGGGAGTTTGGTACTTAAGCAGTCCGATGGACTCACCTCCTCTTTTCCGGTTTCCTACCTGGTGCACAGCTTCCATTCACTTTAACCTATAATGAAATCATCTTTTAAAACACTCAGTAAGTTTTCTTTCTGGATCGGAAATGTTTTGAATGCTTCGATGTGGCATGTTGGATCCGGCCATAACGTCTGGGCCGGGTAAGGGGTGTTACATATATAGTCACCAATATTATCCATTTGTCCCCTTATAATAACTCATGTTAAAGGTATACCCTATGCAAGAAAGGATTAAATAACATTGGGATACCATAAAACTTATATCTTTTTTCGAATTAGTTAATGCCATTTCAACATTTTTATTCAAAAATTTGACATATCATTTTGAATTTGATATTTTTCAAAATGAAAATATTGAAATTGTCTTAAATTATTGGAAAGAGATACAAGATTCATGGTATCCCAAATTCATATAATCTTATCTCTCTAAGAAAGCTTATATAACACATTAATGACATCATTTCAAACGAAGTTTTAGATCAAACTGTTCATCTAGTCCTTGTAATTACACAAATACTGATGATGAACCCTAAAACGAACATGAAAATTACAAAAAGAAAAAAAAACACATCTATTATCAAACCAGCAATCCATGTCTAAACTTAAATTAACAAAATTCGTCACGCAACCTGGTACACTATTTTATATAACATATATACTAGATTTATTCTTGATGCATATGTTTTATTATATTTAAAAATTAAAATATATGATTTACTGAGTTTTAGTTGAGTTAGTATTGGTATTATATCAGTGTAGGAAAACGTGAGTTCAATCATGCTTAAATGCATTTTATCCTCCAATTCAAGAGTTCGAAAAAGGTTATTGATAATTTGTTTTCATCAATTAAGAAATTAAAAAAAAATGTTTGAGAAATATCTTTTAGATATTCTTAGCTTTGACAAGTTCTCTCCACCACTTCTCTTACGCTCCTTCCAGGATCTTGCTTTTTGTGTGTTGAAAACTCAAATGAACAAAATATCAACCTACGTCTTAAGACAGGACGGCCAGAACTTTACTTTCCAGCCCGTCCGATACTATGAAAGAAGAACAAAGAGAGTCTTTGCTAACATTTTTTTTCTGTCATTTTCTATGTTTCTTGTCAAATACAATGGAAGAAGAACAAAGAAAAATGTTGGCTATTTATTTCCCAATCATCCTGAAACTACTTGCCATAGGCGTAGAATTTTCTAACCAATTTTCAAGCAATTTGACATGAATTCTCAATCACAATTAATTGAGTTCAAGATATATTTGGATGAGAACACAAATATTTCAATTTTAACACAAACCAATGTTTGGGTTATACTTTGGGATAAGAACTCCAACATTTTAAGATCACATTTTCTTTTATAATTTCTGGCTTATCAACTATTTTGAAAACAATAAAACGTCTTACACCAAAAACTAAAAAATAAAAACGTTGACATTAAATTTGTTGGTATGCAATCAATTTTAAGATGGTTTTTGAAGTTATATACTACTTTAGCATTGACTTACTTTTCTACTGTTAGCCTTCTCCAACAAGTTAAATATTCCAATTTTAACAACATTGACAGGTCTTTGGGTAGGGTCGAGCAAAACTCAATAGAAACAATGATATAGGTTGAGTTGGCTCGGTCAAGCCCACGCCCCTAATTTTAGAATTAGCTATAATAGTTTAAGCGAATTGATTATTGGGTAATGAAATACATAATTCAACCAATTGATGTAATCAAATTATGATAAATATATATTTACTTTTATGGTATCCTTCATCTCCTTTTTAGAGTTTGTGGCAATATTTTTTTTAAGCTTCCAATTTATATTTTTTATTTACAAGTATAATGTGTCTTACAATTACATCTGCTGTTTATATTTTTTATTTGAATTAACATATATTATAATATATGAAATATATATATATATATATATATATATATAACCAGATTTTGTCACACCCATTTTATGTTAAAAATATTTTCTTTTAAATATAGTATAGGTTGGGTGGTAATGCACTTATATTTTAACACTAGTAAATACGTGTTCAATCTTTAGATTTATAATTTATATTTCTTTTAATTAAAGATGATATAGAAGCATGAAAAGACAAAAGTGACATAGTAATAATATTAATTATAAATTTTATAATTTCATAATTGAGTTGATAATATGGTTAAAGATGGCACTAACTCTAAAACACTTAAATATAGTAATAGCTTAAAATGAGGGGCTTTTGGTAAATATATTACTGAGTTGGTGACCTGTTTGAGGGTGACATCAACTCAATAAAGTACTTAAATATTGGCTACAAATCCTACTGCACACTTATGTGTAGGAAAATCATAAATTTAGAATACAAAGATGTGTTTAAAAATAATATACAATAAATAATAAAATTTAAGTTCAAACTAATTAATAATAACACATGAAATATTTAGATATCAAAATAAAAAAAAGATTAAATTGTGCAGAAAATAGAATTTTATCATATTACATCGATAAAGTTATATTTATTACCCCGCCAATTGTTTGTCATTAAGAACATTAAAGTATTCTTAAATGATATAACTTATTCTAAATAGAGTTGATGTATGGTTGACTTGCGATACCAACTCAGTAAGGGCTTAAAATTATTAAAATACCCTTATTTTAAAGGAAATTAATATTATTATAAGTTTATTTTCACCTTTTCATACTTTTATATAATTTTCAAATAAAACGATTGAAAAATATTATCTGAGAATCAAACATAAGATCAAAAATTCATATAAAACACCCTTACCACTCCACTAATAATCATTTGTTGATATATTTTTGATAAAAAGACCTCTCCAATCCCTCTTAATTTCAAAATTGTGCAAATTAGTCCCTCTCAAAAAATTAGAGCAATCTAATCCCTATCAATTTTGAAAGTGAGTAACTAGGGACAATTAATCATGGTGTTAAATTCTTCCATCAATTGTACATAATTTTATCAGTATAATAATAAATTTAGCCTTCAATGTTTATATATTTTGTCATTTTGGCCTTCTTTTTTAAAAAAACAAATTCAAGAAATTCAACCTCAACATTTACATATTTACACAGACGTTGTAGGAAAATTTTGTTAAATTAAGACCAAATTGCAAAGTGTGTAAATTTTGAGGGCTAAATTT
Source organism: Gossypium arboreum (assembly GCF_025698485.1). Classification (NCBI taxonomy): domain Eukaryota; kingdom Viridiplantae; phylum Streptophyta; class Magnoliopsida; order Malvales; family Malvaceae; genus Gossypium; species Gossypium arboreum. The sequence continues at coordinate 83,383,833 of NC_069074.1, forward strand.
ATTAATATACTAATCAAAATCATGTACATTTTATGGAAAATTAACATCCTGATTAATTATTCTTAGTTACTTACTTTCAAAATTAATAGGAACTAAATTGCTCTGATTTTGTTTAGAGTGACCAATTTCCTCAAATTCGAAATTGAGAGAGACTGTTGAGATCTTTTTCATATATTTTTTATAAATATATTTTTAAATATAAAATATATTTGTTCACCCACATAGTGGGTGTCATAAAATATTTTTGTTATTAATTTTATTGGTGTCAAAATTAACTCGACACTAATTTAAGATTGATGATAACAATATAATAAATAATTTATTTATTTAATATTGTCAATTTTGAGAAATGCATATCTTATAGAATTCTGATTATACTTTTTGAGTATTGACTCAGTTTTCCACAATTGTGGGTCCCTATTTGAGCAAAACAATTTCAACATTTCTTAATCTCGTTTAATCCAAATGCATTTAGGATTTTCTTATATAATTTTAATCTTATTAATTGTTTCAAAAACGATAAGAAAAAAAAACGTCGACATTGAATTTGCATTTAATTGGACAAGTGGAATTTTCTAACCTATTTTCCATCAACTTCACTTAAATTTGCAATCACAATCAATTGCATTCAAGAGCACCACATCTTTTTGGATGAAACAAATATTTCAATTTTAAGATAAACGGGTCTTTAGGGTTATTAATTGAGGGCCTTTTCCACAATTGCCATCGTTATTTGTGGGTGATTCGGGGATAATAACTTCAACATTTCTCTATCACATTTAATTCAATTCGACATTCAATTTTTAATTTTTAGAGAGATGATTGGGTTACAACAATAGTTTGAACCAAAGATACTTTAAAAGAAGGTGAACACTCCACCAATAAGTTATAATTTGAAATTTAGGTTATATATCATTTCAGTTAAGGTAAATATTTAAATTAGGATTCAACCTTTTAGAGGCTACTCATATAAGTATCAAACCTTTATAAAAGTGCTTAAATGAAGGGCAAACCTTTCAAAATGGATAAATATGGACCTAACCTTTTAAAAAGTGTTCAAATAAGGGCTTCTCAAATGTTGTATATCAAGTTATGTGTTTTACTCTAAACACATCGGCATTTACTTATTTTTTCTACAAATTGGGTTGAAGTGCATGAAAAACCTTTATTTGAGCACTTCCGTAAAGGTTAAACTCTTATTTCCATTTTGAAAGGTTTGATCCTTATGTGAGTAACCTTTAAAAGATTGAGCACTAATTTGACAAGTTCAGAAATACCTAAATTTGTTTTCATGAATCAAGAAATTAAAAAAAGAAGTTGAGAAATATTTTAGAGATTCTTAGCTTTGACAAGTTCCCTCCACAATCTCCCTGCCTCCAGTCCCACCTCTTCTCTTATGCTCCTTCCAGGTTCTTGCTTTTTGTGTGTTGAAAATTCAAAGGAACAAAATATCAACCTACATCATAAGGCACGAAGGCCAGAACTTTACTTTCTAGCCCGTCCGATCCAATGAAAGAAGAAAAAAGAGTCTTGAGATCTGACAACTTTATTTCATTTTTTTGCGTAGGATGGAGCAAAACCCAATTAAAACCGATGATATTGGTTTTGTTGACAAGGTCAAGTCCATTAGATTGATAAAATCAATTTTAAAATCAGTTATAATGGATTAAGGTAATTAATTATCGAGTAATGAAATACATAATCAAATTAATTGATTTTGTTAGAAACTAAAAGAAAAAGGAATAAGCTGAAAACTGATTGCCCTTAATTAAAATTAAGGAATTCGCGTTTTACATGTTAGATAATATGAATATCGCATATATAATAAGAAAAATTACATACGATTATTTATTATCATAAAAAATGAGTTTAAATTTAAAGTAATCTAATATGCTTGTTGGACTTTTGTAACGCCCCAATTTTCGGGAATTCTGTGAATGTTGACAAAATTTCATGCTTTGATTTTGTCATTTGTGAGTGAAATTATGAAATAGGACCTATGTGAAAATGTTTGAAAATGCTATAGGCTAAATTGAAGTGGCCAAATAAATAGGAGTGCAAAATAGGAGGATTTGCATGATAAACCTCCCATTTTACATAAAGTGGCCAACCATCATGTTGTTGTAGACAAAATGTACACTTGATATCCATAATTTATGGTACAAATTGATACAAATTGATAATAGGTTAGGTAAATGTTCCATGATAATGGGTTAGGTAAATGTTTCATGATAATAGGTTAGGTAAATGTTCCATGATAATGGGTTAGGTAAATGTTTCATGATAATGGGTTAGGTAAATGTTTCATGATAAGAATATCATGTCCTTTGTATTAAAGAATTAAATGGATGAAATATGAAGTTTTATTAAAAGAAAAAGGGGTGAAAAGAACAAAGTTTTGTCCATCTTTGTTCATCATAGCTGAAAGTTAGAGAAGAGAAAGGAGAGGAGAAAGCTCTTGAGTATTCGGACATTAGGAGGAGGAAAATTGAAGGTAAGTTCTTGGTACCTTGCTTCTATTTTGAGGTTCATGAGTTCTTCTTAATTCTACCTTAACTCTTGAAGTATATTTTGATTTTAGTTGTGTTGTGAGCATTTAGTCATGAATTAAAATGAAGGAAATGGTTGTTGTTTCATGTTCTTTTGATGAAAAATGGAAGATAGGTGAAGTTGAGCCAAACAAATGAACATGCATGTGCCTTAGATGCTAAAGGAAAAATCGGCTAACATGTTGTGCTTTAAAATGATGAAATGGAGATTATACTTAAGTAAAATCATAGATATGTGATGATTGATTGGTGATATACATGTTTAAATAACATGCATGCAAGTTAGGTGTGAAAGAGTGATTTGGTAATAAATCTGCTTGGGACAGTAGCAGTAACGTGACTTTGGAAAATCACCATAAATTGTGGGAGATGAATTAGAAGCTGAATAAATTATGTAATTAAAGCTTATTGAGTCTAGTTTCTAATGAAATAAACAAGAACATATTTTGAATTCTGTACAATGAGAAATTTGATTCGTAATGAAGGGTGGTCAGATTAGTCAAACAGTGAAACATGGGAAATTTTGAGAAAATTCTGGTATTGATTGGCTAAACCAAAAATTCTGAAAATTTTATGGATAGAAGATATATGAGTCTATTTTTAGGAAAAATTAACGGAACTTGATTTGGAGTTTCGTAGCTCCAGTTATAAATGATTTAGTGACTGTTGCTCAGGAAGACAGCTTGCAGTGAAATTATGATTATGTGGTAAACATTGACAAAAATTTGTTAATGAGTTGCTTATTGATTTCTTATAAGCTTACTATGATCTGTAGGTGTGGTTGGCCGAATATTGTAAGGGGTTAATCGTAGTTTGTATTTGAATAGTTAGATTAACGTGTTAGTAATCCAATTGTAGGCGGTTCGTGTGTGGATCTCACAAGATATCGTCGCAAACAGTGTGTAACTAACACCCTCTTTCTTAGTCTAGATCGGCAAAAGCGAAAAGTCGAAATGCCAAAAATCGGTATTTTGTAGATTTATGAAAAGCGAATGCCTGTGAGGTAAATTGATTAATGTTTTTGGTAAGCTGCAATGTTTGGACTGCAAAGTGCATGATTTCTGTGCCCTCGATATTTTTGGGCTTAATGGGCCAAAATTGGAATGATGGGCCAATGGGCCCAATTCGGTAAGAACCCTCGGTAGTGATTCTATTAGTACGTGAAAGGTAGGAATATGCATGAAAAACCCTAAAATAGATAAATTACTGAAATACCTTTAAAAGTGGAAAATTTACTGTTTTACCCCTAGGAGATAAATTACCGAAATACCCTAGGGTTAAATTGACTTAAATGCATGTTTGACTGTTGTTATTTACTGCATGCCATGTTGTTATTATCTGATGCATGGGATTGGGATATTGACGGAGGAAGTACTGAAAGTGGCTTGTCCATGTCTTGGAGGCTTTGCCTCAATTTATCGATAATCGAGCAAAGATCTTGTCAAATGTGGAGTGTTAATTGGGTGGGTTGAGCTATCCCACATGGAGTGTATGGCTGGTACGGGTGGAGTGTAGTGGTTGGTGGGTTGAGTAGTCTCCCAAATGGGCTTGCATATGTTATTGATGTTGCATGTATTTTGAAATGGGCCTATGGGCCATCTGTTATCTGAATAAGGGCTAAGACCCAGTTTATTGTAATCTGAAAGGGCTCGCCCAAGACCATGTTACTGAATGGGCTTAGGCCCAATAGGCTTGAGCTGACTTGGGCTTTGAATGGGTTTTCCTTACACACTGAGTTTCCCCAAACTCACCCCTTTTATTTTCATCCACGCAGGAAATCCCCAACCATAGTGGGCTTGGAGCTGTGAGGGAATTCGGAGTGGCCACCCGCTCGAAAGTTTGATTTTCTTCCGTGAACTGGACATCCTTTTAATTACGTTTGAGGTTTTGGGCTTTTAAATGTAATAAGGCCGCTTATTTATTTTTGATGGTTTTTATATGTTTTATTAACATAGATAATATTTATTTTAATTGCTGAAATTGGATAGCTTTAGGGCGCGTTTTCAAAAACAACAGTTGATTTCAAAATAACACGACAACAAGCAAAGCTTCCGCAATGAAAGTATTTTCCAAAATTAATCACTTTTCCTAAAAATGACTTAATCAAATCGGTTTCCTAGAAATATCCATGACGTTAAGGTGTGGCAATGGCGGTATGCATGTCTAGGATTGGATCCGAAGGGAGCTTGGTACTTAAGCAGTCCGATGGACTCACCACCTCTTTTCCGGTTTCTTACCTGGTGCACAGCTTCCTTTCACTTTAACCCTTAATGAATTAATCTTTTGAACATCAAGTACGATTTTCTGGACTTAGAATGGAAATTTTTTTTTTACGTTTTGATGTGGCATGCTGGATCCGGCCATAACTTCTGGGCCGGGTTTGGGGTGCTACAACTTTAACTATTAAATAAAATATGAATTAAAAATATGTAAATATTCTAGAAGTCATTTCTAATTGATGATAGACAAATTCAGAATTAAAATTAATATGTAAAAGCTAGATAATAAAGTTATAGTCCTTAAACTACACCTAATTTAGTTTTTTGACATTCTATTTTTAGAAAATAGAGTCGCTTCCTTTAAAAAGAATATGTAGTAATTTAAAAAATTAAAACTATCAATAAAATTAGATATCTTAATAATTACCCAATAAACAATACTTAAATATGATGTGTTTTATATAAAAGAAATTATCAACTTAGAGAAGTTGCAACAAAATTTAAAATCCATTTATCAAAGGAATATTTAAAACTTATAATCAAAATTGTGACATAATAAAATAGATGAGCATAACTTGGATTTACCAAAATCAAACTCCCATTCATGCCATCGAATTGATATATTGTTTTATGTTGCACAAGACTTTTTTTTTTGTATTTTGATATTGCTAGTGATTTAACTTCTTTATATTGTAGAAAGTAGAATTACTCTTTTTTTCATCATTGCCTATGTGTTAGCAAAACGAAATAATATAAAATAACGACTTCTCTTTTTAATTTAATCTATGGTTTAAAATTTTAAGAAAATATTCATTAATTTATATTTTATATTTTAATGTTTATTGAATGGATTTATATCATATTTGATACCTATACATTGATTAAATGTCCAATGTGACACATTTACTTTTAAATTACGCCAAAGATCTATGTACTTTTCTAACATTTAAATTTTAGTCCCCATACTTTGATTTAGAGACATTGAGTTACTATACTTTTTATTTAAAATCTTGACCCCTTCATCAATTTTATCATTATAATTGTTGATTTAGTTGTTATAAAAAAGGTAGAAAACTTTTTTAGCCTTAAACATTTATAGTTTTTGTTAATTTGGTCCATACTCTTTAAAATGACATAAAATTGCAAAAAAATATTTTAAAAATTAATTTTTTTCGTATTTTAAAAAACATTTATAGTTTTTTTTGTTTTTTTGTTTTTTTTTTTTTTTTTGCGGTTTGGCAACTTATCAACTTGACTCTCAATTGTAACCAACTTTTCTAACCTTTTTCGTACCCTTAACGTTAGCCCCTAGTTACAACTTTCTAAAGACCTATTGATTGGTGTGTCATCTCGATTTTTTTTTATAGTGGTGGAGATTTAGTTTTCAAGCAAGCCTATTATAATAGGCCAATTTTGGCCTGGTCTAATTTGGAAAAAAAAACCCAAAAAATAATAAGCATAATAATTAAGTTCAAAATATAAAGAGTCCATTTACAATAAATAAGCCCAAATTACTTAAGACCGACTACCCAAACTTTACAAACTCAAATAGCCCAAATTCTTCTAACCCAAAACTAAAACTAAGCCTAAACCTAGGAACCCTAGCCCACAACAAATCAGAAAAAAAAAAAGAAAAACCCTAGTCCCCGAGCTTCAGCCGCTGCATGCCACCACTGTCTGCTGCCTCCATGCGCGTTGCACGCCTCTGACACCTGCAGAGAGAAATCAATGCAAAGTAGCAAAAGAAACAAGAGCAAAAAGACAAAAAAAGATAGAAGCAAACAGTCTTAATGTTGGCTATAAAAGCAAAAACGATTTCTTTGTAATTTTTTTACGAATAGACAACATAAAATACAAAAAAAAAATTTAACATCTATAAACTTTGAAAAGGTGATTTTCGTTTCATGTATTTTTATTTATTTTGTTCTAAGTTTTCGTTTTATTTATTTTCGTTTCATGTCTTTGTCGAAAACTCCCCTTTGAGCGTCGAAATCGGCCCAAGGAGAGGGTGGAGGACCCCTTTCTCTTGATATTCTCCGACTAGGGAAGCTTCGCTTTTAGATCTACTTAAAAAGGGGCAAAAAAAAATAGAAAAATCCGATCTTAGCGTGGCTTCGACCACCGTCCACGGTGGAGCCAAGGCGGTTTCGTGACGGTGCGATGATGGGTTTCAAAACCCTAGCACAGGAAAATAAAGAAAATGGGAGGTTTAGATTTTTTTTAAGAAAAAGGGACAGAATAAACTTTTTTTTTAATTTGCTTTTATAAAGGCACGAAATGGTGCCATTTTGCACCCAAGGCCCTAGCGCCAAACCCGTGTTGTATAGGGCCTCTAAACCGCACGACCCGACCCATATCAGGAGAGGATCCGTGCATTTTTTACTTATGGTCTATTTGCGCATTGGATCCCTCCGCCTTTGTAGCGTGTCTCAATGGGGTCCTATGTTCCTTTTTTATTTTAATTTCTGCCCCAAGGTTTTGCCTCTGTTTCAGTTTGATCCTCAGACCATTTGAAGAGGCAAACGCGTGAAACGCAGTGCATGAGGGCTGAGAATATTTTCCCAATCAGTCCCTCATTCTTTAAGCGCATTTCTTTTCGATCCTTGATGGCCTCTTTTTTATTTTACAATTTGTATCCTAAATTTCAATTCGATTTAGTCCTTAATCTGTCTAATTCATTTATTTATTCTTTTTAAAAAATTGTTTTGTTATTATTATTTATTTTAAGTTTTTTTCCTATATTATTTATTTTAAATCGTTTTATTATTATTTATGTTAATTTTTTCAGTATTGTGTGTTTAAACTATTATCAATTTTAAATTTTTAAACATTACTTATTTTAAACTTTTATATATATTATTTATTTTGGATTATCTTTATACATATATTTTTTATTTATTCAAATCTCTTTTACATATTATTTATTTTAAACTCTTTTATATGTTATTTTAAAGTGTCTTATATTTTTATTTACTTTGTATATTATTTATTTTAATTTGTTTTACATATTATTTATTTGAGATTGCTTATATTATTGACTTCAAATTGTTTTACATAATGTTTTGTTGCATATTCTTCACTTGTTAATATTGGTATTAAAATAGTGTATCATGTGAATATTGTCATCATATGCTCTAGAAATCATTTATTAATATCTTCGTATTGTTGACATTCATTAACATAGCATTTGATTTATGTATTATTATTCCAAATTCCATATTGCCTTTTATTGTCCAATGAACTAAACTAAAATGTTAAATATATTATTTAAATTATTATTTACTTGAAATAATATTATTTTTCATTATTTAAATAATTTTAAAAAATTATTCAAGTTTATCACCTAAAAGATCTACCAATTATAAATTTTGATTAATTGAATCATAAGACAATCTTGTTATAGGTAGTATTATTCCAAGAGACAATTATCACATGTTCAAACTCTAGTCAATGTGATTTATAAAATTTTAAAAATATTAAAATATCTAATATATTTTAAAAATTTATGTAAATTTTATATTTTACATAGTTTTTGTTTCTTTCTAATTTTAGATTTTTTTCTATTTTTAAATAATTTTGATAATTTTGTAATTTTTCTTTTATGTTTTTATCATTTTTAAAGAACTTTTAAAGGTTTTTTATTGTTGATGTCATTATGACATCATCATGCGACATGTGGTAGTACATGATTGGTTGGATATCCTAACGGCATTGTGTTATTATCGTCCAATAAACTAAACTAAAAACGTTTAATAACGTTAGGGACTAAAGTGAATAAAAATATTTTAAAGACTAAAGTTAAAAAAGTGATATACTTCAGAACACTGCATTAACATTTTTAAAAAGATGGAAGTGTTTTTTTTAAGGAATAGAATTTTTTAAGTGAAATATAGTTTTGTGAGGGAGTAGTAATATTATTATTAGAGATAAGATATTTGATTTTTATCTAATTTTTAATTAAGTTAATATCACTAATACCAAACATAGTAAGCACATTATTATAGTAATTTAGATTAATAGGAATTATCAAATTTACATTTAAGGATTATAAATTTATTTAATTCTAATCTTCTACCTCTTTTTAAATTATAAGAATGGTTTTGCCTTATATTTGGTTCAAATTGAGATTTAATTTGTAATTTTAATTTTGATATAATTTAATTTCTCAATTTTATAATACAATTAATTAGTTTAAATATTTTATTCTAATCAAAATAATTATTTTAATTTTAAAAATTATTAATACTGTTAAAATTTTTATTAACAATTATTTAAAATTCAGGTCTATTGCATTTTTTAGCTTACACATAGATGTTTACAAAATAAAATTCTTTATAATTTTCAATACATATTACTTAAATAAATAGAAAAAGAGTTTTAATAATTCACAACCAAATAATTTTTGTTGATGTTATATTATTTTGATGTCTTAGACTTGTAGATAGGGAAAATAAAGGACTATTGCCATTTAATCGCTTTAAAACAATTTTAATGAGCTCTAGACATGCAAGATTACCATCAAATTGAATACTCATATAGAAGGATTTAATATTTTGTCTCTCAAATCACAACTAATAATTATTCATAATTTCTTATTCAGTGTCATTTTTAAGATTGATTAGCTGACAAATTTTCATGCCAAAGTTTTATTATTATTTGATTTAAAGTTTTACAATATTTAAAAATTATATATTTTATAAATTTGATATTCAATCAATTTTAAATTTGAAAAGTAATGATGATTTCAACCCAAGGCCTGGGCTAAGAATACTTAGGAGTACAATATATATATACACACTAAAAGATGCAATCTTTACAAATAACTTACAAATCTATCATTAAATCAAATCACTACATGAAAATAGGGCTTTAGCGGCCTTTTTTTTTTGCCTTTAGTGGCGCTTTCCCAAGCGCCGCAAAAAACGTCGCTATATGTAACGCCGCTAAAGTTCACGACTTTTAGCGGCGCTTTTTTAAAAAAACGCCGCTAAAGAACAGGACTTTTAGCGGCACTTTTTAAAAAACGCCGCTAAAGACCGGGACCTTTAGCGGCGCTTTTATAAAAAACGCCGCTAATTTGCCCAATTTTGCAATATGTATTTTTGCACCTATATCCAACCCTCCTACAAGAAATTCAACCAAAAACAGCAAATATACCATGAAATCCAACCAAAACTCGCAAATAATAATAAGACAAAATTATACGAAAAATATATTATATAAATTGTAAATGAATATTCAAAATATTCTTACAATAATGTTAAAAGTTACAAGAAAACAAATGTCTAAGATGGCGGATTTTGAAATTGCTGGAACATAGTCATCATAGATCAAGTCAGAGCTGGAGTTCATTGTATTTTCTATTCGCTCGCCTCCTCCTCCTCTGCCTTGCCTCCGCCTCCCACTGCCCTCCGCTCTAAGTTGAGAAATTTGCTCATCTATGCTAGCTTGTATCTGAACTATCTGATCTTTTAGCCTCTGAACTTCAGCTTGACTTTGACTCCCATAAGGCATGTATTGGTGCGAGGTGGATCCAAAATATTGGGTCGGGTTAACACCAGATCCTTGAAATCTTACCCGACCATACCTTTCAGGACCCAAAACTTCATTAATAATTCAGTTATCAATATCCTCAAAATTAACAGAACTATCGATCAAGCATCGCTTCATACTCTGCCTTCTTATCTTTTAGTTTCTTCTAATAAATCACTCAAAGAGTTAGAAACGAAATATACAATAAGAAGGAATACAACATAACATTATTTAAATTAAACTAATAAAAATGACGAATTAAAACATTATAATTAAATATTATAAATATTTATAATGAATCAAATTTTATTAAGTAAATATACCATAATTTCTGCAGCCTCAGATGTCATCGGAGTTCCATCTTTTTTCCTGTACGTAATATCAAACAACTGAAGGTGTCCAACTTTTTGACCAGACGAGGCTTCCTACAATATAGTAGTAAAAATATTATTTAATAGTAAAAAGTCATTAATACTTGATAAAATTAATAAATCCATAGTACCGCGGCCTGAGCTACACAAGCAAAACTTCTCGACCTCGCTGGTAATAAATAAATTTCTTTTTGGCTCTTGCTTGATCCAACTCGCTCACGGTCCTACATAATGAAATTATTATTACGTATATAGTAAATACTATAAACTGAAAAATTGATAAGAGTTTGCAAGTACATAATACCTCTCCTTTCTTCGAATTTCAAAATCGAACCGCATCTTCCCATTGGTACCTCAGCATTCCTGGTGGGACATTTTGCAATTTTTCTTCGAGGCTTATGGGTTTTTTAAAATATTCTTTTTTCAAAATGCTTTTATGGTCTCTCCATTTTTTACCCAATGCCTTCTTGATATAGGTATCAGAGACCTCTAAAGCAAACCTCTCCTAAAAAATACAAGTTTAGGAAGTAAATATAAATGAAACTTAAACCAAAGTATTATAAATTACATTAACGTTTTGTTACCTTAATATTAGAGAAAGCTTGATTTTTATTGCTATCAGGCATGTTATGCCATGATTCGTAGTTGATGGGCAACATATTGGCATTTCGTGCTATAATGCCCAAATAGCCCGCTAAAAGTCGAGCTTCTTGTCCAACAGTGACCATGGTCATTTCTAGTTACTTTTCACGCCGACAAAATTTAAGTTATATAAATCATAGAGCGTACATCCTCGACCTCTCTAGCATCCCACCATTTTCAGCTAAAAATAATATATTATTACTATATTGAAATTTAAAATAAATTAGTAATAAAATTCAATACAATTTGTAAAATAAACTTAACATTAATTTGAAATTCCACAGACTCATCAAGTGTCTCCTAAGACGCTTTAAGATCCAACAATTGTCTACTGTTCAGTACTTACTTCTTTCGAATTTGTAGTATTCTGTACAATACTAAGATCTCTTAATCTTCTTCTAGACATTTTTCCTGCAACACATAAAATAGTTAAAATTTTACTAAGAAATAACAACAATAGTAAATATAAAATAGTTAAATTATATAACATGACCAATGTTAAAATTATAACATTACATATAAATAAAAAAATCATAAAATCTTACTACATCATAAATCGTAAATATCTTCGTCCACATCCTGACGAACCCATTGAAATTGTGTACAAGTACTAGGGATATTTTCATTTAAGTTTTATTCTGGAAAAGGCAAAGTTTCTGATCTTTCAACGATGTCATCTCTACTTCTATTCCCCATGTCAAACAAGTCTTTAGGGGTGTTTCAGAGTACAACGTACCAACCCTCATCAATTGGATCTTTTAAGTAAAAAACTTGTTTAACTTGAGAAGAAAATACATAAGGCTCGTCTATCAAATGTTCTCCAGTGTGAATTAATCGAGAGAAATTCACCATTGTAAAACCAAGCTGATCATTTTTAATTCCGCGAGCAGTATTAGCATCAGCCCAATCACATCGAAATAAGACAACTTTCCATTTTCCATAGTAATCCAACTCAATAATGTCGGTTAGAAGTCCGTAATACTCCACATTTCCCTCGACAGGATTACTGTCCCTAGCACTAGCGTAACTTGTAATTAAAGAATTAACAACTACTCCACAATTTTGAGTTCTCCTCAATCTCTCGCGATATTTGGTATGAAATCTAAATCCATTCATGATGAAGCCACTATATCTTTTTACTACTCGATTCGAACCTTGAGAAAGCCATTTAACTTCATCATTAACGACATTCCCACTCCAAACCTATTGAATCAAAAGTAAATTGAGTAATTGTAAATGTTATGAGAAAACATTATTATTTGTCAATAAAATGTTGAGTTGCATACCGTTTGGCTTAACCATTCATGAAAAGATTCTGCGAATAACCTATTAATCTCGTGATGTTGTAATCTTCGTGAGCGTGAACGAGATCTTAAGATTTGTTTGTACTCACTATGTTAAAAACATGTTTAATTCGTTAAAAAATAAACAAATCAAAAAAAGATGAATATTTATCATATTCTAGAACTTACTTACATAATTGTTCAAGTGCATCGTGGTGGAAAAGAACATATCTATGTGCTTGTATCCAAGATCGGTCATCTAATTCTGCAATTTCAACTTTGCCGATTGGTTCTCCATAACTTTGAAATAAATAAGTTTCGGCCATGTTAGGATCATTGAGTCCGGCATTTCTACTTGGTCTATTCAATCTTGTTTCAACATCTTCTAAATATCTAGAACAGAATGTCATACACTCCTCTGCCAAGTAGCCTTCAGCAATTGATCCTTCCGGATAACGTTTGTTACGGCAATAAGACTTCAATTTGCTTAGGACCCTAAACACCATATACAACATTATCAAAACTGGTAACTATAGGTATAAAGGTGAATGCCTTTAAAATAAATTATCACCTTTCAATTGGATACATCCAACGATAGAAAATCGGCCCACCAATTATTGTTTCACGAGGGAGATGAATGACAAGGTGCACCATAATAGTGAAGAAGGAAGGTGGAAAGATCTTCTCCAAATTGCATAATGTCAAAGCGGCTCGATCTTGTACTTTTTCAAGTTCTTCAACATTCAGAACTTTGCCACAAATTGCTTTCATTATATAGGACAGTTCAATTATACAGGACGTTACCTTCTTTGACATACAGCATCGTAAAGCAACTGAAAGTAGATCTTGCATCAAGATGTGATAGTCATGTGATTTTAATGAATATAGTATTCGATCTTTAAGACTTACACATCGAGATATATTTGATGCATACGCATTCAGAACCTTTATATCCTTCAACACCGTGCAGAACATTTCTTTCTCTTCCTTTGACATTGCAAAAATTGTAGGCGGAAACCAATATTTTCCATTAGGAAGTACTTGGGAATGAAGATCACACCTAATTCCCATGTGAACTAAATTAAGTCGACTCTGAAGATTATCTTTTGATTTACCATCGACGTTCAAAATCGTCTAGATGATGTTCTCACAAACATTCTTCTCAATAAGCATCACATCAAGATTGTGGCGTAATATGTGATGCTCCCAATAAGGCAACTAAAAAAAAAACACTTCTTTTCTTCCACAAGTCCGCCTCATTAGGGTCATCCTCCTTGTCAGATTCATCATCAGATTCATCCCTCGATCGTCTATTTGTTTGCCTGTTAAATGGTTGATTTAGCTTTCCGTAACTGAAATCCATATCTTTTAACATGAATAAGATTTCAGATCCAATGGTCTGCTCAGGAGCTTTTCTCAACTCTTCAGTACCGTCAAATAAAGCCCTCTGAAATCTATAGCTATGATTTTCATCTAACCACCGACGATGCCCCATATAGCAGAACTTCTTCCCATTATATAACCACTGTGAACACGTTTGAGCAGCACAACAAGGACAAGCATAACTTCCTCTGGTACTCCAACCAGATAAATTCGCATATGCCGGGAAATCATTAATTGTCCACAGCAAAGTAGCACGTAGGTAAAAGTTCTCCTTTCTCAATACATCATACGTCTCAACACCCGCCCATAATTATTTTAACTCTTCAATAAGTGGCTGTAGATAATTGTCAATATCATTTTCGGGGCCTTTCTCTCTGGGGATAATCATAGATAATATCAAAGAAGATTGCTTCATGTAGAGCCATGGAGGCAAATTATAAGGAACAAGAACCACAGGCCAAGTACTGTATGAGGTGCTCATGATTTTAAAAGGATTAAATCCGTCAGATGCTAACCTAAGCCTTACACTCCAAGGATCACTTGCAAAGCTTGGAAATTTATTGTCAAATGATTTCCATGCTAAAGAATCTACAGGGTGCCTTAATAATCCATCATCCGTTTGTTGATCATGATGCCACGTCATAAACTCAGCTGTCTTTGACGACATGAATAGCCTTTGAAGCCTTGGGATTAGCGGGAAATATCACAAAATCTTGTTCGGCTTCCTTATTGACTGTGGCCCACATTCATCCTCATTAACATCTTCTGCATCTCTATTCATCCAACGAGATTTACAGCAAACATAACAAGACTGTTAATTGCTCCGATCACCTAATACAACATGCAATCATTTGGGCAACTATGAATTTTGTTGTACCCAAGGCCCAAATCTTTTATCACTTTCTTCATGTCTTTACATGATTGAGGGATTTTTGCAAACGGGAACATTTCTCTCAAAAGCTCTAACAGCATTGTCAAAGAGTTTCTGGTCCACCCTCCCAAACATTTTAAGTGGAAAAGGCGAATACAGAATGACATTTTCGAAAATTTTGATCCCTCATAAAGTTCTTCATTCATTTCACCAAGTAACGTTTAGAACTTCACCGCTTTTTCATTCGGTTGTTCATCCGATACACTTCTTCTCGTTTCCATAAAAGTATTCCCACCTATATTATAATCATCGGATGCAACATAGTTTGGTGGAAATGATTGGAAACCTTCACTCCGCATATTAAATGCATCCCGCATCATACCTTCCATGTCATCTTCTCTAACATACTGACGGTAACCACTATACGGATAACCCAGATTAATCGTCGAAGACGCTCCACTAGGTGTACACTCTCCATGGAAAATCCATTTTTTATACCCCCGAATGAAGCCATCAACAATTAGATGTTCGTAGACAACTTCACGATAATGCCAATAGATATTGCCACACTTCTTACATGGGCAAAGAATCATATTCTCTTGGCTTGAATTGTGAAATACAGAATCTAAAAAAGATTGAACTCCATTTTGATACTCGTTGCTTGCCCTTGAGAAATTCATCCAAGTCCTATCTATTTCGTAGTTGTTGAAGTCTAAAGTTGGTAATAAGTTACACGGGTAAGTTGTTTATTATGTAAGTCTTGATACGATATATATTTGTGTTTTATGTAAGTTATGTAGATTATGTAAGTTATGAAATTTGAACTTTAAACTATATGCTTTTAAGGAAATTATTAGATTAAACTACATGTATTAGTTAAGTTATGTAAGTTGTTATGTATGTTATGTAAGTTATGTAAATCTTTAAACAATGATCAATATTATTATATTGATGAATGACATTTATAAGTGGCCCTTCAGTCGTTGAAATTTTTAAATCTTTTTTAAGGTCGATAGAATTATTTATAAGCTCCATAGAACTTTTTTTGAAATCTTTTTTTTATACAAATACCTTTAAAAATATTAAATATTAAAATCAAACATTATTAATATAAAAATAGTAATTTGAATATAATAATATCAAAAAGAATCGTAGTTTAATTTTTATAAGTAAATTGGAAATAAATTAAGGTTATATAAATATTTAATAGTAAATGAGCTCGATAGAACTTTTTTCAAGTCTTTTTGAATTTTTTAACATTCATCATACGTGGCGTTGTTACACCTAGGGAGGATCCATTATATCTTATAGCTCGATATAAGGCAACCCGTCAGGTTTCCAGCCTATATACTTTGAATCTTTAAAATATTTAAAATAAGGTTGGAGAGAAGGTGAGCTATTGTTGTAATTTTAATGGACAAGCAAGCCACATGGTAATAAATATTCAATAGTAAATGAGCTCGATAGAACTTTTTTCAAGTCTTTTTGAATTTTTTAAGATTCATCATACGTGGCGTTGTTACACCTAGGAGGATCCATTATATCTTACAACTCGATATAAGGCAACCCGTCAAAGTTTCCAATTATATACTTTGAATCTTTAAAATATTTAAAATCAGGTTGGAGAGAAGGTCAGCTATTATTGTAATTTTAATGGACAAGCAAGCTAGATGGTAATAAAATTAATTCATACTTATTCATACTTAAGTTGAATCAAATAATAATTAAGTTGAACCAAATATAAAAACTTATTCATACTTATTCATACTTCAAATAATAATTAAGCTACAAGAATCAGGTCTGGTTCAAGTTAGTTAAAGGGCTGCAATTCATACATTTGATTAATGTTATGAAATAAAGGGTGTGCTTGTTTTTCTATCCCACAAAGGATATCCCACATGCGCATATTACTGTAAGTTGAACTATACCTCATGGTTAAGTAAGCAAAATTTTACAAACACATACAAGCATATCTAAATAACCAAATTTCACTTGCAACATAACCAATTCATACATTGCTCACTTGACTAACATTAATCATTTTTCATGTCATTTAGCCAAATCAAAACATGTCAATTTCATATGCTATAAATCATGCTGAAATTTCATATACACAAGTAAATCAATTTATATATATTCGGTCATTTAATATGACTTCAATAAAACAGTTAAAACATGTTCATTCTTGCCATCATAAACCAAACATAAATAGTCAAATATCATAGCCGAACATACAATAACATACATATATATATATATAAAACAATTTGACCTTTACATCCCAAATCACCAAAATTCATGACATAAGTACATATGTATTCATTTATCTATTATCAACCAAATATAACAGCTCATCACTGCCATTTCCCAAACTAATAAATAAACAAATTACAATCAAAATGTAATTCAATAATAAACCATACCCAAAACACATCCAACAACCATACTTAATTCACTTGAGCCAAATTATAACAACCACAAATGCATATCATACCAATTAACAATCTTACCAAGATGAGCTAATTATAAACCATACTTATCATTACTTCATACCAAATCATATATCTAAGTAAAATGATTTTTTTCAAAATCATCATGATGAAACTATTATTTATGAGAATTTTGACTAAAACGTACCTTAATAATTTCAACAAGCTGGTCTACTCCATTCTCACCAGGAAACAGAGGCTGGAGTCAGAAAAATAGTATTTGTTAAGTAATTGAAAGTGAAAATGCATATAAATAAGCAAAAAAAGTATGCAATGAAACACGTGCTCGATAGTACCTAGAACTGATGTAAGATATGTTTGGTTCCCCTTTCACCTGACAAAGTAGTTTTTCAACAACCTGGTCTACTCCACTCTCACCAGCAAACAGAGGCTGGAGTAAAAAAAGTTGTATTTCTTAAGTAAGTTAAAGCAAAAATGCATAGAAATAAGTTAAGTAATTTAGCAACAAAACATGTACCTAGAACAGATGTTAATGGCTGTGGTGTATTTAGTTGCACCAAATATTAATTTAGGTGCTCGATAGTACCTAGAAAAGATGTAAGATAATAAGAGTAGCACCAAATATATTTCCGTTCAAGCAAATATAAAAACTTGATCAATATCAAAACTTGATCAAATATAAAATTTTAATAAAAATCTAAAATATTAAATATTAAACTAAAAATATATTTCTTTATAAATCTGAGTAAGTCTAAAACGAGATTAAGTGAATCATTTAAAAATATGAAATAGAATTGAATAAAATTTTAAACCTATAATTTGGATTGAGTCAAATTCGGACAAACATAAAAAATGCTAATATCGTATATAAGCTCAACCTAAACCTGACTCAACCTAATCTCTAGTTTAAGTCATTTACCAATACACCAGTGACTGATTGAGACAGCTGATTATCGATTCATTGGTAGAGATATTTTTTCAATACTACCTAAATGGGAAGTAGAAAGCTATAGTCTTCATCACCACATGTTACCAATTGATGATATAAAAGACCAATGAGAGTCTTCATATAATGACGTGCACATGCTAATAATGCAAAGTTGTTTGTAGGCAACATTAAAGAAATAAGACAGCCTTTTTCTTCTTGTTTCCAGAAGCATGCATATTTTTCTAGTGGGGTAGATCAACATCCTCTTTGACTAAAGGATCAAATCATATAATTGTCGGCTACCTTAGCCTTTTTTTCTTTTTTTTTTCTAGATTGTTGATAAAATTCCTCATTGTTTAAAGTTTAAGGCTTCACAGGAACTAAGCTGAAGACTAAGCCTTTTAATGTAAAGGGATAATTTCATGAATTAAAAATATTCCATACGAAGAAAATGCATGTAGTAAGGGAAAATAAGATTTGTATGATCATTCCAAGAATCTCATCAATTTCAGTTCAGTTGATTATATCAGCAAACACTCGTGAAACCAAAGAAAGCTATCAGAACAAAAAACTATGCCACATGGCTCCAGCTTAAGTGTTCTATGCAGATATGTTCAATTTTTTTGGAAGATCTTGGAGGGGTTATATCCTTATAGTCAATGTCTATATATGCATCAAACATGGATAAACACTTCGAGAAAAATGAATAGTCAAAAAACATAAAATCTGAACGCTATTGATATAGAAAGCTGGGTTCACGAACTGCCAACTAAATAATAACTATGAATAGAGTCTAAGCTGATTGAATATTAACTTAGTTGGCATTGACATTGACATTGTTGCCGGTGCAAGAGGACGTGGATTCAAACATACTCAAGTGCATTTTATCCCCCATTTAATCTAAGGTAGCTCCACAAAAGTAAAAAAAGACACCATATTAAATTCTATACCACTTCACATGTAGACAACCCAGCATTAAACTCCATCTAGTTACTCTTAAACCCTATTTTTGTGTTTTCTTTACCGCCTATGAAGCCTCTGTAGCTGAAACTTTAAAAAAACAACATTCACAGTGGAAGAACTTCAGTAGATATAATACCTGAATACAGTCAACATCAATGCATCATGTAATATCCTGATTTTGGGCCTAGTCGGAATAGTGGTTTCGTGACCACAAAATCCAAGATAGAAATAATTATTTTATGATTATTTTAAGGTCTATGATATGATTGCATGATTGTGTGAAAATTTCGTGAAGAAATTTTATGCATAAAGTGCTTAAATTGAAATTAGGGACTAAATCGAATAATTTGCAAAACTTGTATTCTAGAAGTTTATAGTATGAAATTGTTTTGAAATATTAATTAGGAGGTCTTAAATAGAAATTTTACCAATCTCTAAGTCTATGGACAAAATTGGACATGGATGGAATTTTGGAAAGTTTAGTAGTAAGGGCATTTTGGTCATTTAGGGGTAAAATGAATTAAAATACAAAATTAAAAGCCAATTTTGCTCATCTTCAACCCCATGGCCGAATATAGCAAGGAGAAACCATGGCTAGGGTTTTTCAAGCTTCCAAGCTCGATTGTAAGTCCGTTCTAGCCTCGTTTTTAATGATTTTTACGTTTTTTGGAGTCCCGGTAGCTCGATTTAGCTTATGCTAGCAATAATTTAACCTAGGGTTTATATTTGGAAAAATACCCATAGGTGAAATTTGTGTATTTTGGTGTTTTATGATAGAATATGAGGTTTTAAATTATGTTAGACAACTTGTGCTACTCGGTTTTAAGTGAAAACGAGGAAAATGGTTTAATCGGTAAAAATACCTAATAGTCATAAGTACATGTTAGAGTGAGAATTTGATGTTGCCATAGAAGGGAAAAATGATCAGCATGTCATAAAACATAAGAAAATAGGCTAAAGTTTAATTTACGAGCTTTGGGGAAAAAGTGTAAATAGGCAAAAGTTTAGGGGCAAATTTGTAATTTTTCAAAAATATGATTTTGGGTCAATTTGAATAATGTGAGTCCTAATTAGACTATATTTTAAATGATAGAGCAAGGAAAACTGAAATTCGGGCTAAAATGGGGAAAATACCAAGTTGTGGACGAAATGGTAAAAGTAGCCATTTTCGCATACGAGGTAAGTTCATGTGTAAATAATGTAGCATAATTGTTATTTTTAAGTTATTGATGTTAATTATATGATATGCTGATTTTTTTTATTGTGAAATATTATGCTTTGTGGTTAATGTTGAGTAATATGCAAATTATGTTTACTACTTGATAAATATGAATTGCTACCGAGTATCGGTTCCGATATTCCATGGAAGACGGCAATGTGAGATCGAGGAAAAAAAGCCCGTTTGAACCTTAGGAATAGATTAGGATACAAATGACATGTCACTAGGATGGTTGAGCATCCGAACTCGTTGAGTTGAGTCCGAGTTCACTTATGGATGCAAATGTCCGAACTCGTTGAGTTGAGTCCGAGTTCGAGAGATGTAACTAGGCATCCGAGCTCGTTGAGTTGAGTCCGAATTCACTTATGGATGCGAACGCCCGAGCTCGTTGAGTTGAGTCTGAGTTCACTTATGGGCGGGTTACATGGTAGCTTGGCTACATATGTGGCACTTATGTGCAAACTTTCCATGTATCCAATTATATTCCGATGTGTTCAACGGGTAAAGTTCTACTGAAATGGAGGAATACTCAAGATGAAAGGGACGTATTGGTAAGTGTTGTGAAATGGGTACTTTGAACAGGTATGTACTTAACCCTCGGGTTGAAAAATCGATATAACAACAATATGGTAAGATGATAAATGAAAATGTGATATGAATGTCTTGGTGATGATTATGCAAATGATGTTTTATGTTTGCTTATATAGTTATGTTACTTGCTATTTGCATGTGAACTTACTAAGCATTTATGCTTACTCCCTCCTTTTCATTCCTTGTAGTTTTGACAAGCTAGCTCGGAAATCGAGAACGGTCGGAGGCTCACTCACACTATCCGTATACCATCTTGGCATAATGGCTTGTATATTTTGAGTATGGCATGTATAGCATTATAATCATTTTGTATATATGGTCTTATGATATGGTTATTGAGTGGTATGGAAATGCTTGGTAATGATTAGCCATTGGAATGGCTAATCATGATCATATTTGGTGCTATGTATGTCAAATTGCTAGCTAATCCATGGAAACCATGAAATAGGTAAAATTTACCATAAAATGGATTCAGACAGCAGTAGTGATGTGAATTTGAAAAATCACTAAAAATAGTAGAAATGGAATTAAATAATGAATAAGTTATGGAATTGAAGCTTGATGAGTCTATTTTCATATGGAAGAAGAGAAACAGGTATATGAGTTATATTTTATGAGATGTTTAAATTTTTGTGAAACAGGGCCAGAGCAATTTCTGGATCCCCTGTTCTGACTTTGTAAATTCACCATAACTTTTAAAAAGATAATTATATGTCATGCTTTATATGTACAGATTCCTTATTGAGTCTAGTATTATTTGAGACAAACGGTATAGTCATTGAAGCTCTGTAGAGGGAGATATCTGATTCGTAATACACAGAGGTCAGAGTAGTCGAACCCTGAAACAGGGGATACTTTAACTAATAAACTGTACTAATTGGCCTGACCAAAAATTCTAGAAAAAAATTAGTAGATAGATATATGAGTCTAGTTTCAGGAAAAATTTACAGAATTGGATTTCGAGTTTCGGAACTTGAGATATGATTTTTAAAGCGACTGTGATGCAGTTAGCTAGCTTGTCTGGAAATTTTAAAATGAATTGTATGAGCTGTTTAAGTAATGAATTAAGTCTATTAACACCTCTTGTTCGACTCCGGCAACGGTCTCGGGTACGGGGAGTTACACATCATCAGCTTTGAAAGCAACCTAAGTCATGTATGCCACCAAGACCATCAACATGTTAGGGACGGGGGAACAGATTTAGGGAAAAAAGTATGGGGAAAGGGAGGATTTGGGGAAAATGTTAGGGAAATGACTATGGGGAAAAGAGGGGATTTGGGGAAAATGTTAGGGATTTTGAGTTTGGGGAATTAGGGGAGGAAAGGGAAAAGAGTTAGGGATTTGCGATTTAGGAAAGGAAGAACCGAAATAGGGAAATGACTTAGCAAAAAACTAAACTGATTTCGGGTAAAGGAGATAAACTTCAGGGGAGAAAAAACGACAGCGTTTCAAATAAGGAGAATTTGTGGCGTTTTCAACAAAGCGCTGCTAATGAGATCTTTTGCGGCATTTTATACGAAGCCCCGCTAATGCCACTTCTATCTACACTACAAAACGACGCCGTTCTAAATTAAAGTTGATTACAATTTGTGGCGTTTTCTATAAAAATGCAGCTAATATTCATATGAAACGACGCCGTTTTACTTTAATGTACAATTAAATTTTGTGGCATTTTGTTAAAAACGCCGCCATTTCCTATCATTTGTGGCTTTTTATATATAAACGCCACTAAAACCTTTGATAATAAAAAATATTTTTTAAAAATTGATCAAATTTTAAAACTATATATTTAGAATTTCTTCTAAATTATATCCAAATAATGTTATTGTAGTACAAAATATATATTTCATATATTTATATTAGGTGTATGCAATATATAAATTAATACACATTTTAAAATACATCAATATATCTTTATATTGAATAAATATAAATATTATGTATGCAATATATAAATTAATGAAATAAAAACATGATGCTATTTATATCAATAATTGTGTTAATATTTTACAATATCTAGATCGAATTATAGTTCGTGTACACAATTGCACAGTAACCCATTTTTCATCCGTTCGTTGTTCATGTATGCTTTTGGGATTTAACCTATCTTGATATATTTATTTTTAAAAATAATAATTTATATTTATCTTATTTAGATTTATATTATAAAAAAATCCAAGATACACAAGTTATGTAGTTCACCATATTTATCCCCAAACCCTAAAAATTAAATCATAAACCCCACACCCCAAAACCCTAAACCCCAAATCATAAACCCTAGATCTTAGACCAACATCACCTTAAACCCTAAATATATATATATATATATATATATATATTACAAGGGACAAAGATAATTAAAAAGGAATTTTATTGCTTATCTAAACTCTAAACCTCTTAACCCCTATCCCATAAACACTAAACCCTTACACCTTAAACTCCAACCTAACCCCTAAACCTTAAATCATAATCCCTAAACCCATAATTCATCATAAACCTTAAAATACTAGTTAACTTTTAAACCTTAAACCCTAAACCATATATCTTAAACCATAGTTAACTCATAAACCTTAAACCCATATATCTTAAACCATAAACCTTAAACTATAATGATAATTAATTTAATATTTTAAATTCAATACTATCTCTTTTCCGATTATATAAGAAAATATTTAATATATTGTATAACCATAAATTTTAATAATTATTGTTTTAGGGGTTATAGATTAGTGTTTATGATTTTTTTGGGGTGGGCTTATATGACTTTTAGCGGCGTTTTACCAAAAGCGCCGCTCATGTTCTGGTCTTTAGCGGCGTTTTACCAAAAACGCCGCTATTGCTCTGTATTTTACAATTTTTGCGGCGTTTTTTATAAAACGCCGCTAAAGCCCTGTTTTCATGTAGTGAATACTGGTATGAAATGGTTTAATTATTTGATCACCTTTTTCCATGCCAAAATTTTATTTTTATTTGATTTAAAATTTTACAATTTTTATATTGTGAATTTGGTGTGAAATGAATGTGTACTAAAAGATGCAATTTTACAGGTAATTTACTACCCATCACCAGTGCTCCAAAGCTTGAGATTCTTTTATTGTGGGGAAACAAACTTAGCTGAAACATTCCCAACTCTATCTCCAATGCTTCCATGTTGAAAGAACTAGAGTTGGCAGATAATTTATTCTCTGGCCCAATCCCTAAAACGCTTGGCAACTTAAGACACCTTGAATGGTTCCAAATTTCAAACAATAATTTGATCAGAGGACCTACTACTGATCATGAATGGACCTTTCTTTCTTCTTTGGCAAATTGTAAGCATTTGAGAATAATAGATGTTTCAAGAAATCCATTGAGTGACGTTCTTCCAACTTATATCGGGAACCTTTCAAAATCCCTTCAATACTTTTATGCCTCTAATTGTGAGATTACAGACAATATTCCTATGTAAATAGGTAGCTTAAGCAACCTATTGCTTTTACAACTTGGCTATAATAAATTAAGTGGATTTATTCCAACACCAATAAGAGGACTGCGAAATTTGCAAGGTTTACAACTTTCCTGTAACAAATTATAGGGCCTATATCAGAAAGCCTTTTCAGTTTGGAGAGAATATACTACTTGTATTTAGGGCGGAATAGGTTGCTTGGATCCATACCTTCTTGTTTGGGTAATATTTCTTCTTTGAGATATCTTTACTTAGATTCCAACACATTGAGTTCTATAATACCCTCAACTTTGTGGAATCTTAAAGATATCTTAGAAATAGATTTTATCATCAAACCATTTTTACAATTCATATGCTATTGATGTTGGAGATTTGAAGAGTCTACTAAAACTAAATTTATCAAAGAATCTTCTCACGGTCGATATCTTATCCACATTTAGGGGTCTTCAAACTTTGATTTCATTAGATTTATTAAATAATATACTACATGGTCATATCCCTGAATCATTAGATGGTTTGATTAGTTTGGAATTCTTGAATTTATACAATAACAATCTCTCTGGAGCCATTCTCAAATCTTTGGAAAAGCTTTTAGATCTAAAGTATTTTATTATGTCTTTTAACAGACTTGAAGGGGAAATTCCCACCGAAAGATGTTTTTTAAACATTTCTAGCACATCATTCATGAAGAATTTTGCACTTTTTGGTCTACCTAGATTGCTAGTCCTACCTTGAAAAAACGACATCTAAGAAAACTCCCAAATGAATATATTGCATGCTTTAAGGTATGGTTTACCAACAATTGGTATTGTCATAGTACTAATAGTCTTAACTATTATGTATAGAAGATGCCAAAGTAGGAGTACAACTCTACCAATTAAGGATGATTTGTTGTCTTTGAAAACGCTGAGAAGAATTTCACATGCTGAACTTTCACAAGCAACTAATGGATTTGAGGAAAACAACATGCTTGGTTCAAGGAGTTTTGGATATGTATATAAAGAGAGGCTTTCAGATGGAATGGAAGTTGCAATAAAAGTTTTCAATTTGCAAACAGAAGGAGTGTTTAGGAGTTTTGACATTGAATGTGATGCTACGCGTAATATAGTTTATCATAATATTGTGAAGGTCACTACTTGCTGCTCAAGTGTTGACTTCAAAACCTTGGTGCTTGATTACATGTCTAATGAAAATATTGAGAAATGGTTATATTCTTAAAACTATTTCCTTGATATCATACAAAGGGTTGACATAATGATAGATGTTGCGTTAGCTATAAAACATCACCACAACGGGCATCCAACACCTATAATTCATTGTGACTTAAAACCAAGCAATATTTTAGTAGATGAAGACATAGTTGCACATGTGGGAGATTTTGGCGTTGCCAAATTGTTGGGAGAATGTGATGTAGTGAAGTAGACCATGTCTCTTGCAATTATCGGGTATATGGCACCAAGTGAATTTTTTTATTTTTGTATTATTATTTTTCTAAAATGCATTTTATATTTTGTTTCATGTGTATGTGGATATATATTTGAATAATCATTTTAGAAATAATTAAGGATTAACGATGCTTTAATTATACTTGTAATACAAAATTTGGATCAATAAGAATTGTTTCTATAAAATGTGATGTCTATAATTATAAGATTGTCCTTATAGAAACTTTCACAAAGAAAAAGCCAACTGATAAATTTTTTGCTGAAGAAGTGACTATAAAGCATTGGATGGAAATTTCATTTCCCAAAGGAGCATGAAAATCCCCAAACCCTATGAGAGGAAGGGAAAAAATCACGTCAAATGTAAAGAAAAAGAAAAAGAAATTGAACAAAATTAAATTTGATGTGGAATTTGTTTTAATACATTTAATTTGAGTTGGAAAAGGTTAATGATGTGGCATAAAATAATTGGATAGGACCATATTTGAGGTAGTGGGAAGGGTCCATGGAATAATTTCTCTATGTTATCAAATAGATGAATGATAGTTATTGGGATCAAACTAATGATTTTGAGGACGTTAATGGTTAATTTGGTGGAGAGGGTGGAAAAGAAACAAATAATTCATTATATGTATATAATTATGCAATTCAAGTAATATATTGTAGGTTTCATACATAAAAGTTTCATAGAAGGTTCAAAGGCAATTAAATGACTTGTAAGTTTGTTGAACTTCTTTGAAAGGCCCAAAGGCAATTGAACATTTACAAAATAGTCTTTGTAACGCCCCAAAAATGTATATTTTTGTTTTTGTCAAAATATGAAACAACTATGTGTCTGCTTCAAGAGTTAAGTGTTCTGGTGTGTGTGAGAGGTCCCAAGTTCAAGCATTGATTTGGACAAGTTTTGGTATTTTTATGAATAAAACCCTATCTCTGGTCAGTATACTTATAGTTAAAAGTTGGTAAAAATCTATTAAAATGGGCTTGCTGGTCTGGTGGCTAAGGTGTGTGTTGGCGGGTAGGAGGTTAGGAGTTTAAGTCCTTGCGCGAGCAAGGGAATTATTTTTGTTGGTTGGCCGTGTGGCATGGTAAAGTCCTAGTCAAATTGAAATTTTGAGTAGTGGAGTTGTTGTGGGAGGTTAGGAAGAGAATTAAGGAGATGAGTTACCAGATTTTTAGGCATTATCTTTTTGTTTAGTTTTTTTTTTTCAAATTTCAGACTCTTTTCCACCTTTCTGACGTTTCTCTCTTGCCCCCACTCTTAATTTTTAGTTTCCTCTTTTTTCTAAATAATAAATCCTTGCTGCTGAATTTCCTTTGAATTCTCCTTTCGTTTTCATTGTCTTTCTTCATCTTTTCCCTTTTGTGCAAGCGTGCAATTGTGTTGTACGGTAAGTATTCATTTTATTAAACTCGAATGTTAATCTGGATAAGGGATTAAGGGGTGTTTTGTTGACTGTTTAGGAGTCGATCATGAGGCTGGAATTAACGTTCATCGATTTGACTCGAAGTGGTGATCGTTTGGTAAGCGTATAAGGTATGTGTTTTCTTGTGTTGTTTGGGCCAGTGGTTTTGGCTTTGAATTCATTCTTAACTTTGTTGAACTCTTCATTATTGAGGAATGGTTATTTTTACAGCAGCGAATTGTTTCGGTTTCTATCTCCCTCGTGTTGAGTAGTGGTGGAATTGTGCGAAGTTAGAAGGTAAGTGATGAGCGGACAAGCTTAGACCTTTTGGTACGTGAATACGGTTTAATCTTAGTTTAAGACCGATTCTAAAGTTGGGATTGTCGATTATAGGTTTTTGGTGATCTCGGGATTGCGTAAGCAGTGAAAACGATATAGATGTGTACCCAAAACGTAGAAAATGGGATTCAGTGAAATGCTGAAATTACTTGCTGTCAAGAAATAAGAGGAATAAGAGAAAATGATGTGAAAAATTGTAGAGAAAGGAAATAATGGTGTTATAAACTTGGAAATCAACATTCTGCACTAAAATAGTTTTGGGCAGCAGCAGTAGTCTAAATTTGAAAAATCATCAAAAATAGTGGAAATTGAGTTAGAGGTTGAATAAAATATGAAATTAACTTTTATTAAGTCCATTTTTTCATGGAAGAAATAGTGTAAGAAATGGAATTGTAAGTTATGAGATATAATGAATTTTGTGAGGAAAGGTCAGAATGGTTTTGGGTTCCCCTGTTCTGAATTTGGAAAATCATCAAAAATTGTAAGAAAATAATTATGGGCTCAAATTTATATGTTTAAATCCTTAATTTGTCGATTTTCAAGAGAAAGAAACAGAAACATCATCCAAATTCCGTACTAAGAGATAAATAATTTTTAGTAAGGAAAGGTTGAAGCTGTTAAATAGTAGAATCGGGATAAATTTGAAGATTTTATTGTACTTATTTGATAAACTGTAAATTCTAAAAATTTAAAGGTAGAAAGGTATTTGAGTATAGTTCCAAAAACATCAAGCAGATCTTAATTTGGAATTTTGTAGCTCAAGATGTAAATAATTTAGTAACAATGACTCAAGTAGACAGCTTTGAAGGAACATATAAGTAAATAGTGAAAACATATATGAATATTTAGCTAGCATGGGTTACATTAAAAATGGGTCACGTGGCAAAGGCCAATTTGGGTTGAGTGGGCCACACGGGCAGGCCACATGGGCGTGTGAGCCTATTTGGCTAAAAGGTTGTCTAAGGTTGCACGGGTCATCCAAGTCAACTGTTGACCTACTGAAGGATCAGTAAGCCCTACTTAGACCCCTATATGAGTGATCTGTCTGTCTAATTTTTTGTATCAAGCATGAATTATGATATTTGAATGTATGTACTGTAACTGCATAATAGCATGACATCTTTTGTATGTTACATTGCATCGGGGTGGGTTATTGTTTTTTGGAGGAAGTGTCTTAAAGGCTATTAAGCATGTTATTTGGTAGCTCTGTTGCAAATTTCTAATTATGTGCCGCATTTCTGTACAACATGGTGTGTTGGGATGGGTGGTTTGATTTAATCCCCACATGGTGTGTAGGGATGGACGGAGATGGTGTGTAGAGGTTGGTGGGTAGGATTCTGACTTCCTGCTATTGCATATTGTATCTGAGATAGGCCAAGACCCTAAATTATCTGAGACTATATTCAAATGGGCCAAGACCCAAACTGAATCTGTAATGGGCTCAGGCCCCAAACTACAATTGATTATTTCCTGATGTGTATCTGTATGTAAGTTTTTTGTGGGGACTACACACTGAATTTGCAAAAACTCACCCCTTTTTCTGTTTAATCTGTACAGGTAATCCCCAGACTTAGGAGAATCGGTGTAGCGGAGGGCTCGACGGTGACCACCATTATTGAACTGCTTTATTATAGCTTTTGTTTTTATATTATTTTGGGTATTTATTATTGTAATGTTGGGACTTTGGACCGTTTGGTTTAAATTTGGGATTTTATACTATTTTTATGGACTTTTTTTTTGTTTTGCAACTCTACAAAACACGATTTTGCTAAAAACTAAGATTTTCTTTTTCGTAAAATAATTGGTGTAACACCCCAAACCCGGCCCAGACGTTATGGCCGAATTTGACGTGCCACATTGGAGTTGAAAACCCATGTTCCATTTTAGTGTCTTAAAAACCATATATCTTGTTAAGTTAAAAACCATATATCTTGTTAAGTTAACAAAGTGAATGGAAGCTAGGCACCAGGTAGGTATCCGAGACAGAGGAGGTGAGCCATGAAGGCTGCTTAAGTACCAAGCTCTTTAGTTGGATCCAATCCTAGACATGCCCACACCCATTGCCACACTTTGTTATATCGAGTTTAATATTTGTTTAAGTGGACCTCTTTGATAAATCGAATAATCATGGTGTCGTGATATTTTGAAATCAAGTATCGTTTTGAAATCACGTCCTAAGTCTAGCCCATTTGAATAATTATCAACCAGTTTTAAAATTATTAAAAATAAAATAATCCCGAAAAGAAATAAAAGAACAGGTAAAATGGCCTTATTACAACCCAAGAATAAATAATAATTAAAGGAAATTTAAAGAAAACCAATGCTTAGTTAAAATCCCAAAGGTGATCACCGCGGCCACTCTGAATCCCCTCCGGCTCCAAGTCCCCACATCAAGGCTCACCTGCAAGGTTAAGGAAAGGGGGTGAGTTTGGAAACTCAATGTGCAACAAGCCTTTTTCAGAGCCCAAATCAATATCAGCCTGTTGAGCCTTAGCCCAAGTCTAATCTTAATATGTATATACTGGGCCGTAGCCTTTTCATAAATCATAAAACTAGGCCAAAGCCTTTTCACTATAAACGGTATGGCCCATAGACCCATTTCAATATCACATGTATCGTCAATAAAAACAAATGAATGCAAGCCCATTTGGGGAGACTACTCATGTAACACCCCAAACCCGGCCCAGACGTTATGGCCGAATCTGACGTGCCACATTAGAGTTGAAAATCTGAGTTTCGTTTTAGTGTTTAAAAAACATATATTTTGTTGAGTTAACAAAGTGTATGGAAGCGGGCACCGTGTAGGTATCCGAGATGAGGAGGTGAGCCATGAAGGTCGCTAAGTACCAAGCTCTTTGATTGGAACCAATCCTAGACATGCCCACAACCATAGCCACACTTTGTTATATCGAGTTTAAATTTGTTTAAGTGGACGTCTTTGATAAATCAATTAATCGTGGTGTTGAGATATTTTGAAAACAAGTATCGCTTTGAAAACACGTCCTAAGTCTAGCCCATCTGAATAATTATTAACCAATTTTTAAAGTTATTAAAATTAAAATAATTCCGAAAAGAAATAAAAGGAAAGTTAAAATTGGCCTTATTACAACCCAAAAATAAATAGTAATTAAAGTAAATTAAATGAAAACCATCACTTATTTAAAAGCCCAAAGATGATCACCGTGGCCACTCTGAATCCTCTCCGGCCCAAGTCCCCACATCAAGGCTCACCTGCAAGGTTAAGGAAGGGGGGTGAGTTTGGAAACTAAGTGTGCAACAAGCCCCTTTCAGAGCCCAAAAAAATAACGGCTTATTGGGTCTAAGCCCATGTAACACCCTAAACCCGGCCTGGACGTTATGACTGGATCTGATGCGCCACATTGATGCGTTCAAAACATTCCGTATTACTTAGTTTAGAAAATCTGAGTTGGTGTTGTAAAAGACACTTTTAAAGGTAGGTTAAAGTGAATAGAAGCATGCACCGGTAGGAAACCGTAAAAAGAGGAGGTGAGTCCGCTTGACCGCTTAAGTACCAAGCTCTTCTGGATCCAATCCTAGACATGCACACCACCATTGCCACACTCTAACATCTCGTATAATTTTGAGAAAATCGTTTGATTATGTCCGTCTTAAGAAAATGTTTAAGTTGAAAACGTTTGTTTAAAATATTTATTTCCTTGGAAAAACATTTACTTTATGGAAACATTGCGCGTCATCGTGATCTTTTAAAAATCAAGTAGTTTTTATAAAACGAACCCTAGTGCTAACCAGGTTTAATAATCCCCAAAATAAAAATAATTAAAAAGAGCGGCCTTATTACAACTTTAAACATAATAAAATAAAATAATCCAAATTAAATGCTAAACTTATTTAAAATTGGCAATCCATCTTCATAGCCACTCTGAATCCCGCCTACTCCAAGTCCACCAACTAGGGCTCACCGCAAGGAGGGAAGAGGAAGGGGTGAGTTTGGAAAACTCAGTGTATCTGAAACCCATCCAAAGCCCAATTCACTCGAGCCCATTGGGCCTAAGCCCTATTCAGATAACAAGACACGAGAGGTCAAGCCCTTTTCGAATCTGATGAGCAAGGCCTTAGCCCCTTTTACATAACAAAGGGGCCCATAGGCCCGCTTCAAGAACATGAGTATCAATGAAATAATGAATGCAAGCCCATCCGGGAGACTACTCAACCCACCAACAGCTACACCGCCTGCATCAGCCCTACACACCATGTGGGAATATCTCAACCCACCCAAATTTCACACACACACAGTTGCGACAACGCGCACAAATTTCATCGATTGAGGCAAAGCCTCCAAGACGTGGATGAACCACTTTCAGATTTCCTCCATTAATACCCCAACCCCATGCAACAGATATTAATAAAAGCATATCATGTAAAATACAACATTGATCAATCATGCGTTCACCAATTTAAAACCCTAGGGTATATCGGTAATTTTGCTCTTTAGGGTAATTTGGTAATTTTGCTCTTTAGGGTAATTTCGTGATCTCGCCATCGCACAAGCTAATTCAGTAATTTTATCGCTTTTATGCAATTTGATTCCACCATCTACCTAACGAGCTAATTTGCCCATCTCTTACCCATATTGGTCCGTAAGCCCATTGGGCCCGCTTTTGGCCCATCAAGCCCCTTTTTCCGAAATACGCTAAAGCATCACGCTGAACGTGCTTACTACCTTGCGGTGCGGATCTAACAATTCCTCTATGACTTGAGAGCATTCACATACTTACATGACCATGAAATGCCGGAATTTCGGCATTTCGCTTTTCTTAATTGAACTAAGAAAGGGTGTTCTAGACACACCGATTCATGACGACCGCTTCTGAGATCCCTTTCGATGTCATTTTTGCCAAAATCGATAGTTAGCTCCGAATCCGATTGCTCCAATGAACCACGCCTTAGATTCAACGCTAAGAAGACTCCTTACTCCCACTTGATTTCCACGCAATCTAGTGTAGATTTATCTATCAAACGACGGTGAACTCGATTCCCCAAAGTCTTGAAGTTTCGGCTATAAGCCCCCAAATCTATGGTTTTTCGACTTTTGTGTGATGAAGAAGATGATAATGTGGGGCTACAACCTTGAAGTAGAATTGCGGTCAGAGATCTAGGATTAAGAAAAGATAATTGCAAATTAATAAAAACAAAAGAACATAGGAGAACACGGCTTTGAAGAAATCGGCACAAGCAATGATCACAGGATTTCGCTTTTATGGATTCGCAAAAGTATTGATGAATAGCAGGTATGATGAATAGTTTTGAAGAAGAAGAAAGAAAAAATAGAAGAAGAGGAATAGGGAGGTGGTAGTTTAGGCTAGAGAGGAAAAAGAGAGGAAAAACAACCCTAAGGTGTTAAAGCGAAGAAAACGGCACCACTCAATACCCTAAGTGCCAAATACTAACAACATAGCCCCTGTCGATTTTTCCTCTTCAATTCCCATAATTCGCCAACTCCTAGCCTCATCCAAATCCCTTAAATCTCTCCCTTATCCCTCCTTAATCCAAGCATTTAAACCGATCCAACTCTCCTTTAGCAAAATCCACCGAACTCCAACACTTACCCTCCCGCACTAAAAAATAAATGCATCTATTTGCCAACACAGGAATCGATCCCTTGCCTTCCCAAAGCTCCACACGCCACTTTTCTAGGAGCCTAGTGGCGCCACCCTTGCCACTTAACCAAGGCTCTTTTGTGATGCAATTTACCCATCACTCCACTTAAGGCCACTTAGCCGAACCCCTAACTCCTAAGTCATAAATTCCAAAAATTCAACTGGTTTTGGCCAACTCATGGGCCTTCTATAAGCCCATTTACCTACTCAAAATACTAATTCCACATCCAAATACAAAATTTTAAAAATCTTTACAAAATATTGAAAATCGCGAATAAACCCGAAAATCGGATGTTACAACTCTACCTCCTTAAAGAAATTTCGACCTCGAAATTTTACCTTATCGTAACAGTTGAGGGTATTGTTGCTTTGCATAGCCTCCTCGATCTCCCGGTAGCTTCCTCCTTGCCATGGTTTCTCCAAAGTACTTTCACTAGTGGAATTGATTTCCTTCTCAACATCTTGACGTCACGATCAAGTATTTGCACGTTTCCTCTTGAAGGTTAAATCTGGTCAGACTTCAATTTCAAAGAATCGGTATGATATGAGTTGGGTCGATCGATACCGCCTCAACATGGATACATGAAAATGTTGTGGATACGATGCGATTCGGTGGCAACTCTAGCTGATAAGCCACCGTCCAACCCGCTTAACAACTCGGTAAGGCCCAATAAACCGTGGGCTCGACTTACCCTTCTTACCAAATCTCAAAATTTTCTTCCAAGGGATACCTTCAAGAAAACCATATCCCCACAAATAACTCAATCTCTTTGCGCTTCAAATCCGCATACGACTTACGCTCTATCGGACGCCTCCTTTAACCGACCCCTTATCGCCTTAACCTTGCTTTCGATTCCGCCACCAATTCGGTCCAAGCACT
This sequence comes from Gossypium arboreum, assembly GCF_025698485.1. Taxonomy (NCBI): domain Eukaryota; kingdom Viridiplantae; phylum Streptophyta; class Magnoliopsida; order Malvales; family Malvaceae; genus Gossypium; species Gossypium arboreum. Next base: position 83,417,985 of record NC_069074.1, read on the forward strand.
CGTCGTTCACCCAACTCGTCCAACACGTCGGCGTCGACATCTTTGCCCATAAAGCGCTTCATATGGTGCCATCTGAATACTTGCTTGATAGTCTGTTATTGTACGCAAACTCCGCCAATGGTAAGTAGTCCTCCCAACTTCTACAAAATTGATGATACAACCTCTCAACATATCTTCCGAACTCGAATAACCCTTTCTCGATTGTCCATCATGCGTGGGTGAAAAGCGTGCTAAAATCCAATCGTGTTCCTAACGCTTCTTGCAACTTCCGCCAAAACCGAGACGTAAACCTAGGGTCTCGATCGAGATTATTGACACCGGCACCCCATGCAACGCACTACCTCCGCCACATATAGCTTAGCCAACTTTTGTAGTGAGTAGTCGGTGCGAACAGTATGAAATGAGCAGATTTTGTTAACCTATCCACAACTACCCACACCGAATCTTTCTTGGTGGGTGTCAAAGGTAACCCACTCACAAAGTCCATTGTTACTCTTTCCCACTTCCATAGTGGAATTTTCACTTGGTTGTAGTAATCCCGACGGCAGTTGGTGCTCACCTTAACTCCTTGCACGCCGACATTTCCCAACAAATTCAGTCACCTCTCGTTTTAATCCGCCACCAAGACACCTCTCGCAAGTCTCGGTATAACTTATTCCCTCCAGGGATGCATGGCACGAGTCCACCATGAGCCTCTTTTAGAATTAATCGCCTCAATTCAGATCCTTTGGAATACAAACCCTTCCACAAAAACACGTAACTCCTTCACTGCTCAACCCAAAATCCTCGTTCTCACCACTCTTAACTTGTCGGAACCAAGAGCTAATGAATCGCCCTTCAACTGTTTTTCCTTAATCTGTTCGGTCCAAGTAGGCCTTACTTGCGCTCGCCAACAAGCTTCTATCATCGAATAGACTTAATCGTGCGAACAAGGCTCTCAAATCCGTAACAACCCTTCGACTCAATGCATCCGCCACCACATTAGCCTTTCTGGGTGGTACTCTATCGAACAGTCGTAGTCTTTAAGCAACTCCACCCACCTTCGTTGCCTAAGGTTCAACTCCTTCTGAGTCAACAAATACTTTAAGCTCTTATGATCTGTGTATATGATGCACTTCTCCCCATATAAGTAATGTCTCCAAATTTTTAACGCAAAAATCACCGCTGCTAGCTCCAAATCATGCGTAGGGTAATTCACCTCATGGGCCTTAAGCTATCGTGATGCATAAGTGACCACCTTGCCCTCTTGCATCAGTACGCAACCTAACCCCACATGCGACGCATCGCTATATATGGTGAAGTCCTTCCCGCATACCGTTGAATCAACACCGGCGCTTCGGTCAATACCTTTTCAACCGATCAAAAGCTTTTTTTGTTTCTCGGTCCGCATAAATGGTACTCCTTTCCTTATGAGTTTTGTCAAGGCGCCGCCATTACCGAGAAACCCTCCACAAACCTTCTCAGTAATAACCGCCAACCCTAGGAAACTCCGAATTTCGACATCGACCTAGGTGGCTTCCATTCCGAATAGCTTCAATTTTACGAGGATCCACCTTAATCCCCTACAGAGACCACATACCCTAGGAAGGTTACCTCTTTCAACCGTAATTCACACTTGCTAAATTTCGCATAGAGCTCCTTCTCCTTAACACTTGCAAAGACAATACGGAGATGCTCATCATGCTTCGCCTCCGTTTGAGTATACCAAGATATCGTCGATAAAGACGACTACAAACCGATCCAAGTAAGGTTGGAATACTCGATTCATCGATCCATAAAAGCTGCAGTGCGTTCGTTAGCCCAAACGGCATGACCACAAACTCATAATGTCCATATCGAGTTCAAATGTTTGTCTTATGAATATCCCCTTCTTTTACCCTTAGCTGATGGTATCCAGAACGAAGATCGATTTTGGAGAATACCGAAGCTCCCTAAATTGATCGAACAGGTCATCAATCCTTGGTAGTGGATACTTATTCTTAATCGCCGCTTTGTTCAATCGGCGATAATCGATGCACATGCGCATCGTTCCGTCCTTCTTCTTTACAACAGGACCGGTGCTCCCCAAGGAGACACACTAGGCCTAATGAAGCCTCTATCTAATAGCTCTTGAATTTGAGCCTTGATTCCACCAACTCCTTCGTGCCATCCTATAGGGTGCAATAGAGACCTGAGTCGTCCCTCGGTAACAAATCGATTCCAAACTCAACTTCCGATTGGGAGGTAATCCAGAAGCTCTTCCGGAAAACATCCTGCAATTCCCTAACAGCTTCGATGGTCTCCACAATGATCCTCGCCACTTGACTTACCAAAGCCGATATGCCTCGCATCCCTTGCGCATCGGTTTCACCCTCAACGCCGATACTACATTGGATAAGTAATCCTTCGTTCTCCAATGATCATAACTGCTCATCATTGATGCTTCTTAACACCATCCTCTTAGTTGCACAATCCAAAGTTGCCTTATGCTTGGTCAACCAATCCATCCCTAGGATCGATCGAATTCTTCAAATGGTAACTCCATCAAATCCCACGAAAACCTTGCCTTGAATCTCCGAGGCACCTCCTTGAAGAGTTTCTCTACCTTAACCGAATGACCTAAAGGACTTATCACAGACACCCCACATACAGCCTCCTCGAAGTGCACTCCCAAAGCCCCGTAAATGTTATATGCCACATACGAATGGGTTGATCCCACATCAATCGAGCGATATAAGGTACACCATAGATAAAAACGTGCAGTTATGACATCAAAAGGCCACCCTCCTCGCATGACGAAAGCAAGATACACCAAAGTCTGGCCGACGAGCATCCGCGTTACCAATACCCTGCCGGGTGCCCCACGTCCACGCCATTACCTCCGCGACCTTGTCCATGACCTCTTGGCGCGGTGGTCCATCCCTCACAGAGTTGAGCGGTCGCTCAACCCCTTGTTCGCCACTTGAGCCGGAGTGGCCCTCCTAGGACAATCCTTAATCCTATGCTCCTTAGACCCACAATGAAAACAAGCCCCTGAACGCTTCTAGCACTCTCCTTGATGCATTCTGCCGCAATCTCCACAAGCTTGCGGTCTACCTGTTCACCAAACCGCCGAACCGGTTCCCCATCCTAGCTCTCTTAACATTTCGATTCAAAGACACACCGGTCCAAAGATCCCTCCCGAACCGATTCCGTCCTTATCACGATTCCTCCGTTCGGTTTGCTTCACTTCCTCGGCTATCTTAGCCTTCTCTACCAAGATCAATGAAATCTCGCTCCCTCTGGAGCTATGAGCACCCTTAACTCATCTCTAAGGCCATCCTCAAACGTGACGCATACTCATATTCAAGTGGAAACGATGCCATTAGCATACCGACTCAATCGTAGAAACTCCGCCTCATATTCAAGAATGGTCTTATTTCCACGAGTCGATTCAGAACTCCTTTCTGCGTGCATCTACATAGCTAGCTCCAACATATTTCGCCTTAAAGGTCCTGCTTGAACAGCTCCCATGTTACCCTCTCACCGGGGTACCTTCTCTCACAAGAATCCACCATCGACACGCTTCATCCCGCAAAGAATGACATCGCCCTTTCAACTTCGCTCTCCCGAGCGGTCCAGTCGTCCATGATCCGCTTTGTGGCTTCCAACCAAGATTACCCACATTTGGGGCCACCCAGACACGCCTAAAAATCTCAAATTCGTTGGCAAGTCGTTCAAATGGACCCCATATTCATGGGTCTGACGTTAGCTCCGCCACCCTTTCCAAAACCCTCAACATGGCACGAGACAAAGCGTCATCCCTGCAGCCGGTCATATGGACCATTTTCATTAATCGGTGGTGGACGTACCCGCCACCGGCACGTGTTCGATGACGCCGATCCAGACTTGAGTGCTACCTCGGCCTCGACCATGGCCTCTTCCTCGAGTAGCCCTTGTACTCATAACGATTTATCTGACACGAATTTTATGACATTAGTTTCTTGGTTTCACTGCTTAATACCGAATGTCTTATGAATGATAAAGTTTTAAAGTTATTTCACAGAATCATAATTTAGCTATGGTTCCATCTTGTAGTCCTAATACTACATCATCAATAGCTCTATCTCTAAGGCTCAAGATTATCTACGATTATTTACAAGATAGTACAAGATATATATAGAGCGTAAAGATACTTACAGACTTGGTGCGGGGATTCATGTGCCACTCATTTATCACTATTTAAAATTTCAAATACCATGTTTTTGTTTACCAAAATAAAAAGATTTTATTTGAAAACACTTTTATTTTAAAACTATTGATTTAACCCCGCTTAACAAATAGAAAAAACTTGAACATCTTCAAAAACTTACCATTTCTAAAAATACCCTTCTTAGGCCCAAGTTTTTGAAAAGATTTTCGGACCGATCCACACCGAGTTGTTGCAACCAGCTCGATACCACTAAATGTAACACCCCAAACCCGGCCGGACGTTATGACCGGATCGATCGCCACATTGATGCGTTCAAAACATTCCATTACTTAGTTTGGAAAAGTGAGTTGGTGTTGTAAAAGACACTTTTAAAGGTAGGTTAAAGTGAATAGAAGTCAGGCACCGTAGGAAACCGTAAAAAGAGGAGGTGAGTCCGTCGGACCGCTTAAGTACCAAGCTCTTCCGGATCCAATCCTAGACATGCACACCACCATTGCCACACTCTAACATCTCGTATAATTTTGAGAAAATCGCTTGATTATGTCCGTCTTAAGAAAATGTTTAAGTTGAAAACGTTTGTTTAAAATATTTATTTCCTTGGAAAAACATTTACTTTATGGAAACTTTATGCGTCATCGTGATCTTTTAAAAAATCAAGTAGTTTTTATAAAACGAACCCTAGTGCTAACCAGTTTAATAATCCCCAAAATAAAAATAATTAAAAAGAGCGGCCTTATTACAACTTTAAACATAATAAAATAAAATAATCCAAATTAAATGCTAAACTTATTTAAAATTGGCAATCCATCTTCATAGCCACTCTGAATCCCGCCCACTCCAAGTCCACCAACTAGGGCTCACCGCAAGGAGGGAAGAGGAAGGGGTGAGTTTGGAAAACTCAGGTGTATCAGAAACCCATCCAAAGCCCAATTCACTCGAGCCCATTGGGCCTAAGCCCTATTCAGATAACAAGACACAAGAGGTCAAGCCCTTTCGTATCACATAGCAAGGCCTTAGCCCTTTTACATAACAAAGTGGCCCATAGGCCCGCTTCAAGAATATGAGTATCAACAAATAATGAATGCAAGCCCATCCTGGGAGACTACTCAACCCACCAATAGCTACACCGCCTGCATCACCAGCCCTACACACCATGTGGGAATATCTCAACCCACCCAAATTTCTACACACACACAGTTGCAAAGAACGCCGCTCAAATTTCGGTCGATTGAGGCAAAGCCTCCAAGACGTGGATGAACCACTTTCAAGATTTCCTCCATTAATACCCCAACCCCATGCAACAGATATTAATAAAAGCATATCATGTAAAATACAACATTGATCAATCATGCGTTCACCAATTTAAAACCCTAGGGGTATATCGGTAATTTTGCTCTTTAGGGGTAATCTCGGTAATTTTGCTCTTTAGGGTAATTTCGTGATCTACACTCTTGCACAAGCTAATTCAGTAATTTTATCGCTTTATGCAATTTGATTCCACCATCTACCTAATGTGCTAATTTGCCCATCTCTTACCCATATTGGTCCAGTAAGCCCATTGGGCCCAGCTTTTGGCCCATCAAGCCCTTTTTCCGAAATACGCTAAAGCATCACGCGAACGTGCTTACTACCTTGCGGTGCCAGATCTAACAATTCCTCTATGACTTGAGAGCATTCACATACTTATATGACCATGAAATGCCGAAATTTCGGCATTTCGGCTTTTGCCGAATTGAATTAAGAAAGGGTGTTCGGTACACACCTGATTCGCGACGACTGCTTCTGAGATCCCTTTCGATGTCCTTTTTGCCAAAATCGATAGTTAGCTCCGAATCCGATTGCTCCAATGAACCACGCCTTAGATTCAACGCTTAAGAAGACTCCCTTACTCCCACTTGATTTCCACGCAATCTAGTGTAGATTTATCTATCAAACGACGGTAGAACTCGATTCCCCAAAGTCTTGAAGTTTCAGCTATAAGCCCCCAAATCTATGGTTTTTCGGCTTTTGTGTAATGAAGAAGATGATAATGTGGGGCTACAACCTTGAAGTAGAATTGCGGTCAGAGATCTAGGATTAAGAAAAGATAATTGCAAATTAATAAAAACAAAAGAACATAGGAGAACCTGGCTTTGAAGAAATCGGCACAAGCAATGATCACAGGATTTCGGCTTTTATGGATTCGGCAAAAGTATTGATGAATAGCAGGTATGATGAATAGTTTTGAAGAAGAAGAAAGAAAAATAGAAGAAGAGGAATAGGGAGGTGGTAGTTTCGGCTAGAGAGGAAAAAGAGAGGAAAAACAACCTACGGTGTTAAAGCGTAAGAAAAATGGCACCACTCAATACCCTAAGTGCCAAATACTAACAACATAGCCCCCGCCGATTTTTCCTCTTCAATTTCCATAATTCGCCAACTCTAGCCTCATCCAAATCCCTTAAATCTCTCCCTTATCCCTCCTTAATCCAAGCATTTAAACCGATCCAACTCTCCTTTAGCGTAATCCACCAACTCCAACACTTACCCCTCCCGCACTAAAAAATAATTGCATCTATTTGCCAACACAGGAATCGATCCCTTGCCTTCCCAAAGCTCCACACGCCACTTTTCTAGGAGCCTAGTGGCGTCACCCTTGCCACTTAACCAAGGCTCTTTTGTGATGCAATTTACCCATCACTCCACTTAAGGCCACTTAGCCGTAACCCCTAACTCCTAAGTCTAAAATTCCAAAAATTCAACTGGTTTTGGCCAACTCATGGGCCTTCTATAAGCCCATTTACCTACTCAAAATACTAATTCCACATCCAAATACAAAATTTTAAAAATCTTTACAAAATATTGAAAATCGCGAATAAACCCGAAAATCGGGATGTTACGTTAAAATCCAATCTCAATCATGCACTTGTCAGAGCCTTTTCATATTTCATATTTCATAATCTTGGGCAAGCCTTTTCATATTTCATATTTCATAATCTTGGGTCAAGCCTTTTAATATTTCATATTCTCGGGTCAAGCCTTTATCAGAAACGATATGCCCATTAGGCCCATTTCAATGTCACATATAATTTCAATGAAAGAATGCAACCTATTTGGGGAGACTACTCAACCCACCATCCGCTACTCTCCACCCGCACCAACCAACACACCATGTGGGATTAACTCGACCCACCCGCCAAACTCTCCATCGGCAAGATAGTTGCTTTATCATATAACTGGAGGCCTAGCCTCTTTTAATAACTGGGGCCAAAGCCCTTTCAATAACAGGGGCATAAGCCCTTTCGATAACTGGGGCATAAGCCCTTTTTCACTTTCTCCATCCATATAAAAACCCAACCCAATGCATTTACGATTACCTCATGTGCATATCATACATATCATGTGCATATCATACATTTCATGTGCATATCATACATACCATATTTATCAAAATCCCATGTATTAAAATCATACATAAACCCTAGGGGTATAATGGTCATTTTTACCTAGGGGCAAAACGGTCATTTTCATGGTATAAGGGTAATCTTGTAATTCTACCAAAAATTAGGGTTTCCATGTTCATTACTGATTACTAACAATTCATGGGTGCAAATAGTGATTCTGGCCCATTTTTAGCGAAATCGAGTTATTGGGCCTAAAACCCCTAACGGGCCCTACTTAGCCAACTTCGTCATCTAGGCCCATTTAGCCTATATTCCATAACGGTTTTAACAGTCTTAACATGCCATATAACAAATTTCCGTTTTCTACCAATTTTTACCCAAATGGGCCCGAAAGCCCAATGGGCCCCACTTCGGCCCCTCGAGGCCCAACCTACCAAGAACGCCGAAAATCACATTCTTACCGTTTCCATCGTTTTCGATCACTGTCTCATCGATTCTAACTAACTAGTGAGCATTCGCTTGCTCACAAGTCCTCGAAATGCCAAGATTTCGGCATTTTGGCTTTTCGGCATTTTATCGCTTTAAGCTATGAAAAAGGGTTCGTTACACACCTGATTTGCGATTTTCCTTGACGAGATCTCCTATGCGATTTCTCCTATAATCAACTGTTAACTAGATCAGCTCGCAATAATTGAACCAAAATAAGAACTTTCCAATATTAACACTTACACATTCGGCCACCATCCATAATGGCCTTAGGCACCTTACCTTTGTCGCGATTGATGACTAGGCCTAGCTACTCCGGCGATCCAAGCTACTCCAAATCGACACTACACCTTGCAGCTCCTTCAATAAATAAACCAAAAATATTAAAAGAAGACCCCATAGAGTCTATGCCCATATTCGGCCATCTCCCTAAACTTGGAGTTTCGGCTTTTAACCAAAGCTACACTAGAAATCATTTAGAGTTTGAACACTTACCACAGTCTTTCTCCTCTTGAATCTGGATGTCTAAATGGTAAGGGAATCGAACGCCAACTATTGAGAAGGAAGAAAAGGTTGCTGGTCACAAAGAATGGGCACCCCTATCTTCATCGATTCACTTTTTAAGACTTCTAAAAAAATAGAGATAAGGAAAACAATGGTGAATGAAAGGAAATAGTGGGCTGATTTGAAAGAAAGAAAAGGAAGATAATTGAGTAGAAGGGAGGTAGATTCGCTGGAAAAGAAAGAGAAAAAAGCTACACACCAAAGAGCAAAATCGGCACAACTACTACCCTAATGCCGAAATTACTAACCTAATACCCTCTGCAAAATCCCTCTCCAAACTCCCTTATTCGCCAACTCTATCTCCATATCACATCCCTAAAATCTCTCCCTTATCCCTCCTTAATTTATGCATTTAACTTGATCCAACTCTCTCCTCTTACGTAATCCACTCGGGTTCCAACACTTACCCTTCCCGCACAAAAATAAATACTCCCATTTGCCAACACAGGAATCGATCCTGTGTCTTACCCCAACACTTACACGCCACCTTTAAAGCTCCCTAGTGGCGCCACTTAGCCACTTTGCCGAGGATCTTTTGTGATACACTTTACCCACAACTTAATATAAGGGCACCTAGCCGTAACCCCTAACTCCTAAGTCCAAAATTTAAAAATTCCACCGGTTTTGGCCAACTCATGGGCCTTCCGTAAGCCCATTTACACACCCAAATTATGAATTCCATCATCACCTACCAAATTTTAGAAATTTATATGAATTCCATCATCACCTACCAAATTTTAGAAATTTACTTAAAATATCAAGAATCGCTGAAACCCGAAAATCGGGATGTTACAACCCTACCCTCCTTAAAGAAATTTCGCCTCGAAATTTACTCCGTCCAAACAGTTGAGGGTATCACGACGATTGCCTCTTCGGTCTCCCAAGTAGCTTCTTCCTTGCCATGGTTCCTCCAAAGTACCTTCACCAACGGATCGACCTCCTTCTCAACACCTTGACATCACGATCAAGTATTTGTACAGTTCCTCTTCAAAGGTCAAATCCGATCGTACCTCAATTTCGTGAATCGCACGATATGAGTTGGGTCGAACGATATCGCCTTAGCATGGACACATGGAAGACATTGTGAATGCGATCCGATTCGGAGGTAACTCTAGTTGATAAGCCACCGCCCTATCCGCTTAATGATTCGATAAGGTCCAATAAACCGTGGGCTCAACTTACCCTTCTTACCAAATCTCAAGATCTTCTTCCAAGGCGAAACTTTCAAAAGACCATGTCTCCTACCGATATTCAATATCCTTACGCTCAGATCGGCATAAGACTTTTGTCGATCCGCCGCCTCTTTTAACCTCTTCCTGATTACCTTAATCTTGTCTTCAGTATTTGCAACCAACTCTGGTCCAAGTATTTGCCTTTCCCCCAATTCTGCCCAACAAGTAGGCGAACGACACCTTCGCCCATATAGTGCCTCATATGGAGCCATCTGAATACTTGCTTGGTAACTATTGTTATACGCGAACTCCGCTAAGGGCAAATGGTCCTCCCAGCTGCCTTTAAACTCAATAGCACAACCCTCAACATATCCTCTAAAATCTGAATAACCCTCTCGATCGCCCATCCGATCGAGGGTGAAAAGCCGATTGAAATCCAATCGCGTTCCCAATGCCTCATGCAACTTCTGCAAAAACCGAGATGTAAACTTTGGGTCTCGGTTTGAAATTATCAATACTGGCACACCATGCAACCGTACTATTTCCGCCACATACAATCTGGCCAACTTCAAGTGAGTAATCGGTTCGGACGGTATGAAATGAGCGATTTCGTGAGTCTATCCATAATCACCCAAACCGAATCCTTCTTAGAAGGTGTCAACGGCAACCCACTTACAAAGTCCATAGTTACCCTTTCCCACTTCCAAAGTGGTATCTTTACCTACTGTAACAATCCGAAGGTAGTTGATGCTCGGCCTTCACTTGTTGACATGTCAAACATCTCCCAACAAATTCAGTCACTTCGCTTAAGCCCAGGCCACCAATATTGCTCTCGCAAGTCTCGATACAACTTACTCCCTCCCGGATGCATAGCACAAGGTCCATTATGTGCCTCTTTCAAAATCATCAATCTCAAGTCGAGTCTTTTGGCATACAAATTCTTCCTCGAAAACAAAGAAATCCTCACTATTTAACCCAAAGTCGATTCTCTCCTTCTCAACTTGCCAAAACCGAGCAACCAACGACTCATCCTCCAACTGCTGTTTAACTGTTCTACCCAAGTTGGTCTCACCAGTAACTCGCCAACAAACTCCCGTCATCATACAAACTTAGACGAGCAAACATCGCTTTTAATTCCGCCATAGCCCTTTGACTTAACGCATCAGCCACGACATTCGCCTTACATGGGTGGTACTCAATCGAACAGTCATAGTCCTTTAACAACTCTATCCACCTTCACGCCTAAGATTCACTCCTTTTGAGTCGCAAGTACTTAAGACTCTTGTGATCCGTATAGATGATGCATTTCTCTCCATACGTAATGCCTCCATATCTTAAGCGCAAAGATTACATTGCCAATTCCAAGTCATGCGTAGGGTAGTTCACCTCATGTGGCTTAAGTCGTCGTGAAGCATAAGCGACCACTTTACCCTCTTGCATCAACACGCATTTCCAACCTACATGTGACGATCATTTGTACAGTGTAATCCTTACCACCTCTGGTGAATCAATCTTGGCGCTTAGTCAAAACCTTCTTCAACTTCTCAAAAGCCTCTTCGCTTATCCGTCCAAACAAAAGGTGCTCCTTCCTTATAAGTTTAGATTAACGGTCGCCATCACGTAAAATCCTTCCACGAATCTCCGATAATAACCCGCCAACCCGTAAAACTTTGAATTTCATTCACGACTTCGGTGGCTTCCATTCCAAAATGGCTTCAATCTTTCGAGGTCCACCTTGATCCCTTCAAAGAGACACAACATGCCCCAAGAAGGTAACTTCCTTCACCAAAACTCGCACTTACTAAACTTTGCATAAAGTTGCTTCTCCCTTAACACTTGCAAGACTACACGAAGATGCTCATCATGCTTCTATTCCGTTTCCAAATACACCAAGATATCATCAATAAAACGACTACGAACCAATCCAAGTATGGTCGAATACCCGATTCATCAAATCCATGAATGCCGCGGTGCATTAGTCAACCCAAATGGCATTACCGAAACTCGTAATGTCCGTGACGAGTCCCGAACGCCGCCTTATAAATATCCCCTCTTTAACTCTTAATTGATGATATCCAATCAAGGTCGATCTTAGAAAACACCGAGGCTCCTTTTAATTGGTTGAACAGATCATCGATTCTTGGTAACGGATACTTGTTCTTGAGAGTCACTTATTCAACCGCCGATAGTCAATACACATTCAGATAGTCCCATCTTTCTTCTTACTGAACAGCACCGGCACCCCACGGAGAAACACTTGGTCTTATAAACCTCTATCCAAAGCAGCTCTTGAATCGAAGCTTTCAATTCTACCAACTCCTTTGGTGCCATCCGATAAGGCGCAATGGACACAGGAGTCGTTCGGTAGTAAGTCGATTCCAAACTCGACTTCTCTATTCGGGGTAATCCAGAAGTTCATCCGGAATACATCCGAAATTCCCTAATAGTCCTAACCGACTCCACCGTTATCTCCTCAAATCCCGCTTGACTCACAAAGGCCAAGTCGCCTCACAACCTTTCCGGATCAACTTCTCGGCTCTTAACGCCAAACAACATTGGATAAATAATCCTTCGCTCCCTATGACCATTATCTCCTCATCTTCGGTAGTTCTTAGTACCATCCTCTTTGCCGCACAATCCAACGTCGCCTTGTGCTTAATTAACCAATCCATTCCCGAATAAGATCAAAATCCCGAAATGGCGGCTCCATCAAATCTCCTTCAAGATTTTATCTTGTGTCACTAATCTGATCGCCCTAAAAATTTTATCTACCTTAACCGAATGTCCCAATGGACTTATTATCGATACCCCACTCACGTCTTCTCGGAAGCACATCCAAAGCCCCGATACATCACAAGCAACATACGAGTGGGTGGAACCCACATCAATCAAAGCGATGTAAGGCATGCTATGAATGAAGAACGTATCAGCTTATAACATCGAGCGCCACCCTCCTCACGACGTCGTGCGGCATAAACCAACGCCGGTTGTCGAGCTTCAAGATGTCCAAGACCTCGCCAGTGCCCCACGCCCTCGCCCATTACCATTGCCACCTCTACCTTGCCCTCGACCCTCTATGGTGGTGGTCCTCCTCGCCGTGGTTGGACATCCCTTTGCTCTGCCGCTAGCTCTCGAAATGTCCTCCGAGGACACTCTCGAACTTATGCTCTTTTGACCCACATCGAAAACATACTCCAGATTCGCTTCAAAGACTCCCCATATGCACCCTACCACAGTCCCCGCAAGCTGCGGTCTATAAGTATTTACTGGAACTGCTCGAATCGGTTCCTCCATCCTTGCTCTTTTAACACTTCGATTCGTGGCACTCGAGGGTTTGAAATCCCTCTTGAATCTGGGTCGATCCTTCTCACGATTCTGCTGTTCACTCACTTCACCTCCTCGGCTATCTTAGCCTTTTCTACCAATGCAAGAAAACCACGCTCCTCCGTGGAGCTATCAATATCCTAAGCTCATCGCGAGACCATCCTCGGCGGACATCGTGCTCATATTCGGTTGCCACTATACCACTAGCATATCGACTCACCTCAAAAATTCAGCCTCATACTGCTACAGCCTTATCACCTTGAGTCGATTCAAGAATTCCTTTCGACGAGCATCCACATAGCTTGCTCCAACATACCTCCCTTTAAAGGCGCTTTGAACAATTCCCAAGTTACTTGCTCAATTGGGGTACTCTCCTTACGGTGATCCACCATCGGTATGCCTCGTCACGTAGCGGCGACACGGCTCCTCTCGCCTTTTGCTCCACCGAGCGCCTAGGTCGCCCATGATCCGCTTCTGTTGCCTCCACCAATATTACGCCACATTCGGGCCACTCGGATACACCCCTAAATACCTCTGCTCCGTTGGCAAGTCGCTCCGATATAGACCCCTATTCACCGCCTCAAGATTAGCTCCAGCCACTCTTTCTAAAACCCTTAACATGGCTTGGGATAAAGCGTCATCCCCGCACTGATCATAAGACCAGCCTCCGTTGCTTGCGGCACGGTGGCTCCTCACCGGCCTATGCCCCGAGGATGAAGATTCACTTGCACCCTTCCGCGACCACGTCCGCGCCCTCGCCCACGAGCTCCTCTAGTACTCATATCGAATTATCTAATTTACTTAATTTTATGAAATTAGTATAACGTTCCACCGCTTATTAAGAAAATGTCTTATGTAGATATAGCGCTTCAAGGATTTTTCAGATCATCGTAGCCTAGCTACAATCGCATTCCTACTGCTTACTGACTCTACCCTAGCTAAAGTCTCATAGTAGGGTCTCAGCACTATTCATAATATCATATCAATATCATATATTGTAAGGAAAATATACTTACAGACTTGGTGCCGGGGATTCAGTGCGCCACTTCTTTCTCCAATCCATTTAGAGAAAAACATGTTTTTGATTATCGAAAATAGAAATTCGAAAACTTTGATTTGAAAACTCCCTTTATTTTGAACTCTTGATTTAAAACAGAAAAATTGGTACCCTTTTTACCTATATTTCTCCGCAAACATCTTTAAAATGAACTTTTCAAAAACTATTTTCCAAAAATACCCTTCTTAGGCCTAAGTTTCTGAAAACATTTTTGGACCCGATCCCCAGCCGAGTTGTTGCAACCTGGCTCTGATACCACTAAATGTAACACCCCAAACCCGGCCCAGACGTTATGGCCGAATCTGACGTGCCACATTGGAGTTGAAAATCTGAGTTTCGTTTTAGTGTTTAAAAACATATATTTTGTTGAGTTAACAAAGTGTATGGAAGCCGGGCACCGTGTAGGTATCCGAGAGAGAGGAGGTGAGCCATGAAGGTCGCTAAGTACCAAGCTCTTTGATTGGAACCAATCCTAGACATGCCCACAACCATAGCCACACTTTGTTATATCGAGTTTAAATTTGTTTAAGTGGGCGTCTTTGATAAATCGATTAATCGTGGTGTTGAGATATTTTGAAAACAAGTATCGCTTTGAAAACACGCCCTAAGTCTAGCCCATCTGAATAATTATTAACCAATTTTAAAGTTATTAAAATTAAAATAATTCAAAAGAAATAAAAGGAAAGTTAAAATTGGCCTTATTACAACCCAAAATAAATAGTAATTAAAGTAAATTAATTGAAAACCATCACTTATTTAAAAGCCCAAAGATGATCACCGTAGCCACTCAAATCCTCTCCTACCAAGTCTCCACATCAAGGCTCACCGCAAGGTTAAGGAAGGGGTGAGTTTGGAAACTCATGTGCAACAAGCCCTTTCGAGCCCAAAACAATAACGGCCTATTGGGTCTAAGCCCAAATCCAATCTCAATCATGCATTTGGTCAGTAGTCTTTTCATATTTCATATTTCATAATCTTGGGCGAAGCCTTTTCATATTTCATATTTCATAATATGGGTCAAGCCTTTTAATATTTCATATTCTTGGGCAAAGCCTTTATCAGAAACAGTATGGCCCTTAGGCCCATTTCAATGTCACATATAATTTCAATGAAAGAATGCAACCCATTTGGGAGACTACTCAACCCACCATCCGCTACTCTCCACCCGTACCAACCAACACACCATGTGGGATTAACTCGACCCACCCCGCCAAACTCTCCAATCGGCAAGATAGTGCTTTATCATATAACCGAGGCCTAGCCTCTTTTAATAATCGGGCCAAAGCCCTTTCAATAACGGGGCATAAGCCCTTTCGATAACCGGGCATAAGCCCTTTTCACTTCCTCCATCCATATAAAACCCAACCCAATGCATTTATGATTACCTCATGTGCATATCATACATATCATGTGCATATCATACATTTCATGTGCATATCATACATATCATATTTATCAAAATCCCATGTATTAAAATCATACATAAACCCTAGGGGTATAATGGTCATTTTTACCTAGGGGCAAAACGGTCATTTTCATGGTATAAGGGTAATCTTGTAATTCTACCAAAAATTAGGGTTTCCATGTTCATTACCGATTACTAACAATTCATGGGTGCAAATAGTGATTCTGGCCCATTTTTAGCGAAATCGAGTTATTGGGCCTAAAACCCCTAATGGGCCCTACTTAGCCAATTTCGTCATCTAGGCCCATTTAGCCTATATTCCATAACGGTTTTAACAATCTTAACATGCCATATAACAGATTTCCGTTTTCTACCAATTTTTACCCAAATGGGCCCGAAAGCCCAATGGGCCCCACACCAAAGAGCAAAATCGGCACAACTACTACCCTAATGCCGAAATTACTAACCTAATACCCTCTCAAAAATCCCTCTCCAAACTCCCTTATTCGGCCAACTCTATCTCCATATCACATCCCTAAAATCTCTCCCTTATCCCTCCTTAATTTATGCATTTAACTTGATCCAACTCTCTCTCTTACGAATCCACTCAGTTCCAACACTTACCCTTCC
Source organism: Gossypium arboreum (assembly GCF_025698485.1). Taxonomy (NCBI): domain Eukaryota; kingdom Viridiplantae; phylum Streptophyta; class Magnoliopsida; order Malvales; family Malvaceae; genus Gossypium; species Gossypium arboreum. Next base: position 83,434,174 of record NC_069074.1, read on the forward strand.
CGCACAAAATAAATACTCCCATTTGCCAACACAGGAATCGATCCTGTGTCTTCGCCCAACACTTACACGCCACCTTTAAAGCTCCCTAGTGGCATCACTTAGCCACTTTGCGGAGGATCTTTTTGTGATACACTTTACCCACAACTTAATATAAGGGCACCTAGCCAGAACCCCTAACTCCTAAGTCCAAAATTTAAAAATTCCACCGGGTTTTGGCCAACTCATGGGCCTTCCGTAAGCCCATTTACACACCCAAATTATGAATTCCATCATCACCTACCAAATTTTAGAAATTTACTTAAAATATCAAGAATCGCGAAAAACCCGAAAATCAGGATGTTACAACTCAACCCACCATCTGCTACTTTCCACTCGTACCAACCAACACACCATGTGGGGAATAACTCAACCCACCCAACCATAACTCTCCACTGGAAGCATAGCTGCTTTATCATATAGCTGGAGGCCTAGCCTCTTTTAATAACTAAGGCAAAAGCCCTTTTAATAACTGGGGCATAAGCCCTTTTAATAACTGGGGCATAAGCCCTTTTGATAACTGGGGCATAAGACCTTTTGATAACTGGGGCATAAGACCTTTTGATAACTGGGGCAAAAGCCCTTTTGATAACTGGGGCATAAGCCCTTTTGCACTTCCTCCATCCATATAAAAACCTAACCCAATGCATTTACGAATACATCATGTGCATATCATACATATCATGTGCATATCATACATGTCATGTGCATATCATACATACTATGTTTACCAAAATCCCATGTATTAAATTCATATATAAACCCTAGGGGTATAATGGTCATTTTCATATTATAAGGGTAATTCTGTAATTTTACCAAAATTAGAGTTTTCCATGTTCATTAACGGTTACTAACAATTCATGTGTGCAAACAGTGATTCTGGCCCATTTTTAGCAAAATTGAGTTATTGGGCCTAAAACCCTTAATGGACCCTACATAGCCGATTTTGTCATCTAGGCCCATTTAGCCTATATTCCAAAACGGTTTTATCAGTCTCGATGCGAAATTTAACAGGTTTTCATTTTCCACCAATTTTACCCAAATAGGCCCGAAAGCCCATTGGGCCCTACTTCAGCCCCTCGAGGCCTAACTTACCGTGAAAGCAAAAAATCACGCTCTTACCGTTTCCAATGTTCCCAATCATCATCTCAATGAATCTAACTAACTAATGAGCGTTCGCTTGCTCACAAGTCCTCGAAATGCCAAAACTTTGGCATTTTAGCTTTTCGGCATTTATCGCTTTAAGCTATGAATGAGGGTTCGTTACACACCTATTTTGCGATATTCCACAACGAGATCTCCTACACGATTCCTCTTTTGCTGAGATTTATGACGAGATCTAACCACTCCGGTGATCCAAGCTAATCCAAGTCGACACCACGCCTTGCTGCTGCTCCACAATAGAAACCATAAAAATATTAAAAGAAGAACCCATAAAGCCTATACCCATATTCGGCCACCTCCCTAAACTAGAGGGGTTTCGGCTTTCCTTAACCTCCATAATACCGAATTGATTAAAGCTACGAGCACTTACCAAGGTTCACCTACCCAAACGGTTCCAATCCCGTGTCAACTCCGATTCAACGCAGTCCCAGCTCCAAAACACTAGCAGAAATCGCACCACAAGGATCCTAAGAATCGGCCACCAAGTCACCCAATGATGCTGTGCTTTCGACTTTTGGATCACTGAAGAAGAAGTGGTTATGGACCAAAAAGGATGTTGACAAAAGAGTTGAAAGGCTTCTGACATAACATGAATCGGCTAAAAGAAAAAAGAACAAGTGTATACCTTTATGGAGAAATCGACTTCCCTTGCCTCCTTCGAGATTTGGCTTGTTGCTATTCGGTTAGTAATGAAAAGAAGGATGAGTTCGGCTTTTACTATAAATGAAAGAGAGGAAGAATGGGGGTAAAGAGTTTATGGACGAAATAATGGAAGAGAAAAGAGAGGAATTGCTTAAGAAAAATCAGCACAAGTGGGAAGAAAGAAAGAAAACAAAAGAGGAAAATGCCACCCTAAAACCCAATAGCCGAATTTACACTAACCTTCCCCCCTTGGCCGGCCATCACTTCCCCCATTTCAAACCTCCTAAAATCTCTCCTAGATACACTCCCCCTTATCTCTCCATCATCCCTAAAATCTCTCCCCTTATCACTCCTTAATCCATGCACTTGACTAATTCAAACTCCTCCAACAGAATCCACCTAGGTTCCATCACTTACCCTTCTTGCTTATAAAAATAAATAACCTTATTTGCCAGCACAGGGGATCGATCCCATGTCCTCCCCTATGCTCCACACGCCACCTCTTTAGGAGTTTAATGGTGTCACCCTTGCCACTTTACTACAGCTCTTTTTGTGATACACTTCTCCCACAACTTTACATAAGGTCACCTAGCCAGAACCCCTAACTCTTAAGTCCAAATTTTGAAAATTCTACCAGGTTTTGGCCAACACACGGGCCTTCCATAAGCCCATTTACATACTCAAATTATGAATTCCATAATCACATACCAAATTTTAGAAACTTACTTAAAATATCAAGAATCGCGAAAAACTCGAAAATCAGGATGTTACAATTGGTTTCAAAAGCTTCTGCTTAAAAGACTTGTTTTAAGGAAAATCTGCTAGTTCACATTTTTCAGAATAAAATAAAAGCTAATTAACTGAAACTATTTTAACATGTTAATCTTGATTTCAAACCCCATTCAATGTGACATTGCTAGATTCGGCCATAACGTCTAGGCCAGGTTTGAAGTGTTACTATAACAGCCCAGTTTAGGCCCTAGTAGGAACAGTGGTTTTGGGACCACGAATCCGAGTCAGAAAAATATTTTAATATTATATTCTATGCTTAAAGTATGTGAATTGATATATGAAATTTTTGTATGAAAATTTTTTGTTTGAGTGTCTATTTGTGAAAAAGGACTTAATTGCGTAAAATATAAAAGTGACTTGTTAATTGTTAAAGTGCTATATTGCTATGGCTTTTATTATGTGGGGCCTTATGTTGTAATTTAGCCATTGAACATAAGCATGGATGGTTATGGACATTGATTATAAAGTTTTCATATTAATTTATAAAGGTTAAAAAGGTAAATTATGAATAATATGTATTATAATAAAACATAATTAAGGTGGCCATGCATTTGTTCATTATTTTTCACAAAATTAGCAAATAATAAGAAAAAAAAGAAGCTAGCTAGGTTCGGCCATTGCTATCTTTGATTAAGGTGTGTTAGTTGATCGATTTTTGATATTTTTTACGTTTTTGATATCGTTGCTTCGTGTTTTATCAAGCCCATGCCTCAATTTCAGAATTTGATGATGATTTTGAGTTATGCCATTGTTGATTTTGTGAGTTTTGTAATGGTAGTTGATGAATATGAAAGCTTGATGATAGACAACTATATTTTGTATGGGGATTTTTGATGAATTTGAGTATTTTGGGCTAAATTGCAAATTTTGTAAATTAAGCGATCAAAATGTGAAATAAATGAAAGAAATGGACTGCTAGGGACCTTACTGAAATTAGGCCAAGCATGGGTGAGGTCAAATTTTGAATATTTTGTATTTTGCGAAATAGGGACTAAATTACAAAAAATGTTAAATGTCTGGGGCAAAAGTGTAATTAGCCCATTTATGTGTTCTTGGATGAAATTGAATGAATTGTTGAATAAGTAAGTTAATTTTGATATTAATTAGATTGCAAAAGTGGAATTTAGATCTAGATAGAGGGAAAGTCAAAATATCAGATTAGTCGATTTAATTTGTCGTTTCTGCGAACGAGGTAAGTTTGTATTTTAATAGATGTTACGAAATCATGTTATAAATTCATATTATTTGTGTGAATTAATTCAAATGTCGAATGCTAATGTAAATATATATGTATTTTGAATAAGTTATACATGTTATTATGATATTGAATTGTTCGAGAAGCAAAATATATGAATACGAGAAAGTATCAATAATGTGATAACATCTGAAAGCCCTGTATGAACTATAGGAATAGTTAGGATACATATGTCATGACATAGGACTCCGATATGTGTTATCATGTAAGACCACGTTTGGGACGTTAGCATCGATTTGAGATTTACGTGTAAGACCATGTCTAGGACATTGGCATCGTATATGATTTCGTGTAAGACCCTGTCTGGGACAGTGGCATCGATATTTGATTATATGTAAGACCACGTTTGGGATGTTGGCATTGTACAAGTTTTCTGAGTTATTTGAGTATCTTTATTGATTCCGAATGCTTCAACTGGCATTCTGAGAAATAAATGATAAAGTGAATGACATTCTGATTCAGGTACGTTGAAATATATACAATGGTTGAAAATGAAAGGTAAGTATATGTGCAAAGAATGATATGTGATGTATATGGAAATGAGATGTGAATATGTGCCAATGAAACATGAACAAATGAATAAGATGTGATTTATAAAGTTGTATATGTGAAATTGTTAGATACTATATGATTGAAAGGTGAATTTGAGTATAAATGATGATATGAGATTCATATTAGAAAGATATATGATTAAATGTGTTATTTCCCATAATGTGCTCATTTGGCTATATGAAAGTGTGAATTGAATGATATATGAGAATTAAATTGAATAAGCTTGTAAAAGTTATAGTTAGTTATGTGAGTAAGTATAATATTGAATGATGATAATTCGATATGAGAACATGTTATAAAATTTAGAAAAAATTGTGTGAGAGAACATATTACGCTTATGGCATTGTAATGAAAGTATTTGTTAAGTTTATTAAGATACGAGCTTACTAAGCTTAAAAGCTTATTCTATGTGTTTTTCCTATGTTTATAGAGTTTCAGATATTTGCTCGGGTTGGAAGTCGCAGGAGACCTTATTACACTATTTGATTATCACTTTTATTGTAAATAAAAGCTTTAAGTTTTTGGTTATGTGGCATGTATAGGCTAGTTTCGATATGGTTCATTTTGATTTGTATATTTGTAGCCATGCAAAAATGGCTTATTAATGGTGTTAATGTTTGTGTATAATCAGGTGTGGTACAAGCTCATTTTGAGAAGTATTTTTCATGATATGTATGTATGGTGTTTTGGTTACATGTTTTGGTTGAGTAATGATTTAGTTACGGATTTGGTATAAACTTGGTATGAGATTGATATGGTAATTTGAGATGTTGATCATGTATGAATGAATGAATTTGGCATGTGATATGGCCTAGTTTTGGTTGTGATCAGGAATGAGTTTTGGTATAAATTATGTGATGTAATATTTTTTATATGATGTGTTTATGGATGACCAAGAGAATTGGTCAATTTGGTAAGTTTTGTTATGTGCCTATTTTGGAATTTGGTAAGATTCTGGCATGAGAATGAATGAAATGAAATGAAGTTATGAAACATATGTTTTAGTATGATTTTGGATTATGATTTGGTATGATTGAATATATGTTATAAGCATGAAATTTTTTGATAATGATATGGCATGAAAGGTGTATGTTTCGGTTGTGAATAGGTTGAAAATTTGGTATAAAATGTGCTTAGTTTGAATGCTTGTAGGGATGACCCAAATTGGGTGGCAATTTGGCTTTATAAATGGCCTATTTTGTCCACACAGGCAGAGACACGGGTGTGTATCTTAGTCTTGTGTGACACACGGTCATGTTACACGGCCATGTGTCCTTTGGGGTAGTCCTAAAATTTTAAGTCAGTCTTGAGCACGGCCTAGACACACGGGCGCGTAGTCAACTGTGTGACCCAAGTCAGTTTCGACCATGCCAAGGCACACGGGCGTGTCTCTGGCTGTGTGGATAAGTCAGTATGTATGCTCTGTTTCGCCACAGCTTAGACACATGGGCGTGTCTAATGCCGTGTGAGGCACACGGCCTGTTCACACGAGCATGTGACCTTTATAACTTTGAAAAATGTTTAAGTTTTGAAAAATTTTGTATGAGCTCGGTTTAGTCCTGACCCCTTTCTAAAGCATGTTTAAGGTCTCGTTGACCTACGTAAGGGACTTTATAATGATGTGTGACTTTGATGCTTTGATGATTGTGAAATGAATGCGAATTGTTCCGATATGTTTGGTAATAACTTTTAACCCTAGTCTGGCGACGAATACGGGTTAGGGGTGTTACAGTTACAGTCTCTAAATACTGTAGACACAAATCAAGTCCATGGGAGCATTACAATTGGTTAAATTGATTAAATTGAGCATTGGCAGAAATTCCATCATAGGAAATATTGGCAAAATCGTCTATTGAATTAGAAAAATAGCATAATCCGTGAGATATAGATAGCCTGACTTTAGTTTTATGTAAGGATCGGATTTGCCTAGGAAATCTTTCTTTCTAAGCTTTATTGCCTTGACAACCTTCACATCAAGCATTCCAAAAGGTTTTTTCGTTGCTTGTGTCATCGAGAAAAGAAGTCTTTTTGTTTTACAGCACATGATAGTAAAGCATGAGAAGTTTCATTCTTCTTATTGGCCTCTTTTAGTTTTCCTTGATCATTAACCACTAGCCAAAAACACAATTAGAATAGATTATAAATGAAACATTCAATTATGATAAAATTAAATAGAAAACACCCTAAATAACTTTAAATAAATGAAAAGTAGCAAATTAACTAGTGATGTAAGCTAGCTCAATTAAGACCATTGTGTTAGACTTGTCTATGCATTAAACAATCTAAAAGAAAATGAAGAAAAATACTCAGAAAACACTTGAAAATTGACAAAATTTATATGCCATTGATTGGTTAAACTATGATCACCCATAATAGACCTTGTATTTGAGTTTTTGTTGAGGGAGATCAAGTCCTTCAAGAGAAGTCTTCTGAGTGTTGTTTGCTAGGTAATCGCTGCTACCCTAAAAAACTAAAGGTATTTTCCCCATGTCAGGATTTTATCTTTAGCCTTCACAGAATAACCATGGAGATTACATGTACAAAGATTCAAACCACTAACCTCTATGAACCCATAAGGTTCTCTACGAAATCAAGAGACAAAATGCCAACACAAGAATAATACCATCTATTGAGGGGTCTGTTAACACAACAAATGAAATTCATATAATTTTTTAATGAAAGTAAATATCATATTTAATTGGGGGAAAGCAACAATAAAATCCTTAGCAAAGATTAAAACACAGTTATATCGTAAATGAAATAAACTAAGAAAATCCAATCTAACAAAATGCCAACACAAGAATAATACCATCTACCAATTATTTGTCTCTAGACCAATATCTTAAGAACTATTGTTGAATGTTTAACTATTCTAAAGAACTTTGGTATAAAATAGAAAAAGCATATGCACGGTGGTGGATGCGGGAAGCTTACTCAATACATTAAATAAGGAGTCGAGTCAAATAAACAAGTTGCCAGTAAAACCGATAAAGTACTAAAAATTGAGCTATTTTAAAATACTAAAAATTGATATAAAATTTATTCCATTTATATTAAAATATTTTTAAAATAATTTTTTTATAAAAATTTTTGTATTACAATAAACAATTTTAATATCAAAATTTTAATATTTTAAATGTGATTAGTGAATGTATACTTTATTCCAAGTTACACAAATTTTACTAGTATTTTAAATTTTTAATTTTTACCGTCTTTTATGATTTCTACTTTTTATATTTTTTACTATATTTAACAATTTCTAAAATTTTATTATTTTTAAAAATTTAACAAAAAACAAATTTTTATTTTTAAAACAATTATATATTTATAATGTAGTTAATTTTTTATAATTTTATTTGAAGTTTATGATCAAATTTAAAGAATTTTTAGTTTTTTTTTTTTGATGATGACGACTTTGTGACGTTAACATATGCCACATGGCAATTTATGAATAGTTGAATATCCCAATCTATTTTTTTTAACCAAAAGGATTGAGCTAAGAACACCTAATAATGTTAAGGACTACACTAGGAGTGTTTGATAATATTAGGTACTAAAGTTGGTATAAATAAGAATTTTGGTTTTACTAAAATATTTGGCTAAATAAATTTACTTCATAACAAAATTTAGCATCCTTACAAATAAAAATTGTGACTCTATTAAAAATTATAAAATATATAATAAAAATTTAAATTTTATATTGAATTACTTTATACTTATATTGATGAAATCTGACCTGCACACATAGTCGAAAATTAAAGTGAAAAACAAACTTTCTAAACTGTTCAACTAAATATACTTTATGGAATGTTATCACATAATTCATTCCAACTCAATTATGGGAAGATGTTCAACATATCATTAGGCAAATTACCTGATAGGCTATTGTTGTGGAGACCAATGGTCCTCAAAGCAGAAATGTTGAAGATCGAAGTTGGAATCTGACCTGTAAGGCCCTTAATTGCTTTAATATTAACCAGTTCTAAATCAAGAAGATTACCGATTTCCTTAGGAATTTGACCTGGACACATAGTCGAAAAATCAAGATGTCAAGCTACCTATTTTGTTAGCATAAGTCAAAGAGGTTTTCTTTTCTGTTCTACAATAATTTGGAGATGTTAGATTTTAATATATTTCATCATTTTTCTTTCATCAAATTAACTATTTTGCCTCTTCCTTTTGTTATCCATTACAAATCAACCTCTTTTATAAAAAAAAATTAGAATTCAAGAAATCAAAAAAATTGATTACCTTCTAGATTATTAAATCCCAAATATAATTCCTGGAATCGTATCAGATTTCCAATATTTTTTGGAATGATCCCCATAAATTGATTACAGAACAAGAACAAATATTTAAGGTTGCTGCATTTGTCCATACTTGATGGAATGTTACCAGATAATTCGTTCCAACTCAAGTAAAGCCCTTCAAGCTTGGGAAGATGTTGACACATATCATTAGGCAAAGTACCTGATAGGCTATTGCTGGAAAGATCAATAATCTTGAAAGAAGAAATCTTGAAGATGGAAGATGGTACCTGACCAGATAATTGATTGAATCCCAAGTACAAGATCTCTAGATTAGAGATGTTAACTAGTGTTTCAGGGATTGTGCCTGTAAAGTTATTATTTTTCATTTTCAGCCTTCGAACTCGCTGTAAGTTCCCAAGCCAAGATGGAATTTCCCCATTAAGACGGTTGTAGCTTAATAGAAGGATCCTCAAACGATGCAATTGGCCCAATTCTTTAGGGAGTTGGCCATATAAATTATTTCTACTCAAGTCGAGAGAAAGTAGAAATGAAAGATTTCCAAGGTGTGGAGGGATAGTACCCCTAAGATTCATGCTTGTAAGATTCAAAGCTGTAACTCTTTTATGGAGGATGCCACATGAAACACCAATCCAATTACAAACAGAGGTAGAGGCCGTCCAATTGTTTGCCAAGACATTTTGAGGACCAGCAATGCGATCCTTAAACTCGAGAAGCGCAAACTGATCGGAGTTTAGGTTCCTGGCTGTCATAGCCAAGCAAAGTACGGAACATGGTATGAAAAAAGCTAAAAGAAGATGAAAGCAAGTGTTGTAGTTCATGATTGCTAGATGGAATAAGGCAAGAAAATAAAAAGTAGGAAAAGGGAAGTTGAATTGATAAAATAGCCCAGAGAGCATGCTTTAATATGTTTCAACCCTCCCACACTTCTCCTACATTAAATTCAGTGGGGTTACAACATTAATCCAGATTTTACTTTTTATCGTGGAACTTCATAAATTTTTATGATGAAAAATGTATTTCATAAATTTTAGACTACGCTAAAAATTAGAAAGGAAAGCAAATTTTGAAGAAATTTCAAAATAAATTTTCAAAATACGTACAAAGAAGCAAAATTTCAAAATTTCTCTTAAATTTTCTTCACAACAGTCCACATAATCCATAAAAAAACACTTAAGAAATATAATATTTTTAATTACTATATATTCTTTTTATTTTTCATAAAAATAAATTTGTTAAAATATGCTATTAATCCTAGTACTTTTCAGAATTTGAGATTTAGTCTTTGAACTTTAAAAGTTAAAAATTTAATCCTACTACTTTTTCAATTTAAAATTCTAGTGCAATCTAAGCTTGTTTCTTGACATTTTGGAGTCCTAGTCAAAACAATAAATCAGACCTTTCTAAAAAAATATAAAATGTAATACAATAAAATAAATCATATACTAGTAATTTTATTAAAATAATATGTTTTATAACATTAAGCAAATAATATATTTTTCTAACAAAATTAAGAAAAAAATCATTTTTTTCATTCAACCTACTCCTATGTCATCAATTACAAAACACAAAAAATTATAAATAAATATGTTCTATGAGCATTCCGAGATGCAAAATCATTAATGATAACATCAACATCAATGTTTTTCGAAAAATCCTTCTCGATTGATAAAATTGTCAAACCGTTCAACCGTTCTTGCGACATTGATGACCTCAAGATTCATTTCTCTTATATGCCCCTTTTCAACTAAAATATCTCTAGTTTTGTTATCAAGATTAGCCCAATTTCTAGGATCATAAATATCCAAAGAAGGAATCGTTTGTTCTTCATCATTGTTAATATCATGAGGAATTGCTTCTTCTTAATTAAGACCAATATTTTCAATATTTGATACATTTGGCACATCATTAGGGTCATTTGGATCATTAATTTCATCATTCTCATTGACATTATTATACAAACTTTCATTTGATTGATCCAAAATTTCACTAAAAGCTACCTTTTTATAAATAAATTTATCAATAGCACCTTGCTGTGATATTTTTTTTTAACTCTTCAGCATGTTTTCTCTTTTTTTTTTTTTCACTTCCAGATAAATGTTTTTTAGGCAACACTATATATAAAAGATAAATCAAATACTCAAGTAACACAAGAAAATGAGACAATACCACCTGATAAAAGATTCTAAGTTGAATATTTGCTTTCACATTTGGTAATTCCAAAAATCGAATCGAGTCACTGTAATTTTTAAAGGCTTAAGGGTGCAAAAAGCCCTCAAACTTTTCAAAAAGAGTAATTAAGCCCTTGCTCTTTTTTTTTGCACTCATTTGGGTACTTAAACTTTCAAAATACATAAAAAGGCCCTCAAACCTTTTCAAAAAAAAGCAATTAAGCTACTGCTTTTTTTCTACACTCAACTGGGTACTTGAATTTTCAAAATGCATCAAAAACACCCTCAAACTTTAAAAAAGAAGAAGCAATAATACAAAAAAAATTATAAAAAAAATAAAATCAATAAAAGTTATACATATACATACGATGTGGAAAAAAAGATGATGTGCCATCTTTTAATTGGATGGGACCATGATGTGGTAGGAAGGATCCATAAAATAATTTCTCTTAATTTAAGGGTTAAAGAAGGCTACTCATATTTAAATTATATCCATTTTTAAATATTTAAAAGGATTTATAAATAATATAAGTAAAAGATAAAAAATTCATATTTATCGGCTTTTCATTATTAAACTTTTTTTGTTCATCGTTGCAAAAATGAAATAATAGAAAGAAAAGACTATATGAATTTGCATTTGTGTCCTTTCTTTTTGTTGTAGGCCAATTTTGACCTTATATCCATAAAACCCACACCCAATTTAAACCCATTTAACCCATTACATTAAAACCCAATACAATTACACCAAAAACTAAAAGCCCAATCAGCCAAACCCAACAACACCTAACCCTAGCCCAAACAACACAAAACAAAAAAAGAGAAAAGAAAAATCAGAATTTTTAAATCCTAGGTGCGCCACACCTAGGGCCTTCTGCCTCCAACCACCCTCTGCCACCATCACTGTGACCACCATCCCCTTGCACATGCAAAAAAGTAAAGATAGAAGTGATAGCAATAATAAAAATTTCTTGTAAAATGGCTATATAAAAGCCTAGAAATCGGATTGTAAAGAGGATTTTTGGAAATAAAAAAAATCAGGAAACATTGAATACAAGAAAAAGTATAGTTTCAAACATCAAACCAAAATATCCAAAACAGATTCGGAGAAAAAAAGCAAGATCTACAAGGGAAAAGCTTGCTTCTTTTTTTTCTTTTTTTTTTCAAGCTATTCATAAACGCATATATATTTTCTCCATTTTTTCCTCAAAAAATCAGTAGAATAAAAAGAAATATAAAAAAGAAGAAAAAAAATACCTTTTTGAATTTTTCGCCACCGCATGCTTGTGATGGCGTGGCGCAGACCGATGGCGACGGCAATGACCTCCTCCCCGGCCGAGTTGAGGCCTAGTTCAGAGAGAATTCTCTCTTCTCGCTCTTCTTTTTTTTTCTTTCATGCTAACAAATGAATTTTTTTCTCAAAAACTTGACTTTTATAGCCCCCTAAAACGACGTCGTTTTGGGGTTGGCCATTAACACCCAAAATGACGTCGTTTTAACTTGGACCTGTAACGTCCCAATTTTTGGGCCTAAAAGTATTGGGCCTTGAGTCTGGGTTCGGGTAGAAGATGGCCCGAATAATTTGGATGTTTTAATTATTATTATTATTTAGTATGTTTAGTTTAGTAATTAAATAAATTACGAAGGGTTTATGGTGTGGGAAAAAGTCCGGGACTCGGTCCATAGCTTTAGCAAAATTCTTAAATTTTGCCTCTTAAGGAAATATGGGCATAAGGCCTTAAAAGTAAGTTAGGCGTAAACGGGCAAAAGGAACGCTGCCCAAAGGTTAGGCACACCGACAATGAGGAAGGAAGGCTGGGGTTTGATTCCCAGCGTGCGTAAACATGTGTTTAAGTTAAGGGCTGTCGCAGGCAGGCCTTAGGAGTTGTTGGGGCTAACTCATGTCACAATAAGGAACTCAGCCCAGTTGCAAGGGACGTTAGAAGGCTGAAGGGGACCCCAGTTCGATGCACGGGATGCGCAAGATGTTTTTATACGGGTTGCACTAAAATAGGCTTTAAAAGAATTCACGAATGGAGTATGCCAAAAGAAGCGCCTGTGGCACAGTGGCAGCAGCGTGCTAGGCATGCCGAGAGGATGTGGGTTTGATTCTAGGGGAAGACAAAATTTTGATTTATTTTTAAGTAGCCGTGACTGCAGCAGTTAAGCCTTAAAATTAATTGTGAGAAGATTATGTCATGAAAGGAACTTCGGTGTAGTGGCAAGTAGCGTATGTGTGTGTTTAGAAGGTCGTAGATTCGAGATGCATAGCAGGCAAAATTTCCTTTTTATTTCATAAGTAACCGAGGCTTCAGCAGGAATAGATTAAGATTAATTGTGGCCCTATTATGGTGTAAAGGAAAGATTGGTATAGTGGCCAACAGCAAGATGTGGAGCGCAGGGATAGGATGAGGTCAGGAGTTCGAGCTGCTGTGCGCGCGAAGGACCAATTTTGCTGCTCGCATGGGGAAGGAGTTGGAGTCTGATCAGGACTCTCTTAGCAACGTGCTGAAGCGGTGCAATGAGTGGATAAGGCTGCTAAACGGTGGGAAGGAGTTTGAATGAAATTCAAACTGTACTAAGGGCTAAAATTAAGGAGAAAAACAAGGAATTTGAATATGGGAAGGACAATGGTGCCGAAATAGAACTCATTTGGCTTTGGGCAATTAGATGCCGATATTGCTCTCAAATTTTGGCTAGGATGAATTGTTTGTTTATTTTTTTTAGCTCAAATTCTCTTATCATATTTTTTATTTTATTTTATCAACTTTCATTCCATTTGATCCATCTTTCTTTTCTTCACCGAAGCCTAAATCTTCTATTGCTATTCTTAAAATTCTTTCCCTTTTCTTTTTCTTCCACCGATCTCTCTCAAACCATTGCTAACTGATTACCTTTTGAAAAGCCGAACCACACTACGTGATAGCTGACTTTACTCCTTAGCCGAATTTTCTATTCTTTTTATTCGTTATTCTTCTATTCTCTTCTTAAACCAAAATAAACATACCTAAGAATAAGTTCTAAAAGTTGAATCACTAGATCTGTTCTCTCCTTGTATTTTGGGGATTTGATCTACAACAAATCTGGAATAGAAAGGTACTTCGGAACGTTTTTGGCAAGTAGATCCTCGGTAAGTGCTCAGATATTTCTGTCCATTCGTTATTTCGGGTTTATTATGAAAAGCTGACAAGTCCTTAATCACTTAGGGAGACTGTCATTTCAGACTAAAGGCTTTAATAGCCTCTTCTTGTGGTTTCGTATGTATTTAGTGTGGATTTAAGGACAAGCAATCAAGGAGCATAGAGGGTTCACACTGTTCGAGCATTTAGATCTAGTAGTTCAGGATTGACAAAGGTAAGTGGTTAAGGATGCCTATTGTGGCCGAATGTGGTAAGTGGTTGTTTCGTAAGATTCTCATCGATTTGTAAACTAATAGCACAGTGATCGATTGTAGGATACCGTGGAAGATTTCGTCGTCAATTCGTTGCAAAACAGGTGTGTAAACAACACCCACTAATAGACTAGATCGGCAAAAGCCGAAAAGCTGAAATGTCGAAAAGCCGGCATTTCGAGAACTTGTGAGCGTGCGAGGGCTTGTAAGATTGTTTGTATTGATAATTTTGGTGACTTCAACGGTAAGATTGCAAAGTGCGCAATTTCGTGCACCTTGGTGAATTTGGGCTTCGATGGGCCGAAATTGGGTAATGGGCTAACGGGCCCATTTCGGTAAAAACGTCCGATAAGTATTCTGTAGACACATTAATAACTGTAATAAGCATGAAACCTTAAAAAGACTGATAAAATTACTGAAATACCTCTGTGAGGTGGAATTACCATAATACCCCTGAAGGGGTAAGTTTACGATTACACCCCTCGAGGGTAAATAACTGTTCTTATGTTATAATCTGACTGCCTTTCTGAAGCATGCCTTGTTAATTATATATATTCTGCATACATGTCATACTGCATGGGGTTGGGTTTTGTTATGGAGGAAGAATCCATTCTGGTGGCTGTGCCACATATTCTGATATAAGCAGCTTTACTGCGGATTATAGTTAGTGCCGCAACCGGTGCTAACATTGTAAGTGTAGGGATGGCATGGGTGATTTATTCCCCACAGGAAGTGTAGGGATGGATGGAGGCAAGTGCAGGGTTGGATGGGGTTATCATGCGTTAATGATATGAGACTGTTCTGAAATGGACCCAACTGTGTTGATATGGGCAAGGCCCAATATATCTCAAGTTGTAATAGGGCTACGGGCC
This sequence comes from Gossypium arboreum, assembly GCF_025698485.1. NCBI lineage: Eukaryota > Viridiplantae > Streptophyta > Magnoliopsida > Malvales > Malvaceae > Gossypium > Gossypium arboreum. Next base: position 83,449,314 of record NC_069074.1, read on the forward strand.
AGTGTAACGCCCCAATTTTCGGGAATCCTGTGAATGTTGGCATAGGTTTAATTATGTTAGTGGGCCTCTAGAAAGCCCAAACTTAAGATAGAACCCGACAATTTTAGTTAATTTTTGTTCCATAACAAAAAGGGGGTGAAATTATGAAATAGAACCTATGTAAAAATGTTTGAAAATGCTATAGGCTAAATTGAAGTGGCCAAATAAATAGGAGTGCAAAATAGGAGGATTTGCATGACAAACCTCCCATTTTACATGAAGTGGCCAGCCATCATGTTGTTGTAGACAAAATGTACACTTGATATCCATAATTTATGGTACAAATTGATACAAATTGATAATAGGTTAGGTAAATGTTCCATGATAATGGGTTAGGTAAATGTTTCATGATAATGGGTTAGGTAAATGTTTCATGATAAGAATTTCATGTCTTTTGTATTAAAGAATTAAATGGATGAAATATGAACTTTTATTAAAAGAAAAAGGGGTGAGAAGAACAAAGTTTTGTCCATCTTTGTTCATCATAGCTGAAAGTTAGAAAAGAGAAAGGAGAGGAGAAAGCTCTTGAGTATTCGGTCATTAGGAGGAGGAAAATTGAAGGTAAGTTCTTGGTACCTTGCTTCTATTTTGAGGTTCATGAGTTCTTCTTGATTCTACCTTAACTCTTGAAGTATATTTTGATTTTTAGTTGTGTTGTGAGCATTTAGTCATGAATTAAAATGAAGGAAATGGTTATTGTTTCATGTGCTTTTGATGAAAAACGGAAGATAGGTGAAGTTGCGCCAAACAAATGAGCATGCATGTGCCTTAGATGTTAAAGGGAAAAATCAGCTAACATGTTGTGCTTTAAAATGATGAAATGGAGATTATACTTAAGTAAAATCATAGATATCTGAAGATTGATTGGTGATATACATGTTTAAATAACATGCATGCAAGTTAGGTGTGAAAGAGTGATTTGGTAATAAATCTGCTTGGGACAGCAGCAGTAACGTGACTTTGGAAAATCACCATAAATTGTGGGAGATGAGTTAGAAGCTGCATAAATTATGTAATTAAAGCTTAACGAGTCTAGTTTCAAATGGAATAAACAAGAACATATTTTGAATTCTGTACAATGAGAAATTTGATTCGTAATGAAGAGTGGTCAGATTAGTCAAATAGTGAAACATGGGAAACTTTAAGAAAAATATGGTATTGATTTGCCATACCAAAAATTCTGAAACTTATGGATAGAAGATATATGAGTCTATTTTCAGGGAAAATTAACGACACTTGATTTGGAGTTTCGTAGCTCGATTATAAATAATTTAGTGATTGTTGCTCGGAAGACGACTTGCGGTGAAATTATGATTATGTGGTAAACATTGACAAAAATTTGTTAATGAGTTGCTTATTGATTTCTTATAAACTTACTATGATCTGTAGGTGTGGTTGGCGAATATTGTAAGGGGTTAATACGTAGTTCGTATTTGAATAGTTAGATTAACGTGTTGTAATCCAATTGTAGGCGATTAGTGTGTGGATCTCGTCAAGATATCGTTGCAAGCAATGTGTAACTAACACCCTCTTTCTTAGACCGGATCGGCAAAAGTCGAAAAGCGAAATGCCAAAACGGTATTTTGTAGATTTGCGAGTGTCGAATGCTCGTGAGGTAAATCGATTAATGTTTTTGGTAAGTGCAATGTTTGACCGCAAAGTGCATGATTTACGTGCCTCGATATTTTTGGGCTTAATGGGCCAAAATTGGAATGATGGGAGAACCCTCGGTATGTGATTCTGTAGTACGTGAAAGGTAGGAATATGCATGAAAAACCCTAAAATAGATAAATTACTGAAATACCTTTAAAAGTGGAAAATTTACATTTTACCCTTAGTAGATAAATTACCAAATACCCCTAGGGTTAAATTGACCTAAATGCATGTTTGATCGTTGTTATTTATTGCATGCCATGTTATTATCGATGCATGGACCGGGATATTGACGAGGAAGTACTGAAAGTGGCTTGTCCACGTCTTGGAGGCTTTGCCTCAATTCTTTGATAATCGAGCGAGCAAGGTTGCAAGCTGTGGAGTGTTAAATTTGGGTGGGTTGAGCTATTCCCACATGGAGTGTATGGTCGGAATGCGGTGGAGTGTAGTGGTTGGTGGGTTGAGTAGTCTCCCAAATGGGCTTGCATATGTTATTGATGTTGCATGTATTTTGAAATGGGCCTATGGGCCATCTTATTATCTGAATAAGGGCTAAGGCCCAGTTTATTGTAATCTGAAAAGGGCTCGCCCAATACCACTTTATTACTGAATGGGCTTAGGCCCAATAGGCTTGAGTGACTTGGGCTTTGAATGAGTTTTCCTTACACATTGAGTTTCCCAAACTCACCCATTTTATTTTCATCTCGCAGAAATCCCCAACCATAGTGGGCTTAGAGTGTGAGGGATTGAGTGGCCACCCGCTCGAAAGTTTGATTTTCTTCCGTGAACTGGACATCCTTTTAATTACGTTTGAGGTTTTGGGCTTTTCAATGTAATAAGGCCGCTTATTTATTTTTGATGGTTTTAATATGTATTACTAAGATAGGTATTACTTATTTTAACTGTTGAAACTGGATAGCTTTAGGGCGCGTTTTCAAAAACAACAATTGATTTCAAAATAATACGACAACAAGCAAAGCTTCCGCAATGAAAGTATTTTCCAAAATTAATCACTTTTCCTAAATATGACTTAATTGAATCGGTTTCCTAGAAATATCCATGACGTTAAGGTGTGGCAATGGCGGTATGCATGTCTAGGATTGGATCCGAAGGGAGCTTGGTACTTAAGCAGTCCGATGGACTCACCACCTCTTTTCCGGTTTCCTACCTGGTGCACAGCTTCCATTCACTTTAACCCTTAATGAATTAATCTTTTGAACATCAAGTATGATTTTCTGGACTTAGAATGGAAATTTTTTTACGTTTTTGATGTGGCATGCCGGATCCGGCCATAACTTCTGGGCCAGGTTTGGGGTGTTACAGCCAGATTGATACTGATATGGGCTAGGCCTAGTATACTCTGATATTGTAAGGGGCTATGGCCCAGATTAATATTGATATGGGCTAAGGCCCAGTTAACTCTGATTTTTGAATAGGGCTTAGGCCCAGTAAAGCTTGAACTGATTTGGGCTCTGGTTGGGATACTTTACACACTGAGTTTTCCAAACTCACCCCCTTTTTCCCATCTTTGCAGGTGAGCCTTAGATTGGTGGACTTGGAGCGGGAAGGATTCAGAGTGGCCATGTGGACTGTTTAAAATAAGTGTTTATACCTTCACTTTTATTTTAGATTATTTCCTTTATGTTTTCGACTTTTTAATTTGTAATAAGGCCACTCCTAAGTTTTAATAAATTTTTTTATTAATACTAGTTTGAAACTGATAGAATTAGGTTGCGCAGGTTTTTGTAAAATTAAACAACATTTTTAAACGAAACACTCGTAACAAATGGATAACAAAATGACGAACATGATCTAGTAAATAGGATGCTCACAAATTAACCGGAAGTTTTCTAATCAACTTAAATAACGTTTTCGCAGACCACACCTTAGTCGCAAACCACACCAGATTTGGCCGTAACATCTAGGCCGAGTTTGGGGTGTTACAGGACCGGATTGACCCGACTCGACCCGCCAAGGATCCATGTGTTTTTTAACGGAAGGGCTAATTGTGCTCTTAGCCCTTCCGCTTTTTTATTGTAACACCCCAAACCCGGCCTAGACGTTACGACCGAATTCGGCGTGTCACATTGAAGTGTTTTTCGAAAACCATGTTTTTATTGAAAACCCTTCTTGATGTTTAGAAACTTTTACCGTTTAAACTTGTACAAAACTTTAGCCTTATTTTTTTCCAAAACGTGATTCATTGTAATAATCAAAACATTATTAACAACCTTGCAAAATCTTATGGGAAACTTTGAAAACTTATAAACCTTTGTAGTGGCAGAAACATGTTATTTTAAAAACAGTTAAGTATCGAGAAATCAAACCTTCTTTGTTATGGCTTAAAGTGAATGGAAGCTGTGCACCAGGTAGGAAGCCAGAAAAGAGGTGGTGAGTCTATTGGACTGCTTAAGTACCAAGCTCTTCACGGATCCAATCCTAGACATGCACACATCGATTGCCACACTTAAAGCATATTGCTTGTCCACGAACAACAAATTAAGTTTAAGTCTATTTAAAATATTTATTTCCTTTGAAAACATTTACGTTATGGAAGCTTTGCTCGTGTAATCGTGATATTTTGAAAATAAGTAACTTTTATAAAACGCGCCCTAGAGCTAACCAATTTAATAACCCAAAATATTAAAAATAATAAAAAGAGCGGCCTTATTACAACTTAAACCAGAAAATAACCAAAATAATAAATGCGAAACTTATTTTAAAGAAAACAGAAACTTAATCTTCGTGGCCACTCTGAATCCCGCCCAGCTCCAAGTCCACCAACTAGGGCTCACCTGCAAGGATGGAAGAGAAAGGGGGTGAGTTTGGAAAACTCAGTGTGTAAAGTATCCCAACCAGAGCCCAAATCAGTTCAAGCTTTACTGGGCCTAAGCCCTATTCAGAAATCAGTGTTAACTGGGCTTTAACCCATATCAATATTAATCTGGGCCATAGCCCTTTACAGTATCAGAGTATATTGGGCCTAGCCCATATCAGTATCAATCTGGGCCATAGCCCTATTACAAGTCGAGATATATTGGGCCTTGCCCATATTAACATAGTTGGGCCACCCACTTCAATACAGTTGGCCCATAACAAAACAGTCTCATATGATTAATGCATGATAACCCCATCCAACCCTGCACTTCCCTCCGTCCATCCCTACACTTCCACTGGGAATAAATCACCCACGCCATCCCTACACTTACGGTGTTAGCACCGGTTGCGGCACTAACTATAATCCGCAACAAAGTCGCTTATATCGAATATGTGGCACGACCACCGAATGTGTTCTTCCTCCATAACAAAACCCAACCCCATGCAATGATATACATGTCATGGCATACAACAAACATAATCGAAATATCATGCATTTCGGTCAAAATTAACCCTAGGGGTATGACGGTCATTTTGCACCTAGGGGTAAACGATAATTTTCCTACTTAAGGGTATTCTAGTAATTTAAATATTTTAGGGTTTACATACATATTCTAACCATTAACACATTAATGAAGCACTTACCAAGGCATTTTTACGAATTGGGCCCGTTGGCCCACTAACCCGTTCGACCCATTAAGCCCAAATATACCGAAGTGCGAAATTTCGACTCTACAATCATTCGCTTGTGATTACCAAAATTAACAACCAAACCACCTCACAAGCGCCGCGCGCCGCAAGTTCACAAATCTTGGCTTTTCGCTTTTGCCGATCTAGTCTATGAGTGGGTGTCGTTTACACACATTTTGTGACGAAACGACGAGTTCCACACACTAACGCCTACAAGCAATTACTAATACGTTAACTATGAATCCATAGCAACTTATCTGCAAAACTCCTTACTAAAAATCGACCATTAACACATTAGGCACTAGTGTTCTTACCTTTGCCGAAAAATGGACTAGATCTAATTCTGGTCGTTCCAAATATCCAAGCCTTCGATTAGTAGCCTTTAATCCACACTATAGGAAAACAAATCAGATATCACCACTAAACCTTTTGAGTACAATCAACAGGCACCCTTTGCATATAGGGGTTTTTCGGCTTTTACCTTAATTCATGAATAACGAAAGAAAGATTCGAGCGTTTACCTATATTGTTATGACACTACTCCCAATCGATTGTAGATCCAACTACCGTACAAGAAGGGAAAAATACTCAACCAAGGGTTTGGCCTTTGTAGTACCTCAAAGTAGTAAGATTTCGGTTTTGAAAGAAAAGATACGAGGTTTGGCTTCAATAAAAATTCGGCTAACCAGTTTGTTGAGGATTTAAGAGAGAAAAAAAGAAGAATATGAAGGATTTAGGTTCGGCAAAAAGATAGGATGAAAATTAAGAGGAGAAAGAAAAGAGAAGAGGGGAAGAGATGAGAGAAGGATAGAAAAGAATAAAAAATAGAAAAAGGAAAAAAAATAAATCCTAAAGGCCTAAAATATTCGGCACTCGAGTGCATTTCGGCATAGGAATTCTTTTTAAATTTCAATTCCCTAATTTGCTCCTTGATTTTTGGCCAAGTTTGGAGTTTGAATTTCATTCAAACTCCCCAACCGATCAGAGCAGCCTTATCCACCTGCTTGCACCGCTTTAGCACGCTGCTAGGAGTCCTGGTCAGACTCCAACTCCTTCCCCATGCGTGCAGCAAAAACCCAGCCACTCCTGCGCGAGATGAGGCTCGAACTCCAGACCTCGTCTGCCCATGCGCCCACACTTGAGCTGCTGGCCATTGCACCACGCTTCTCCTTTAGTAATATATGGTTACAATTAATTATAAACCTTACCTGCTTTAGTTCTTGCCCTCTTTTAAAAATAAAATGAAATTCGCCCGCGCAAGGACTCAAACCTGCGCCCTCTCTGCATGCTGCTGCCACTGCACTAAAGCTCTTCTCTTGATATAATCTGCTCACAACTAATCTTAAGACTTATCTGCTGCAGTCCCGATTTTGTTTAAAAATAAAACAAAATATGCTACTTACCAGACTCGAACTCCTAACCACATGCACACTCTTAACGCCTCCTTGCCACTTGACCACGTGCCTCTTTTGTGTCACCTTTCCTCTCGAAATATTTATAAGGCCTTATTGCGGAAATTCTTGGTTGTAAAAAGAAACAACCATTTGCGCACGCCGTGCCTTGAACCCAGGCACCTCCCATGCCTTTCCTAACGTGCTTAGCCACTGGGCCAGACGTTCCTTCATGTTAAAACTCAGCCTAATGTATTAATAAGGCCTACTACCCAGATTTCCTTAAGAGGCCAAATTTAAGAATTTTGTGGGCCGAACCCTGGACTTTTCCCCACACTATAAGCCCTTCGTTACTTATTTAATTACCAATAATAATAATTTTATAAATATATCTAATAATAAAATTTTAAATAATACAGTAAATAAAAATTTTCATAAAAATTTTTCTAACATATATACTGATAATATTTTTCTAATAATAATAATTTTATCTCTTAATACTAATTAAAATTTCGTAAAAATTTAAAATATCCGTAATACTAAATATAGTAAAAATTTTCTAGCGAGAATTTAATTCAAAATTTTCTTCTTAAACGATAATATTTAAAACTTCTTAATTATTCAGGTTTTCTTCTATCCGAATCCCAGACTTAAAGCCCAACTCTTCTAGGCCCAATTTTTGGGGCGTTACAACTCTATCCCCCTAAAAAAAAATTTCGTCCTCGAAATTTCTAACTATCAACTAACTGTATTACTCAAGTCAACCCACACTGCTAATTTGCTACCGCTGCGCACTCTAATATAAATAATTTTAATACGACCCAAAACATCTAATTACCGAAATAAGGAAACGTTTATCAAGCACGCATACAATTCGTAGCACACACTCAAATAGAATAAACTTGGCAATCCCGAGCTCGATGCTCCTTGGACCCACATCTAAGACATGCTCCTGTCTTCCTATGGCATTCACCCGGATGACGCCCGTTGCAGTCTTTGCAGGTTGGAAAGTTTGGTCGTGCCTTAACATGTTTCACAGAACAAGGTTCTGTTCTCTGAGAACTAGGATCCTTCCTCTTTTTACACTCCAAGCACCCTACTTGAAGCGTTTCCCTAATTTCCTTAATTTTGGTATCCCATACTTCCTCTACCACTTTCCTTACTAACTCAGCCAGTGCCTCAGTACCAAGCTCCGAGTTACCGCTACATCCGGTTGGCGACTTTGCTTACCCTCGAATCCATATCAATGCTCTACATTACCAAGACACATATCAAATAACTACAAAGATCTCAAAAATTTTTACTATTTATTCATATGTCTTATGCAGAGAGAGTATTTTAAAGTTTTTCTTTTTATAGAATCGCATCCTAGTCACGGTTTCAATCTTTTAGGGTTTTAGTTCTACCTATCTACGCTTTCATATCAAAAGGCTCGATTCTAACTACAGATTATTTCAAGACATTACAAGATAAGAAAAAAAGTACTTACAGACTTGGTCTTTGAGGAGATTCAGATGTGCCACTTCTTCGAAATCAACAATTCAAATTTATTCTTTGTGCATTTTGAAAACAAAATTTAAAAGAATTTTCTAACATTTTCACAAAATCGATTTTAGTGTTTTTCCATAGAACTAGATTTCAAAATTTTATAAAAACTTTTAGACCCGATCCACAGCTGAGTTGTTGCAACCTAGGCTCTGATACCACTAAATGTAACACCCCAAACCCGGCCCAGACTTTACGATCGAATCCGGCATGTCACATTGAAGTGTTTTTCGAAAACCATGTTTTCATTGAAAACCTTCTTGATGTTTAGAAACTTTTACCGTTTAAACTTGTATAAAACTTTAGCCTTATTTTTTTCCAAAACGTGATTCATTGTAACAATCAAAACATTATTAACAACCTTGTAAAATCTTATGGGAAACTTTGAAAACTTATAAACCTTTGTAGTGGCAGAAAATGTTATTTTAAAAACAGTTAAGTATCGAGAAATCAAACCTTCTTTGTTATGGCTTAAAGTGAATGGAAGCTGTGCACCAGGTAGGAAGCCAGAAAAGAGGTGGTGAGTCTATTGGACTGCTTAAGTACCAAGCTCTTCATGGATCCAATCCTAGACATGCACACATCCATTGCCACACTTAAAGCTTATTGCTTGTCCACGAACAACAAATTAAGTTTAAGTCTATTTAAAATATTTATTTCCTTTGAAAACATTTACGTTGCGGAAGCTTTGCTTGGTAATCGTGATATTTTGAAAATAAGTAACTTTTATAAAACGCGCCCTAGAGCTAACCAATTTAATAACCCAAAATATTAAAAATAATAAAAAGAGCGGCCTTATTACAACTTAAACCAGAAAATAACCAAAATAATAAATGCGAAACTTATTTTAAAGAAAATAAACTTAATCTTCGTGGCCACTCGAATCCCGCCCACTCCAAGTCCACCAACTAGGGCTCACCCGAAAGGATGGAAGAGAAAGGGGTGAGTTTGGAAAACTCGATGTGTAAAGTATCCCAACCAGAGCCCAAATCGGTTCAAGCTTTCTTGGGCCTAAGCCCTATTCAAATCGATGTTAATCGGGCCTTAACCCATATCAATATTAATCTAGGCCATAACCCTTACAAGATGTCGAGTATATTGGGCCTAGCCCATATCAAGATCAATCGGGTCGTAGCCCTATTACAAGTCGAGATATATTGGGCCTTGCCCATATTAACATAGTTGGGCCCACTTCAATACAGTTGGCCCATAACAAAACAGTCTCATATGATTAATGCATGATAACCCCATCCAACCCTGCACTTCCCTCCGTCCACCCTACACTTCCCGTGGGGAATAAATCACCCACGCCATCCCTACACTTACGATGTTGTTAGCACCGGTTGCGGCACTAACTATAATCCGCAGCAAAGCTGCTTATATCGGAATATGTGGCACAGCCACCAGAACAGGTTCTTCCTCCATAACAAAACCCAACCCCATGCAACAGATATACATGTCATGGCATACAACAAACATAATCAGAATATCATGCATTTCAGTCAAAATTAACCCTAGGGGTATGACGGTTATTTTGCACCTAGGGGTAAAACGATAATTTTCCTACTTAAGGGTATTCTAGTAATTTAAATATTTTAGGGTTTACATACATATTCTAACCATTAACACATTAACAGAAGCACTTACCGGCGTTTTTATTGAATTGGGCCCGTTGGCCCACTAACCCGCTTCCACCCATTAAGCCCAAATATACCGGCGCACGAAATTTCAGACTCTACAATCATACTTGCTTGTGATTACCAAAGTTAACAACCAAACCACCTCACAAGCGCCGACGCCGCAAGTTCACAAATGCTTGCTTTTTGCTTTTTGCCGATCTAGTCTATGAATGGGTGTCGTTTACACACTGCTTGTGACGACAATGACGAGTTCCACACACGAACGCCTACAATCAATTACTAATACGTTAACTATGAATCCATAGTAACTTATCTGCAAAACTCCTTACTAAAAATCGACCATTAACACTTTAGGCACTACTGTTCTTACCTTTGCCGAAAAAATGGACTAGATCTAATTCTGGTCGTTCCAAATATCCAAGCCTTCGATTAGTAGCCTTTAATCCACACTATAGGAAAACAAATCAGATATCACCACTAAACCTTTTGAGTACAATCAACAGGCACCTTTTGCATATAGGGGTTTTTCGGCTTTTACCTTAATTCATGAATAACGAAAGAAAGATTCGAGCGTTTACCTATATTGTTATGACACTACTCCCAATTGATTGTAGATCCAACTACTGCACAAGAAGGGAAAAATACTCAACCAAGGGTTTGGCCTTTGTAGTACCTCAAAGTAGTAAGATTTAGGTTTTGAAAGAAAAGATACGAGGTTTGGCTTTAATGGAAATTCGGCTAACCAGTTTGTTGAGGATTTAAGAGAGAAAAGAAGAAGAATATGAAGGATTTAGGTTCGGCAAAAAGATAGGATGAGAATTAAGAGGAGAAAAAAAAGAGAAGAGGGGAAGAGATGAGAGAAGGATAGAAAAGAATAAAAAATAGAAGAAGGAAAAAAAATAAATCCTAAAGGCCTAAAATATTCGACACTCTTTAGCTATGGCGAATGAGTGCATTTCAGATAGGAACTCTTTTAAATTTCAATTCCTAATTTGCTCCTTGATTTTTGGTTAAGTTTGGAGTTTGAATTTCATTCAAACTCCCCAACCGATCGAGCAGCCTTATCCACCTTGCTTGCACCGCTTGACGCTGCTAGGAGTCCCGGTCGACTCAACTCCTTCCCCATGCGTGCAGCAAAAACCCACCACTCTGCGAGATGAGGCTCGAACTCCAAACCTCGTCGCTCATGCGCCCACACCGAAGCTGCTGGCCATTGCACCACGCTTCTCCTTTAGTAATATATGGTTACAATTAATTATAAACCTTACCTTTAGTTATTGCCTCTTTTAAAATAAAATGAAATTACGCCTGCAAGGACTCAAACTCGCCCTCTCCATATCTTCTTGCCGCCTTCGCTGAAGCTCTTCTCTTGATATAATCTGCTCACAACTAATCTTAAGACTTATCTGCTGCAGTCCCGATTTTGTTTAAAAATAAAACAAAATATGCTACTTACCAGACTCGAACTCCTAACCACATGCACACTCTTAACGCCTCCTTGCCACTTGACCACGTGCCTCTTTTGTGTCACCTTTCCTCTCGAAATATTTATAAGGCCTTATTGCGGAAATTCTTGGTTGTAAAAAAAAACAACCATTTGCGCACGCCATGCCTTGAACCCAGGCACCTCCCATGCCTTTCCTAACGTGCTTAGCCACTGGGCCAAGCGTTCCTTCATGTTAAAACTCAGCCTAATTTATTAATAAGGCCTACTATCCAGATTTCCTTAAGAGGCCAAATTTAAGAATTTTGTGGGCCGAACCCTGGACTTTTCCCCACACTATAAGCCCTTTTATACTTATTTAATTACCAATAATAATAATTTTATAAATATATCTAATAATAAAAATTTCAAATAATACAGTAAATAAAAATTTTCATAAAAAATTTTCAAACATATATATAGTAATATTTTTCTAATAATAATAATTTTATCTCTTAATACTAATTAAAATTTCGTAAAAATTTAAAATATCCGTAATACTAAATATAGTAAAAATTTTGTAGCATAATTTAATTCAAAATTTTCTTCTTAAACGATAATATTTAAAACTTCTTAATTATTCAGGTTTTCTTCTATCCGAATCCCAGACTTAAAGCCCAACTCTTCTAGGCCCAATTTTTGGGGCGTTACATTTATTACTTTGCAATCAGTTTTTTTTGTATTTATAATTTTGCCCCCTGTAATTTATTTTGACCTTCAATTTAGTCCCTCTTGGTGCTGTGTGTTTTGGAAGGAGGGGATATTGCCCATTTTGGTCCTCCCTTGTTATCCGCATGCCCAAATTGGTCCTTCTCTTCTTTATTTATTTTCAAATTGCCCCCAAACTTCCATTTTAGTTTCAATTTAGTCCTTTTTTAGCATCAATTTTCTAACACTATTATTTTTATTTTTTATATTATTATTATTATTATTCATATGTATATTATTATTACATTATTGTTATTATTACTATTATTTTTATTTTTATTGCTATTGCAATTATTATATTATTATTTTTATTTTCTATATTATTATTATTATTATTATTATTATTATTATTATTATTATTATTATTATTATTATTATTATTATTATTATTATTATTAATATTAGTGTATATTTTTATTATATATGTATATGTATATATATTTATATATAGTATTATTTTTATTACTTTATTTTAACATTATTATTATATTATATTCATTTTTTTGTATTTCATTATTATTTCTAGTATTATTATTATTATTAATATTAGTATATGTTTTATTGTATATGTATGTATATATATATATATATTTATGTATAGTATTAATTTTAATTACTTTATTTTAATATTATTATTATATTATATGCCTTCCTTTTGTGTTTATTTATTTATTGTTTTATTATTAACTGATTTAGCATTATCAATTATCATTTATTATTGTCCTTGTTAACATGTCATCATTTTATTAATCTATGATTGTTACTATTGATAATATTTTATTATTTTCTACTTTGACTTGTCGTGTTTTTATTATTATTATTTCTGTTATTATTCGTGTATATATTAATATAATTGTTATTTTTATTCTAATATTGTATTTTAATATTTTTCATTAATTGTATCATCGCGTGCATTATTTACAAATTCCTGTTGCGAATAATATTATTTTTATACTTTTAATTAATTTTAATAAATAAGGCAACGTACCGATTTCAACACTAGGTCACTGATTTCATCGCTATGTTGGGTGAATATCATTGGCTCGTGTTAAAAACAAGACGTCCTTCTAAAAAACTAAAATTTCAAATTCTCGTAGTTCAATCGGATCGGGATTAAATATTAAATTAAACTTGTATTTTTAAGAATTAAGACAACGCGTGTTTAACAAGATACCAATTTTGGGCGTCGCGAGGGTGCTTATACCTTTCTCATGCGTAACGGACTCTCGAACCCTATTTTTCTCTAGATCTTCGCGTAGACCCAAATTCGGCCTTCATTTTTGTTCAAAAATAAATTTTCTTTTTAAAAAAGAGGATTTATTAGGTGTCCGATCACACCTAGAGAAAAGATCGGTGGTGACTCCTTTTCTTTTTAAAACCGAAATTCAATTTTTAAATTTTCAAATAATCGCCTCAACTAGCGGCCAAAGCGAAATTTTTACATCGCTATACTTTTAATACTTGTCATGGGTGTAGAATTCTCTCGCCAATTTTCCAACAACTTGACATGATTCCTCAATCACAATTAATCTTTTTGAATGAGACAAACATTTGAATGGGTCTTTAGGGTTATACTTAGTCCTTGCTTTACTTTGGGTGGATTCTTCCAACTAGTCCAAGAATTATTGTACAATCACAATTAGTCTTTTTGAATGAGACAAACAGTTCAAATTTAACATAAACGGGTCTTTAGGGTTGTACTTTAGTTTTTGAGAGCCTTTTCCACTATTTATGAGTGATTTGAGGGACAAGAGATTGACATTGCATTTAAGATGGGTCTTTGGAGTTAAATGATACTTTAACATAGATTGACTTTCCTATAATTAGTCCTTGCTTTACTTTGGGTGGATTCTTATTCTTGTAGTTATTGAGAACATTTTCCACAATTTGTCATTACTATTTGTGAGTGATTTGGGGATAAGAGGTTGAACATTTTTGGATCACAGACGGGTGTTTGGAGCTTTATGTCACTTTAACGTAGACTGACTTTTCTATAATTAGTCCTTGGTTTGCTTTGCATGGATTCCTCCAACTAGTGTGATCCTTGGCATTACTTTCCAACAATTATTATAGCGTTATCCTTATTCCTGCCCGAAACGGGGAAGAAATCACTGATGAAATTAATTGAAGATATATATATATATATATATATATATATATATTTTGCAATCGAGTGAATTCACAAGTTTTACTTTCTTTTAAAAAGATTTTTTTAGTATTTTATGGATATTAGGAGATATCAAAATTATTTTTCTATGAAATTTTAATTCACTAGAAAAGAAAGTATTTTATTTCAAGGGATCACAATTAAACATTAGATTTTTTATTTTTAAATTTTGAATACTTTTATAACTATATAATTGATAAGGTACCAATTTTGAGTATTATAGTGTAACCAACTTTTTCTCTAGAATTTAACATAAATTTCAAATTTATTTTACAAGAATTTTAAAATCTCTTTATAAAAAAGCGATTTTTAAGTGATGTAGCACACTTAACAAAAAATAAATAAAAATCAATGGTGACTCTCTTTTAATAAAACCTTGTGTTTTTTTTGGAAAGACCAAAATTTCCATAGTCACCAGCTATTCAATTTGTTCTATTTTAATAATCTAACCTGTTGGCTAACTTTTCCACAATTGTGCATCTCTATTTGTGAGTGGGCACAAAAACTTGGTCATTTCTTGATGAAATTTAATTCAATTGCATTTAGTATCACATGATTTTCTTTTATCATTTTAATTTATAAACTGTTTCAAAAACAATACCACGTTGACATTAAATTTGCTATTACATATTCAATTTTTAGACGGGAAGTTGAAATATTTATGTCACTATGAACCAAATGAGATATAAATGTTTTCATTGGTTTGAAAGTAATATTCTCTCAACAATTAATTATAGATAATTCATAAATAAATAAAATTTTAATTAATATTTTAGAAATAGATAAAATGTGTTAATTAATTATGATTTTGGGTACTTTTTTCTGTGAAATAAGTGAAATAAGCGAAATAAATTGAAAAGATTACAATAAAAAAGAACTAGATCTTCAATGGGAAACTTCAAAAATTTGAAGACCTTCTCTCCTATCTTTAACTTGTCTTTTGATTTCATCAGCTTCTCCATTACGTTCCCTAGGGATATGTTGAATGCCCCAATGTCTTACTCTAGATAAATTTTGGTGAATTCTCTTGATCAGAGTAGAGTCTAACTCATTACGGGCCTCATTTTGAATTGCTATAACTATCTCCATGTTGTCAGTTGAATTATCATGTTGTTGCATTTCCACTCCAAAAGAAGCATTACTCCATCTAAGATGCCCTAGAATGCAGCTTCTATAATAGAGCGAAAGCCCAAATACCTGTTGTAACCTAGAATCCATCTTCCATTCTGGTCTAGCAAAACACCCCCAACTGCAGCAAAATCGATTCCCTCATTAACAAAATCATCAGATCATAAGCGAACCCAATTATTGCCTAAGATCAAAGGTGGTATTGGGATATGCAAAGCCTCCTTAGTTACCTTATTATTAGAGAGTCCATATTGTTTAGCCTAACTATAGGATACTTTGGTAATATCACTTGCACTCCATGGAATACCTTGAAATAAAAGTAAATTACGATTTTTCCATATCCTCACATAGTAAGACAAAAGAAACATTGTCAATCAATATCCACCAGATGTATTTGATGATGATTTTGCATATTCGAAGCTAGCTGCTCTATTAGATCATCAGTTTTGTAACACCTCAAACCCGGCCTGGAAGTTTGGCTCGAATCTGGCATGTCACATTGAAGTGTTTTTCGAAAACCATGTTTCCATTAAAAACCCTTCTTAATAATTAAAAACTTATACCCTTTTTAAACCTTGTTAGAAACCTTAGCTGCATAACATTCTTAACAACTTTGTAAAAATCTTGGCAGCTGCGGAAGCTTAATTTAAAAACAATTGCGGTTACGTGATGTTTTGAACAACAGTAGTTGCTTTGGAAAACCGTATTCTAATACTAGCAATTATAAGAACAATAAATAAAATTTCGAATTTGAAACCCAGAAAATTACAACGGCTTTACTACAACCCACATAAAAACATTTAAAAGTAATAATCAAAACTGTAACATAAATAGTGTGTGTGGCTTCCTCCGAGCCCCTCGCATTCCGATCCGTCTAAGGCTGGAAATTACCCGAAAGGTTAATAAACGGATGAGTTTACAAAACTCGGTGAAATCCCTACTATAAAAAGGAACATCACCATATAAAAGAATTAAAAGTCCGCTTCACCTTACTTACGGTTTCAGATCAATTGGGCCTTAGCCCACTATATGACGATGACAGGATGGGCTTTAACCCATTACGAATAAGAAACATTATCGAACTAGAATCGAATCAAAATCGAATCGGTGATAGAATCGTAATCAAAATCGAGATCGTAATGTAATCAAAATCAGAATGTGAATGCAATCCCAACACAATCCAGCCGTATACACCCCCGTACCAACCCTACACTCCATGTGGGGAATAGCTCAACCCACCTAGCCCTACACTCCACAATTGCAGCATTGCTGCTCAGTTATCAGTAAGTTGAGGCAAAGCCTCCAGTACGTGGGCAAGCCACTTTCAGTACTTCCTCTATTAATATAACCCATAACCCATGCAACATATATAAATGTCATGGTATACAACATACAAAATCAGAATATCATGCCCATATTTGAATCAAACAATCACAGTCAATTCATTCATATCACCAACATATATTCACAATCAAATCCGTCAACCACACAGTCCAAGTCAATCATTTGCCCACAAGGGCAAAACAGTCATTTAACACCCTAGGGGCAAAATGGTAATTTTACCCCACAAGGGTATCTCGGTAATTCTACCCTACAGGGGTATTTTGGTATTTCTACCCTACAGGGGTATTTCGGTATTTCTACCCTACAAGGGTATTTCGGTATTTTTACCCTACAGGGGTATTTCAGTAATTCTACCCTATAGGGGTATTTCGATAATTCTACCCTACAGGGGTATTTAAGTAATTCTACCCTACAGGGGTATTTCAGTAATTCTACCCTACAAGGGTATTTCGGTAATTTCACAAATCAGGGGTATTTTGGTAATTTTACAAACCAGGGGTATTTTGGTAATTTTATTGATCGAGGGTATTTTGGTAATTTTGTAAACTAAGGGTATTTCAGTAATTTTGTAAATTGAGGGTAAAATAGTAATTCTGTAAATCGAGGATAAGACGATAATTCTGTAAATCGAGGGTAAAATGGTAATTCTATAAATCGAGGGTAAAACGGTAATTCTATAAATCGAGGGTAAAATGGTAATTCTATCTTACAGGAGTATTTCAGTAATTTTACAAAATCGAGGGTATTTCAGTAATTTTGCAAACTGAGGGTATTTCGGTAATTTTACAAATCGAGGATATTTGGGTAATTTTATAAATTGGGGGTACTTTGGTAATTTTACAAGTCGAGGGTATTTCAGTAATTTGGTAAACTAAAGTATTCTAAACAGGGATAACAATACGAATGGGCCTAAAGCCTTTCTCGGCCCAAATGGGCCCACACGCTCATGTAGCCTTTTTAGCCCAAATCTAGCCACAGATATAAGATTCACCTAGCCTAATCCAATATTTAATACACAATCAAACAACTTATCCAATTGGGCCGGTAGGCCCATTGGGCCCACATGACACCTTTCGGCCCATCGCGGCCCAAAGTAGCCATCCTACAGCTAGAGTAGTGAGAAATATACACCTGATTGGAGACTGGAGTTAATCCACGCTCCGAGCACTCTTAGCCGACGCCCAACCCAAACGAGCACGCCATAAAGCGAAAGGATTAGCCAAGAAAGGTACCTTTACTCTCCTCATGGTTCTCTCTATTTAAAGCCGACCAGATCCACTCTTATGTTAGCTTCCGATGTGGGATCCTCCATCATCGAGTTTAAATTCAACACCAACTCTTGCCGCCCCATTAGCAAAATAAATGCTCTTTGCTTGCCATAGGATTCAACCCATGCCTCCCCTTAAATGCTCCACACGCTACTTGCCACTAAGCCACAAGGCTTTTGTGTCACAATTTCTCCAACAATATTCTTAAGGCATACATACTACACCTGTGGTTTGATTCACCTTAAACCGAAATTTTTGCTAGAGTCCAGGTTTGAACCCAAGACTTCTCCAACACTTCTCAGCACACTTAACCACTAAAACAAGCCTTCAACTACAAAATTTTCACGCACAACAGAAAATTATAAGCTGCCTTCAACCGCTCCCATGCTCAAGGCCCAAAATTTCTAGGCCCAAATTTAGGGTGTTACAAGTTTTTTTTTTTTTTTAATATTGAGAGATACCAAAAATTATTTTACTACAAAATTTTAATTCACTCAAAAAGTAAGTGTTTTATTTCAAGGGATCACAATTAAACATTAGGTTTCTCATTTTTAAATTTTTTTTTTATTTTTTAACAACTACATAATTAATAAGTACCAATTTTGGGTTTTGTAGGTGTAACACCCCAAACCCGGCCTAGACGTTATGGCCGAATCTAGCGATATCACATGGAATGGAAATTGAGATAGCATTTACCAAGTTAAAACATAACCATTGATTAGCTACTAATTATCTCGTCCATTTCAAATTTATTTCCTTGTTACTAAATCATTTAAAAATATTTTCTGTAGTGGAAGCTTTTAAAACCGTGAAATTTGAAGAAAACTATTTACGTTTAGTAAAATCATTATTTTTAATAAAATCAAGTTTATGTTGAGTTTGGCAGTTTAAAAAGAAACCCTTGAAAACAGTCTAAATCTGAAATAAAAGCAAACAGTCTGAAAGTCCTAAATTTACAACCAAATACCTCAACAGAAATAGAAAATAAACCATAAAGGTATGTAAAACAATTTCAAAATAACCCATGTGGTCACCATTGAGTCCTCTGCCCCACCGATCTATCTAAGTCTTGGGATTACCTGTACACATTAAACAAAAGGGGTGAGTTTACGTAAACTCAGTGTGTAATCCCCACAGAAAACATGTATACAGTTAATTAGCAGTAAACAGTCAAATACAGTCAGAGGCCTAAGCCCTTTTTAGTATCAGTAACAGTTTGGGCCTTAGTCCATCTCAGTACAGTATCAAATATGCAAAAAGGCCTTAGCCCATCACTGTATCAGTAGCAGTCATGCAGTATTCAGTAATAAAGTCCTACCCAACTAGCCTCTACACATCATCTCCATCCAACCCTACACATTATTGGGGGATTAAATCAACCCACCCATCCCTATACTCCAGGTAGTACCGAATGCAGCACAAAACAAGAGTTTGTGTGGAGCTGCCAGCATATTAGGCTTAGGAGCCTTTCAGTACACTTCCTCTAAATAAAATCAACCCAACCCAATGCAATGCAACATACAATGAAATGTCATGCTATCACAGGTTTGTCAGATGCAAATTTAGTTCAATATACATGCTTGTATATAACATGCTCAATACATAATACCACAATCATTGTCACACAGTTAAGGGTCTATGTAGTGCTTACCGACCCTACGGAAGGTTCACAGTCGACTTGGGTGACCCGTGCAACCTTAATAGTCATTTCAGTAAAAATGAGCTCACATGCCCATGTGGCCTGCCTGTGTGGGCCCATAAGCTCGTGTGGCCCACACGGCCTAAATTTCCCTTGGCCGTGTGGATCACGCGGCCTGGCCCATTATCTCACACTCCCGTGTGGACCCACATGCCCGTGTGGCCTACGTGGCCCGAATCAGTATAGCTAGTGTGTGTCGTATGGCCTGCCTGGCCATCACACGATATTGTCTTATGTGCACGACCTGGTCTCGTCGACCACGCTCCTGTGTTAGGGCATATGGCCTACCACACGAGCGACCACACCCCCGTGTGGTGTCAATAGTGAGGTTTTCAGCTTTCGTTGAAACCTCATTTTCTGTGCAATCGAGTACACACCTGGTTCGATTTTGACACCAAAGTAATCTTGAGACCACCAGAACCTATAGAAAAGGCATCCAAATGCCCAATTAGCAGTCATCTAATAAATCAGTACTAAAACCTGAGATAACACCCAAGACTTACTAATGCCAAAAATCACCGATAGCACCGTCCAAGCAAAAGGGTGTAACTCAATGCTCACAGCCTTTCTCTTATACCAAAATATTCGTAGATAAATCAAACTCTATGATTACTCCCACAGAAAACTTATGCATAACCAAACTATTTTAGAACACAACAAAGTCCTTACCTTCACAACAACATAGAGGACAACACGACAGTAATACACAGTTTGAAGTTGAATTCTGATAGGAATCAGAAAAGAAGAAGCTGAAAATTGTAAAAGGAGAAACATAAAGGAAAGAATGTCAAGTAAAAGTAAAATTGAATATTCAAATAACTCCCTTATCCCATAAATCCCCTAATTCACTCCACTACCCCACTTCTGAAAACTTTCTTAGAATTCCTGTTTGACCGAAACTCTCTCGGTCAAATGAGTAAAAATATACTCCTTCGCTCGCACAAGGATTCAAACACAAGACCTCCTACAAACTTACACTCCACTTAACCACTAAACCAACAAACCCATTCTAATATGGAATTACAAATACTTAAACATAAGCCCACCGTTCAAGCATAAGGCTTGGTTTAGAAAAATACCAAAATTTACCAAAGCTAGGGCTTGAACTTGGAACCTCTCACACACACCCAAAACACTTAACCATTGAAGCATATACACAATTGTGTCACATTTTCATAAATAACAAGAATCAGAATTTTGGGGGCGTTACAGGAGGGGTGCTATAACTTTCCCTATATGTAATGGTCTCTGGAACCCACTTTTTTCTCTAGAATTCAATGCAAACCTTAAATTTATCTTTTTAAAAGAATTTTAAAATCTCTTTATAACAGATGATTTTTTAGGTGATCGATCATACTTAACAAAAAAATTAGCGGCAACTCCTTTTTGATAAATGTAAAAAAACTTTTAAAACAAAATAAGGTTGAAATAATCTAGTTGTCGTTATACTTTGATAAAATTTGAGATTTAGTCCTTATACTTAAAAGGTTAAAAATTAAGTCTTGTTTTATTTAAAATCTTAGTCCTATCGTTAATATTGTTTTTTTTTCAAAATTTATCAACGTGACTTATTAATTAGGTTACTTTTATATATCGTGGTATATGACTAACACAAAATAAACAAGTTGACAACAAAAATATAAAAATGATAATAATTTAATTAAAATTTTTAAATTGAAAAGAAAAGGATTAAATTTATAACTTTTAAAGAATAAAGAATGAATTTATTGAAATACAAGAACTAACAACATGTTTCATTATAATATGATTTACTAGTTTTAATATTACTAGTAAATTATATATCTACAACAAGAATTGTAG
Organism: Gossypium arboreum; assembly: GCF_025698485.1. NCBI lineage: Eukaryota > Viridiplantae > Streptophyta > Magnoliopsida > Malvales > Malvaceae > Gossypium > Gossypium arboreum. Next base: position 83,470,767 of record NC_069074.1, read on the forward strand.
CCTCCTATATTATATTCATGTATCTATTTTGCATCTTTCATTATAATATGATTTACTATTTTAATATTTTTATAGAATAATATGTTTTAAATTATTTTTGTATCATTTATAAAATTATAATAAACTTATAAAATGATTTAATAATATTTAATTATTAACGGAAAAAAATTATATCATATATATTTTGTATATATTAAGATTCCGAATCATTAATTATATATCTACATATTATAATAAATTCATCTTTCAAAATTTTCCTTATAATTAAAGCAAAAATTATATTTATAATTATATAAATATATTATATCATAAATATTCTTTCAAATATTTCTTAATGTTTAATAATAAGTTAATTTATAAAATATTCTTTCAATAAATTAACGTGATGAGATCGTTAGGTGCTTGGATTTGGTGATGGGGATGAAGAGAAAAGGGATGGAAGTGAAGAAAAATGTTGAGAAATGGAAAGGGTTAGCGAGGGAAGCCGCCATGAAAGGTGGTTCTATGGATATGAACCTTCAAGCTTTCGTGGATGATGTTACTCAAGGTTGTTGCAAGTAAATATAAAAATGTTTTTTCAAAATATGTTTTTGTTAAAAAATATTATTATTTTTTTATGTGGCATGTCACATTATCATATTATCATGTGACGACTTCAATAAATGTTAAACTTTATTAACACAAATGGGTCTTTAGGGCTAAACTTCAGTAATTGACGAGCTCTTCCACAAACTGTGGATGATTTGGGGATAAAAACTTCAATAACTCTAGAGTTAAAGTGTAAAATTGTCACTATATTATAAGTGTATTGAAATTTATCACTATATTTTATTTGATGTTTGTCATTACACTTTGAAAATATAAGTAAATTTACCATTTAATTCATACGTGATTGAACTTTGCAAGTAAACTTAAAATTTTATTTAATTTTGTCATTAAATTTGATTTGTTCAATATAGATTTTGGTGACTTAAAACAAAACTAATAAAAATTATTCTTTCATATATCTTTTAATGTCTAATAATAAGTTAATTTATAAAATATACTTTCATTAAATTTGATGGTCCAAGGCGGTGAACCATTGATCAAATTAATTTAGAGATATATATTTTTTCTAAATAAAGTGAATTTACGAGTTTTGTTTTGCTTTAAAAATATTTTTGTGGATATCAAGAGATACTAAATATTATTTCACTAAGAAATTTTAATTCACTCGAAAAGTTAGTGTTTTATTTCAAGGGGTGATAATTAATCATTAACTTTCTCAATTTTAAATTTTGAATTTTTTAACAATTACGTAATTAATAAATACTAATTTTGAGTGTTGTAGGGCTAGTACAATCTTCCTTACACATAACCAACTCTTGAACCTACTCTTTTCCTTAGAATTCAACGCAGACCTCAAATTTATATTTTTAAAAGAATTTTAAAATCTCAAAACAAAAGGTGTTTTTTTTTGTGACTCATCGCACTTAACAAAAATTTTAAAATTATTAAAAAAATTCTTTTTGAAATTTAAAGTGATTTTAAGTGCTTTGGACCATCTAGTGCTAATTTTCTTATTATATTAAGTGTTTGCAATCACTTCTAATATATTGTGCTTGAGTTGTGACAAAGCCAATTATCAACGCGCCATAATGATCTACTGAGATTGAAACTGAAGTTTTGTTATATTGATAGAGTTTGTCCTTTAACTCATACGTGTGTTTATTATTTTCTCCTTCAAATTGTATGATCTTATTCATTATATAAATTAATGAATTTCCTTTTAAAAAGATATATTTTTAAAATTAAATACTTTATAAAATATTTAAAACTATTTAAAAAATTATAAGCCTTAAAACAATCAACAAAATATATTTTTCTCTAAAAATCAATAAAATATGTTTGAATTTTAAATGAAATTTAAAATCTTTTACCATAATATATTTTAAAATTATAGTAACGCTAAATATATATATATATATTTACTAATTATATACACCTTTTTATATTTTTTCCTAACATATCATTATTTTCAACACTATCGTAATCCTGTTTTGATAATTCCTTTCCATACATCCTTTTTCTACATCAAAACCCAAACATAAAATTCACTTTCAAATTATTTGGGATATATTTGTATTATAGGAAATGGATTAAATTAGTCTTTTATTATTAAATGTATTATTTTAGTCTTTGTATTAGGTATGAATGATATCTTCTAGATTGAGATGGAAAGTGACAACATAATGTTGATTGAAACTATTCGTAACGGGTTGGCTACAATAAGTGGTGCTGCTCAAGTAAGACAGATTCATGATTGCTGTTCCAAAAATTAAGAAGTCAAATTTCGACATACCTAGCGGAATGCCAATAAAGTTGTTCATTGCATAGCTAAGGCAGATGGAGGCGTAATTGAGCAGCTGGGTTATCTTGGAAGATCTTCCGCATTATGTAAGATGCTGGCTTGAAGAAGATATTAGACAGTTGCTGGTGACTGAAGATAATTTCATTTGAACTGATGAGCGCTTAATTTTCTAAGCTTATGTTCAACCAAAAAAATAAATAAATACGTCTAAATTGTAATAGAATTAACATTTAGTGTTTAAAAAATATCTTAAAAATTAATTTTTCCAATTGTAGTTCAATTCCACAAATATCGACGATGAACCCGGCCATAAAAATTACAAAAAAAAAAATCTATTATCAAACCAGCAATCCAAGTCTAAACTTAAATTAACAAAATTTACCACACAACCCAGTACACTATTTTATATATATATATATATATATATATATATATATATATATATACTAGATTTATTCTTGATGCACATATTTTATTATATTTAAAAATTAAAATATATGGTTGATTTGGTTTTAGTTGAGTTAGTATTAGTATTATTGTCAGTGTAGAAAAATGTGAGTTTAATCGTGCTCAAATATATTTTACCTTCCAATTCAAGGATTAGGAAAAGGTTATTGATAATTAAATTATACCAATTTTTATGATATTAAAAAACGATTTATAAATAACATAAGGAAAAAAAAAGAAGAAGAGAGAAACATATTCGTACTGATGGGCTCTTTCATTATTAGACTTTTTTTTCTCTCACAAGTAAAAGTACTTAAGGAGAGGATCATGTAAAATAATGAGCTGAATAATTTTAAACGTCTCATCATTGCCAAAATGAAATAATAGAAAAGAAAGAGTAGCCATTTTATAAAATTTATAATTCCAACTGTCAATAAAATATAAATTTTATGAATGTGGACAAGCCATTTTATTTATAATTTTCTGTGTTTTTCTTCTTTTTCTGACTTTTCTTAATGTCATTTTCTTTGTTTCCTAACCACCATGAAATTACTTGTCATGGGTGTAGAATTTTCTCACCAATTTTCCAAATTTCTCAATCACAATTGTTCTTTTTAAATGAGACAAACATTTTCCTTCACTTTAACATAGACCAACTTTTCTATAATTAGTCCTTGGTTTGCTTTGGGTGGATTCTTCCAACTAGCCTGATCTTTGGTTTTACTTTCCAACAATTATTGTATCCTTGTCATTATTTTTACCCGACGGATAAAAAATTCACTGATAAAATTAGTTCAAAGATTTTTTTTTTCTAAATCATGTGAATTCATGAGTTTTGTTTTGTTTAAAAATATTTTTGATATTTTTGTGGTTATTAGGAGATACTAAAATTTATTTTACTATGAAATTTTAATTCAACTGGAAAATAAGTTTAAATTTTTAATAATTAGATTTCCAATTTTAAAATTTTAAAATTTTAAAATTTTTGACAATTGCATAATTCAGGAGGCACCAAATTTTAACGTTGTAGGAATGTTATTATTTTCCTTATGCATAATCGATTCTTGAATCTACTATTTTTTTTTAGAATTCTACAAATTTGTTTTTAAAAGAAATCTCTTTATAGAAGCGATTTTTTTCGGTGATTCACCAGGATAAAAAGATCGGTGGGATTCCTACTTTTTAATAAAACCTTGTGCTTTTGCAAACACCAAAATTTTCAAAGATTTCGTCAAGCTGATTTTCATTTTATTTTTTATTTTTTAACCGGAAAATGGTGCTACAATTATTATTTATGTTCCCCATTTTCACTTTTTGTAAGGAGATGATAGTGGAATGATAATTTTTGGTTAAGGTGAAGTAAACTCAATTATGTACTTCATTCTATTTTCATCATTCAATTACTTTTTTTTTCGATTTAATCATATAGTTTTTTTTTAATTAACTTCTTCTTATTAGTTGACGCAAGTTGAGGGACAAAAAAAATTGATTTGAGCTTTTAATTAGTCTAATAATAATTTAGATATACAAAATTTACACATTTTATCAATTTAATCCTAAATTTAAAAAATATTAAAAATATATTTTGAAAATTCAAAATTTTTAACAGTAATATATTTAAAATTATAATAATATTACAAACCTGAAAAATTATATTACTAATTACATACTTTTTTATATTAGGTCAAATTTTCATCTAGTCCTTGTAATTTTTTTAGGTGAATATCATTATTATTCTTTTATTTTCTTTGGCTTAAATACACATATACCCTAATTTTATCACATTCTCCTTAATTGGTATTTATGGTTTAAAAATTTTACAAATATATTATTTTTAGGAAATTATAAGAAGATTACAAAATTCCAAAAATAATATAAAAAAGCTAAGAAAAACCTAGAAATTAAAAAAAATGTTTTTATAAATTGGGAAAATACCTAAATTTGTTTTCATCAATTAAGAAAATAAAAAACAAGTTGAGAAATATCTTTTAGAAATTCTTAGCTTTGACAAGTATTCTCCACCACTTCTCTTACGCTCCTTCCAGGTTCTTGCTTTTTGTGTGTTGAAAACTAAAATGAACAGAATATCAACCTACATCTTAAGGCACGAAGGCCAGAACTTTCCTTTCTAGCCCGTCCGATACAATGAAAGAAGAACAAAGAGAGTCTTGAGATCTAACAACTCCATTTCATTTTCTTTTTCTTTGCTAACATTGTTTTTTCTTTGACATTTTCTATGTTTCTTGTCAAATACAATGAAAGAAGAACAAAGAAAAATGTTGGCTTTTTATTTCCGGTCATCACGAAATTACTTGCCATAGGCATAGAATTTTCTCACAAATTTTCAAGTAATCTGACATGAATTCTCAATCACAATTAATTGAATTCAAGATATATTTGGATGAGAACACAAATATTTCAATTTTAACACAAACCAATGTTTGGGTTATACTTTGCGGATGATAATATTTGGGATAAGAACTCCAACATTTTAAGATCACATTTAATTCAATTGCATTAAGAACTCATGATTTTATTCTATACTAGTTTCTATGTTGGAGAATATTAATCGGGTTAGCCATTTTATTTATAATTTTGTCTCTTTCCTTTCTTTGATCCACTCTTTTTCCCGTCAAATGAAAGAAAATCAAAGAAAAATGTTGGCTATTTATTTCCCAATTTATAATTACTTGCCATCGCCGTAGAATTTTCTCACAACTTGGAGATAATTTTCCAATAACAAAATTGCATTCAAGATCCTTTAATTCAATTGCATTTAAGACCTCATGATTTACATTTATAATTTCAGGCTTATCAACTATTCTGAAAACAACAAAACGTCTTACACCAAAAAAAAAAAAAAACAAATCGACATTAAATTTGGTTTTTGGAGTTATATATTACTTTAGCATTGACTTACTTTTCTACTGTTAGTCTTCTCCAACAAGTTAAATATTTTAATTTTAACAACACTGAGAGCTCTTTGGGGTAGGGTCGAGCAAAACTTAATAGAAAGAGATGATATAGGTTGAGTTGGCTTGGTCAAGTTGAATCGGCTTGTTCAATTTAGTTAAATTAATAAATTTCAGGATGCAGTTAGAATTTTTTGTTTTGAGATGCCAAGATTAAAAATTTTGGGTGGCCAAAACTAAAAATTTTGCATTTAAAAAGGCATAAATTAAATTATTAAGTTTTCAATTTTCCATTTAATCAAAGTTTAAAAGGGCTAAATTGAATCTTTTTATTTTTAAGAAAGACTGAATGACAAATTGACCAAAGCCCATGCCCCTAGCTATACGCCCCTGGTAAAATCAATTTTAAAATTAGTTATAATAGTTTAAGCGAATTAATAAATAAGTTGAGAAAGTCTGACAAAAAAATCGAAGGTGATAATAATTGAATTAAAAATTTAAATTAAAAAAGTAAGGGATTAAATTTATAACTTTTAAAATATAAAGAATGAATTTATAGAAATACAAGAATTAACAACATATTTTAACCACATAATAAAATGAGTGATTAGCAATGAATCTCAAATTTAATAGAAATAAAAGAGACTAACATCATATTTATAACCTTGAAATCTCTTTTCATCATCCTTTTCTAAGTAGAATTCGAATGCAAATTAATTAGCATCTAAAGTGTCCATTAATGGAACCTTCAAAAGAAAATGTGAACAAGTTAATGAAACTTTCAGATATGTTTTAATGTTTAATAATAAGTATATTTTCATTGGATACGAGCATCTAAGGCGGTGAACAAACCATTGATCAAATTAATTTGGAGATATCTTTTTTTCTAAATCAAGTGAATTTACGAGTTTTGGTTTCTATTAAATATTTTTGTGGATATAAAGAGATACCAAAAATTATTTCACTAAGAAATTTTAATTCACTCAAAAAGTTAGTGTTTTATTTCAAGGGATTACAATTAAACATTAGATTTTTTATTTTTAAAATTTAAATTTTTTGACAATTGCGTAATTAACAAGTATCAATTTTAGGTGTTGTAAGGCTACTACAAGCTTCCCTACACGTAACTGACTCTTGAACTCATTTTTTCTCTAGAATTCAACACAGACCTCAAATTTATCTTTTAAAAAGAATTTTAAAATCTTTGTATAAAATATTTTTTTTGTGATCGATCACACTTAACAAAAATTTAAAAATTATTAAAATATATATATATTTTAAGTTTAAAGTGATCTAAAAACATATTTTTAAGTGCTTTGGATCATACTGATTTCATTGTTGTATCAAGTGCTTGCAATCACTCCTGATATATTGTACTTGAGTTGTGACAAAACCAATCATTCAATGTGCTATAATGTTTTATTGATGCTAAAATTGAAGTTTTTATTATGTTAATAGAGCTTGTCCTTCAACGCGTACAACGTGTGTTTGTTATTCCCCCCTCAAATTGTATGGTCTCATTCATTAAATGAATTAATGAATTTCCCTTTAAAAAATATATTTTTAAAAATTAAACACTTTATATATTTTAAACTATTTAAAAAATTGTAAGCCTTAAAACAATCGATAAAATATATTTTTCTCTAAAATCAGTAAAAATATGTTTGAAATTTTATATGAAATTTAATGAACTGAACCCGACCTAGACATCCAGACCAAGTTTGTAGAGTTTCGTCATCCATACTAAAACTCCTACTTTCATAACACAGTTGAACTGAACCATTCATTACATAACACCTATCACAATGATAATTTAAACACATAATCTTCATAAATTCCATAACATCATAGAACATCAACTCCTAATAGTAATGCTTAAAAGGAAAGACAAAAGTTTGACTAAGCTTCTGCGACGCTAACCCAATCAAGATTGGGGATCACCTAAAATCCAATCAATAACAGAGTGAGTTGTGAACTCAGTGTGTAAAAGGAATGTAATTCAATAGTGCTTGTTTATAAAGAAATTCCAAATTCAGATATTCGGTTTGATATAGAAGTATATTCAGTCTAGATTCAAAACAGATGTGTTACATATTTGTACATATATACAATTTCAGTTCAAATATGGTTCAGATCAGATTCAGATGCAATATTCCTATTTCCGTCTGCTACACACCATCTTCGGCCATCCCAACACACCACTATGGACATTTAATGCCCACTCATCCCTACACACCTTTAGAGTATTCATTGACACTTTCACAGAAATGCAACTTAGCTGCTAAATTGATATGCGACAAGTGCCAGAATTAGAGTAATACTCATTGTGGCATGGCCGCGGTTTCAAAACAGACTTCTTCTCCCTTCACAACATCCCAACATATGCCAATGCAAAAAACAAATACCCGTAACATATTTTCAGTCTTTCTAACTCATTATACAATTAACAAAGACAACTCCATAACAGAGTAGGTATCACAGTGCACATATAATTATGTTACTCACAGATTAGCTCCAGTGTATCAGACAGATCTCATATAATCAAATTCAATTATTCGTATGTTGAGGAAACCAATATCAAGATTAAGTAACATTCCTTCCCTCAAAAGAACAGTTCTTGGGCCCAATAACTAGCCACACGGCCAGCTCACACGCCCGTGTGCCTCGACCGTATGGTTTTAAACATAAACAGTGAGATACACGACCTGGACACACGTCCGTGTCCTTACCTGTGTGACTTACACGGGCTAGGTACACGCCTGTGTCCCTGTCCGTGTGGCTTTTATACCACAAACAGTGAGTTACACAGTGCGGGCACACGCTCGTGTCCCTAGCTGTGTGGCTTTTATATCAGAAACAGTGAATTACACGGCCTGGGCACACGCCAATGCCCGTTGCTCGTGTGAACTCTGTACTAACATGGCCACACACGGCTTGGACACACGCCCGTGTGGCCCCAATTCAATAAATAGTAAGTTACACGACTGATCACAGAGCCTAGTCACACGCCCGTGTGCCTGGCTATTTGGCGTCGACGGCCACCATTTTTGACGACCCAAAACTTGTAAATTAAGGTTTTCGGTACGCACCTAGAAAGATTTCGAAGAGACAACAACTCTAAAGATCCCCAAAACCTAAAACAAGCATTCAGTAACACAATTTAGCCAATTAATCAATAGAACTTCCCGATTACTCACTTAGTACCTACGTCGAAAGTTTTGACACGAAACCTTCAAACAACCCAAACTTACCGAAACTTCAGCAACAATCACAAAAATTGTCTTGTTGCTATTCCTTGTTGTTAATAGCCTCACCTGCTAGGTAAATACACCATCGTTAATGAAAGATTCTCGAAACTCACAAAAATACTCCATTCTTAGTAATTTACAAGGCGAATGAAAAATCATGGAGATGCTCACATTGACAGTTACTTACTAACAGCCTTCTGACTAGTGACTAACAATAGAATTTCTGTTAATCCCGTATTCCTTTACCACTTTCGATTAACAAAATAATCAAAACGAAAAAGAAGAAAAAGATAGAAACAACAAAAAGAAAGAAAATAAAAATAAAAATAAGAAGAAGAAACTATCGTTAATTAATTTCCTAACTTCCAAGCAGATTTTTGGCATTTGACAAAAATATTTTCCTAACGTATACGATGGGATTCGAACTTCGAACTAGACAGATGCTTAACCAGTGAACCAGTAGGCTCATTCTTGTCACAATTTCACACTGAATCGAACTTAAACGGGTAATGCATGCTTATGGGTTGATTTCAAAAACAGCAAAACTTATAATGATGAGACTCAAACTCCAGACCTTAAACTCAATTGCAGAACACAGAGCCACAGATACAAAAATTAATTACTGTAGAATCTCACAATTAAATTCTTAAAATTTTGGGGTGTTGCAACTCTCTCCCCCTAAAAGAAATTTCGGCCTTGAAATTTTACCTAAATCAAATAAATACGGATACAGTCGTCAAATTGATTCCTCCGGTTCCCACGTGGCTTCCTCAATGCCATGGTTTCACCATAGAACTTTCACTAGAGGAATAGTTTTCTTTCTCAAAACCTTAACGTCACGATCCAAGATCTGGATAGGTTCTTCTTCGAAGGTTAAATCCGGTCGTAATTTGATCTCGTCAATAGTAACAATATGTGACGGATCCAACCGATACCGTCTCAGCATCAAAGCATTAAACACATCATGAATTTGTTCTAATTCTAATGATAATTCCAACTGATACGCAACAGGTCCAACTCGCCTTAGAATACGGTAAGGTCCAATGAACCTCGGGCTCAGTTTACCCTTGCATTTGAATCGAAGAACCTTTTTCTAGGGTGACACCTTTAGAAACATTTGATCACCTCCTCAAAACTCAATATCCTTTCTTTTCAAATCTACATAAGACTTCTATCGATCAAAGGCTGCTTTCAGATTATCATGAATCACTTTCACAATGCTCTTAGTTTCAGAAACCAGTTCAGGACCCAATATCCGGCGTTCACTTAATTCAGTCTAACATAACGAAGTACGACACTTACGACCATATAAGACCTCATAAGGTGCCATCTAAATACTGGACTGAAATCTATTATTATATGCAAACTCCGTCAATGGCAGGTACTCCTCCCAACTACCCCTGAAGTCTATCACACAACCTTGGAGCATATCCTATAGGATCTGAATAACTCGTTCCAACTGTCAATCGGTCTAGAGGTGATACGCAGTGCTAAAATTAAGTTAGGTGCCTAAGGTGTAACACCCCTAACCCGTGTCAGTCGCTGAAACAGGGTTACAGAGTATTACGAGAGTTTAGAGACTAATTACAGATAAATCAAGTCCAAAAACTATTCATATCTGAATTCAACCACATTGTCCCTTAAATGGACCCTTGACGCCCAATGTGAACGTTAGAAACGAATCGGAACTGAATCAGAGTCTCAGGGAAATTTTCATGAAATTATAAAATTTTTCTTAGGTTCAGGACTCACATGCCCGTGTGGTCTAGGGACACACTCATGTGACCCTTAGATATGCCCGTGCTTCATGCCGTGTCTTACCCCGTGTAACTCTCTGACTTGTGCACACGGCCATGCCACACGCCCGTGTACTAGGCCTTGTGGTTAATTTAATTTTTACAATTTAAGTGCAATTTTCACAAGGCCAAGACACACGCCCATGTTCAAGGCCGTGTCTCTCACACGACTGAGACACACGCCTGTGTCTCTGTAACACCCCCTACTCGTATCCGTCATTGGAACAGGGTACGAGGGATTACCGGAGCTTATCAAATCATTATTAATTAGGGGAAAAAGTAAAACAAAGTAAACATGTAATATTTAATAAATTCGTATAACATGGTAATTAACTTACCACTTCTCTATATCCAACATAATTATGCAAAGCATAATTATTCGAATTGATCAGCCCTAATACCTATTCTTATCACATTGCTTGTCATATAATTTATATAAATATCAAGGAATATGTATGGGCTCAACTTTCATTAAATTTCTCATATGCATATACTTTTACACATCATTTATTCACATAACTTATAACAATCATATCTATGTATTTTAGCTGATGAAAATGAAGAGAAATGAAGAGAATTCTAGATATTCCATTCTAGTCCCCTTTTTATTTAGTAAATTTTGTTATTTCTCCATTTTGCCCTTATTTCCTCAATTTTCTTGATTTTTCTTTGCCTGTGCCGCCCAAAGTATCTCCTTAGGCTTATTTTCACTTTAGGTCCTTCCTATTTGACAATTGAGCTATTTAATCCTTCTAGCAACTTTTACACCTTTTTCAATTTAGTCCTTTTTATTTAATTAATCACCCAAATGCCAAAATTTTCTAACGAAATTTTAATACTACCTTATTGACACTCTAAAAATATTTATAAAAATATTTATGGCTCGGTTTATAATACCGAGATCTCGATACTTTTTTTCTTAATTTCTTGACAAAATAAATCTTTATAAAACACAATTTACTATTTCAAAAATCTTTTAAAAGCTATTAAATAATATAATCTACGAGTTCATTTTTCGGATTTGGTGGTCTCAAACCACTATTTCCAACAACTCTGAAAATTGAGCTGTTACAACTCCCCCCCCCCCCCTTTTAGAATTTTCGTCCTCAAAAATTCCTTCAGAGGAGAGGTTCATATAATTTTCACTAACTAATAGTATCACCAATTTTCAAAGTTGAAACATTAACTGCCACTTCTAACTCATATATCAGGTAATTCTTTTCATATGATTTTTAATTGTTTAAAAGTGTAGACTATTAATTTGTCTTATTGCATCAAAACACAGTTTACCCACTCAATGATATATCACTGTAAATCACAACTTTCTTACCCAATTTAGGCTGAACTAGAACTGATGTTTCGATCAACAGAACTTTTATCTGGTCAAAATTTTGCTAACATTTATTAAACCATTCAAATCTTACGTCTTTCTGTAATAACTGTATCATCAGTATAACTATCAATTATTAACATCGAAGCTCTAAATTTTTCGAAGTTGTAATCATCATACCAATTGAAACCATAATACCATAATAAGGTCAGCATCTCAACCTTAGAAATAAAATAATACGTCAATATCAATAGTACTTCCCAAACAGAAAAGAAAAGACTAAAAATAGTCTCAATAACAACCAATGCTATAACATGATATCCACAATCTGTGATTCATATTACTAAACTTCCATATTCAAATCAAGAGTTATAACAGTAAATGTAATGGTCTCCGACTAATAAATATCTTTCTCGAATATATATATTATATTATATTTACAATTCAGAGCTTCAATCAATAGAAGTAGAAACAACATCATATGAATCTTTTTATCAAATCTTCTCTCAAGTATAATTTATTAGAAAATCAGAGAAGAGATAAGTGGTACCACTCATTTTTTAATCAGACTTTCAACAACTCCATTTAACATCATGATCAGCCAATTTTTTTATAAAATAGTAATCACATTTGAAAATGAACAATTACATAGATTTCTGTATATATACAAATCATGTAGAATACCTAAAAAAGATTGCTGTAAGATATATAATCATAATAGTTGCAGTCAGATATCTTTTCCATTTTACCATTATGCAACTGACTGCTAAAATCATCAATAATTCTACATTATACAGCTCACTAAAAGAACTAATTCAGAAGAAATTTCCAGTAAATTTGTTTTGTAGGTACCATACCTAAATAAATCGATTACTCATGAATAACTTCTTTCTTAACAGTAACATTGCATATTCTGAATAATCCTCAGAAAAATTGTCTGATATCTCAATCATAATCATTTTTACTTACTAATCCATTCTCTATCCTTTCATTTCACAATTTATTTTTAATTCAATCTTTTAAACACAAATCAAAGATAATACTTTACCTTGTAACAAAAATTGTTTACCTTTTTAACAGAGGCCCACTAGACTAAACAGAACACTTAGAATATACGAAACTGATATAGAGGTGCATTATTATGCACTATTAAATAGAGAGCACTAAAGTGTTATACATAAGCACAAATGTGCTAAACGGAGAGCACTAATGTGCTAATAATCAAAGAGCGCACTAGAGTTCCTTAATGGCATGCTATTAATATTCTAGTAGTTCTAAATTCCATCTACTTGAGCATTAAAATTGAATTTCATACATTTAAATACTTTAAATTTAATCCTTGTACCAATAATCTGTATATTTATATATTCTCTATCTTTAATACATGTAATATATTTCAAAATTCACTAGTCATTCGTAATTTACTAATAATTCTTATCATGTACTTCATATATCACTATCCAATTCCAATTTCACTTTCAATTCATTCGCAACTCAATTTAATTTCACTTTCTCATCAATATACAATTCAATACTAATATTTATCCATTACTCAATTTAATTTCCATTCAATTCAACAAGTGACACTTACCTCATACTTCACTTACCATGCACATAATTTAAATTTAACATTTAATAATAAATAATTTGAATTATAGTAATACAATCAGATCTTTGGGTATGTCTATACTCAATGGTATTACCATAATTCAAATTATAAAACTATAATAAATAATAGACATCAAACATGTAACATTATAAGTCATATGTGTTAATTTATATTTAATTTCATATATCAACAATAGTCTTCCATCAAAGGGCATCACATATCATCTATATTATCTTTAATCAATTCATGAACCTTTGGCTCAAGCTTTCAATCTCATATCTCAATTTCAATTCACATTTCAATTCATAATTCCACTTTTTCGTACTTTCAATAGTTCAATCGATCAAATTCATTCGATTTTCTCATTTCATTTATTCAACCTTATTAACATAACTCAGACTCAGACAAATACACGGGTCCAACCAAACACACCAGTATGGCACATTGTGCCTAAAATAATTCATAGTAACTGATCAGTATACTACACATTAGTGCTTGAAACGACACACGAGGTGCCTGATATGACACACGAGTTGCCTGAAATACGACACATAAAGTGCCTGATATACGACACATAAAGTGCTTGATCAGCAAAGCTGATATATCCCGTACTCTTCCAAATCCTATAACATGGCAATTATATCCGACTAGCCCGACAAGTTAATAGGGAATTCAATTCTCATTTCAATTTCACTTAATAATCATATTTACCCCTATTAACAAGACACGAACTTTGGCGGATACAAGGATCCAACCAACACACCAGCACGACACTCAGTGCCTCATCGGCTTTGCCGAAGTAAAATAGTAACAGTACAGTACTCAGTACCTCATCTATCAAAATTTCAAATGACAGATTCATGTGAATGAGTTCAATAATAACCATAAAACTACTTACCGCATTCTTTCACACATATTCCACATATAGCATATTTTTTTATATATTTGGCTAGACGTTTACTAAGCAATATCGGATATTCATTTATTAGTCAATATCAAATATTCAAATTATTCTTTAATATATATAACATTTAATTCAAACATGAATTTATAACATTTTTCATTTTAAAAAAGTTTAACATTTAACAAATATAATCGAGCATGTGATCAATTTATGCATAAGTCACTCACATATTTTCCTCTTCCTCCTCTCCATTCCACATCCTTAATGTATGTAACACACTTGTAAGTAACATTATCTATAATTTTTACTATTTACTTATATGAATATTCAAGCTGTCCATCTGTGTCATAGTCACTATTACCTTGAGCTACAAAACTCCGAATTAAGATCTGCTAATTTTCCCTAAAACTAGACTTACGTATCTTCTTATTATAAAATTTTAAAAATTTTTTGTTTAACCAATAAGTACAGTTTATTCTTTAAAGTCACCCCTGTTCTGCTGTCTGACAGTTCCTACCCTTCTTCACTAAAAACTAATTATCTCCTCATACAAGATTCAAATAATGTTCATGTTTGTTTCTACTGAAAATAGACGCATTTTAGGATTCTAAACATATGAATTTAAGCCTCTAGTTATTTTTCTTCAATTTTTTATGATTTTCCAAAGTCAAAACAGGGGAACCAAAAATCATTCTGACCTTGTCTCATAAAATTTATTATATCTCATGCTTTAAAATTCCATTACTTACATCGTTTCTTCTATAAGAAACTAGACTCAATAAAATTTAATTTCATATATTATTCATCCTCTAATTCGATTTCTACAATTTTTTGGTGATTTTTCAAAGTTAGACTACTCCTGTTGTCCAAAACAGTTTTAATGCAAAATATTGATTTCCATTTTACCCCAAATTTCACAGTTCATACAATTCAGTCCTTGCTCAATTAACCCCTCAATTGAGCTAATTTTCCCAATTAATACTTTAGTCTATCATTTTAAACTACTTCATAAACCTTGAAAATTAGAACTTTAGCACTAGACCTTAATTCAAAACACTTTCAGAATTAGGTCCTAAAATCAATTTCCATCAATTTTACTTGATAAAATCATCATACATCAAAATTAAAGCTTCAATTCTATATTTATTCATCATATGCTTCTAGCACTCATCCATAGAAACTTTAAAAATTAGCCATGGAATCAAAAACTAATGACATAGCAAGTTGGACCCAATTGTAAAAGTCCAAAATCTTAGAAATTTCAAGGAGAAAGCAAAAATTAAACTTATATGAAGCTAGAGTATGAAACCAGCTTGAACCCTCTTCCATGGCTATTTTTTAGCTGATAAAAATGAAGATAAATGAAGAGAATTCAAGATATTCCATTCTAGTCCCCTTTTTATTTAGTAAATTTTGTTATTTCCCTATTTTGCCCATATTTCCTCAATTTTCCTGATTTTTCTCTGCCTGTGCCGCCCAAAGTATCTCCTCTAGGCTTATTTGTACTTTAGATCCTTCCTCATTTGATAATTGAGCTATTTAATCCTTCTAGCAACTTTTACACCTTTTTCAATTTAGTCATTTTTATTTAATTAATCATCCAAATGTCAAAATTTTCTAACAAAATTTTAATACTACCTTATTGACACTCCGTAAATATTTATAAAATTATTTATGGCTCGGTTTATAACACCAAGATCTTGATACTTTTTTTCTTAATTTCTTTACCAAATAAATCTTTATAAAACACAATTTACTATTTCAAAAATCTTTTAAAAGCTACATTTGGCTCATAAATATTAAATAATATAATTTACGAGTTTATTTTTTAGATTTGGTGGTCTCGAACCACTATTTCTAACAACGCTGAAATTTGGGCTATTACAGCCTATGTTTGTATGCTCAATTCTAAGCATTCTGTTTCTGCATTTTAAGGTGCAGGAGACACACGGCCAAACCACATGCCCATGGGACATGCCGTGTGTCACACACGGTCAGGACACATGCCTATGTGTCTACCCGTGTGGGCAAAATAAAACCATTTCCTAGCTTTATTTTCTTACCCAATTTACCAATAGCCTACACCAAATCTTACAAACATATATTCACCAATCCAAGCATTATAATCATACAAATTTAACCATTTAAAATGTTATATTATCACATGTTTTCATAGTTATAAACTTACTCTTATCATAAGCACATGTGTTGAATATAATTTAATCAAACCAAACCAAAATAAACGATTGTGTAATTACCAAAATTTAGCTTCATAAGTAAACCAAACTTAAACCATCAATAGCCACTCCAATGGCTAAATTACAAAACATCACTTACAAGTCATCATTTGGCCAAATAAACCGATACATGCCATTATACCAAAATAAGATTGTTAATTATACCAAAAAAAGTTAGTGGATAGTGTGATGATGCTCCGACCGACCTTCAACCTTTGCGAGTTTTCGAGTACTATAAAACAGGAAAAATCAAACGAAGTAAGCATTTTATGCTTAGTAAGTTCGTATAATAGGAAATAAACTTTTTCGTAAGGGTGTTCCGTTTGTCTGGACTGATGCACAACAATCAAGCTTCGAGAAGTTCAAGTTTGTTTTGACTTAGGCTTTTGTTCTGATATAGCCTGAATCCAACAAGGAGTTTGTGGTCAACAGTGATGCGTCACATGTCGGTTTGGGATATGTGTTGATGCAAGATGGGATGGCCATGCATCCCGTCAGCTTAAGACGCATGAGGCAAATTATTTGATGCATAATCTCAAATTGGTTGTAGTAGTCTTTGTATTAAAAATTTGAAGGCACTATTTGTATGGTGTGTAACATCTCGAATTAGGGCCTAATCGGAATAGTGGATTAAAGACCATAAATCTGATAGACATATTTATATTATGATTATTATAAGGTCTATGATGTATTTCTATGCTTGTGTGAAAATTTCGTAAGGAAATGTTATGTAAAAGGTGCTTAATTGGACTTTAGGGACCAAATCGAATAATTTGTAAAACTTATGTTCTAGAAGCAATTTATATGAGATTGAATTAGACTATTAATTAGAGGTCCCTAAAGAGAAAATTGACCAAGTTCTAACAATTTGGACAAAAATGGCCTTAGTTGCGTAAAATTTGAAAGAATATTAAAAAGGGCATTTTGGTCATTAAGGGGTAAAATGAATTAAAAGACAAATTTTAAAACCCAAATGTGTCCCTTTCTTCCTGCTTCAGCTGAATCTACCAAGAGCATCCATGGTTGGAGTTTGGCAAGCTTCCCAGCTCAATAGTAAGTGATCCCGAGCTCTGTTTTTAATGTTCTTTGCATTTTTGAAGTCCCGGTAACATATTCTACCAATTTCTACCATTAATTTGAGCTAGGGTTCATGTTTAAAAATCTACCCATAAGTTACATGCTTGCGTTTTGAGGTCTAATGGTAGAAAATGAATGTTGGGTGTTAAATAAATGACTTTTACTAAGCGATATTTGATGAAAACATACGAAATGACCGTTTTGCATAAGTTGTAAAAATGGTATAAAAGGGTGTTATGATGAGAGTTAGAGTTTTCTTCGGTTATGAAATTGGTGCAGCTAGGCTTAAAGAGTAAGAAAATTGAATAAAAATCATTTTACGAGCCTAAGGGCAAAAGTGTAATTTTAGCAAAGTTTAGGGGAAAAATTGTAAATTTTCTAAAAATGATTTTTGGGTCAATTTTAATAATGTGAATCCTAAATAGGCTATATTTGAAAAGATAGATCAAGGAAAATTGAGATTCAGGCTAAAATCGGGAAAATACCAAATTGTGGACAAAATGGTAAAAATGGCCGTTTTCGTATTTGAGGTAAGTTCATGTACTCAATAATAATGCAATGCTTGTTAAAATTAAAAATCTCTTATTGTTATTGTATGAATGGCATGTTTGATTATATCGAAAAGTTGATGGAATGATGGATTATGATATAAAAGAATCATACATGAAATGTTAGAATTTGATGATGTAGGTTAAGTAATGCAACAAATGTTTGATGGTTATATGATTGTTTTTAATGATGAGATATGGATGTAAATTAATAAAAAGTGAATTAAAGATCCCAGTTGAATAAAAAGGATGTTCAATGGATTTTTTCGAAAATGAATTGACGGTAAAAAGGATCTAGCCCGGACGGGTGTTCCTTATGTGATCAAGCCTCTCGAAGAATATGTGTGCAAAAAATGGATTTAGCCTAGACAGGTAATCCGATTAGGGTCTGAATTTAGCCTAGACTGGTAATTTAGATCCAAGCTCACTAGAGTACTTGTCAGTACAAGAGTTTAGCCTGGACTGGTAATCCCGACATTTACTCTATGAGTTTAGACTACAGGGGATTTAGCCCGGACTGGTAATCCCGCCATAAGATGCGAGGTTCGGAGGGGTGCATGCTTGAAATGATCACTTGTATGATTTGATGGTAAATGGGATATCCATCGAGATTTCGAGAAATTCAACGGGATTAATACGGGAAATGAATGAAAAGTTCTTGCCATGACAAACTCATTTGTGTTATATGATGCTACTATGTTGCATATGAATTGTCATGTTTTGGCGAGTGCTGTGCTAAAAGATAGCATAGGTAAGTACTCGAAACCCATGAACATGTGTTGACATGTGAAATGAAATGGACTTGTGATGAGAATACAAATGAATGAGTCATACTTATGAGAATAGTTTTTGTGACAATCTTTTGTTGATTATCATTATATTACACTGGAATGGTTTGGACAGCAACAGATGTTCGACTTTGAAAATATACTAAAAATCTTGAAAGTCGAATTAAAGGCTGAATAAAATATGGAATTAAAGCTTATTGAGTCTAGCTTCATATAAAAAGAACGGTTTAAGCAAATGAGTTTCATAAAGTGAGATATTTAAATTTTTGGAGAAATAGGGTCAGTGTGATTTCAGACTCCCCAATCTCAAATTTGGAAAATCATTAAAAATTGTATGAAAATAATTATGGGTTATTATTTATATGAATATAATATTGGATGAATATATTTTTAAAAGAAATAAACAAGAACATTATCTGAGTTCTGTACTATGAGATAAATAATTTTTAGTAAAAAGAGGTCAGGACGGACAGACAGCGAAATCGGGGTGATTTTAATGAATAAACTGTACTAATTGGCTAAACCAAAAATCTGAAAATTTTATGGTAGGAAGATATATGAGTCTAGTTTCTGGGAAAATTAGCGGATCTTAATTTGTAGTTCCTTAGCCCCAGATATCAATGATTTAGTGACTGTGACTCGAAAAAAAAAGTATGACTAGACTATTAATAAATATGAGAATTTAGAAATAGCATGCTAATAGATTGCTTATTATTTTTCATGCGAGCTTACTAAGCGTAAAGCTTACTCCCTCCTTTCCATTTCTTTTAGTATTGTCAGGTTAGCTAAGGGGTTGGAGATCGTCGGAGGCAGCATCACACTATCAAGCCAACACCTTTGAAGTATTGATACATATGTTAGAAATATCAAGTGAGTGGCATGTATAGAGACCTAATTTTATGACATGTGTTATTTTAGTTTGGCCAAATGTATTGGCCTATATTGTGCTATTGTATATGGCCATGAGATTTGGCTCATATTAATTACAGCTTGTAAACCTAGTTATTCATGTCTAATCTTGGTTTAATGTGAAAACATGTAACACAAGCATGTCGATAGGTAAATGATATGATTGTATCATAATTTAGGATGTTGAATGCCATTGAATCCATGTATGTGTGTATGCATGTAAGGGTGACAAAAAGGCTTAGAAAATGGCCTAAGTGTTGGCCACATGGGCAGAGACACGACCATGTGTCTTAGTCGTGTGGAAGACATGGCTTAGTACACGGGCATGTGACTTGGCCGTGTGACCCTTATTTGTTTGCTGACGTCATAAACAAAATGCCAATGATTTTCACATGGGCATGTGATACAGGCGTGTTGAGGCCATGTGAGGGATACGAGCGTGTGCTCAGCCGTGTGAAAACCCCTGTAGGTTCAAAATGAAAAATAAATCCACACGGGTACAGGACACGGGCGTGTCCCTAGCACACGGGCATGTGCTATGCCTCCACATGGGTGTGTGAGGCCTAAATATGGAATTTTTCTATATTTTTCTTAAATTCTTGATTTAGTCCCGGACCGCTTTTAATGCATGTTTTGGACCTCGTAGGTCCATAATAGGGACAATAAGATTTTATTTGGTTGGTTTTAAATTGGAATGAAATTTTATAACCCGTTTTTCTCAAAATGTTCATGTTTTTGTACGGTAATGCCTCGTACCTTGTCCTAGTCTCGGGTACAGGTAAGTGGTGTTACATTTAGTGGTATCAGAGCATGGTTTAGTCAGTTCTCAGACTAACCTAGCATGTGTAAGAGTCTAGCTATACATGCCATGGATCTGTGATAGTGTGATGTCTCTCGACGCGAATGAGAACCATCTTGTTTAGACAAAGGTACTCTCCAACTGAGCTACACTGACCATGTTCAATGTGTTGCGATGGTATTTGAGTAAATTACAATTATGATGAGTCTAAATTCAGAAAAGTATGAATAAAAGTTCATGATATGTACGTGATAACACGTGAGATGAAAGTTCATGTTGTGATGAATACCCATGCTTGTTTGATGCTCATATGATGTAGTGCATTTGGCTTACTTGATAAAGTGAATGTGATAAATAAAAATTCATAGAGGTGTGAATAAAGGTTCATAATATCATGATGCGAATAAAAATGTCATTGTCCCGATTGGACGTTGAATGTTAATGAATTTCAATGATATTTTTAAAATGAGACAAAAGATTATAATGTAATGAACTTATCTATGTTAAATTGATGGATTGATTCATGTGAATGAAATGATATGTATACGATGATGTGCAAGATGAAAGTTTAGACTGTAATATACTTATCCATGTTTGTTTGGCCCTTATATGATATTATGTGCCTGACTTGTTTGATTGAATGAATGGGATAAGTAGAGTTATTTAGAATCCATAGAATGCATGCATAAGTGCACTGGTTTAAATAAGATAATTGGAATTTTCTTGCCATACAGGTGTGAATAGTAATTTGCCTAAAGTGAATGATGTGCTTGAGAAAATGTTACTATGATACTGAAATAGTGTTATATATATATGTATATAAGAATTGAGTCAGAGGCCTTACAACCCTCCCTCTTACTGAAGTGGTATTATAATGGAATTTCATGAGAATTGTACTGAATAAGTTTTCGGTTGAGAAACCAAAGAGTTCAGTGACAAAATATTTATAAGCATGATTAGAGATTAAGAATGAGTTGATATGTAAATACAGAGCTAGAGAAATGTCGGATTGACTGAAAAAAATTGTTTAATTTTTGTAATATCACAGTTAGTAAGAAGGTTAACTCCGAAAATCGATCTATTCTAAAATGACTTCGAAAAATGTATTAATTGAAGTTTCCTCAGCACTGATCTTCTTTAGTGAAAGAAATAATATGAAATTTCTGATGCGGAAAATAGTTAAAGGAATAATGTTTGAAATGTGAGATGTTTAAGTATGGTAATTACAGTGAGCAGATTATTATTGCCTCTTTTGAAATATGATATGAGATCATTTGTCCGCAGGAGTGTTATTGAGACTATCTATTTTCTGATGAAATTTATATATTATGGAAATGTTTTCTGATCTTAATGTTAGACGAATACATTGCCAGTCTGATTGGCATATGATCTACATGGCCCTATTTCTTTCTGGTACTATGTTACATTCCGTCTGTTGGGAAATTGATGAAAAATTTCTATAGGGTGACACAATTCTACCTCTACTAAATATTGCTCTGCCTGATTAGATATACATATATGCACGGGAAGCATATTGTTCTAGTCGTAATTGATTCTAATGGTTGAAATGATGTCTTTCTGGACTTCTTTTCTCTGAAGAATTATCAAGATCCTTTATTTTTTTTATGAGCATTGTTCTGGGTTTTTCATTATGATATTCTATCTTGGATTTCTATATCTGGATTTCCTTATCTTGAATTTCTTTGTCATGGACTTCTTTATCTTGGTTTTCATGTCATCTCTATTCCGTAAATTGTCGATTGTGGCTCATATGTAAAATGTGTTCTTTGGCCCATGATGACTATGTTAACATTGATCATGCTTCTAGTCAATTACGGTAATATGATGATTCTAGTATCTGGATTTCTCTAAATTTTCATGCGAAGAATTGATACCAGCAAAGGCATAAGTGGTGAGATTGCTAGTTACCATTTTCATGGTGGATTTCTTTTCTCAAGTAAGTTAATCAAATTAATGCCTTTGATTTGGAAATATTTATACTACCTTGAGCTAATGCAATTGGAATGGACTTTGATTGGCATGATAAGTGGATTTTGAAAGATTAAATGAAATATTCATGTCTAAGAATAAGAACTCTATTCCTTACAGATAAAAGACAGATATTCAGAATGAAGAAGACATACTCTAGAAAACATTGATATGAAATAAAATTGTTTTGATTGATAGAGTTATTGCCTTGTGAAAAATTGCATGATCTATTACATGTTAGCAAGGTTTTGAATAGTTGAGGACATTGTTACCCGAAGCCTTTGAACTGGTTTAGTCTGCATTGGGCAGAGACTTTTGGATTTTCAACGATATGTAGTTAAATGGTTTATGAGGCGCTATAAGACAAAAAGGCAATGTGATAGCTTAAAATAGCCGATGTTATAGATAGATCTGAGTTTGAGATAGCGTAGGTGTCTTGAGTCATTTATTGTATGATCCTTGAAAAAAGCAAATTGCAGTTACAAGTGCCTGGGTAAAAAATCCAGAACTTGCACAGAGAGTTGCAAGAAAAATTACAGGAGTGATGTATTGGTGCACGAGTTTGGAACTCGACATTTCTGATCTTCATGCTTGGATACATGGATTATCATCGGGATTATTCTTATCTTTGAAAGAGAAAGATGTTTTGTGGCTTGTTGTTAAATGTTTGATGGAATCTACAAGTCATTTTGGTATGTGTTGAATTCTCATTTATCGGATCAATGGAATCATGTATCTCTGAGATTTTCAGATTTCTTAGTATGCTAGTTCTCTTTAAGTGGATAGAGATCCAGATTCAGTTGATGTGTTGTATGGCGAAGAATGGCTCATGACTCTAGAATGAGAAATTAAAGAGCAAAGTGTTAAACATAGCTTGAGTGAAAGTTCTTAAGAAATGATTATGTGATAGTGGAGTTTATGTGTAAGCCAAAACCACTCTTCTAGTAAGATCTTCGGGGACGAAAATCCCTAAAGGGGGAGAGTTGTAACATCCCGAATTAGGGCCTAGTCAGAATAGTGGTTTCGAGACCACAAATCCTAGATAGACATATTTATTTTATGATTATTATAAGGTCTATGATGTATTTCTATGCTCGTGTGAAAATTTCGTAAGGAAATTTTATGTAAAAGGTGCTTAATTGGACTTTAGGGACCAAATCGAGTAATTTGTAAAACTTGTGTTCTAGAAGTAATTTGCATGAAATTGAATTAGATTATTAATTATACATCCTTAAAGATAAAATTGACCAATTTCTAAAAATTTGGACAAAAATGGCCTTGGTTGGGTAAAATTTGAAATAATAGTAAAAAGGGCATTTTGGTCATTTAGGGGTAAAATGAATTAAAAGACAAATTTTAAAACCCAAATGTGTTCTTTCATCTTGCTTCAGCCGAATGTACCAAGTTCAGCCATGGTTAGGGTTTGGCCAAGCTTCCAAGCTCAACAGTAAGGGATCCCGAGCTCCGTTTTTAATGTTCTATGCATTTTTGAAGTCTCGGTAACGTGTTCTACCTATTTCTACCATTAATTTGAGCTAGGGTTCATGTTTAAAAATTTAACCATGTGTGACATGCTTGTATTTCGAGGTCTAATGGTAGAAAATGAATGTTGGGTGTTAAATAAACGACTTTTACTAAGTGATTTTTGATGAAAACGTCTAAAAGGACCATTTTGCATAAGTTGTAAAAATGGTATAAAAGGGTGTTATGATGAGAATTAGGTTTGCTTCAGTTATGAAATTGGTTCGGCTAGGCTTAAAAAGTAAGGAAATTGAATAAAAATCATTTTACGAGCCTAAGGGCAAAAGTGTAATTTTGGCAAAGTTTAGGGGCAAAATTGTAAATTTTCCAAAATATGATTTTTGGGTCAATTTTAATAATGTGAATCCTAAATAGGCTATATTTGAAATGATAGATCAAGGAAAATTGAGATTCAGGCTAAAATCGGGAAAATACCAAGTTGTGGACAAAAATGGTAAAAATGGTCGTTTTCGTATCTGAGGTAAGTTCGCGTGCTCAATAATAATGCAATGCTTGTTAAAATTAAAAATCTCTTATTTTAATTGTATGAATGGCATGTTTGATTATATCGAAACGTTGATGAAATGATGGATTATGATATAAAAGAATCAGACATG
The DNA here is from genome assembly GCF_025698485.1 of Gossypium arboreum. Classification (NCBI taxonomy): domain Eukaryota; kingdom Viridiplantae; phylum Streptophyta; class Magnoliopsida; order Malvales; family Malvaceae; genus Gossypium; species Gossypium arboreum. The sequence goes on from NC_069074.1 coordinate 83,495,848, forward strand.
AAATGTTAGAATTTGATGATGCATGTTAAGTAATACAAGAAATGTTTGATGGTTATATGATTGTTTTTAATGATGAGATATGGATATAAATTAATAAAAAGTGAATTAAAGATCCCGGTTGAATAAAAAGGATGTTCGATGGATTTTCTCGAAAATGAATTGACGGTAAAAAGGATCTAGCTCGGACGGGTGTTCCTTATGTGATCAAGCCTCTCGAAGAATATGTGTGAAAAAAATGGATTTAGCCTAGATGGGCAATCCAATTAGGGTCTAAATTTAGCTTGAACTGGTAATTCAGGTCTGAGCTCACTAGAGTACTTGTCAGTACAAGGGATTTAGCCTAGACTAGTAATCCTGACATTTATTATATGAGTTTAGACTATGGGGGATTTAGCTTGGACTGGTAATCCTATCGTAAAATGCGAGGTTTGCGGGAATGTATGCTTGAAATGATCACTTGTACGATTTGACGGTAAATGGGATGTCCATTGAGATTCTGAGAAATTCAACAGGATTAATATGAGAAATGAATGAAAAGTTCTTGCCATGACAAACTCATTTGTGTTATATGATGCTACTATGTTGCATATGAATTGTCATGTTTTGGAGAGTGTTGTGCTAAAAGATAGCATAGGTAAGTACTCGAAACCCATAGACATGTGTTGACATGTGAAATGAAATGGAATTGTGATGAGAATACAAATGAATGAGTCATACTTATGAGAATAGTTTTTGTGACAATCTTATGGTGATTATCATTATATTACACTGGAATGGTTTGGACAGCAGTAGATGTTCAACTTTGAAAATACACTAAAAATCATGAAAGTCGAATTAAAGGCTGAATAAAATATGGAATTAAATCTTATTGAGTCTAGTTTCATATAAAAAGAACGGTTTAAGCAAACGAGTTTCATAATATGAGATATTTAAATTTTTGTAGAAATAGGGTCAGAGTGATTTTGGACTCCCCTATCTCAAATTTGGAAAATCATTAAAAATTGTATGAAAATAACTATGGGTTATAATTTTATGAATATAATCTTGGATGAGTCTATTTTTTAGATAAAGAAACGAGAACAATATCTGATTTCTGTACTATGAGATAAATAATTTTTAGTAAAGAGAGGTCAGGAAGGACAAATAGGAAAATAGGGGTGAATTTAATGAATAAACTGTACTAATTGGCTAAACCAAAAATTCTAAACATTTTGTGGTAAGAAGATATGTGAGTCTAGTTTCTGGGAAAATTAGCGGATCTTAATTTGGAGTTCCTTAGCCTGGAATATAAATAAGACTTTTTTGGAATCAGCCCACTGAATTGATTTCCTCCGAAAATTAATTTCTGAAGCTGGTAACATTCACCTATACCTGATGGAATCTGACCTGCACACGTAGTCAAAAATTAAAGTGAAAAACATACCTTGTAAACTGTTCAACTAAATATACTTTATGGAATGTGTCAAAACCATTTTTTGAAAGAGGGGGTCGATTTTGGTTTTGAAAATAAAAACGAACATGGGAGTCGCCACCAATCCTTTCTATGAGATGAGATCGGATCACCTCGTAATTTGATCGTTTTAATAAATAATTTTGATTTATTAAAACGGAAATTTTGGTCTACAAAATTTGAGAAAACGGGTTCGGCAGTCGATTACGTGTGAGGAATGATTAGCACCCTCGTCACACCCAAAATTGGTACCTTATTGATTAATTAATGTTTTAATGTCAAGAGTTGATAAGATTTTAAAATACGATCCCTTTTTATTAATGTTCATTTTTAAAAAAGCTTGAATTAAGTGGAAATGAGCATCAAAGGCCCACTCGTCCCGAGATAACAAAATGCCACATCCCGCAAGTTAGAATGCGACGTTTGAACCTTCTAGAACAAGTTTGCTTTTAATTTTTATTAAAACTTTGTGTATTTTGACATCTAGAGACTTGTTATAGGGATGAAAGAAGATCAAAAGAACAAAAGAATTTAAGAATATTTATCAGTATAGTATGATTATGAATGAAATGAAAATAATCAAAGAATATTTACTCGAAGTAAGAAACAAAGATGCATTTTATTGAAATAAAGATGTTGGACATAAACCTATCTCACAAAAGGAATCTTATTACTCCTAGGCTTAGAGCAATAAGCATGTTTTGGACATTACTTCGAATTAGCTCTAAAAAATACAGGGATCTCTTCCACAGTCCCATTTTTCAAAACACTCCCCTGTATGTAAGGGCAAATGCCTAAAAAATTCCCTTCCTAGGCTTCCTCTTCGGATATGGCGTTATCGTTCAGATTCCCCAACATTCCTTCCGGGCCTTTGACTTCTTTAAAGAATTCCAACTCTTTATTATCCATTAAACTCTACACCAAGGCTTTAAATTCAGCGCACTTCTAGATTTCATGATCTTCTTCAACGTGGAACTTACAATATCTCATCATCCCTTTTGGTCTTTTTTCTGAATTCTAAGTGATTAGTCTTGTGTTTATCATTTGTTTCAAAATCATTTCAGTGGGGGTTTTACTTTTTCAAATTGGTTTTGGTTTTCCTCTCTTCTCAATTATCGCTATACCCCTTGATTTGAATGACTGGGTAACAGATTTCCTGCTACATGAGGTCTCGATAGATCATCGAATTTTACGATGCCCATCTTAATGAACCTTTCGATTAACTTTTTAGAAATGGTGCAGTTTTCAAGTGATTTTCATGTTATTCCCGCATGGTACTCACATTGAGTGTTAGTGTCATACCATTTCGAGAACGGAGGTTGCATGGGTTCCAAATAGAACGGGGATACTACATGTGCATCAAATAGATTCTGATACAGCTCTCTATATGTTATCGGGATAAACGTGAACTGGAGTCTTTCCATGTTTGGCCTCGAGTTGAATTCTTGCCTTGAGGTGCCTTGATAGCTAGTAGTTATGGCCCTCGACTGGCCTACAGTGACCGATTTGGAATACCCTTTGGTCATATTATTCACTTCACTTTCATTTTTCTTCAAGGTTGATCTTTTGGCGCTTTCTCTCGCGTCTATCTTCCCATTCCTTACCGCATTTTTAATCATCTCGCCGGACATTACCATACCTGAGAAGCTCATGGTAGCGCTTCCTAACATATGGTTAATGAATGGGCATTCAGAGTGTTGATGAAAAGCATCGTTGTTTCTTTCTCCAAAAGAAGTGGCTGGACTTATGTTGCTACATATGTCCATCTTTGGGCATATTTCCTGAACCTCTCACTTTACTTATTTTTCATATTCTGCAGTGTGATTCTGTCAGGCGCCATGTCTGTTATATGGCCATATTACTTCATGAAAGCCTATGCCAAGTCCTTCCATGAGTGAATTTTAGCACGACTCAGTTGGTTGTACCATTTGGCAGCCGACCCAATCAGACTATCTTGGAAGCAGTGAATTAACAGTTGATCATTATTAACGTATCTTGTCATTCTTCTGCAGAACTTCGTGATATGAGCTTCAGGCCAACTAGTCCCATTATACTTTTCAAATTCTGAAGTCTTGAATTTTGGCGGGAGTACTAGATCTAGAACCAAACTCAGATCCTTGGCGTCAACCCCGCAATGGTAATCAGCATTCTCCATTGCTTTAAGTTTTTCATCTAACCACCTGTATCGATCTTCGAGTTGCTTTGGCAGTTCCACCCTTACTTTTTCTATTTCTTCTATTTCGTCTAGATCAGCAACTACAATATTGGTTAGATTGTCCCCCGAATTGAAACCTGAACCTATCGGGTAGTTCATTGGTGCGGAGGTACCAGTCTGATTGTAATGGGTGCCCCTTGTAGATGCACGTCTGGTTGGGTGTGGGAGCTTATAGGGGTAAACCTGAGGGATAAATGGGGTCTTCATTGTCATTCCCTGAGTTAACCGCAATGCTCTTCCCTTTTTCGCGTTCCCTAGCCAGCAACTGTGCCAACTGACTTATCATACTATTTTGGGATTCTTGCATTTATTCCTTTATGTCTTGTTGGTTTATAACGCTCATGCATTTGTGCTTGCAATTGCTCTTATATATCTCTTTGCATTTGTTCCAATCTTTCCAATCTCTTATCCATTGCCTTAGTTTTGTGGTGGGTACCGATATTTAGTTGGTAAACTATTGTTGGTTTCTAAGGTAACTATCATAATTTTGATTAATTAGGATCCCTTTGTGAATTTTAATGCATATGATGCAATGTAATGCAGATGTATGAAATGAATACAAAAAGAGGCGTTGATTCTGATTCAATTCTATTAGAATAACTTTACTAGAAAACAAATCTCTTTACACAAAATGGATATTTACATATACAGCTTTACCCTAATATTCAAAGTAAAGACATCGATCATTTCCTTTACATCCGAATGTTATAATCGAATCTTGTGAATTTTTTAAGGGATGCTTCTACTATTTCCGTTTTGCTTGATCTGAGCTGCAACCTATTGTTCACTCATCCTCGTGATGCTCGTTACCTTCTTTAAGTAAGTTAGGACGTTGACGGCTCCCGAATAATCTTTGTTGGCTTGAATCCTGAAGCAAAGTCGTGTACTCATTCGTAGACTCTCACCCTTCTCGTTGAGTTTACTCAGACCATATTCGGACGGCCGTATTGTATTCCACTTCATCAAGAAATCCATTTTCCATGACAAGCTCTCTATTTAGCAACTGAACATGAATAAATACCTCTTTTCTATGATGAAAATGCAATACAATCATAACTAAAGTAAAAGAAAATATGTTAGTACAAAAACATAAATAACAAATAAAGCACCTATTTGGATGACCTCTAGGGGTTTGGTGTGGTTTTACCTAGGGTAGGCTCTTAGGGCACACTATATGCGATTCGGTTCTAAAGTAAAGGTACCTGAACCGACAGATTCCTCGATCCTCACCCATTACAGGTCTATACAGACCAAGTTCAATTTAGGGGAATACATTTCCCTATGACTATACGGAGATGAAAATCTCACGAAAACGTAGGTACAGATGTATCCCGAAAGCGATCCACTATCCTATATGGAGGTGAAGATCTCACGAAGGAATAGTTTCTCACTCCCACTTAAAAGGGTAAAATTAAGCAATTTATACGATGCGATATGCAAAGATAGATCAAAAGATTTAAACCACTAAAGCTAGAAAATTATGATGAAGACCACGAAAGTGACAGATAAAACGCAAAAGAGAAACCGTAGATTTAAAATAGATTTTCAATTTTCGACAAAAGACAAAATTAATCAATTTATGGCTTGACTCTTAAAGTGTCCCCAGTGGAGTCGCCAAGCTGTCGAAACTATTTTTTGAAAGAGGGGATCGACTTTGGTTTTGAAAATGAAAATGAACATGGGAGTCGCCACCAATCCTTTTTATGAGGTATGATCGGATCACCTCATAATTTGATCGTTTTAATAAACAATTTCGATTTACTAAAACAACGATTTTGGTCTACAAAATTTGAGAAAACGGTTTCGGGAATCGGTTACGTGTGAGGAATGATTAGCACTGTCGTCACGCCCAAAATTGGTACCTTATTGATTAATTAACGTCTTAATATCAAGAGTTAATAAGATTTTAAAATACGATCACTTTTTATTAATGTTCATTTTTAAAAAGGCTAGAATTAAGTGGAAACGAGCATCAAAGGCCCACTCGTCCCGAGATAACAAAATTCCACATCCTATAAGTTAGAATGCGACATTTGAACCCTCAAGAACAAGTTTGCTTTTAATTTTTATTGAAACTTTGTGTATTTTGAAATCTAAAAGGATATTTAGCTATTTAAGTTCAACAAGAAAATCGAAACCCCATAAGTTAGGGTACGATTTCTTGAATTCTCGAAACGCGAAATATTGCCCTATTTTGAAATTTTTTCTTTTTTTTTTTGAATAATAACAAGTGCAACACTTAACGATGTGCGTTATTTTGTTTGGAATGAAATAAAACGGTCCATATTCCACAAATATGTTTGAGCTTAATACATGATGTAATTTAAATGAAATAGATAAAAGATAATATGAAACGCGGAGGAATAAAATATGAATGCTAATAAATGATAATAATATGAAAATATGAATGAAATAATTATAGTACACGCCATGTTGATAATCACAGAACATACATCTTATAAATACTAACATTAATAATCAAGTAAAAATGAAATGAATAATATAAACAATTTAAAACAAATCATAAGATAATTTTAAATAAATAATACATATAAAAAGGTTTAAAATGGATACTATAAAAGCAATTTAAAGCAAATAGTATAAAACAATTAAAAATCATTAATATACAAAATAATGAAATAATATACATAGAACAACTTAAATAAATAATTTATAAAACAATTTAAAATAGCATATAAGAGTTTAAAAGAGATAATATGTGAAAATAAATTTTAAAATGAATAATATAAAATATATATAAAATAGTTTCATCGATTAATGTAGGAAATCTTAAAATAAATGATAATAAAAGGTTTACAATAAATAATAAAAGAATTTAAAATAGTTAACATATAAAACAAAGATAACTAAATGACATGTGAGAAATTTTAAAAAAATAATATATAAAATAGTATAAATAAAGGTATATATAAAAAACTTCAAAACAAATAATATGTATAATAGTTTAAAATAAATAATATATATAAAACTTAAAATGAATAATAGTTTAAAATATGTAAAAACTTAAAATACATAATAATAAAGCGATTTAAAATAAAAATATAAGAAAAAACTTAAAATAAATAATAATAAAAGAGTTCCTAAAAAACTGAATAAATAAATAAATTAATTAATTAAACAGACTAGGACTAGGTTGAAATCGAATGGAAATTTAAGGTACAAATAGTAAATAATAGAAAATAGGCCATTAAGAGCAGAAATGAAATGCGCTTAAAGAGTGAGGGATTGACTGGGAAATATTCCCAGCTCTTATGCGCACCGTTTCAATTAGGACCAAAATGAGAACGAGCGCAAAAATCATGGGGTCAAATTAAAAACGCAAAAGAAAGAGCAAAAGGGTCAAATTGAAAACAAGTGGCAAGACGGAAGGATCTACAGTGAAAATAGCCCATTAGGCTTTAAAAACGCACGGATCCTCCCCAATCTGGTCGGGTCGAACCTCCCCTCCAAAACAACGTGTTTTGAGGTGTGTGGGGGTGCAAAACGCTACCATTTTACACGGCTATTTAAGCAAATTTTTTAAAAAAATTCATTCTGTTGCCTTTTGAGAAAAAAACTTTCAAATCCCTCCCCTCTTCTCTTCCTTTTCCTCTACTAGGGTCTCAAAAACCCCCTTGAGTCGCCGTAAGCCCGTCGATCGAGAGAAGAAAGTCTCTCCCTTCCCCCTTTTAGGTTCGATTTCGGCGACGGAGAGAGGGTCTCTGGAGACACGACGACGGGGGATTTTGGGTAAGTCTTCTCCTCCTCTTTCCCTTTTTATTCTTTTATTTAAAATAGATTTACGATAAATAAAAAATAAAAAAATGAAATCGGAAAGGAAACCAGAAAGGAAAAATAAAAAATTGACCTTTTCTAAGCCTCTATTCTCTTTTGGATTTTTTTAATGTGTGTCCCAAAAAATTACAAAGGGATATAGGCGAGGACACGCTTGTTTTGTTTCTATTCTTTGTCTGTTTCTTCATTATTTTTTATTTGTTGTTTGCTATTGGTTTTTGTCTTCTTCTTCGTTGTTTTCTTTTGCTTGCGTATTGGTCTCATTTTGCAGGTGATAGAGGCGTCAGACGCATGGAGGTGGCTGACGTACGGCGGGGGTGGCGCATGGTGAGGGGGCTGACATGGGAGGAGCGGCTAGGGTTTCTTCCCTTCTTTTTTGCTGAAAAATGTTTAGTAGGCTAGGTTTGATTTGTTTTGTTTAAAGTTTTGGGCTAGTTGGGCCTTTAATTATTGTGTCATTTGGGCTTGTATTTTTTTGGGTTTTATTTATTGCTATTTTTTTTATATCAGGGCCCAGGCTAAAATTGGGCTTTATAGAATGTTATCACATAATTCATTCCAACTCAAGTAAATCACTTCAAGCTTCCGAAGATGTTGAACATGTCATTAGGAAAACTACTTGATAAACTATTGTTGAAAAGATGTTAGATTTTAATATATTTCAGCATAAGCTTTTCTTCAAATTAACTATTTTGCCTCGAATGAAATAAAAAGCTCTTCCTTTTGTTATCTATTACAAATTAAACTCTTTCATAAAAAATACTTTAAATTCAAGAAATCAAGGAAATTGATTACCTTCTAGATTATTAAACCCTAAATATAATTCCTGGAGCCGTGTTAGATTTCCAATACTTCTTGGAATGATCCCCAAAAATTGATTCACGAACAATGCCAACATTTTAAGGTTGTTGCATTTGTCCATACTTGACGGAATGTTACCAGATAATTCATTTCTATACAAGTAAAGTCCTTCAAGCTTGGGAAGATGTTGACACATATCACTAGGCAAACTACCTGATAGGCTATTGTTGGAGAGATCTATAGTCTTCAGAGAAGAAAAGTTGAAGATCGAAGTTGCAATTTGACCTGTAAGGCCTTTAATTGCTTTAATATTAAGCATTTCCAAACCAAGAAGATTACCGATTTCCTCAGGAATTTGACCTGCACGCGTAGTCGAAAAATCAAGGTGTCAAACTACCTATATTGTTAGCATAAGTCAAAGAGGTTTTCTTTTCTGTTCTACATAATTTGCAGATGTTAGATTTTAATATTTTTAATCATATTTGTTTTCATCAAATTAACTATTTTGAACTATTTTTCCTTGAATGAAATAAAATGCTCTTACTTTTGTTATCTATTACTAATCAAACTCTTTTATTAAAAAATAATTCAATAATAAATAATTTTACCATGGATGAAATTGTGATGTTCTTGAAATTTTATGATAAATAATAAAGCTTAGTTGTTAAATATAAGTATTTTGTTAAGTACTTTTTATGATTTTCAAGTTTAAGGACTGATTTATGAAAAGGTAAAATTTAAAGAAAATAGTGTAAATTGTGGATAAATATGGACTGTTATAAGTTTGGGTAAAAATCGGCTAGCATGATTTGTGGTTAAAAATGGTGAAATTCTAAGTTAGGAGATTAAGGACTAAATTCTAAAAAGTTTAAATGTTAAAGGTAAAAGTGTAATTTTACATAATTATAAACTATGAATTAAATTGAATTCTAAAAGTATTGAATTGATTAAAATTATTTATTTAGGTCAAGATAAACTATGTTCGGACTTAGATTGAGGAAAAACTAATGGTATGTTTGGTTGGCTGTAATGGCTAAGCCATTACATGCCTATTACCAGCCTATTCTTCAGGCCCACTTAAATTGGCGTTTGGTTCAATGGAATACCCTATTACGGGTGTATTCCATTCCGGGCTTAAGCAGAGATTTTTAGAGATTTCTATTCCTTTCCCTCTTCACCGTTTAGCCATTCGTTGCTTAAAGAACCCTATTCTACCCTTACAAAAATTTCACCTCAAAACACTCTCAATCGGCAGCCATTTTTCATACCCGACTCCGGCATTCCTCCCCTATCAGGTAAACATTTTTGTTTCTTCTTCCTTCACATCATCTTCCTTCATCATCTTAACTTGAACTTTGTCTTTTGCCTTTTCATTTTTGTTTTATGGTTAAACGGTGTGTTCCTTACTGATTCATCAAAAGAAACAATGGCAGAGCCTTGAGGAAGTAGAGTATCTCGACGTTCTCACTAAAATGTTTGGATTTTATAGTTTCTTTTTTCTAAACTTTTGGGAATTTAGTTAACTATTATGTTTTAGTTTTAGAAAGCTGCGAAAATTAGGGGAGATAGAACCTTTGATTCTGAATTTAAGCAATTCCTTTGCTTTTTTATTTGTTTGTTTCTTTCTTATATATTTGTTTGATTCTTGAGAACGTGTTTTGGAATTGGCAAGATACCTGAAGTTTTGGCTTTTAGGTTTCTGGGGTTTGCAAATGGTAGAAACTTTGCAATTCCTTAAAGAAAGGGCAAGATAGAGTCAAAAGGCAGAAGAAGAAAGGCTTTTCTTTGCTCTTCTTTCTAGGATTCCTTCTCATCGAGAGATGCGGCATTACCGCTGTTGTCTCTATGCCTTTTTGCCTTTCTTACTTTTTCTCGAGGGACAGATGCCGATTATGTGACCGAATTAGGGCCTAATCAGAATAGTGGTTTCATGACCACAAATTCGAGATAGAAATAATTATTTTATAATTATTTTGGGGTTTATGATATGATTGCATGATTTTGTGAAAATTTCGTGATGAAATTCTATGCCTAAAGTGCTTAAATTGAAAGTAGGGACTAAATCGAATAAGTTGCAAAATTTGCATCCCGGAAGTTTTTAGTATGAAATTGTTTTGGAATATTAATTAGGAGGTCTTAAATAGAAATTTGACCAATTTTAAGTTCATGGACAAAATTAGGACATGGAAGGAATTTTTGAAAGTTTAGTAAGGAGGGGCATTTTGGTCATTTGGATATTAAATGAAATAAAATGGGAAAAATAACACAAAATTGATCATCATCCTCCTTAGTTGCTGCCGAATTCTCCCTCTCTCCATAGCTAGGGTTTCTTCAATTTTCAAGCTCCATAGTAAGTGATTCTAAGCCCTGTTTTTAATGTTCTTTACGTTTTTGGAATCCCAGAAGCTCGATTAAGCTTATGCTAGTAATAATTTAACCTAGGGTTCATATTTGGAAAAATACCCATAGGTGAAATTTGTGTATTTTGATGTTTTATGATAGAATATGAGGTTTTAAATTATGTTAAATAACTTGTGCTACTCGGTTTTAAGTGAAAACGAGTAAAAGCAAGATAATCAGTAAAAATACCTATTGTTCATAACTATATGATAGAGTGAGAATTTGATGTTGTTGTAGAAGAGAAAATGTTCAGCATATCATAAAACATAAGAATAAAGGCTGAAATTAAATTCCGAGCCTAGAGGCAAAGTTGTAATTTTGTAAAGTTAGGGGCAAAATGTAATTTTTCCATGATGTGATTTTGGATTGAAATAAATAGTATGAGTATTAAATGAGCTAAATGTGTTATTATAGATCAAGAAAGATGCGAATTGATCTCGAATGGGGAAGGAAAAAGTTTTGGACTAAATTGCAAAATTTCCACATTTTGCACCAAGGTACGTTGTATGTAAATATTACAATAATTTCATGTACATTCTTATATTTCAGCCTATTATATAAATATACTAGCTGATGTTAAAATGTAAATCGACTATTGGAAGAATGGAAATAAATATAGAGAGAGATCCCGGTTGAACATTGGAGAGATCGAATGAAATAGAGGAGTGTAGCTAGGTCACATGTATGATGCTGAGTGCACATCATGTGTACAAGAAAGCTACGAGACACCTCAGTAGTAGCTAGGTCACATGTGTGATACGAGATGTATCCCGTGTAGACAAGAGAGCTACGTGAAAGATAAATGTAGCTAGGTCGCATGCGTGATTCCAAGTGAAGGACACCATGTAGACAAGAGAGCTACGTGAAAGATAAATGTAGCTAGGTCGCATGCGTGATTCCAAGTGAAGGACACCATGTAGACAAGAGAGCTACGAGACAAATCGGTTAGGTCGCATGAGTGGTACTAAGTGTTCACCATGTGTACAAGAGAGCCGAACTAAACGAAGTATGATGGTGGGGTGTGTCTTGAAACCATTAAATATCGAGGATTGATCCGAATTGTTCAACGGGATGGTTTTGTGGTGATATTGTGGTTTGGACCTACACTTATGGTGAATGAAATGTGGTGAAAATGATTTGTGGTATATACATATATAAGATAAAATGAGGTTAGCATAAAGAATGTGTGAAAGAGTGAAATTAGCATTAAAACTGTTTTTAGATGGTAGCAGTGACGTGATTTTGAAAAATCACTAAAAATAGGAGGAATATAATTAGAGGTTTAATGAGATGTGAAATTAAAGTTTAATGAGTCTACTTTCATATAAAAGAAACAGAGCAAGCAAAGGAATTCTATATTTTGAGATATTTACAATTGTATGTGACTTGCTCAGGATGAATACGTGATCCCTGTTCCAACTTTGAAAATCATTAAAATTTTACAAAGAAAATTAAGAAACATAGTTTATATGCCTAAATTCCTTATTGAGACTAGTTTTAAATGAAACAGACTTCAGGGTTGTTTGAATTGTGTACTGAGAGAAATTCAATTCGTAGTGAATAGAGGTCAGATCAGTCGAGCTGTGTAACAGGGGAAACTTTAACTAATAAACTGTACTAATCGGCTGAACCAAAAATTATAGAAAAAAATTAGTAAAAATCTTTATGAGTCTAGATTCATGGAAATTTTACGGATTTGAATTTCGAGTTTTGTAACTCGAGTTATGATTTATTTAGTGAATATGAAGCAGTAGAGACAGCTTAATCAAAGTGGAATGAATAGTGAAGTTAAAGTAGATATACTTGAATTGTTGTGTAAACATGTTAGATTCTTTAATTAGTATTTACATACTTACTTACTAAGCTATAAGCTTACTTTGTTTCTCTCTTTTGTCTTATAGTGTCCTTCGGCTTGCTCAGGAGTTAAGGATCGTGAAGATCTACCCGCACTATCATACTTTAGGGTATTTGAACTAAACGTTTTGAATTATGGCATGTATAGTAGGCTTAATTATTTTGTTACGTGTCATATTTGTCTAGGTTTAAAATATTAGTTACAGATTTCTCGACCAGCTACTTTGTACAAGCCATTAAAGTTGGCTAATATTGTTCAAGACATATGTTATACGATGCACTATCAAATTGGATGACATATTTATATCTCGGTTATGTTTAATGGTATGTGTTATGTTCGGTAATACCTTGTACCTGTTCCGATGACGGATAGCAGGTAAGGGTGTTACATTTAGTGGTATCGAGCTATGGTTTAGTCGGTTCTCGGACTAATAAAGTGTGTGTAAAAGTCTAGCTATACATGCCATAAAAATATTGTGATAGTGTGGTGACTCGATTATTCTAAAGCGTGTTTTGTTTTAATATAGTAATGGATCCCAAGGAACTGCGGTGATGATGTCGCTTAGTAATGCGCCGCTCCCGCACAAGGGACCGCTACTGTGGAAAGTAGACCTGAGACATTGAGACAAGGAGATGAGGCTCGGGATGCCTTTCTCCAAATGATGAACAATTGGTATCTTGAATTTATTCGAGCAAATCCAAATGCTCAACCTCCTCCACTCCCTCCTATACCTCGGGCGATTCCTCAGAATTGCTCAAGGTATAGATTTGGTAAGAATGAACAAGCCTCCGGTTGACAAGATTCAAAACAAGGGGTAAGAGTTTAGAGCAAAGGTCGATGATGATCCCGAAAGCGGAATTCGGCTTGAAAATTCTACCCGTATTTGATGAGCTCTCATGTACACCCGAGGAATGCTTAAAGTGTCTTTGTATCACTTTTGAGAGATTGACTTACCACCGTGGAAGACTTTGGTTGCAGTGGTGCCAAAAGAAAAAGTTACTTGGGATTTCTTCCAGAAGAATTTAGAAAGAAATACATAAGTCGGCGATTTATTGATCAAAAACGGAAGGAGTTCCTTGAATTGAAGCAGGGGAAAATGTCTGTAGCAGTATGAACACGAATTTGTAAGACTCAGCAAGTATGCCCAGGAATGTGTGTCTACCGAGGCCATTATGTGTAGAAGATTTGAAGATGGGCTGAATGAGGACATTAAAGTGCTTGTAGGAATTTTGGAGTTGAAAGAATTTGTAGTATTGGTTGATCGAGCTCTTAAAGCCGAAGAATTGAACAAAGAAAGAAGAAAAGTTGCTATTGAGGCCCGAGATGTCAGAAAAAGACAGATAAGCAAGCCATTTCAATCTCAACCAAAGAGGTCCAAAGAGACAAACCCTCGAATGACAGTTTCAATTGGGGATTCACACAGAGATCGTGGTAGAGCATATTCGGGGTCTAAAGCTCAAGCTACTTCGGTGGCAAGTGTGGGTAATGTGCGACCTAGAAAGCCCGAGTGTCGAAGAATGTGGCGGGTAACATTATGGTGAGTGTTGGGGACCGAGCGAGCTTGTTTCAAAAGTGTTCTCGCGAGCATTTTATTAGAGATTGTCCAGAGAAAGTTAAAGAAGAAAGATTTGAGTGCTAGATGAAATACCACCGCTAGTAGAGGTAGACCAACGAGAAATACTAGAGGTGGGACTAGTAGTAAAAGCTGTGATGAAAGATTTAACGGCAAGATCGAAGCTAGAGCACTGCTAGAGCTTATGCTATACGTGCCGAGAAGATGCATCATCTCCGATGTCATTCTTGGTACATTTTCTCTCTATGATACTATTGTTATTGCATTGATTGATCTCGGTCCACTCATTCCTATATTTGCATGAATTTAGTATCCAATAAAAAGTTGCTGTTGAATTTATTGAGTTTACGATTAAAGTGTCGAACCCTTAGGCCAATATGTTCTAGTTGACAAGGTTTACAAGAATTGCCCATTAATGATTCAAGGTCACTATTTTTGGCCAACTTGATGTCAGTACCATTTGGTGAGTTTGGCGTTATCTTGGGAATGGACCGGTTAACATTGTATGATGCTAAGGTAGATTGTAAACAAAAGACACTAGAGTTGAAATGTGAAAATGGAGAAATTACGTGGGTTGAAACAGATGAATCAAATAAATTGCCTATGGTGATTTCGCACATGTCCGCACGTAAATACATGAGAAAAGGGTGTGAAGCTTATCCGCTTATGTAATGAATATTGAGTTGCCTCAATTGAAATTTGAATCGATCTGATAGTCTGTGAGTTTCGGATGTATTTCGGAGGAATTGCACAGGTTGCCTCGAACGAGAGATAGATTTTGCCATTGATTTGTTGCCGGGTCTTGCCGATCTCGATTGCTCCATATAGAATGGCTCCAACTGAATTAAAAGAATTGAAGGCTCGATTGCGAAGTTAACGAGACAAAGGGATTTGTGAGACCGAGTTTCTCTCCACGGGTGCTCTGTATTATTCAGTAAGAAAAGGATGGTTCAATGAGACTTTGCATTGATTACCGTCGACTTAATAAGGTGACTATAAAGAACAAGTACCCATTGCGAGGATTGATGATTTATTCGATCGCTTAAAGGGGCCACAGTGTTTTCAAAGATTGATTTGAGGTCCGGTTACTACCAAATTGAGAGTTAAAGAGTCGATGTGCGAAAACCGCCTTTAGGACAAGGTATGGACATTATGAGTTTCTTGTGATGCCTTTCGCAACAAATGCTCCAAATATATTTATGGACTTAATGAATCGGATCTTCCTACCATATTTGGATAAGTTTGTAGTAGTGTTTATAGATGACATTTTAATTTATTCTCGAGATGAGTCCGAACATGCGAACACTTGAGAACTATATTGCAGATCTTGAGAGAAAAGAAACTGTTTGCCAAGTTTAGTAAAAGTGAGTTCGGCTTCGTGAAGTCGGATTTTGGGGCATATAGTCTCGGCGATGGTATTCGGTGGATCCAAGCAAGATTTCTACGATCGTTGATTGAAACCGCCAAGAATGTATCCAATGTTAGAAGCTTTTTAGGCTTAGCCGGTATTATAGACGTTTTGTTGAAGGATTTTCGATGATTGCCTCTCCTATGACTAAGTTGTTGCAAAAGAATGTTAAGTTTGAATGGACTGATAAATGTCAACAAAGTTTTGAAAAGTTGAAAGCACGATTGATGAAGCACCAATTTTAGTACAGCCCGAGCCGGAAAGGAGTTCGTAATTTATAGTGATGCATCATTGATGTGCCTTGGATGTGTGTTGATGCAAGAGGGTAAAGTGGTAGCTTATGCTTGAGGCAGCTTAAAACCGCATGAGAAGAACTATCCTACACATGATTTGGGCTGGCATTGTTTTTTTGCCTTGAAGATTTGGCGACATTATTTGTCCGGTGAAAATGCCAAATTTTTACCGATCACAAAAGTTTGAAGTACTTGATGAATCAAAAGGATCTGAATCTGCGACAATGAAGATGGCTTGAATTATTAAAGGATTATGATCTAGTGATTGATTATCATCCTGAAAAGCAAATGTAGTTCTTGGCCTTGAGCGAAAAATTTCTTTTACTTTGAGAGCCATGAACACGGGTTAGCATTGTCGATGATGGGTCAATCTTAGCGAGATGAGAGCTAAACCGTTATTTCTCCAGCTTGATTTGTGATGCTCAAAAGAATGATAGTGAGTTGCGGATCAAGAGAACTCAATGCGAATCAAGTTACGACTCGATTTTCGAGTTGGACCAGATGACTGCTTTGATGTTTGAGACGGGATATGTGTCTTGAAAACGATAAATTGATTCGAAAATATTACATGAGGCGCACAATGGCTGTTTATCAGTTCATCCTAGTAGCACAAAATGTATAATGATTTAAAGAAGTCAGTATTGGTGGCGGTATGAAAAGGGACATTTCGAATTTGTAACCAAGTGTTTGATCATCAACAAGTAAAAGTTGAACATCAAGTGCCTTCAGGATTACTTCAACCGTAATGGTGCACAGTGGAAATGGGACAAGATTACCATGGATTTTGTAACCGGTTTGCCTTTAACTCCTAAAAGAAGGATCTTGTTTGGGTAGTGGTTGATAGATTAACAAAGTCACCCACTTTATACCAAGACGCACCGATTACTCACTTGATAAATTAGCGAATTATATATTGCTGAAATTGTGAAGTTGCACGAGTACCTATATCTATAATATCGATAGAGATCCAAGATTTACCTCGAGATTTTGGAAAAAGTTAAAAGAAGCTTTGGGTACAAAATTGAACTTTAGTACGCATTTCATCCACAAACAGATGGTCAAACGGAAAGAGTAATCCAGGTACTCGAATATATGCTTAGATGCTGTGTTTTAGAATTTGGAGGTAGTTGGGAGAAATATCTATCTTTGATTGAGTTTGCCTACAATAACAGTTATCAATCAAGTATACAAATGGCACCGTACGAAGCCTTGTATGGTCGTAAGTGTCGGACTCCTTTATATTGGACCGAGCTTAGTGAGAAACAAATTCATGGAGTTGATCTAGTTAAAGAAACCAAGAGAAAATAAAAGTAATTCGGGATTGCTTGAAAGTCGCTTCAGATCGACAAAAGTCATATCTGATTTAAAAGAAAAGAGATTGAATTTCGGTGGGTGATAAAGTGTTCTTGAAGGTGTCACCATGGAAAAAGATTCGAGATTTAGTCGAAAAGGCAAGTTGAGTCCGCGTTTTATTGGGCCGTACGAGATTACTGAGAGAATTGGACCAGTGGCATATCGGTTGGTCTTACCGGCAGAGTTAGAAAGAATTCATAACGTGTTTCATGTATCAATGTTGCGACGTTATCGTTCGATCCTTCACATGTGATTTCCCCAACAGAAATTGAGATTCGATCGGATATGACCTATGAGGAGGAACCAATAAAGATTTTGGCTCGAAAGGTTAAACAGTTAAGAAATAAAAGTATAGCTTTAGTGAAAGTATTGTGGCATAGACATGGGATAGAAGAGGCTACGTGGGAACTGAGGAAGCTATGAGGAAACAAGACCCAAACCTCTTTACTGGGTAAGATTTTCGGGACGAAAATCTCAAAAGGGGGAGAATTGTGACAACCCTAATTAGGGCCTAATCGAAATAGTGGTTTCATGACCACAAATCTGAGATAGAAATAATTGTTTTATAATTATTTTGGGGTTTATGATATGATTGCATGATTTTGTGAAAATTTCGTGATGAAATTCTATGCCTAAAGTGCTTAAATTGAAAGTAGGGACTAAATCGAATAAGTTGTAAAATTTACATCCGGAAGTTTTTAGTATGAAATTGTTTTGGAATATTAATTAGGAGGTCTTAAATAGCAATTTGACCAATTTTAAGTTCATGGACAAAATTAGGACATGGAAGGAATTTTGAAAGTTTAGTAAGGAGGGCATTTTGGTCATTTGGATATTAAATGAAATAAAATGGGAAAAATAACACAAAATTGATCATCATCCTCCTTAGTTGCTGCCGAATTCTCCCTCTCTCCATAGCTAGGGTTTCTTCAATTTTCAAGCTCCATAGTAAGTGATTCCAAGCCCGCTTTTAATGTTCTTTACGTTTTGGAATCCTGAAGCTCGATTAAGCTTATGCTAGTAATAATTTAACCTAGGGTTCATATTTGGAAAAATACCCATAGGTGAAATTTGTGTATTTTGATGTTTTATGATAGAATATGAGGTTTTAAATTATGTTAAATAACTTGTGCTACTCGATTTTAAGTAAAAACGAGTAAAAGCAAGATAATCGGTAAAAATACCTATTGTTCATAACTATATGATAGAGTGAGAATTTGATGTTGTTGTAGAAGAGAAAATGTTCAGCATATCATAAAACATAAGAATAAAGGCTGAAATTAAATTCCGAGCCTAGGGGCAAAATTGTAATTTTGTAAAAGTTAGGGGCAAAATGTAATTTTTCCATGATGTGATTTTGGATTGAAATAAATAGTATGAGTATTAAATGAGCTAAATGTGTTATTATAGATCAAGAAAGACGCGAATTGATCTCGAGCGGGGAAGGAAAAAGTTTTGGACTAAATTGCAAAATTTCCACATTTTGCACCAAGGTAAGTTTGTATGTAAATATTACAATAATTTCATGTACATTCTTATAATGAAATTATCTTTTAAAACACTAAGTAGGTTTTTCTGGATCAACAATATAAAATGTTTTGAACGCTTCGATGTGGCATGTCGGATCCGGCCATAACGTCTGGGCCGGGTTTGGGGTGTTACATTTAGTGGTATCAGAGCCTAGGTTGCAACAACTCGGCTGTGGAATGGGTTTACAAAAACAAAGATTTTCAAAAACAAAATTTTTTTGCGAAAAACGCTATTTTCAAAATTTAGATCTTTAGAAAGTGGCATTCCGAATCTCCGGCTCAAGCTTGTAAGTATTACTCTGAACTTTTCTGAATATTTTTCTAACTTATCTGTTTGTACTGAAATCCTGCTAGGATACTCTAGATAGGATGATACTGAAACCATAGGAAAATCTGATAAGAGACTGAAACTGTAGCTAGATTTCGATTCTGCAAAAACAAACTCTGAACTACTGTCTGATTCATAACACATCTGTAATAAACACTGGAATATTGAATTAATGTATAAAAATTCGTAATCAAGATAATACCATATGAGTACAAGAGGCCGTGGACGAAGCCGAGGAAGTGCTCGAGCGAGATCTTCGTCTTCGGGACATATATCGGCGGTGGATGCACCGGTACCACTGGCAACAGAGGTAGAGTCTCATGACCGTGGCGCCGAGGATGATGCCCTGTCACAGGAAATGCTTTATGTTTTGGAAAGGGTTACTGGGGCAAGTACGGGTAATGGAGTTCGGGGATCTATTTTTGAACGACTTCGGGCTAACGGAGCGGAGATCTTTAGGGGCGTGTCTGGTATAGCCCCGAATATGGCGGAATATTGGTTGGAGGCCACAGAACGGATTATGGACAACTTGGACTGCTCTGAGGAGATTGTGAGTGGGGTATCTGTACTAAGTCCTTTGGGTCACTCGGTTAGGGTAGACAAACTGTATAGGGATGTACCCTTAGAAACTCAAGGTAGGATTTTCCTTGGAGATTTGATGGAGTTACCATTCGGAGAGTTTGATCTCATTTTGGGAATGGACTGGCTTGTTAAGGATTATGACTGTTCGATCGAGTATCACCCAGGCAAGGCTAATGTGGTAGCCGATGCTTTAAGTCGTAGAACCGTATCTGATCTGAGAGCAATGTTTGCTTGTTTGAGTCTGTATGATGATGGCAGTTTGTTGGCTGAATTGCAAGTACGGCCAACCTGGGTGGACCAGAATAAGGAAAAGCAGTTGAAAAATGAGTTTTTGGTTGCTCATTTTCAACAAGTTAAGGAAGAGGAAACTTCTGAGTTCGGTTTAAATGGTGATGGAGTTCTGTGTTTCCGAGAAAGAATTTGTGTTCCGAAGGACTCTGATTTAAGGTAGAAAATATTGAAAGAAGCTCATGGGGGACTATGTGCCATGCATCCTGGAGGGAATAAGTTGTATCACAACTTGCGAGAATTGTACTGGTGGCCTGGACTTAAACGAGAAGTAACGGAGTTTGTAGGGAAATGTCTGACATGCCAGCAAGTGAAAGCTGAGCATCAATTACCCTCTAGACTGTTACAGTCAGTGAAGATACCACTTTGGAAGTAGGAGAGGGTAACCATGGACTTTGTAAGTGGGCTACCCTTGACACCATCAAAGAAAGACTCGGTGTGGGTGATTGTGGATAGGTTGACCAAATCGGCCCATTTCATACCTGTTCGTACTGACTTTTCACTTCAAAAGTTAACCAAGCTGTATGTGGCGAAGATTGTACGACTTCATGGAGTCCCAGTTTTAATTATTTCTGATCGAGATCCCAGATTTACATCTCAGTTTTGGCAAAGGTTACATGAAGCGTTGGGGACACAATTGAATTTTAGCACGGCTTTCCATCCCCAGACTAATGGTCAATCGAAAAGGGTTATTTAGATTTTGGAAGACATGTTGAGGGGATGCGTGATTGACTTTCGAGGTAGTTGGGAGGATTACTTGCCGTTGGCAGAATTTGCATACAATAACAGTTACCAGGCGAGTATTCGAATGGCACCGTATGAAGCACTGTATGGACGAAGGTGTCATACACCTAGTTGTTGGACCGAACTAGGAGAGCGACAATTTCTTGGACCAGAGTTGGTAGGCGATCATCGAGGATAAGGTCAGAATAATTAGAGACCAGTTAAAAGAAGCATCTGATAGGCAAAAGTCGTATGCAGATTTGAAGCGTAAGGAGATTGAGTACTCAGTAGGTGATATGGTCTTCTTAAAGGTTTCTCATTGGAAGAAGATATTAAGGTTCGGTAAGAAGGGAAAGTTGAGTCCGCGGTTCATTAGGCCTTATCAAGTTTTGAAGCGAGTAGGCCCAGTGGCTTATCAATTGGAATTGCCTCCAGAGTTAGATAGGATTCACGATGTTTTTCACGTCTCCATATTAAGGCGTTATTGTGCTGGCCCTGCTCATGTCCTACCAGTTGCAGAAATTGAAGTTCAGACTGATTTGACCTTTGAGGAGGAGCCTGTGCAAATATTGGCTCGAGATGTTAAGGTTCTCAAAAGGAAATCTGTCCCGTTAGTGAAAGTACTTTGGCGTAATCATGGAAGGGAAGAAGCTACTTGGGAATCAGAAGAGACCATGCGTCAACAATATCCTAAACTAGTTGGATCAGGTAAATTTCGAGGACGAAATTTCTTTAAGGAGGGTAGAGTTGTAACGCCCCAATTTTCGGGAATTCTGTGAATGTTGGCAAAATTTCATGCTTTGATTTTGTCATTTGTGAGTGAAATTATGAAATAGAACCTATGTGAAAATGTTTGAAAATGATATAGGCTAAATTGAAGTGGCCAAATAAATAGGAGTGCAAAATAGGAGGATTTGCATGACAAACCTCCCATTTTACATGAAGTGGCCAGCCATCATGTTGTTGTAGACAATATGAGCACTTGATATCCACAATTCATGGTATAAATTGATAATGGGTTAGGTAAATGTTCCATGATAATAGATTAGGTAAATATTCCATGATAATGGGTTAGGTAAATGTTCCATGATAATGGGTTAGGTAAATGTTCCATGATAATGGTTTAGGTAAATGTTCCATGATGGGCATTTCATGTCTTTTGTATTAAAGAATTAAATGGATGAAATATGAAATTTTATTAAAAGAAAAAGGGGTGAAAAGAACAAAGTTTTGTCCATCTTTGTTCATCATAGCCGAAAGTTAGAGAAGAGAAAGGAGAGGAGAAAGCTCTTGAATGTTTGGTCACTTGGAGAAGAAAATTGAAGGTAAGCTCATGGTAGTTTGCTTCTATCTTGATGTTCATGAGTTCTTCTTGATTCTACCTTAACTCTTGAAGCATATTTTGGTTTTTGGTTGTGTTGTGAGCATTTGGTCATGAATTAAAATCAAGGAAATGGTTGTTGTTTCATGTTCTTTTGATGAAAAATGGAAGATAGGTGAAGTTGAGCCAAACAAATGAACATGCATGTGCCTTAAATGCTAAAGGGAAAAATCGGCTAACATGTTGTGCTTTAAAATGATGAAATGGAGATTATACTTAAGTAAAATCATAGATATGTGATGATTGATTGGTGATATACATGTTTAAATAACATGCATGCAAGTTATGTGTGAAAGAGTGAATTTGGTAATAAATCTGCTTGGGACAGCAGCAGTAACGTGAATTTGGAAAATCACCATAAATTGTGGGAGATGAATTAGAAGCTGAATAAATTATGTAATTAAATCTATTTGAGTCTAGTTTCAAATGAAATAAACGAGAACATATTTTGAATTCTGTACAATGAGAAATTTGATTTGTAATGAAGAGTGGTCAGATTAGTCAAACAGTGAAACATGCAAAACTTTGAGAAAAATCTGGTATTGATTGGCCAAACCAAAAATTCTGAAAGTTTTATGGATATAAGATATATGAGTCTATTTTTAGGTAAAATTAACGGAACTTGATTTGGAGTTTCGTAGCTCTAGTTATAAATGATTTAGTGACAGTTGCTCAGGAAGACAGCTTGCAGTGAAATTATGATTATGTGGTAAACATTGACAAAAATTTGTTAATAAGTTGCTTATTGATTTCTTATAAGCTTACTATGATCTGTAGGTGTGGTTGGCCGAATATTGTAAGGGCTAATACGTAGTTTGTATTTGAATAGTTAGATTAACGTGTTAGTAATCCAATTGTAGGCGGTTCGTGTGTGGATCTCGTCAGCATATCGTCGCAAACAAGTGTGTAACTAACACCCTCTTTCTTAGTCTAGATCGGCAAAAGTCAAAAATTTGAAATGCCGAAAATCGGTATTTTGTAGATTTGCGAGTGTGCGAATGCTCATGAGGTAAATCGATTAATGTTTTTGTTAAGCTGCAATGTTTGCACTGTAAAGTGCATGATTTCTGTGCCCTCGATATTTTTGGGCTTAATGGGCCAAAATTGGAATGATGGGCCAACGAGCCCAATTCGGTAAGAACCCTCGGTACGTGATTCTGAAGTACGTGAAAGGTAGGAATATGCATGAAAAACCCTAAACTAGATAAATTACTGAAATGCCTTTAAAAGTGGAAAATTTACAGTTTTACCCCTAAGAGATAAATTACCGAAATACCCCTAGGGTTAAATTGACTTAAATGCATGTTTGACTGTTGTTATTTACTGCATGCCATGTTGTTATTATCTGATGCATGGGATTAGGATATTGATGGAGGAAGTACTAAAAGTGGCTTGTCTACGTATTGGAGGCTTTGCCTCAATTTACTATTAACTGACAAACAAGGTCAAGAATCGTGGAGTCTTTGAAATGGGTGGGCTGAGCTATTCCCCGCATGGAGTGTAGGGTTGGTACGGGTGGAGTGTAGTGGTTGGAGGTTTGAGTAGTCTCCCCAAATAGGCTTGCATATGTTATTGATGTTGCATGTATCTTGAAATGGGTCTATGGGCCATACTGTTATCTGAATAAGGGGCTAAGGCCCAGTTTATTGTAATCTGAAAAGGGCTCTGGTCCAGTACTACTATTACCTGAATGGGCTTAGGCCCAATAGGCTTGAGCTGACTTGGGCTTTGAATGGGTTTTTCTTACACATTGAGTTTCCCCAAACTCACCCATTTTATTTTCATCCACGCAGGAAATCCACAACCATAGTGGGCTTGGAGCTGTGAGGGAATTCGGAGTGGCCACCCGTTTTGAAAGTTTGGTTTTCTTCTAGTGAACTAGACATCCTATTATTTACGTTGAGGTTTGGGTTTTTAAATGTAATAAGGCCGCTTATTTATTTTTGATGATTTTAATATGTATTACTAAGATAGGTATTACTTATTTTAACTGTTGAAATTGGAAAGCTTTAGGGCGCGTTTTCAAAAAAGAAAAAAAAACAACAATTGATTTCAAAATAACACGACAACAAGCAAAGCTTCCGCAATGAAAGTATTTTCCAAAATTAATCACTTTTCCTAAAAATGACTTAATCAAATCGGTTTCCTAGAAATATACATGACGTTAAGGTGTGGCAATGGCGGTGTGCATGTCTAGGATTGGATCCGAAGGGAGCTTGGTACTTAAGTAGTCCAATAGACTCACCTCCTCTTTTCCGGTTTCCTACCTGGTGCACAGCTTCCATTCACTTTAACCTATAATGAAATTATCTTTTAAAATACTAAGTAGGTTTTTTTGGATCAACAATATAAAATGTTTTGAACGCTTCGATGTGCACGTCGGATCCGGCCATAACGTCTGGGCCGGGTTTGGGGTGTTCTATTTAGTGGTATCAGAGCCTAGGTTGCAACAACTCGGCTGTGGAATGGGTTTACAAAAATAAAGATTTTCAAAAGCAAATTTTTTTTTGCGAAAAACGCAATTTTCAAAATTTAGATCTTTAGAAGGTGGCATTCCGAATCTCCGGCTCAAGCCTGTAAGTATTACTCTCAACTCTTCTGAATATTTTTCTGACTTATCTGTCTATACTGAAATCCTGCTAGGATACTCTAGATAGGATGATACTGAAACAATAAGAAAATCTGATAAGAGACTGAAACTGTAGCTAGACTTTGATTCTGCGAAAACAAACTCTAAACTACTGTCTGATTCATAAAACATCTGTAATAAACACTGGAATATTGAATTAATGCATAAAAAATCGTAATCAAGATAATACGATATGAGTACAAGAGGCCGTGGACGAAGCCGAGGAAGTGCTCGAGCGAGATCTTCGTCTTCGGGACATATGCTGGCGGTGGATGCATCGGTACCACCGGCAACAGAGGTAGAGTCTCATGACCGCGGTGCCGAGGATGATGCCCTGTCACAGGAAATGCTTCATGTTCTGGAAAGGGTTACTGGGGCAAGTACGGGCAATGGAGTTCGGGGATCTATCTCTGAACGACTTCGGGCTAACGGAGCGGAGATCTTTAGGGGCGTGTCTGGTATAGCCCCGAATGTGGTGGAATATTGGTTGAAGGCCACAGAACGGATTATGGACAACTTGGACTGCTTTGAGGAGATTGTGAGTGGGATATCTGTACTAAGTCCTTTGGGTCACTCGGTTAGGGTAGACAAACTGTATAGGGATGTACCCTTAGAAACTCAAAGTAAGATTTTACTTGAAGATCTGATGCAGTTACCTTTCAGAGAGTTTAATCTCATTTTAGGAATGGATTGGCTTGTTAAGCATAAGGCGACCCTGGATTGTGCTGCTAAACGAATGGTGTTAAGGACCACAAAGGATGAGGAGGTTATAGTGATAGGTGAGCGAAGGGATTATTTGTCCTATGTGGTGTCGGCTTTAAGAGCCGAAAAGTGGATTCGGAAAGGTTGTGAGGCCTATTTGGCATTTGTAAGTCAGTCAGAAGAGGAGGGACTGACAGTGGATAAGGTTAGGACCGTAAAGGAGTTCCAAGATGTTTTTCTGGAGGAGCTTCCAGGATTTCCTCCGAACTGACAGTGGAACGGCACCAGTGTCTATCGCACCGTATAGAATGGCACCGAAGGAGTTGGTGGAGCTAAAGGCACAAATTCAAGAGTTGTTGGATAGGGGCTTCATTAGGCCAAGTGTGTCTCCATGGGGAGCACCGGTGCTATTCGTGAAAAAGAAGGATGGTACGATGCGAATGTGCATTGATTATCGCCAGTTGAACAAACTGATGATTAAGAATAAATATCCACTGCCAAGGATTGACGATCTATTCGACCAGCTTAGAGGAGCTTCTGTATTTTCCAAGATCGACCTTCGATCTGGATATCATCAGTTAAGGGTCAAGGAGGCATATATCCATAAGACAGCATTCAGGACTCGGTATGGTCATTACGAGTTTCTGATTATGCCATTTGGACTGACGAACGCTCCTGCAGTGTTTATGGATCTGATGAATCGTGTGTTCCAACCATATTTAGATCAGTTCGTAGTTGTCTTTATTGACGATATCCTGGTATATTCTGAAACTGAAGCGAAACATGATGAGCATCTCCGTATAGTGCTGGGAGTGTTAAAGGAGAAGGAACTCTTTGCGAAGTTCAGCAAGTGTGAATTTTGGTTGAGGGAGGTAACCTTCTTAGGACATGTGGTCTCTGCCGAAGGGATTGAGGTGGACCCTCGAAAGATTGAAGCAATTTTGGAGTGGAAGCCACCTAGGATGGTGTCAGAAATTTGAAGTTTCCTAGGGTTGGCAGGATACTACAAAAGGTTTGTGGAAGGTTTTTCTATGATGGCAGCACCTCTGAAAAAACTCATAAGGAAAGGAATATCGTTTGTATGGACTGAGAAGCAGCAGGAAGCTTTAGAGAAGTTGAAGAAAGTTCTGACTGAAGTACCTGTGTTGATTCAGCCGGAGTCTGGAAAGGATTTTACTGTGTATAGTGACGCATCACACGTGGGTTTGGGCTGCGTGTTAATGTAGGAAGGTAAGGTGGTTGCATATGCATCACGACAGCTTAAACCTCACGAAGGGAATTATGCTACTCATGATTTGGAGTTGGCGGCATTGATATTTGCACTTAAGATTTGGAGACATTACTTGTACAGGGAGAGGTGTATTATATACACAGACCATAAGAGCTTGCATTCGCTCTTTATCATGAAGATGCATTTTGTCATGATCTTTGACATTATCACTAATTTCATAATCATTTTCTCATTTTATAGCCTGTCCTCACATTTGCCTCATGCCATGCCATAACATTTCGTTTGTTGGTTACAATACTTGGATGCCCCTCTGTAGTCTCCTTTTTCATTCAACTTTCAGGTGCTCAGATGTCAACAGCATGAACAAACTCGTTACGAGTCCTGAAATCGATTTTGAGAAGGCTGTTTGTTTAGGAGAATTCGAAGCCGAAGAAAATGCTGAAGACTATGTCTCGTCTCCTGACTTGCTAAGAATGGTGGAACAAGAGGATAAACAGATTTTGCCTCATCAAGAATCTATTGAAACAATAAATTTGGGAACTGAAGAAATGAAGCAAGAAGTGAAGATTGGGACCTCTATTTCAGAGGGCACTGGGTATAATTTGATTGCTTTGCTCCGCGAGTATAAAGATGTATTCGCATGGTCATATCAAGAAATGCCAGGATTGGATGAAGATGTAGTGGTTCATAAGCTCCCGTTAAAACCAGAATGCAACCCATTCAGCAAAAGCTAAGACGGATGAGACCTAAGATGCTTTTGAAGATAAAAGAAGAGGTCAAAAAGCAATTCGATACGGGTTTCTTACAAGCTTCCAAATATCCAAAATGGGTGGCTAACATAGTCCCGGTGCCAAAAAAAGACGGCAAAGTACGAATGTGCGTGGATTATCGTGACCTGAATCGAGTAAGTCCTAAAGATAATTTTCCCTTACCACACATTGATACGTTGGTAGATAACACAGTAAAACATTCACTATTTTCTTTCATGGATGGATTCTCGGGGTATAATCAGATCAAAATAGCCCCTGAGGATATGGAGAAAACTACCTTCGTAACAATGTGGGGAACATTCTGCTACAAGGTGATGCCATTTGGGCTAAAAAATACTGGGGCAACATATCAGAGGGCTATGGTGACGTTATTCCATGACATGATGCATAAAGAAATAGAGGTCTATGTCGACGATATGATCGCTAAGTCCCGAGGGGAAGAAGAACATATGGTGAACCTTAAGAAGTTGTTCAGAAGGCTGAAAAAGTTTCAGCTAAAACTTAATCCAGCCAAATGTACGTTTGGGGCTACCTCGAGAAAGTTGCTAGGCTTCATTGTCAGTGAAAGAGGCATCGAGGTTGATCCGGATAAAATAAAAGCCATTCAAGAGTTACCACCTCCGCGCATGCAAAAAGAAGTCAGAGGATTTTTAGGGAGGTTAAACTACATCGCCTGATTCATCGCTCAACTTACCAACCAATGCGACCCAATCTTTCAGCTTCTTCGAAAATAGAACCCGAGAGAATGGAATGAGGAATGCCAGGTGGCCTTTGATAAGATAAAACAATATTTGTCTAGTCCTCCAGTGCTAGTACCGCCAACTCCGGGAAGACCATTGATATTGTATTTGACTGTGTTCGAAAATTCAATGGGTTGTGTACTGGGGCAACACGACGAATCAGGAAAGAAAGAAAATGTGATCTAATACCTCAGTAAAAAGTTCACTGAATATGAGGCAAAGTATTCATCCATTGAAAAATATTGTTGCGCTTTGGTTTGGGTAGCTCGGAGACTCAGGCAATACATGTTGTATTATACAACATGGTTAATTTCAAAGCTGGATCCAACAAAGTACATGATGGAATCACCGGCACTCTCAGGAAAAATAGCACGATGGAAGATCCTCCTATCAAAATACAACATTGCCTATGTAAGTCAGAAGTCGATAAAAGGGAGCGCAATAGCTGATTTCTTAGCTGCTCGAATGACAAAAGAATATGAGCCCTTGAGATTTGATTTCCCGGATGAAGACTTGATGTGCATTGCAGAAAAAGAATACGAGTCATCAAAAAAGAAGTCATGGAAGATGAGCTTTGATGGTGCATCGAACGCATTGGGGCATGGGATTAGAGCAGTCTTAGTATTGCCAGAAGGGAACCATTACCCACTCACTGCCAGGCTGAACTTTTTCTGTACCAATAACATAGCAGAATATGAGTCTTGTATCATGGGACTTCGTGCAGCAATTGGACGAAACATCAAAACTTTAGAGGTATACGGAGACTCAGCCTTAGTGATATACCAAATCCGTGGAGATTGGGAAGTGAGAGATTCAAATCGGTCAAATCTGATGATCTAGTGGCGAGTGATTAAAGAATTCGAAGAAATAACTTTTAATTACCTCCCACGAGAAGAAAACCAATTGGCTGATGCCCTAGCCACTTTGGCTTCAATGTTCAAAGCAAACAGATAAACAGAAATAATACCTCTTCAAATAAGCATATATGAAGTCCCTGCACATTGTTTCAGCATTGAAAAAGAGCTGGATGGACGACCATGGTTCCATGATGTCTTAAAATATATTAAGAATCAAAAGTATCCCGAACAAGCAAATGAGAATGACAAAAGAACAATCAGAAGAATGGCAGCGGGATTCGTTCTTGATGGGGATATCCTGTACAAAAGAGGAAAAGATCAGGTGCTCTTGAGATGCGTAGATGCTGTTGAAGCCAGAAAAATACTTGAAGATGTCCACGAGGGAATTTATGGGACACATGCCAATGGTTTCACTATGGCCAGGAAGATTATGAGACTCGGTTACTACTGGCTGACGATGGAAAGCGACTGCATTAATTTTGCAAAAAAATGCCACAAATGTCAAATTTATGGCGATAAGATTCATGTAGCCCCCTCGCCCCTTCATGTCATGACTTCTCCGTGGCCCTTTGCTATGTGGGGCATGGATGTTATAGGGCCAATTTCCCCAAAAGCTTCTAATGGACACCGATTCATTTTTGTGGTTATTGATTACTTCACAAAATGGATAGAAGCTACTTCGTTTGCCAATGTGACAAAGACTGCAGTTTGCAGATTTTTGAAAAAGGAAATCATTTGTCGATGTGGTTTGCCTGAGAGAATCATTTCAGATAACGCCTTGAATCTGAACAACAAGATGATGAAGGAAGTGTGTGAGCAGTTTCAAATAAAACATCATAACTCGTCACCCTATCGCCTAAAAATGAACGGAGTGTTGAAGCGACCAACAAGAATATTAAGAAGATTATTGGGAAAATGACTGAGACATATAAAGATTGGCACGAGAAGCTACCATTTGCTTTGTATACATATCACACTTCTGTACGGACATCTACGAGGGAAACTCCTTTCTCTCTGGTCTATGGAATAGAAGCTGTGCTACCTATCGAAGTTGAGATCCCCTCTTTACGAGTCTTAATGGATTCGAAACTAGAGGAGGCAGAATGGGTTCGAGCTCGATATGACCAGTTAAACCTCATCGAAAAAAAACGTTTAAAGGTAATTCGTCACGGACAGATGTACCAGAAGAGAATGATCGCGGCCCATGACAAGAAAATACGGCCAAGAGAATTCCATGAAGGAGAACTCGTGCTGAGAAAGATTCTTCCAATACAGAAAGACTTATGAGGAAAATGGGCACCAAATTGGGAAGGACCATATGTCTTAAAAAAGACGTTCTCGGGCGGAGCTTTGATTCTCATTGAGATGGATGGGAAAGAGTTACCTAATCCAGTGAATTCAGATGCTGTGAAGAAATATTATGCCTAAAAAAAAAAGGGATCAAGGTGAAAACCCAAAAAGGGCATCTTGATTAACACAAAAGATCAGGATGAAAACCCGAAGGGCATTCTAATGAAGCAAACCCGGGCTTAAAGAGCAAGGCGGTTGAACGGTGGGTTAAACAGCGAAACCACAGTATTTGAAGTGTTTTTCAGTAGCTCAAAATCTTCTACGCAAGAAGCCATGCTAGAAAAGATTCTTGATAAGAAACGTGGAAAAGTTCGTGTGTTGAATATCTAGAACATCTGTATCCATTGAATGCGATCCGTTTTCTCTTTATGACACTTTCTCATTATCATTGGTTAACTTTCTTTGTTTGCCACGTTTGAAATAGATAAATGTGAGGTATCCCTTTGTCCTTACCTGACCATTTTCATGCATCTCATTATGTCGTTTATTTTCATGATAAATAGTGAAATGACATACTCTAAACAAAAGAAATGTTAAGCATTACCTGGATAAGAACTTGATAAGTACAAGAGCCTCAACGTAAGGACAAAGTTCAACCAGGGACAAAAGAGTGATATCTGAGAAATGTAGATTACTCATGAAGCTTGAGGATGGGTACAGGGCCTAAATAGAAAGTCAAGAGTCAAAGCAATGAACACAGATCATCAAAAATCATGACGAAAGAGGACATAAGACAAACATGCCGAAGGCACATAGCATAATCATGTAGGCATAAAGGCATTTAAGACAAACATGAGCATATCATGATAACGTTATGCATGACATCTACAGGTACTCCAGTGGAGCGAGAGGATGTGATGATAGCTATACTAAATCAAAGGAAAAGACACCTGAGTTCCAGCAGTTGACATCTTTTGGTATTTTGATATTTTTTATTTCTGTTTCAAAAAAATCAACTCATATTGCGAGAGGTGAGTTGAGCCTCAAGACATGTTGAGGTATTTTCAATCTATTTTTTCAAAAAAATCAACTCATATTGTGAGAGGTGAGTTGAACCTCAGGACACGCTGAGGTAGTTTTAATTTTTGTTCGTCAAAAAAATCAACTCATATTGCGAGAAGTGAGTTGAGCCTTTGCTCACGTGCTGAGCTATTTTTTTCAATTTCTGTTTTTAATGACTATTTCTACGGAATCAATTCTATTGCGAGAAATGAGTTGAGATCAGGATCACATGCTGAGTAAAGAATAAAAATTGGAGCTGATTGAAGACATCAGATTTTGTTCCCTTGAAGTCGCAGAAGAAAAGACCACAAACCTTATCTCACTGAAGCGATAGAAGAGTAGACTAAAGTTGTAGATCTCACCTTTAAGAAGTTATAGTGAAGCAGATCGAAGCCACAAATTTCATACCCTCGAAACTACATCGGAGTAGGTTGAAGCTACAAGGCATATGTCAAAAGATGCAGTGGATTGAACCACAGCTACAAGATGCGGTGGACTAGTATGAGGCTACCTGAACAAGAAGAGCACCAGAGAAATCAATACTTAGCAAGACCGGGCAAAATTGGCCTTTCTTTATGTCTTTGCTCTACGTTACACGATAATGAGCAAAGAGGGGCAGCTGTTATAGGCCAATTTTGGCCCAGTCCATTTACAAATAACCCAATAGTTAAGCAGCCCAAACCCAATGGTCCATTACATACCCAATTTACAAACCCTAAACCTAGCCCACTAGTACTAAACATTTTCCACCAAAAAGAGAAAGGAAGAAACCCTAGCCACCTAGCCACTTTCCCACTTGCCCCATTTTCCTCCCATTTTTGATATCATTGTCTGCCACCATCACCTACAAAAGAAATAGAAAAAGAAATAATAGAAAATGATGTAAAAGATGGCTATAAAAAGCCATTCAAAAATCATGTAAGGGGGGGTTTTAGAAGATTGAAAAAAAAGACAAACACAAAAATCCCTCCAAATTTTGAATACAAAAGAAAATCAATAAAAAGGTTTGCATCTTTTTTTTCTTTTTTATTTTCTTTCGAATCTTTTTTCTTTCTTTTTGTTTTTTTTTTCTTTCTTTCTTTTATATACATATATATATATATATTATTTAAAAAACATTTTTTTACCTTTTTACCATCAAATCAGCGGTGGCCAGCAGCAATATGAATGGCGGGTCCGGTGACCGGATGGTGATCGGTCTTGTGGCCAGAAATCACCTCACCCCTCTCCCTCTCTCTTTTTTTTCCTTTTCAAGTGCAAGAATGAATTTTTTTTGAAGAAAAAGGGCTTTTTATAGCCCCCAAAACGACGTCGTTTTGACTTGGACCGGTTCGACCCAACCCTACCCGCCTAGGATCCGCGTGTTTTTTAAAGGAAGGGCTAATTCGCTTTTAGCCCTTCCGCTCTTTATTGCTTTGCAATTAAGTCATTATTCTTTTTTTAATTTGGCCCCGAAATTTATCGCGATTTTCAATTTAGTCCCTGCTGATGTGCTAAGTTTTGATGGGAAGGAATATTTTCTGTTTTGGCCCCCACCATTTCCGCGCGTGTTCAATATAGTCCTTTCCTTTTATTTTTATTTCAATTTTGCCCCAAATATTTTGTTTTTAGTTCAATTTAATCATTTTTAGTTATTTTACTATTTAAATTAATTATTTTAGTATTATTATTATATTTTATTTACTTATGTAGTGTGTTAATAATTTTATCATTTCTAATACATATATATATATTATATGTATTTTATATATATTATGTATATATTTTTTAATGCAATTAGTTATATATTTCTTATACTATTCCATGTATGTATTTTATATCATCTTATGTATATATTCTTAAATATTATTATATATACATATATATATATATATATTTAAATACCATATTGTGTATATATTATTATTACTAATTATTACTAGTGCTAGTATTATTATAATTATTATTACATTAGTGTATATTTTATGTACATACATACACACATATATATATATATATTTGTACATATCATTATTTTATATTATTGTTGTAAATTTTTATGTATATATTTTTATGTACATTTCCTAATATTTTCTTTTATTGTAGATATTATTATTATTATTACATACTTTTATTATATGCACATATATATATATATATATATATATATATATATTTTTATGTACATATTATTATTTTATATTATTATTACCAAATATATCATTTTCCTATTTTATTATTAGTACATGATTTATTTTTATTTTCTTTTTTTTGGTAAATATCATTGTTATTGTTATTCTAATATTCTAGTATTCCATGTTAATATTTTTCATTAATGATATCATTTTTTCCGTCGTTTATCTATTTTTAATTTCTCACTTTAGGAATATTTTTCTCATGTTTTAATTAATTTCAATAAATAAGGCAATGTTTCGCATTTTGGAACATCGAAGAATTGTGCCCTAACTTACGGGGTTTCGGTTCTCTCGTTGGTTTTAAATAGCTAAATATCCTTTTGAGTTTTGAAATACACGGATTTCCAATTTAAATTAAAAGACGACCTTGTGCTCGAGAATTCATGGTATTGCGTCCTAACTTACGGGATGTGATACTCCGACATCTCGAGATAAGGAAATCTTTAAACAAATCGATTTAAGCTAATTCAAGAATTTTAAAATCAGTATTAATAGAAAAGATTGTATTTCAAGTCCCTTCCCGATTTTTAATTTTCGACATTAAGACAATAACTAATCAATTCGGTACCAATTTTTTTGGGCGTGTCGAGGGTGCTAATCCTTCCTCGCACGTAACCGACTCTCGAACTCATCCTCTCAAGTTTCGTAGACCAAAGGCCCTGTTTTAGTAAACTAAAATGTTTTATTAAAACAAGGGTGATCCGATCACACCTAATAAAGATCGGTGGCGACTCCCGTTTTAGTTTTCACTTTCAAACAAAGTCGATCCTCGTTTTCAAAAGAATGGTTTCGACAGTCCCTATCTCTGACTTGATCCTGGAAATGGTGAAGCTCTCCCTTCCAATGTCCTTCTCTTGCCTTGAGCTGCTCAATCTGAAGTTCACAGTTCTGTAATGCTGCTTCCAACCCTCTAATATTATGCTTCATTTCCTCGACCTTGTTCAGACTTGCCTTTAATTCGACCGCAGAGTTACGACTTCGGTGATGATGAAGAGATCGTCCAAGCTCAGTCACCTTAGCTTTTAATCCTTGATTCTCCTTCTCTAGGGTCTGATTTTACGCCTACATCTCTTGAAACTTCTTCTCCCAATACGCGGCTTTGGCTCTTTCTTCTTGAACCTCTTGCCGCCACTGTTCTAGAAACTTTCCCAATCTAGCTCTCTTCATTGATAGCTATATCCTCTTATATTACGTTTTCAAGTCATCTCGGTCTTCTTTAATCTTCCTCTTTTCTTTCCTCACATTTTCAACCTCGATTTTCTGAACGTCGACGTCTAAGCTTAGATACATCTTCTCCTCCTCAAGCCTCTCTATCTTTTTCCCGAGCTCTAAATTCTTACTTTCGAACTCTTACTTTATGACTTCTAACTCTGATGGAATTACTCGTAAACTCTCCTTCATCGATTGAACAGCCCCCAAACTCGACCTAGGGATGTTATCATTGATCCTCTTGCTAAACCACCCTTTGTACTCAAGGGTCATCGTCGGACCTTCAGTCAGAATCTTCACACAGCAAATCTTCTTCCAAGCCTCGAAAATCTCTCGCATCTTTTTCTTATAATGATCCCTTTTATATGAGAAATCACTCTGAGCTAACCCTTGTGTTGTCGGTATAAACTGCCCCGCTTTATATTGCCTTAAGACGAGTAATGGTGCATAACCAACAACTCCCCAAATTCCAGGAAGAGGTACCCAATTAAAACTTCTGCAACGATAAAGGACTTCATTAGGAGCCATCCAAGGGGCTTTGCACATTACATATTCCTCTTGGAGATTCTGAAGTATTTCCATCCATCTTTCCTCTATAATGTCGTCCCTCCTAGGCGTAGCTGCTGCTTCCCTTAAGGGAGAATAATCTTCAAAGAACACTCGGCAAGGACCCTTATCAACCTTCTAAAACTGACTATGGAACCATACTAACAACAACTGTACACATCCAATGAATCTACCTTCACCAGCTCTTCGACATGCACTCAAGGATCTAAACGTCTCAGCTAGGATTGCAGGCACAGGTGTGTTATGTTTACTAAGTCGATCAAATAAATCTACAACTGCTTCATCTATGTGCCCCACAGCTTTGGGGAAATCACCAAACCATAAATACTTAAGGCCAAGACATCAACCCTCTTCTTCATATCTGGGTGTGCCAATATCAAATCCCTCAAACTTGCCCATGGAATGCATTTACTATCACCCTTTTCTTGGATTCGATCTACGGCCCACTGTTCACTCACCCCTGTGATCATCATTAATTTCTTCACAAAGGTTGGGAGATTAGCAACCCTAACATAAGCGTTGTTACCTTGAATTTTTGGACAGCGAAGCAAGGTCGTATACTCCTCCAAAGTAGGTACTAAGTCTACCTCTCCAAATGTAAAGCAATTATAAGCAGGGTTCCAAAATTGTACCATAGCTCGAAACAGATGCTTATCCACCTTGATGTCTAGCAAATAGGGAAGATCTCCATAATTCTGGTAGAATAGCTACTTAGCCTCGTCATCCTATTGGGCCCAAATGTCCTTCAACTCCTGAAACTTATTCTGTGTCGAACTGATATGAGTGAAGTCCCACAACTTTGACGTATACCCTTCGGTGACACTATCTCCTTTCTCTAATTAGGTTTTCTCTGACCACGCACAGACAGAAGCGTTGTCCTCCACTTTATCAAGATATTCTTTCCTTATTACAAAACTTTCTAATCTAGAAATCGAACCGTGAATCGACACCTTTAAATGTTGAGTGACATGCAATGATAGCAAAATAAAATAGGTCTGTATCATATATAAAAGGTATAATAAACAAGCACTTATAAGGGTAGCTTACTAAAGGCTATCACTGTACTCCCT
The DNA here is from genome assembly GCF_025698485.1 of Gossypium arboreum. NCBI lineage: Eukaryota > Viridiplantae > Streptophyta > Magnoliopsida > Malvales > Malvaceae > Gossypium > Gossypium arboreum. The sequence goes on from NC_069074.1 coordinate 83,532,123, forward strand.
AAGGTAAGCACTTAAAGTTCACTATATGTGTTTTAGTTCTAAAGTGAGGGTACCTCAACCAGCAGATTTTTTTATCCTCACCCATTATAGGCTCATATGGACCAGGTTCGGTTCAGGGGGACACATTTCCCTATAGCTATGCGGAGATGAAAACTTCACGAAGACATAGGTACGGATGTATCCCAGAAGCAATCCACTAACCTATGCAGAGGTGAAAACCTCACGAAAGCATAGCTTCTCACTCCCACTTAAGGGTGCAACCACAGCGGTCATGTAAATGCAATGTGTGCGGAAACAAAATAACAAACATATGGAGCAAACACATGCAAAAAGATCAATATTTTTAAAATTTTCCAAACTTCTGACATTAAAACAGAAAATAATCAATTTCTTGGCTTGACTCTCTTATTCTTCCCTAGCGGAGTCGCCAAGATGTCGAAACCTTTATTTAAAAAGGGGAGTTTTGAAAACGGGAGTCGCGACCAACCTTTTTAGGTGTGATTGGATCACCTTATAAAACATTTTGGTCTACAAAAATATGAGAAAACAAGTTCAGGAGTCGATTACGTACGAGGAAGGATTAGCACCCTCGTAACACCCAAAATTGGTACCAAATTTAATAGTTTTCTGTCTTGATGTCAAAAGTTTGAAAGAATTTAAAAGTAGGATCCTTTTTTAAACCGGAATAATTTGAGTTGAAAATCGAGATTCCTTCGCTACAAAAAGAGTACAAACATCACATCCAGCATGATTGGACACGATATTCTTAAACTTTCATAACTGAAATCATCTCATGATTTACAAAGTCTATTTAAAAGGATACTTTAGGCATTTAGACAAACGGGAAATCGCAACCCAGCATGTCAGGGCACTACTTCCCGAATTCCTAAATACAAAAGACATTGCCTTACTTTTAAATTTCTTTTGGATTAAATAAAATATAAAATTTTTTAAAACAATGATGCATTTAGCATATTACAAGATATCAATACTAAATAATATAAACTACATGATACATATTTTAACATTTCATGTAAATATAATATAGACAATGATAAATACCGACACAAGTTACCTAATATAAATACATTATCATTTCATGCACAATACAACATAGAAAACAATGAATATAACAATATAAATTACATAATCTATACAATAATATTTCATGCAAATATAACTTAAAATAACAACATAAATAATCAATTTTCATGCAAATATAAAACCATAAAAATAATAAATAATTTATGAAATAAATCAACATACCGACAATAAAAATAATAAACAAATTATGATCATATAAAAATGGTCAAAAAAGAAGAGAAAATAAAGACAAAAACTAAGTATAATTAAAATAAATGAGATATCACAAATAAATATTTAAAATAATATATAAATAATAAAGGAGAATTTTAAAAAATGGTTAATATATATATAAATATACTATATAATATAATAACTTAATATATATTTATAAAAATAATATTATATTAAATAGGAGCAAAACTTTATAGTAAATTTAGAATATTACATAAAATACTAAATATTTAATAATAATATTTGTATTATTTAATAATAATTTAAAATTTTAAAATTATACATAATAATAAATAATAAATAATTATATAATGTATAATAGAATAAAATAATATATATATAATAAAATGATATATAATAAAATGTATAAATCAAAATATATAATAAAATGTAAATAATATAATAAACAATACACAAATAAAAATAAAAATAATATATAATAACCATTTTACATATATAAATAATGTGTATAGTAAAATAAATAATAATATATATAATATTTAAAATAAATAAATTATATAAAAATTAAAAAGATTAAAATTAAATAAAAACAAAACTCTAGGGTTAATTTTAAATGAAAAATTTTGGCCCTAATTGAAATCAAACTAAAATCCGAGGGACTCACTGGGCAATTAGCCATAATCCCAAAACGGCGTCGTTTCGAGGATTACACTTTAATGGGTTTAGGAACCAAATTGAAACAGAAACAAACTATTAGGGTTAGATTTAAAATAGAGAAATTTAAAATTAAACAAAAAAAAAACAAAAAATGTGGAAGGGCTCAAACAACAATTTGCCCATTTGCCAAAAACGCATGGATCCTCCCCGGGTCACGGGTCAACATGCGGATCCTCAACCTTGAAACGACACTGTTTTAATGCCTATTGTTTTACCAAAAAGACGCCGTTCCTATGAGGCTATATAAGCCAAATTTTGGCCTCAAAAATCATTTTAAACCCGTTTTAAAAAAAACAAAAAAAACCTCTAAAAGAGGATTGCGGGCAGGCTCTCGGAGCTCCGTCGAGCCTCCGTCCAAGGGCTCCAACGAGCCCACGCGCTGCCGTCAACTCCACCACGTAAGGCTGTCGGAAGCTGAAGAGCTCCGATTTTTAACGCAATTTCGACGGTAAATTTCTTTTATTTTATTTTAGTGATATTTGTATGTATTTATAACAAAAAAAAAAAAAAGAAAAAAGTAAAGGCAAATCACCTCTGCTTCTTCGATAAGATACTGGTATTTTATTGTAAAAGTGTATGTGTGTATCTCTTTATATCTCTGTAAAAAAAAAGTCCATATTACAGTGAAGATATTCGGCTTTTATAGCCCCTGTTTTCTAAGTACAAATTTGGCGTTTTATTCTGTTCGATTCCTTGCCATGTTTGCTATGTATTTCTTTCCCTTTTTACGGGTGATGACAAGAAAACCGGCAACGATCGAGCGCTGATAATGATGTACTGGCGTGCCGATTGCGGCACGAGGTGAGGCCTGGTGTCAAGGTGCTTGCGGCGCCTAGGGTTTCAGAAAACCCTAGGTCCTTTGATTCTGTTAATAGTTTGGGCCCTTTGGGCCCCGTGTATCTTTAGGTTAAGGGTGTAATGGGCTGCTGGGTACTTTAGGTATTTGGGCTACCGGTGTGATTTGTAAATGGGCCATAAGTAGTGCTTCAATTGGGCTATGTAAATAGGCTAGCAATTTGGGTTTTGTAAATGGACTGTAAAAAAAACTTTTATTATTTCTTTGGTTTTTGTTTTTTTGTTTATTTTACGGGTCGGGTAAATTTGGGTTATTACATATGGCACCAAGTGAATTTTTTTACTTCTGTATTATTATTTTTCTAATATGCATTTTATATTTTGTTTCATGTGTATGTGGATATATATTTGAATAATCATTTTAGAAATAATTAAGGATTAATGATGCTCTAATTATACTTGTAATGCATAATTTGGATCAACAGGAATTGTTTCTATACAATGTGATGTTTATAGTTATTAGATTATCCTTATAGAAACTTTCACAAAGAAAAAGCTAACTGATAATTTTTTTGCTGAAGAAGTGACTATAAAGCATTGGATGGAAAGTTCGTTGCCCGAAGGAGCATGAAAATCCCCAAAACCCTAAAATGAAGAGATGGTGAGAGAAAGGGAAAAAATCACGTCAAATGAAAAGAAAAAGATAAAGAATTGAACAAAATTAAATTTGATGTGGAAATTGTTTTAATACTTTTAATTTGAGTTTGAAAAGGTTGATGATATGACATAAAATAATTGGATAGGACCATATTTGAGGTAGTGGGAAGCATCCATGGAATAATTTCTCTATGTTATCAAATAGATGAATGATAGTTATTGGGATCAAACTAATGATTTTGAGGATGTTAATGGTTAATTTGGTGGAGAGGGTGGAAAAGAAACAAATAATTCATTATATGTAATATAATTATGCAATTCAAGTAATATATTGTAAGTTTCATACATAAAAGTTTCATACAAGTTCAAAGGAAATTAAATGACTTGTAAGCTTGTTGAACTTCTTTGAAAGGCCCAAAGGCAATTGAACATTTACAAAATAGTCTCTAAATACTGTAGACAGAAATCAAATCCATGGGAGCATTACAGTTGGTTAAATTGATTAAATTGAGCATTGGCAGAAATTCCATCATAGGAAATATTGGCAAAATCGTCTATGGAATTAGAAAAACAACATAATCCATGAAACATAGATAGCCCAATACAAATGTCATCGAGAAAAAAAGTCTTTTTGTTTTATAGCACATGATAGTAAAGCATGCGAAGTTTCATTCTTCTTATTGGCCTCCTTTAGTTTTCCTTGATCATCAACCACTAGCCAAAAACACAATTAGATTAGATTATAAATGAAACATTCAATTATGATAAAATTAAATAGAAAACACCCTAATAACTCTAAATAAATGAAAAGTAGCAAATTACCTGGTAAGGCAAGCTAGCTCAATTAAGACATTGTGTTAGACTTGTCTATGTATTAAATAATCTAAAAGAAAATGAAGAAAAAGACTCAAAAAACACTTGAAAATTGAAAAAAAAATTTATGCCATTGATTGGTTAAACTATGATCACCCATAACAGACCTTGTATTTGAGTTTTTGTTGAGGGAGATCAAGTCCTTCAAGAGAAGTCTTCTGAGTGTTGTTTGCTAGGTAATCGCTACTACCCCCAACAACTAAAGGTATTGTCCCCATGTCAGGATTTTATCCTCGGCCTTTACGGAATAATCATGAAGATTACTCGTGCAAGGATTCAAACCACCAACAAATGCATATGTAGCATTTACCTTGGAACTATCTCCATGAACCCACAAGGTTCTTCGCGGAATCAAGAGATAAAACCCCAACACAAGAATAATACCCTCTATTGAGGGGTTCGTTAACATAACAAATTAAATTCATACAATTTTTTTAATGAAAGTAAATATCATATTTGATTGGGGAAAAGCAACAATAAAATCCAACAATAAAATCCTTAGCAAAAGATTAAAACACAGTTATATCGTAAATGAAATAAGTAACTAAGAATATCCAATCTAACAAAGAAAATAACTTGATGCTCCAAAGCTACCATATACCGTAATTCATGGGAAGGTCTGATGCTCATTTTATTGGTTTCCATCTTGATTTTACAAAAGAAGTTTGAATTCTGAAGAGAGAAAATGATTGAGCGAAAGAAAAAAAATTTAGTTTATTAATTTTCACGATTTATAAGACAAACTGGAGGCAAATAATGAAATATTAGATATTTGTAATTAAAATTCTAGAATAGATTAAAAATGTTGAATTAATGATAAAATTAATAGTGAATTAATAACAACAAGCGTACTTATTACTTACCTTCTTTGTTAAACATGTTTGATGTTGTTTAATAGCCGTTGTTTAATTTTCTTTAGCTCAACCACAACATCTTTCATATCTTTTCTTTCTTCTGGTAACCCAGCTGAACAATTCAAAGCCAACTCCATGATGGATGAAATACAATTTGCTTTAACAACAAAGTACTCATCCTCTCTTCTTAGTAAATCAACATCTGCAATTTCTATCGCTCCTTTAGGCAATAAACTTTCCATCCAATGCCTTATAGTCACTTCTTCAACAAAAAAATTATCAGTTGGCTTTTTCTTTGTAAAAGTTTCTATAAGGATGATCCCATAACTATAGACATCACATTTTATAGAAACAATTCCTGCTGATCCAAATTCTGCATTTCAAGTATAATTAGAACATCATTAATCCTAAATTATTTCTAAAATGCTTATTTAAATATATATTCACATACACATGAAACAAAAATATAAAATGCAAATTAGGAAAATAATCATACAAAAATAAAAAAGAATTCACCTGGTGCCATATATCCGATAGTTGCAAGAGTCATGGTTTGCTTCATTACTTCACCTTCTCCCAACAATTTGGCAACGCCAAAATCTCCAACATGTGCAACCATGTCTTCATCTAGTAAAATATTGCTTGGTTTTATGTCACAATGAATTGTAGGTGTTGGATGTCCATTGTGGAGGTGTTCTATAGCTACCGCAACATCTATCATTATGTCAACCCTTTGTATAATATCAAGGAAACAATTTTCAGAATGTAACCATTTCTCAAGGTTTCCATTAGACATGTAATCAAGTACCAATGCTTTGAAGTCAACACTTGAGCAGCAAGTAATAACCTTCACAATATTGCGCTGAACTATATTACGCATAGCATCACATTCAATGTCAAAACTCCTAAACGCTCCCTCTGTTTGCAAATTGAAAACTTTTATTGCAACTTCCATTCCATCTGAAAGCCTCCCTTTATATACATATCCAAAACTCCCTAAACCAAGCATATTGCTTTCCTCAAATCCATTAGTTGCTCGTGAAAGTTCAGCATGTGAAATTCTTCTCGGTGTTTTCAAAGAAAACAAATCATTTGTAATTGGTAAAGTTGTACTTCTTCTTCGGCGTCTTCTATACATAATAGTTAAGACTATTAGTACTAGGACAATACCAATTGTTGGTAAACCATACCTAAAAGCATGCAATATAATCATTTGGGAGTTTTTGTGGATGTCGTTTTTGCAAGGTGGGACTAGCAACCTAGGTGGACCACAAAGTGCATAATTCTGCATGAATGATGTGCTAGAAAAGTTTGAAAAACATCCTTTGCATGGAATTTCCCCTTCAAGTCTATTGAAAGACACATGAAAATACTCTAGATGTAAAAGCTTTTCGAAAGATTTGGGAATAACTCCAGAGAGATTGTTATTGCATAAATCCAAGAATTCCAAACTAATCAACACACCAAATGATTCAGGGATATGACCATGTAGTATATTATTTGATAAATCTAATGAAACCAAAGTTTGAAGACCCCCAAATGTGGATAAGATATCGCCCGTGAGAAGATTCCTTGATAAATTTAGGTCCAGCAGACTCCTCAAATTTCCAACATCAATAGCATGTGAATTGTGAAGATGGTTTGATGATAAATCTATTTTTAAGATATCTTTAAGATTCCACAAAGTTGATGGTATTGTAGAACTCAATTTGTTGGAATCTAAGTAAAGATATCTCAAAGCAGAAATATTACCTAAACAAGAGGGTATGGATTCATGCAGCTTATTCAACCCTAAATACATCTCGTATAGTCTCTCCAAACCACAGAGGCTTTCTGAGATAGGCCCTCCTAATTTATTACTGTAAAAAGTTAGACTTTGGAGATTTCTCATTCCTCCTATTGATGCTGGAATCAATCCATTTAATTTATTATAGCCGAGTTGTAAAAGCAATAGGTTGGTTAAGTTACCTATTTCCATAGGAATATTGCCTTTAAGCTCACACTTTTCGGCATAAAAGTATTGAAGGGATTTTGAAAGGTTCCCGATATAAGTAGGAAGAACGCCACTCAATGGATTTCCTGCAACACTTATTTTTCTCAAATTCCTACAATTCGTCAAAGAAGAAAGAAAGTTCCACTCATGATCAGTAGCAGATCCTGTGATCAAATTATTGTCATTGATTAGGAGCACTTCAAGGTGTTTTAAGCTGGCAAGCATTTTAGGGATTGGGCCAGAGAATAAGTTATCTCCCAAGGATAGAGTCTTAAGCATGGAAGCATTGGAGATAGAGTTGGGAATGTTTCCGCTAAGTTTATTTGTCCACAATAAAAGAATCTCAAGCTTTGGAGCATTGGTGATGGGTGGTAAATTACCTGTAAAATAGCATCTTTTAGTATACATATTCATTGAATACCAAATTCACAAAATATATAATACATTAAAATATATATTTAAAATAAAAACTGTAAAACCTTAAATCTATTAAGAATAAAATTTTGGCATGGAAAATGTGATGAAATCAATTTTCTAATTGAGACATAATAAGAAGTTTAATTTGAGTAGTAATTAGTCCTTGTGATTTCTATAGACAAAACATATAATACACTAATAATTTTTAAAATATTGTAAAACTTGAAATAAAAAAAATAAAAGTTTGGTATGAGAATGTGACATCTAATAAATCTTAAAAATGAGACTGACACTTAATAATAATTAGTTATGATTTGGGAAATAAAATTGTTAAATCCTTTATTTTCCCTAAATACAAGTGTAAGAAATCAAAATAATATATTATTTGGTTGTGCAACTTTTCTCTATCTTTTAAGTAATATGTATTGAAAATTAAAAAGAATTTTATATTGTAAACATCTAAAAGTGACAAAATAAATGAGAGTAGCATAAATTTTATTAATTTTAATGTTAAAAAGAACTGCAGCTCTTGAATAAATCATTAAATTGATAAAGTGCATTTTATGGGTTAAGATGTTTGTTTCAAATACAACATTGTTCTAAGGGTTAGATGTTGGTTTAGCCTTTCATGTTGTATTTATTTTTTATTTTGGTACCTAACCAATTTATTTGTATCAATTTAATATTTGAAATTAAATAAAGTAAATTAAAATGCCAAAAAAAAAAAGATTGGAAAACACCAGAGGTGGAAATACGATGTAAGTTCGGATAGTCAAAGTCAAACTGCACCAACACTATCCATATGTGATACGTATAAGCCATTGTTTTTAATGTAAATTGGTATGATTTTTATCAATTGGGTTAATTATTTATTTTATTAAATTATAGTGTAAAATTAAAAGATTATTATTTGCTCAAAATTTTTTAATTAAACCTTAATTTGAGCTAAATATAAAGGTAAAACCATTCTTATAATTTAAATCACGTGCAACAGGTGACATGGGAATCTATGTATATAAATGTATATGAATATATATCTTTGTTTATTTTTAAAATAAATATATTTTCCACATTGGTTTCTTTTCTTCTTCAGACAAAGGATTTCTAATGATTTTTTATTTTTACTTATATAAAATAGATTAGTTTATGCAATGAAAAATAATTTCTTTTTAAAGTTAATGGAAATTTAAAAATTTTAAATAAATCAATTCATATAAATCGTATTGTTTATTATCAGATTGAAATGATGAAAGTATATGAGCAAAAAAGAAGAAACAAATTAAAGAGAATGTTTTTGGAGTTTGGAAAAAATTAAAGTGAAAAACATACCTTCTAATTTGTTGTCAGGTAGACCTATTTCTTCGAGCGTAGTTGAATTAAAAATACTTTTTGGAATCAGCCCACTGAATTGATTTCCTCCTAAAATTAATTTCTGAAGCTGGTAACATTCACCTATACCTCATGGAATCTGACCTGCATACGTAGTCGAAAATTAAAGTGAAAAATATACCTTCTAAACTGTTCAACTAAAAATACTTTAAACATAATTTTTTTTCATCAAATTAACTATTTTGCCTTGAATGAAATAAAATGTTCTTACTTTTGTTATCTATTACAAATCAAACTCTTTCATGAAAAAATACTTTAAATTAAAGAAACAAAGAAAATTTAATACCTTTTAAGTTATTCAACCACAAATTTAATTGTTCAAGTCGTGTCAAATTTCCAATAGTTCTTAGAATGATCCCCGTAAATTGGTTCGTGGACAATTCCAACATCTTAAGGTTGTTGCATTTGTCCATACTTGACGGAATGGTACCAGATAGTTCATTTCTATGCAAGAAAAGCACTTCAAGCTTGGGAAGATGTTGACACATATCACTAGGCAAACTACCTGATAGGCTATTGTTGGAGAGATCAATAGTCTTCAGAGAAGAAATGTTGAAGATCGAAGTTGGAATCTGACCTGTAAGACCTTTAATTGCTTGAATAATAAGCATTTCCATACCAAGAAGATTACCGATTTCCTCAGGAATTTGACCTGCAGACATAATCGAAATATCAAGGTGTTAAACTACCTATTTTGTTAGTGTAAATCAAAGAGGTTTTCTTTTCTATAATAGAGTAATTTGGAGATGTTAGATTTTAATATATTTAAGCATATTTTTTTTCATCAAATTAACTATTTTGAACTATTTTGCCTTGAATGCAATAAAATGTTCTTACTTTTGTTGTCTATTACAAATCAAACTCTTATACATAGAAAATACTTTAAACTAAAGAAATCAAGGAAATTCAATACCTTCTAAGTTATTCAACCTCAAATCTAATTCTTCGAGTCGTGTCAAATTTCCAATAGTTATTGGAATGATCCCCGTAAATTGATTCATAGATAATGCCAACATTTTAAGGTTGTTGCATTTGTCCATACTTAACGGAATGTTACCGGATAATTCATTTCTATGCAAGTAAAGCACTTCAAGCTTGGGAAGATGTTGACACATATCACTAGGCAAACTACCTGATAGGCTATTGCTGGAGAGATCAATAATCTTGAGAGAAGAAATCTTGAAGATGGAAGATGGAACTTGACCAGATAATTGATTGAATCCCAAGTGCAAGATCTCTAGATTAGACATGTTAACAAGTGTTTCAGGGATTGTGCCTGTAAAGTTATTATTTTTCATTTTCAGCCTTTGAACTCTCTGTAAGTTCCCAAGCCATGATGGAATTTCCCCATTAAGACAGTTGTAGCTTGATCGAATGATCCTCAAACGATGCAATTGGCCCAATTCTTTAGGGAGATGGCCATAGAAATGGTTGCTACTCAAGTCGAGAGAGAGTAGAAATGAAAGATTTCCAAGGTGTGGAGGGATAGTACCCCTAAGATTCATGCTTGTAAGATTCAAAGCTATAACTCTTTTATGGAGGATGCCACAAGAAACACCAATCCAATTGCAAACAGAGGTTGAGGCCGTCCAATTGTTTGCCAAGACATTTTGAGGACCGGTAATGTGATCCTTAAACTCGAGAAGTGCAAACTGATCGGAGTTGGGATTCCTGGCTGTCATAGCCAAGCAAAGTACGGAACATGGTATGAATAAAGCTAAAAGAAGATGAAAGCAAGTGTTGTAGTTCATTATTGCAAGAAGGAATAAGCCAAGAAAAAAAAAAGTAGGAAAAGGGAAGTTGAGTTGATAAAATAGTTTGGATGATGAAGAAAGGCCCAGAGAGCATGCTTTAATATGTTTCAACCCTCGCACACTTGATAAACTTGATAAATTTAAGACTACCCTAAAAATTAAAAAGGAAAGCGAAGTTTTGAAGAAATTTCAAAACAAATGTCAAGTCTTCTTCTTTAAAAAATACGTACGAAAAAAGCAAATTTTCAAAATTTCTCCTAAATTTTCTTCACATTACTCCACATAATCCATTAAAAAAACTTAAAAAATATATTTTATTAATTACTAAATATTCTTTTATTTTCAGAATAATTAATTGTTTAAAATATGCTACTAGTCCCTTTAATTTAAAAGTTAAAAGTATTTGGGATCTCCAATGCATCAAATTCCTCCTTTTATGATTCAATGTTTTTTTAGTTACTCTAATTAAATATATCTAAATTGTAATAGAGTTCATATTTATTATATAAAAGATATTTTAAATTTTTTTCAATTGCAGTTTAATTCTAATAGAAACATTTCATTTATAAAATCAAAAACTTTAAAAATATTAACTCTGTTAAATAAAAATGATATTTTTAAAGAGTAAATGTTGACTTGATTAACACAAATGGGTCTTTAGGGTTAAACTTCAGTAATTGACGAGCTCTACCACAAACTGTGAATGATTTGGGGATTTACCACTATATCATAAGTGAATATTAAAATTTATCACTATATTTTAATTGATACTTGTCATTACAATTTAAAAATATAAGTAAATTAGTCATTTAACTCATATGTAATTGAACTTTACAAGTAAACTTAAAATTTTATTTAATTTTGTCAAAATAAAAAAATTTATTTAATTTTGTAAAAAATCAATATAGATTTTGGTGACCTAAAACAAAATTAATAAAAAATTATTCTCTCAGATAATTTTTATAATTTTTAATGTTTAATAATAAATTAATTTATAAAATATACTTTCATTGGACACAAGCATCGAAGGCGGTGAATAAACCACTGATCAAATTAATTTGGAGGTATCTTTTTTTCTAAATCAAGTGAATTTACGAGTTTTGCTTTCTTTTAAAAATATTTTTAATATTTTTGTGGATATCAAAAGATACCAAAAATTATTTCACTAAGAAATTTTATTTCACTCGAAAAAATTATTTCACTAAGAAATTTTATTTCACTCGAAAAGTTAATGTTTTATTTCAATGGATTACAATTAAACAATAGATTTCACGTTTTTAAATTTCTTTGATAATTGTGTAATTAACAAGTACTGATTTTGGGTGGTGTATGTAGCACCCCAAACCCGGCCCAGAAGTTATGGCCGAATCCGGCATGCCACATCAAAAACGTAAAAAAATTTTCCATTCTAAGTCCAGAAAATCGTACTTATGTTCAAAAGATTAATTCATTAAGGGTTAAAGTGAATGGAAGTTGTGCACCAGGTAGGAAGCCGGAAAAAGAGGAGGTGAGTCCATCGACTACTTAAGTACCATGCTCCCTTCGGATCCAATCCTAGACATGCACACCGCTATTGCCACACCTTAACGTCATGTATATTTTCAGGCAACCAATTTGATTAAGTCCATTTTAGGAAAAAAAGATTAATTTTAGAAAATACTTTCATTGCGGAAGCTTTACTGATTTTCGTGTTGTTTTGAAATCTGTTACTGTTTTTGAAAATGTGCCCTAAAGCTATCCAATTTCAACAGTTAAATTTAAATGTTACCTATCTTAATAAAACATATAAAAACCATCAAAAATAATTAAGCGGCCTTATTACATTTAAAAACCTAAAACTTCAAACGTAAATAAAAGGATGTCCAGTTCACCAGAAGAAAATCAAACTTTCAGAACGGGTGGCCACCACGAATTCCCTCACAGCTCCAAGCCCACTATGGTTGGGAATTTCCTGCGTGGATGAAAATAAAAAGAGTGAGTTTGGGGAAACTCAGTGTGTAAGGAAAACCCATTCAAAGCCCAAGTCAGCTCAAGCCTATTGGGCCTAAGCCCATTCAGGTTGTTGTAGGCCAATTTTAGCCCATTTACATCAAAACCCAATTTAGCCTTACCTAACCCACCAAAATTAAACCCAAAACCCAAAATCTTAACTACCCAAAGCCCAAATCAAAATAAAATAACCCTAGCCCACAACTTAAACTTTTCTCAACTAAATCTTAGCCTTTTCCACCACCAACTCCACTAGCCACACCTTTTCCACCACCAAATCCACTAGCCACACTTGCTCCATTACTTACTCCACTAACCACACTTGCTCCACCACCACTTGTACCTACAAATGAAGACATAAACAATAAAAAAAACATTTTGTAAATGGCTATATAAGCCTTCTCATATTTTGTATAGAGGAGGGATTTTTTTTGGAGAGTTTTTGGGAGAGAAAGTTATTGTAAAGGATTTTTGAGAGGTTTCTTTTTAAAGTAATCAAGGAGAAGAGTTATTGTAAAGGCTAGTTTTTGGAGAAGCTAGTTTTTTTTTGGAGATTAATCAAAGATCAAAGCAAAAGAGGTTTCTTTGTCTATTCTCGTTTTATTTGTTTACTTATTGTTTTCCTTTCAATCTTATTTTGTTTCTTTTATACGAAAGTAAAAACATAAAAGGAGGAAGCTTACCTATTTTTACCGAAAAAGTTTTTTTTAGGTCCGGCTGCTGTGTACGGTGGAGCCGATGGCGGCCGGCGGCGGTCCGGCGACCGGACGATGGCCGGCCTTGTGGCTGGAAATCACCCACCCTTTCTCTCTCTCTCTCTCTTTTTTTTGTTATTATTATATTTCTTAAATTATATTATATATATCCTTTTAATATATTAGGTATATTTTAAATTCTATATTACGTATATATATTTTTATACTATTATATATATATATATCTTTAATACTATATTATTTATATACATATATATTTTTTCTACATGTTATCTTATGTATATATTTTAACTATATTATATATGTATTTTAACACTATATTATGTATATATTTTAATATTATCACGTATTTATTTTTTATATATGTACATGTTTATGTAGTATTATTAATAGTATTGTTTTTAAATATCATTATTATTTCTAATATATATATTATGTACACTTTTTATTTCTATTTTATTTTTTATTTGTCAATATTAATTATTATTATTCTAATATTTTGATATTTTGATATTTTAATATTTTATATTTTATATATTTTATTATTCACATAATTATTTGCATTTTTTTACAATAATATTCTCAGATTTTTACTATCATTTTAGAAACTTTTTACATTTTAATTTTAAGAATAAGGCAATGTAACGATTTTAACATTAAGTCATCGATTTCATCGCTATGTTGGGTGAAATTAGTCGGCTCGTGTTAAAAACGGGACGTCTTTCTAAAAAACCAAAAACTTGCAACTTCTCATTTCCTTCAATCGGATCACACTTAAACGTCAAATTGAATTCGTATTTTTGAAAATCAAGACAACACGTGTTTAATAAGATACCAATTTTGGGCGTCGCGAGGGTGCTAATACCTTCCTCGCGCGTAACCGACTCCCGAACCCAACTTTACTCTGGCTTTTGACGTAGACCTAAATTCGACCTTCATTTTTGTGCAAGAATAAATTTTCTTTTCTAAAAAAGGATGATTTATTAGGTGTCCGGTCACACCTAGAAAAAAGATCGGTGGCGACTCCCTTTTTTAATAAAATCAAAAGTCAATTTTTTAAATTTTCAAATAATTGCCTTAATTAGCGACCGAAAGCAAAAGAAAGTGAAATTTTTACGTCGCTACACAGTGTATGATGGTCTTGGGCGAGCCCTTTTCAGATTACAATAAACGGGCCTTAGCCCTTATTGAGATAATGATATGGCCCATAGGCCCATTTCAAAATACATGCAACATCAATAAACATATGCAAGCCCATTTGGGGAGACTACTCAACCCACCAACCACTACACTCCACCCGTACCAGCCATACACTCCATGTGGGGATAGCTCAACCCACCCATTAACACTCCACGATTCTTGACATTCTTTGCTCGATTAACGATAAATTGAGGCAAATCCTCCAGTACGTGGACAAGCCACTTTCAGTACTTCCTCCGTCAATATCCCAGTCCCATGCATCAGATAATAACAACATGGCATGCAGTAAATAACAACAGTCAAACATGCATTTAGGTCAATTTAACCTAGGGGTATTTCGGTAATTTATCTCCTAGGGGTAAAACTGTAAATTTTCCACTTTTAAAGGTATTTCAGTAATTTATCTATTTTAGGGTTTTTCATGCATATTCCTACCTTTCACGTACTAACAGAATTACGTACCGAGGGTTCTTACCGAATTGGGTCCGTTGGCCCATCATTCCAATTTTGGCCCATTAAGCCCAAAAATATCGAGGGCACAGAAATCATGCACTTTGCAGTCCAAACATTGCAGCTTACCAAAAACATTAATCGATTTACCTAACGAGCATTCGCACACTCGCAAATCTACAAAATACCGGTTTTTGGCATTTTGGCTTTTTGACTTTTGCCGATCTAGACTAAGAAAGAGGGTGTTAGTTACACACCTGTTTGCGACGATATGCTGACGAGATCCACACACGAACTGCCTACAATTTGATTACTAACACGTTAATCTAACTATTCAAATACGAACTACGTATTAACCCCTTACAATATTCGGCCAACCACACCTACAGATCATAGTAAGCTTATAAGAAAACAATAAGCTACTCATTAACAAATTTTTGTCAATGTTTACCACATAATCATAATTTCACTGTAAGCTGTCTTCCTGAGCAACAGTCACTAAATCATTTATAACTGGAGCTACGAAACTCCAAATCAAGTGCCGTTAATTTTCCCTGAAAATAGACTCATATATCTTCTATCCATAAAATTTTCAGAATTTTTGGTTTGGCCAATCAATACCAGATTTTTCTTAAAGTTTCCCATGTTTCACTGTTTAACTAATCTGACTACTCTTCATTACGAATCAAAATTCTCATTGTACAGAATTGAAAACATGTTCTCGTTTATTTCATTTGAAACTAGACTCATTAAACTTTAATTACATAATTTATTCACCTTCTAACTCATCTCTCACAATTTATGGTGATTTTCCAAAGTCACATTACTGCTGCTGTCCCAAGCAGATTTATTACCAAATCACTCTTTCACACCTAACTTGCATGCTTGTTATTTAAACATGTATATCACCAATCAATCATCACATATCTATGATTTTACTTAAGTATAATCTCCATTTCATCATTTTAAAGCACAACATGTTAGCTGATTTTTCCCTTTAACATCTAAGGCACATGCATGCTCATTTGTTTGGCTCAACTTCACCTATCTTCCATTTTTCATCAAAAGAACATGAAACAACAACCATTTCCTTCATTTTAATTCATGACTAAATGCTCACAACACAACTAAAAATCAAAATATACTTCAAGAGTTAAGGTAGAATCAAGAAGAACTCATGAACCTCAAAATAGAAGCAAGGTACCAAGAACTTACCTTCAATTTTCCTCCTCCTAATGACCGAATACTCAAGAGCTTTCTTCTCTCCTTTCTCTTCTCTAACTTTCAGCTATGATGAACAAAGATGGACAAAACTTTGTTCTTTTCACCCCTTTTTCTTTTAATAAAACTTCATATTTCATCCATTTAATTCTTTAATACAAAAGACATGAAATTCTTATCATGAAACATTTACCTAACCCATTATCATGAAACATTTACCTAACCCATTATCATGGAACATTTACCTAACCTATTATCAATTTGTATCAATTTGTATCATAAATTATGGATATCAAGTGTACATTTTGTCTACAACAACATGATGGCTGGCCACTTCATGTAAAATGGGAGGTTTGTCATGCAAATCCTCCTATTTTGCACTCCTATTTATTTGGCCACTTCAATTTAGCCTATAGCATTTTCAAACATTTTCACATAGGTCCTATTTCATAATTTCACCCCCTTTTTCTTATGGAACAAAAATTAACTAAAATTGTCGGGTTCTATCTTAAGTTTGGGCTTTCTAGAGGCCCACTAACATAATTAAACCTATGCCAACATTCACAGGATTCCCGAAAATTGGGGCGTTACAGTGTAGGTCTACCATAATCTTCTTTACACGTAACCGACTATTGAACCCACTTTTTTCTCTAGAATTCAACACAGACCTCAAATTTACCTTTTTAAAATAATTTTAAAATATCTGTATAAAAGATATTTTTTTGTGATTGATCACACTTAACAAAAATTTAAAAATAATAACAAAATAATATATTTTTTGAAATTTAAAGTGATCTAAAAACATATTTTTAAGTGTTTTGGACCATCCGGTGCTGATTTCCTTATTATATTAAGTGCTTGCAGTCACTCCTGATATATTGTGCTTGAGTTGTGACAGAGCCAATCGTCAACGTACCATAATGTTCTATTGATGCTGAAATTGGAATTTTTGTTATATTGATAGAGCTTATCCTTCAACGCTGCATAAGGTGTGTTTGTTATTTTCTCCCTCAAATTGTATGGTCTCATTCATTAAATGAATTAATGAATTTCCTTTAAAATATATATTTTAAAATTAAATATTTTATAAAATATTTAAAACTATTTAAAAATTGTTAAGCCTTAAAACAATCGATAAAATATATGTTTCTCTAAAAATCAATAAAAATATGTTTGAAATTTTATATGAAATCTAAATTATTTTAACAATAATATATTTTAAGATTATAGTAACGCTACAATATATATATTTACTAATTATATACACCTTTTTATATTTTTCCTAACATATCATTATTTTCAACACTATCGTAATCCTGTTTTGATAATTCCCTTTCCATACATCCTTTTTCTGCATAGAATTTCAAAAGAAAATGTGAATTAATGTAGACGTGAGAAGACTTAGAGGTAAGTCACCCAATGAATGTGTTCTAAACCGACTTATGGAAGAATCAAACAATAATTTTGTATCTTATAATATATTTAATTAAATTTATTAGTTTATCAATCAAAACTTAATTAGAATCCATCAATATTTCACACATCAAAAACCCACACATAAAATTCACTTTTAAAGTATTTGGGATGTATTTGTATTATAGGAAATGGATTAAATTAGTCTCTTTATTATTAAATGTATTATTTTAGTCTTTGTATTAGGTATGAATGATATCTTCTAGATTGAAGTCAGAGTAATTCTTGAAGGACTAAAATTGACTTGGGCTAGAGGATTTAGATGTGTTGAGATGAAAAGTGACAACGCAATGTTGATTGAAACTATTCGTAATAGGCTGGCTACAGTAAGTAGTGTTGCTAAAGTAAGACAAATTCACGATTGGTGTTCAAAAATTGGGAAGTTAAATTTCGATATATTCAGCAAAATGCCAATAAAGTTACTGATTGCATTGCTAAGGCAGATGGAGGCGTAATTGAGCAGCTGGTTATCTTGGAAGATCCTCCGGATTATGTGAGATGCTAGTTTGAAGAATATATTAGACAGTTGTGGGTCATTGATGATAATTTTCATTTGGACTGATGCTTGCTTAATTTTCTAAGTTTATGTTCAACCAAAAAAAAAAATTATGTCTAAATTGTAATAGAGTTAACATTTAGTGTATAAAAATATCTTAAAATTATTTTTTAATTGTAGTTCAATTCCACAAATACCGATGATGAACCTTGAAACTAACATGAAAATTACAAAAAAAAAAAACACATCTATTATCAAACCAGCAATCCATGTCTAAACTTAAATTAACAAAATTCGTCACGCAACCCAGTACACTATTTTATATAATATATATATTAGCTTTATTCTTGATGCACATGTTTATTATATTTAAAAATTAAAGTATATGATTTACTGAGCTTTAGTTGAGTTAGTATTGGTATTATATCAGTGTAGGACAACGTGAGTTTAATCGTGCTTAAATGCGTTTTATCTTTCAACTCAAAAGTTGAGAAAAAATTATTGATAATTAAATTATATCAATTTTTACAATATCTAAAAAGCATTTATAAATAATGTAAGGGAAAAAAAAAAGAGAAACATATTCATATTGATGGGCTCTTTCATTGTTAGACTTTGTTTCCTAACCACCATGAAATTACTTGTCACAATTCATCTTTTTAAATGAGAAACATTTTCCACAATTTGCCATCACTTTAACATACACCAACTTTTCTATGATTAGTCCAACTAGCGTGATCCTTGGTTTTACTTTCCAACAATTAGTTTGTTTTCTTTAAAAAATATTTTTGTGGATATTAGGAGATAATGAAAATTATATTACTATGAAATTTTAATAAAACAGGAAAATAAGTAATTTATTTTAAGAGATCAGAATTAAACATTTAAATTCCAATTTTTTAATTCTAATTTTTTTTGACAATTGCATAATTAATAAGGTACTAATTTTGAGCATTGTAGGAGTGCTATAACCTTCCTACGCATAATCGGCTCTTCAATCCACTCTTTTCTCTAGAATTCTACATAGACCATAATTTTATTTTTTAAAAGAATTTTAAAATCTCTTTACAAAAAATATTTTTTTAGGTGATTAACCAAAGAATAAAAAGATCGGTAACGATTCCTTTTTTCATTCACCAAAGAATAAAAATAAGTGTTAGGTATAATGACAAGGCACATTAAACTTCTAAGAGGAGATCAGGGTTTGGACAAGAGAAAAATATGATTCGAATTTTGGAGACAATATTCTTGAAATGAGCAACCGCAAACCCCGATTATGAACCATAAAACGAACATCAAAAGTAAAAAAAAAAACATGTTTATTATCAAAATAGTAATCCATCCGATGCTTAAATTAACAAAATTCACCATCCAACCGTGTAGACTATTATATATATATATATATATATATATATATACTATATTTATTCTTCATGCAAATGTTTATTATATTTAAAAATTAAAATATATGGTTGATTGAGTTTTAGTTGAGTTAATATCGATATTGTTATTAGTGCAAAAGAATGTAAGTTTAATCATATTTAAATAAGTTTTATCCTCCAATTTAGAACTTGGAGAGGATTCTCAATAGTTCAATTATATCAGTTTTTGTCTATTTAAAATGATTTATAAATAATATAAGTAGAAAATTTAAAAAAAAATACATATTCATATTCATCGGCTTTTTCATTATTAGACTTTTTTCCCCACCGGTAAAAGTATTTATGGACAGGATGATGTAAAATTATGACCCGAATAGTTTTCAACCTTTCATCACTGCAAAAATGAAATAATAGAAATGAAAGACTAGCCATTGTATGAAATTTATAATTGAACTGTCAACAGAATTGTCAGAAATTTTTAAATTTTATAAAATTTAAAATTTAAACTGTCAATAGTAGAAAATTGCCTGTGTGACTTGGGATAAGAGGTTGAACATTTCTGGATCACATTGCAATTAAGACAGGTCTTTAGGGTTATACTTTAGTTATTGAGAACATTTTCCACAATTTACCGTCATTATTTCTGAGTGATTTGTGGGGTAAGAGGTTGAACACTTCTGAATCACATTGTATTTAAGACGGGTCTTTGGAGTTATATGATACTTTAGCATAGACTGACTTTTCTGTAATGAGTCACTGCTTGCTTTGCTTTGGGTGGATTCTTCCAAGTAGCGTGATAGTTGGTGTTACTCTCCAAGAATTATTGTAGCGTCCTCTTCCAACTAGCGTAGAGTCATCTTTATTCCCACCCGACGCGGCTAACAAACCATTGATCAAATTAATTTGAAGATATCACTTTTTGAACCCACGAGTTTTGTTTTGTTTTTTTTTTAATATTTTTTATATTTTTTGGATACCAAGAGATACCAAAAATTATTTTACTTAGAAATTTTAATTCACTCAAAAACTAAGTGTTTTATTTCAAGGCATCACAATTAAACATTAGATTTCTCATTTTAAATTTTTTATTTTTTTAACTACTTCATAATTTACAAGTTCCAATTTTGAGTGTTGTAGGGGTTCTATAACTTTCCCTGTAATTGACTCTTAAATCCACTTTTTTTTCTCTAGAATTCAATGCAAACCTCAAATTTATCTTTTGAAAGTAATTTTAAAATCTATTTATAAAAGAGAGATTTTAGATGACCAATCATACTTAACAAAAAAAAAATATGCCACTCCTTTCCAATAAAACCTTGTGTTTTTACAAAGAGAAAAATTTCCATATATTTTCAAAAATTCGTGAAACTAATATTATTTTCTATTTTTTTTCAACCAGAAAATGGTCGCTACAATTATTATCTATTTTAATCACTTAGTTATTAATTTTTTTGATTTAACTACATAACTTTTTGAAATTAACACTCTCTTATTAGTTGCCACTAGCTAAGGGATAAAAAGTTGAATTTGTAATGACCCGATTTTAGTCGGTGTCAAAAAATGTAGTTGTAAAACTCAATTTCGTAAACTGAGCCTACGAAATTTTGAATAGAAAGATTTATGTATTTAGTATGAAAATATATTAGTGGACGACCAAGTAATTAAATCAAAAAAATCAATAATTATAGTACACTAATTAAACTGTAAAAATGTAATTGCTATAAAATTTTAATTTGGAAAATGTTTGAGGACTCAATTAACAATTATGCAAAGGACTTAATGGTTATTTAACCATTTCCATTAATGAGTTAGTGGGTGTAGATGATCTAAATCATTCATTTCCATTATGGTTATTAATTTCCATCATTGTCATCCATTAAGCTTAACTAAACTTAATTAAGTTATTAATCCATAATATATACTTAAGTGAGTGGTTAGAGAATAAAACATTCATATTTTCTCTCTTGTGTTGGAAAAATCTGGTTTAGAAAAACAATTTTCAATCACAGTGGAAAATTAAAATTTTGAACACCTAATCATTTTGTGATATTTATAGTAATATTTTTTCCCAAAAAGAACCTGTGATTTGAGCATGATTGTAACGCCCCGAATTTTGGGGTTAGAAGTTTTGAATTTTGGTGGTTAGGGTTAGAGGGTAGGCTGTGCTTTTGAGTTTAGTAGCACGTTTAAGTGACAGAATGATTCTGTTGGTCTGGTGGTTGAGTGAGTGTTAGTGTACCTCGAGGTTCTGGGTTTGAGTCCTTTTTGGTGTGTTTTGTAAGAAATACTTTAAATTTTCTTTTGTAAATAGTACTTGTTTTAAGTTAAAATAATTATTGTAGTTTTATTTATTTATTTTATTTTATTTTTTATTTTTTATTTTTATTTTCTTTTTCTTTTCCTTGGTCATGTTCTCTTCTATTTTTCTGGGGTTTTGCTTCTTCTTTCTTTTTGTTGAATCGGGGGTGTTGAGGTTTGCGAAGAGCTTCGAATTTTTGGTCGTAGAGCAGGCATCAGGATATTTTCGATCACGAATCAGGTGTGGGATTCGAATATTGTTTACTTTTATTTTTGTGAATTATTGTTTCAACAATTGTCGATTGTGCTCTAAATAGTGATTCTGGGTGTTAGTTGCTGAAAAAGGTTTGGGGAATGCATCATATCCCAATCCCTCTCTGTCATTTCAAAGGTTAGGGCTATTACGATGGCTGGAACGGTGTTTTGAGCTTGTTTTCAAAGTGGTTTCGTGACCACCCGGCAGCCACACGGGTGTGTGCCTTCTCGCACGGCCATGTGGAATTAGAAAATTGGGTTTCTGGCATTTTTTGGGTGCCACACGGGCACGTAGCCGATTTGGGATTTTTGTTGTTTCTCACACAACCGTGTCCCCTGAGTACACGGGCGTGTGTATTTCAGAATTAGGGATTTGGTAGTTTAGTGTCACACGACCTGGCCACACGATCATGTGACTAATTTAGGGATTTAAGGATTCGACACGGGCGTGTGTTTTTGACACACGACCATGTCTGGTGGACACACAGGCGAGTGACATCCTCACACGGCTGTGTTTGCCCTGTACTCTATTTTAGTGTAAATGAACAGTGAGTTACACAGCCTATTCCCACAGCCATGTCCGTAGTCCACACGGGCGTGTGCCTCAGTCACACGGCCATGTGACTCTCTTCACAAGGGTGTGTGCCACAGTCACACCGCCGTATGCCCCCTTTCTACACGGGCTTGTGACTTCCCACACGGCCAGAGCACATGGGCGTGTAGTCCTAAGTCACTTAAATTGGTTCTGTGTACGATTCTGATCTGAAATATGTTTGAGTGTTTCAACCCTTAGCTAAGCCTTAAAAGGGTAGTTAAGACCTTGATTTGGGCTTCAGCTTAAGTACTTTCTGTTACTATTGTGTGTAAGAAGTTGATTGTGGATCTGATATGTTGGGTGTGTGCATATCTATTCTGTCTGATTGTCTGTTAATGCTTTATTATTCTTTGAGATGGTATGCATTCATACATTTGCATAAGTAAAGTTTTGGGGGCGATTCTGAAGAGAAAGGAAACTGTTTCTGATATGATGTGGCAGTTCTACTGCGATTTATACGTACAACGATTTATCGCATTATACCGTACATGTGTTAGCTTTGCTACGCAGTATTATCTAATCTGGCAGTTTAACTGCAACATATCGGTATAGCGGCTTACCGCATTGCACTGTACTGTATGTACGTTAGCTCTGCTGCGTACTATTATCTGATCTGGCAGTTTAACTGAAACTCATCTGTACAGTGGACTACCGCATTGCACAGTACACCATATATGCTAGCCCTGCTGTGATTATTATTTGAGTGGCTTAGTCCACATATGTGGTGTGTAAGGTTGATGGGTCTTTCGAGGTCCTAATTAGTGTGTTTGGATGGACGAGCTTAGACAACTCTTATGTGGTGTGATTGGGGGACGGAGAGGTGTGTTGGCTGGATCGATGGGTTTCTATTCAATTACATTTCATCTGCATCTACCTATAGGTTCTGATTGTATGATTTATTAACTGTAATCTGTTGTCTCAACAGCTTTTGTACTGAGACTATTATGTGCACTTAATGTGCTTTGATTGACAAGTTTGGTTGAGATGTTGGTTCCAAGTATACTCTCTAACTCTGTGTGTGTTTAAAATTCTATTGTACTTTTGATTTGAATATTGTATTTCTGTTTTTGTCTTTATTCAAACTCTCACTGAGCTTGAGTAGCTTACCCCCTCTTAGTGTTTCCTTTCAAGTACCTTTTTCGAATCCTGACGTTGGACTTGGTTTACGGAGGGCTCAGACAGTTTCGGAGGGAAATAAATTATTAGTTTGTGATTTCAGTTTTTACTTTGTTATTCAGTTTTGAAATGTAAGGTTTTTAATATTGTGGTACAAATTCTATTTTAAGATTTATTCGTTTTTATTATTTTGGTTTTATATACTAAATTTAACTGAAATTCTACTTACTGGGTTTTAAACTATTAAATGTTTCGGTTTGACGGGAGAACTTATATTTTTAGAAAATTTACCTACGATCACTTCGGTGATCAATATGACATCCGGGATTCGGTCTAAACTTCTAGGTCGGGTTTTGGGTGTTACATTTAGTTGTATCAGAGCCAGGTTTGCAAAAACTTGGCCTGTGTTTTTACGTATCTGTGTATGCACGTAGGTTTTTAAAATGAAATTTTGTGAAAAATTTACCACAGTAAGCTGAAATGATTGTGTTTTAGAAATGTTTTACGAGAAGGAACTGTCTGAGACTTTGATGCTGATCCAAGTAGAAATTTGAAACTGTAAGATAAGAAATATAGATTTTGGTATTTATTCTGTATTTGTTCTCTGAAAAATGTAGACATTCTAAGTTAGGGACAAGACTGGTATGGATTTTGAAGGTAAGCAAGATCGCGAGGAATAGTCTGCTTCTCCGGGGCATGTGTTTGTTTAGGAGTCGGATGTCAGTGTGATTCTACCAACTTTGGGTGGCGATAACCCAGAGCTTGGTTCTGAGGCATTGACTCGGGTAGTGGGGGATGTTTTACAGAAGATGTTTGAGGCTAGGATAAGAGAGACTAGAGAAATGGTTCAATGTAGGTGTGTAGATTGTAGGAAGAAAAGTGATCGCAGTCCTCTGAGGTTGGATCCTCATTTGCGAAGCATGTTAGAATGCATTTGAGTGGCAATGGCAGTTGTGTAAAGGGTGATAATGATGGGTCGAGCATATCAATTTGTGGGCATTGTAAGAAGCGTCATCCAGGCGACTGTTGGAATAAGTTGGGAGCGTGTCTTAGATGCGGGTCCACGAAGCATTTAGTTAGGGAGTGTCTGCGATGACATTAAAACAGGTATGGTTGTAGATTGTTCTGAATCTGTGTTATTCATTTGAATGACACTGATGGCTATTCATTGGATGATGTTTGTGTGTGTGATAGGACAAGTGTGTATCTACTTTAGTGGTTAAGTGTTTTAGGTGAGTGAATGAGGTCTTAGGTTCGATTTGGTTATGCTCGAGTTGGAGTGCGCAGTGGGAGTGTGGTGATGTAGCTTGTATTATACAACTGTTCTACTAGTTAGAATTTTTGGGAGAAATTTCTTTAAGAAGAGGTGAGTTGTAATGCCCTGAATTTTGGGGTTAGAAGTTTTGAGTTTTAGTGGTTAATGTCTAAGGGTAAGGCATGCTATTGATTTTAGTAGCACGTTTAAGTGACAGAATGGGTCTGCTGGTCTGGTGTTTGAGTAAGTGTTAGTGTACCTCGAGGTTCTGGGTTCAAGTCATTTCAGGTGCGTTTTGTAAGAAGTATTTTAAATTTTGTTTTGTAAATAGTAGTTGTTTTAAGTTAAAATAATTATTTTAATTATTTTATTTTATTATTTCTTATTTTATTTTTATTTTCCTTGGTCACGTTCTCTTCTATTTTTTCTGGGGTTTTACTTCTTCTTTCTTTTTGTTGAATCAGGGGTGTTGAGGTTTGCAAATAGTTTCGAATTTTTGGTCGTAGAGCCGACTTCAAGACGTTTTTGATCACGAATCATGTTTGGGATTCGAATCTTGTTTACTTTTATTTTTGTGAGTTATTGTTTTGACAACTCTAAATAGTGGTTCTGGGCCTTAGTTGCTGAAAAAGGTTTGGGGAATGCATCATATCCCAATCCCTTTGTGTCATTGTGAAGGTTGGGCTTTTACCATGGCTGGAACAACATTTTTAGCTTGTTTTTGAAGTGGTTTCGTGACCACCCGGCAGCCATAAGGGTGTGTGCCTCCTCACAGGGTCGTGTAGAATTAGGAATTAGGGTTTCTTGCAAGTTTTGGGTGCCATAGGGACGTGTGGCCAATTTGGGGATTTTTGGCATTTCTCACACAATCGTGTCCCCTGAGCACACATGCATGTGTATTTGGAAATTAGGGATTTGGTGGTTTAATGTCACATGGCTTGGCCACACGACCATGTGACTAATTTGGGAATTTAGGGATTCAACGTCCATCAGAGCTCATTAAAGAACCATCAAAGATCAACTCAAAAGTGTTGTTCTGCCTTCATATATATACTTGAAGTCATACATTTTGAGGATTAATCATTTGAATATTCTTGAGCATTATCCACCTCTAAAATTGCAATAGTTTGATGGTAAAGGATATCCATGTAAACATGTCACTCAGTTCATGGAAACTTGTGATTGCATCGATGTAACACCCCACTCACGACCCAATCGTTGGATTTGAGAAGAGAGACACCAAAATCATGTTGGAAAAAATCTAGTTTGAAAATGATTTTATTTATAGCGAAAAATAAAAATTTTGAAAACTAACCCGATTTGTTATATTTATGGCAATAAACGTTAGACCAAAATTTTACATATGTTTTTGAATAAGCAAATCCTTGATATTTTCAAGCTTTCAACCAAATGATCTTCTTTGCTATTCTCTTACCACAAAATGCTTCGAGTGTGGGATCGAACCAAATGAATCAAAACACAAAACTAGAAAAAGTTTTATATTCTTTTTGGGGTGAAACAAAAAATTCTCTCTTATTTAATAGAAACCAGTAGAAATGTTAATTTGAAAAATATATTAAATAGTTGAGAATAAATTCTTCCTATTTTTCAACAGAGTAATAATCTCTCAAAGTTGTGTATAAATCCCTACTAATCCTATCTATTTATAAGAAGAGAAGATAGAACCCTTGTTGAATTATAGAAGTTTATTTCAACAAGAAAAAGAACTTCCTACTTAGAGTAGGAGTAGGGTGGATGGCATCCCCTAGTATTCCTACTAGGGTTGTCGACCCTTCATATTCGATGAAGGGATTTTGGACCACTCTCACATCAGATCTAAATACGAGTACTTCTTGGACATTTTGACCCAGTACTTTGTAATTTGATCCAACTCGATTCTATTTTTTTATTTCCAAAAATAAACTTCAATACTTTACATTAAATAATTTTCTCATCCCAATTTTACCCCTAGTAGAATTTTCGAGAAAATGTATTTTCACATGACCAAATGATTTATTCTTATTTTTCGGATTTTAGATAGCTCAAAAACATAAACTTATTCTCCCGATCATTTTTAAGTAATTCATCTACATTTGCAAATGAATCATTTCTCATTTTCATTTCCATTTCCATTTTTGAGAAACCTACGTTCATTTCCAAATGATTCCATTTCTCCATTTTAGAGAAATATATAATCATTCTTGAATGTTTCTCATTTCTCTATTTCTATTCATTCTATTCATTTTGATTTAAACATACAATTCATTTATGGTTTCAACGAGCTAATGAAGGGACCGATTGGACATATGCAATTAGGGCTTAAATGATTTATATTTGAAGTTTCAGCCTTTCATCTATTAATTATAAACTCATTTAGTCACGAAGTCATTCTACTATAGTATCATGACTGAGCTTATGGAGCCTCAAACCTGGAAGAGACAGTCTGACTTAAATTTTGAACGTTACATTAGCCACTAAAATGATTCTCTATTAAAATACCACAAAACACACCAGCCAACCATGCACACCACATGTTTTCAACATGAATCATATTAAAATTAATCCTAATTACATGTCTTTCTAAACATACCATAAAAAATGAAGTAAAAAAATTCATGTTTATGTCACTTGTGAACCCACCCACTTAGAAATCTAGTAGCTCACATCAACCTGGCAAGCACTAGCTCACGACCTACTCGTGAACCCCTAGATCGTTTCTAGCCCTGCGATCCCTAAAGATTGGCAAACCTAGACACATAACTCCCCTTTTGTTTTAACAGACTAATGGCTCGCGAGCAAATCATTTTGCAAATAGAAATTTATTACTACTTAATTTGGAAAAGCATGCTAAAATGAAAGCAAAGTCCAAAATAAATTATGGTTTAAACATCTAAAAAGTCCAAATTAAACATAAAGTCAATTTAAACCAATTTATTGAAAGTGTAACACCTCAAACCCGGCCTAGATGTTATGGCCGAATCTGGATGTGTCATGAAAAGAAAAGTTTATAAAATGACTTCCTTGTTATTGGAAAATCATCATAACCATTATTACTTAGTATGTCTGATTTGTTTGTAAAAATTATTGATATACTTATTTGATTTAAAATCATTGCACGCTTACGCCTTTCTATTAAACCAAATGTTTTGCAGCGAAGTTTCTTTAAAACGTCATATTTTGGCAAATCAAATTGTTTCTTGAAAACCGTTATTTCAAAAAAGTTGCATTTTTCAGAAAAATCGTTTTACCAGTTGTTACGATTAGAAAACCAAAACAAAATCCAAAACCAAAAACAATCCCAAAACGTCCAGAGAGTCCCAAAATTAGAAAACTCTCAAAACCAGAAAAGTTTAAACTAATTTTGAAAGAATGAAATTTTACAGAAATGTGGTCACTACTCAGCTTCCTTCGTATCGACCCGCCTGAATCTGAGGGTTACTTGAATAGAACAAACAAACAGAGAGTGAGTTTTGAAACTCAGTGTGTAATACGTATATAAACAAAAATTCAGATTCAATCTCATACAGAATAGATACAGATGTAAACCTTTTATAGAATCAGAATTATACAGATACAAATATGCAACATCCTACCCTCATCCTCTACACACCAACTTCGACCATCCCATCACACCACATGGGGTATAAAATACCCACGCAGCCCTACACACTGTATAAAAATGGGTCACCTACAACTCATTCTACACATTCACAAATTCAAGAAGTTCAAAAATTCTTTACAAAAATATTTGAAGAAACTAAAGAACTAAAAGAAATTCTAATGAATATCATATCAGTTCTAAAGAAAAGTTGCCTCCTATCGAATTCAACTGAGGGGGGATGTCAAATGAAGAGAAGAATCAAAGACATTTTGTTTGTAAAGAAATTCAAAACTTGTACTCTCTTCGAAATTATAAATAAAATTTGACGCAAAATTTTCAAGTCAATTTTCAATTTGTGTGTACAATATATAGCAAAAAGAATCCATTTACATTATGTAAAACTAAAACTAGTGTATGTATGTCGTAACCATTTTTTGAAAACGGGGATCAACTTTAGATTTTGGAAATGAAAACGAAAAAACGGGAGTCGCCACCAATCCTTTTTGATGAGGTGTGATCGGGTCACCTTAAATTAACCATTTTAATAAAAGTTAAGATTTACTAAAAAGATAATTTTTGGTCTACGAAAATCAGAAAATGAGTTCGGGAGTCGGTTACGCACGAGGAAGGATTAGCACCCTCAATACACCCAAAAATTGGTACCTAGTTGATTAATTAGTGTCTTAGTGTTGAAGATTTGAGAACTTGAAAGAATTTAAAATACGATTCCTCTTTATATTAATGCTGATTTAAAAATGATTGAATAAGTTAAAATAGATGTTAAAGACTCCCTCATCTCGAAGTAATAAAACATCATGCCCAGTAAGTTAGGACACGACATTTCGAACTTTGAGAATAAGCTTGCTTTTATTTGAAATTCATGTATTTTGACCCTTTTTTTTAAAAGGGTATTCGACTGTTTAGTGTAAATGAGGAAAATCGAAACCCAGTAAGTTAGGGCACGATATCTCGAATTTCCAAATACCGAATATTACCTTTGTTATCAAAAATCTTATCCTGAGGTAACAAAATGCCATACTCGGTAAGTTAGGGCACAACACCTCGTATCTCCGGGAATGTTTATTTCAAAACTCGTATTGTGATTTAAAAGAATATTCCGTTATTTAGGTTAAATGAGAAAAATCAAAACCCAGTAAGTTAGGGCACGATTGTCTCGAATTACCAAATACGGAATATTACTTTTATGAGAGAATTATTTTAATGTATCGGGTAAAAAAATATAACGTGATTTATAGTAAAACATAAAAGCAAATTATGGTATTAATATGTATAATAGCATAATAATAGGTGCGACAGTGTCAAAAATAATAATATGAGCAATTATAAGAGGTGAAATAATAGCAAGGCTAGTAATATGTAAATATAAACAAATGCATGAGGAAAATGAAATAATCGAATACATAAGTAAATTAACGAATAAATAAAATGAATAAAACATGGAACAACAAAAATGGCAATGATAACGAGAATGATAATAATAATAATTAATAATAACAAGATAAAACGATAATAACATATGGTATTAAACATGATAGTAATAATGTAAATATGAAATAGTAGGAACATATATATAAAACACCTAATACTAGATTAAAAATATATACAATATTTATTGAAAATAGTAATAAAAATAACTAATAATAACGATATATAAATGTATACATATATGTACTAAAATATATACGTAGTAATAAGAATAAAAAGTGTATACATAATATTAAAAAGATATACGTAATATATATATTAGAAATAATAATAATGTTAAAACAACTATTAATAATACTATATAAATATGCACACATATATATATAATGTTAAAACAACTATTAATAATACTATATAAATATGCACATATATATATATATTAATAAATATATACATAATAATGATATTAAAAGTATGTACGTAATATAGTGTTAAAAATACATACGTAATATAGTTATAAAAATATATATATAATGTGATAAAATGTATGAATAATATAATATTAAAATATATACGTAATATAAAGTTAAAGATAATATATACAAATATATACATAATATCCATTAAAAGAATATACACAATATAGGCATGTATTAAAAAATAATTATTAATAATGTTACATAAAAATATATATGCATGTTAAAAATATTAATTGAAACTAAAACTAATACTACTAATAGTAAAACTAATAATATAATATAAAATAAAATAAAAATAAAGAAATAATAGTAATAGTAGCAATAATGATAATATATATGTACATGAATAGTACTAATGAGAATGATAATACTAAAATAATTAATTTTAATAATAAAGTAAAAAAAAAGATCGAATCGAATTAAAAGCAAAAGGCTTGGGCCAAAATTGAAATAAAAAGAAGAGAAGGGGGCCAATTTAAACGCGCGAAAATAGGGGAAGGACCAAAAGCACAATAAGCCCATTTACCCCAAAACGCGCAGTATCAAGGGGACTAAATCAGAAACCGAAGTAAACTGTTGGGCCAAATTGAAAATAATAACAAACTTGACTGTAAAATCATAAAAATGCGGAAGGGCTAGAGGTGCAATTAGCCCTTCCATAGAAAACACTATAATCTTGGGGGATATCTGGGTCGGATTTCGGGCATAGCATAAAACGGCGTCGTTTTTGAGTTATTGGACTTAACTCAAAACGGCGTCGTTCTTTATATCTATAAAATCAAAAAAAAAATTACATTCATTTCATCAGTGCGTTTTAAAAAAAAAAAAGAGGGAGACAGGGAGAGGCTTCTCCGGCCTAGGCGATTTCCGGCTATTGGATCGCGGCCCATTCATCGTCGACGACCACCGTGCACGGCGGTCGGATGTGCAAAATGAAGCTCTTTTCGCCTCTTTCACTCTCGTCACTCCAGATCTAAGCCCTAAGAAACAAAAAGACCCGCAACCGTTGAGAAAAACCGAGAAAACCATTCGGTTTCCATCACTCTGATTGCTCAAAAAAGGTAAAAATATTATATCTATACAACTATCTATGTATGTACACTATATTCAGTATGTAAAGCACAAAGATCTACCTTTTAATCAATCTTTTTGCTATTTTTATTTTCATATCTTGTAGTCGTTTTTGAATATTGAAAACCCCCTTAAAATACACTCAGTTTTTTTTTCTCAAATACAATTGGTTTCCCCCCCTTTACAAACTGATCTCCTTTAGGCTTTATAGCCGATTACAATATTAAGAAAATGTGGCTACTGTTGCTTGCTGCCTTGCTCTGCTCTGTTCTTTTTCTTTTGATTGCAGGTGTAACGCCCCGTACTCGAGACCTTTGCCGAAGTCGAACACGAGGTGTTAACGGACTTAATTCATTTACTTACACAGTTCATTTTAAAATTCGAGACAAGTCGGCTAAGCTGCGTCCACGATTACTTTAAAATTATACCTTGAGTTCCAAAACTCAAAAACTGATTCCGTAAATTTTTCCTGAAACTAGACTTATATGTCCATCTACAAATTTTTTCTAGAATTTTTGGTCAAGCAAATTAGTATAGTTTATTAGTTAAAGTCTCCCCTGTTTCAGGGTTCGACTACTCTGACCTTCATGCATTACGACTTAGATATCTCCCTGTACAGAGCTTCAATACTTATGCCGTTTGTTTCTAGTGAAACTAGACTAAAAAGGAATCTATACATATAAAGTATGACTTCCAATTGTCTCTGGTTAATTTATGGTAAATTTTCAAAGTCAGAACAGGGGATCCAGTAATCGCTCTGGCTCTATTTCACGAAAACTTAAACATCTCATGAAATACGGCTCATATGGTCGTTTCGCTTCTTCCATATGAAAATAGACTCATCAAGGTTCGATTACATAATTTATTCATTATTTAATTACATTTCTAATATTTTTAGTGATTTTTCAAACTCACATCACTGCTGCTGTCAGCATCTATTTTAAGGCAGATTTCACCTATTTCATAGTTTCCATGATTCAACTAGCCATTTGACATACATAGCACCAAATATGATCGTGATTAACCATCCCAATGGCTAATCATTGCCAAGCATTTCCACACCTCTCAATAACCATATATATATACAAAGTGATTATAACGCTATGCTCAAAATATATAAGCCATTTTCGCATGGCCAACCGAATATATACAATACCAAAAGGTACTTAATTAACAACGAAGGTCAATCCTATACATGCCGTTATCAAAGTTTAACTAAAAGAGTACCAAAAGGGCTTAGATAGTATGGACGACTTCAACTTTGACAATCCCGAGTCCGATAGCTGACGAACAAAAATCTATAAAACAGAGAATCAAAGGAAGAGAATAAGCATTTAATGCTTAGTAAGTTTTGAGTAATGAAATTAGTTACGACTAAAGTATAACGTTCATATGGCTAAATGAATAATTTCATATATGTGCATATTCTCAAAATCATACTTACTCCACGCTTCAATCAATATATTCATACACAGGGTATCAAACCTAACTAAAGGCCGAAAGTTCGTTAATCAATTGTGCGAATACTATTAAAAGGAATCAACCTTTCCGATGCATATACGGAACATACCTTATCGTTTGGATTTTACGAGCGTATTAATTGAAATTATTACAGCGAAATTGCTCACTTCCAAACCCAAGTACCTTCGGGATTTAGCCGGATATAGCAACTCGCACAAATGCCTTCGGGTCTTAGCCCGGATATAGTCACTAGCACAAATGCCTTCGGGACTTAGCCCGGATATAGTCACTAGCACAAATGCCTTTGGGACTTATCCCGGATATCATTCGAATAATCATGCACAAATATCAATAAATCATGACACACCCATATTTCATTTTCATTACTAAAGCTCAAACACAAGACACTTATCAAACCTTACCAATTTCGGCTCAATAGCCACATACAAAGAGCATGATTTTGATTGGCTTTATAACATGATCTCTATACACATTCGGCTACCTGTCATAGGTATAAACTAATCACCTCAATATATAATTCAAGTAGAATCATTATATCATCGTTTATTTGTTATGCTTATATGTCATGACTTAATCAAATCATAAACTAAGTTTCATTACTCGAAGACTTACCTCGGTTGTTGTCGAACGATTTCGACGGCTATTCGATCACTTTTTCCTTTCCCTTATCCAACTTTGATCCTCTAGGCTCTTGAGCTAAATCAAACAATTTACTTCCCAAATCAAACATAGTCATACGACATCCATATACATTTTATACTAGCCGAAATGTACCATCAAGATATACTTTACTCAAATAATTTACCTTGGCCGAACATGTATAATGTTTTGTAGCTTAATAAATTTAACATACACTATGTATTTATAATATTTGTGCAGCCAATTATCCATGGTCATACACACACACAATCAAAAATAAATACCAAAATTTTCATATCCTTTATGCCCTAAGCCGAATACACTTGTCATGTTCACCTACATTTTTCAAGTACAACATTCTCATATTCGGCATTAGTATCAAGCATAATAGCCAATTCTTCCCACTTTGAATCTATGCATCTATTTAATCATAGTTTGTTCAAGCACTCATACAACAAGATACATCCAATTTAACAAGAAACAAAAACCTTATTTCTCTATAGCTACTATGGCCGAAAGTTCTAGGCATCTCAATACCGAAATTTTTAACATGGGTTGCCTAAAGAACTTGGTGATGAGTTCAAATTAATCTAACATTTCAAGCAACTTAACACATCCATAAAACTAAAAATTCTAAGTTTAAACACAATACAACATTTTAGCACCGTGGCCGAATACTTCATGAAGTTGTTAAGACCCATCCTTTTCAAATTCTCACACACACTCACATCCAATCCTTTTTATTAAGCACTCAAACTCAATCATCTTCATGCCTCATCACCACAACATCAAACACCAACCAAGAAGACAACACCCATGGCCGAGTATCATCTCCATCAAATAGCAAAAAGAATTTAAACCATGGGCTAGGTAGAATTCAAACTAACATCTAAAAATATGCATGAATTTCATGGAACAACATCAAACATACCTCTTCCTAAACATCAACCAACCGAACATGAAGCAAGAGAATCCTCTTCTTCTTCCTTCCTCAAGTCACGGCAATGGGGGAGCATGGATGAGACAACTTTGTTTTCATCACCCCTCCCTTTTCATTACTTTATTACTAACCTTTTATTTTATTATTTCTAACATAAAACATTAACACAAAATGTTTATAATATGCTTTAACCCATAGCATGGCCGGCCACCATCTAGATTTTGGTCAATTTGACATGCAAACCCATCATTTTTATAACATGCATTAATAGTTCCTTATAGATTAACCTATCACCTTTCAAAAGTGTCACACATAAGTCCTATTAACTAAATTCACATGCAATCGACTAAATCGAAGCTTAAAACTTTCACACATTCATATTCACATATTTTAGACAATAAATATCATATTCAAATACTTTGGTGACTCGGTTTAGTGGTCCCAAAACCACTTTCTGATTAGGGTCAATTTAGGGCTGTCACAGCAGGTGCTAGAGGAGTTGGTGGTGGCGTGTGGGCAACGTTTGCAAGGCGGTAAGCATGCTGGGGTGGTGGGGTTAGGTGATTTAGGGTTTTAGATTTTGAAACCCTAAATTTAGGCTAGTTGGGTCTTTTTGGGCTATAATGGATTTGGGTTAATAGGTTGGCCCGAGCCTAAATGGACTTGTACAATGTATAATGCGGAAATATTTGGTATATTCTCAATAAAGCTTTTAGAATCTGCACCTGTAATTAGAACCAAAATAATAATAATAATAATCAATCACTTTATTTGACTAACTTTTCCTTACAAGTCTTTAGTATGGAGACAAATCACTTTAATCAGTCTTTGGAGCTATTAACTAACTTTTCCACCATTGATTTGAAAACCCTAATCCATCAATTCACTTTAAATAAAATGAGATCCACGAATGTTTGGTGTTATATTTTTAAAATTTATTTAGAATAAAATGAATCAATTTGCTGCTGCCAAAACACAAGTTCAATTCCAACGAAAAAATTCAACATTGCTCTAAACGGATTCAAAGAAAAACTCCCTACTCGAACAAAACATACTACCCTTACTTACCAAATGTACGAACACAGTGAATCGAAACACCACAATTTGGAATACAAATTTTGCTAAAACAAGGAAGAAAGAAAGAAAATAAGGAAATTCTATTTGGGAAGAAAAATATAGAGAAGAAAGAAAAAACGTCAGATTTCAAAAACGAAGAGATTTTTGGGAAAAATGAATTTGACCCAAATCCCATTACATCCACAACCATAACCACCCACTAACTCAGAATCCCACTACCACTAAACCACTAACCACCACCGTAACAAAAATTATCAACCACGCTCACATAAAGGCTTGAACATAGAACTTCCAACACATTAACTCCTTACCACTCGAACTAACAGACTCATTCTGATATGGATTAACAGACAATTATATATAAGCCCACTCCACAAGGATAAGGCTTGGATCTTGTGACAGCCCTAAGGTGACCCTAGTCGGAAAGCGGTTTCGGGACCGCTAAACCGAGTCACCAAATTATTTAAATATGATATTTATTGTCTAAAATATGTGAATATGAATGTGTGAAAGTTTAAAGCTTCGATTTAGTTAATTGCATGTGAATTTAGTTAATAGGACTTATGTGTGACACTTTTGAAATGTGATAGGTTAATCTATAAGGATCTATTAGTGCATGTAATCAAAAGGGTAGACTTGTATGTCAATTTCCCCCCTAATTAGTAGTGGCCGGTCATGAGCATGAGGGTGGACAAAATGTTATGGCTAAAACATGTCATAAACATGTTGGGTTAATGCTTTATGTTAGGAATAATAAAATAAAGAACATGGGCAATAAAATATTAGTGTTAGTAGGAGGAGAAACAAAAAAAAAATGTGTCTGGTTGTTCCCCCATTGTGCCGTACCTAGAAGAAAAAAAAAAGAAAAAAAAAGGCTTTATCCTCTTTGTTCTTCTTGACCGAAAAATCAAAGGAAGAAGAAAGGAGTTTTTTTGCTTCATGTTCGGTTGGTTGGTGTTTAGGAGGAGGTATGTTTGATGTTGTTCCATGAGATTCATGCATGTTTTTAGTTGTTAGAATGTGAAGCTCTGTAATGATACATGTGATGGTGGATTGATGACTCTTGGATTTTCTTTTTAGCATTTTTTTCTGAGTTAGACATTAAGTTCTTTGTGTAAACCATGACCAAAATTGAAATGGTATGATGTGTTGATGCATTCGGCCATGGTAGGAAGTAGAAGAGAAAAATGGTTGTTGCTCATGTTATTTGGATGAGAAATGGTAGTAAGGTGAAGTACAAATGTTAGTATTTGATTACTAATGCATATATGTGTATTAGCTGAGTTTTGAATTTGAAACAAAATGGTATGTAGTCAATACATGTAACCATATTTGTAGGAAGTATTAAGCATACATTGGCCTCAACATAGACATGCATATTCGGCCACATGAGATAGATTGGTGTTGCATGTATTCGGTTAAGGGCAAGCATATTGATGCTTTTATCTTGACTTAGATAATCGGCTCAAGGAGAATTTGTTAAGTGCTTAGTTAATTGATATTAGGTTAATGATGTGTGTATTCGGTCATAAAGGTGCACATGAGGAAATGTTTGATTAATTGTATTAAATTGCTCAATGTGATTAAAAATGCCTATGACCATTTTGTATTTGAGCTAAAGGTGGCCATATGACCTATCAAACTCCTTGCCATATTCGGCCATAAGCAAGCATAATGAGACTTTAATAAGTTAAATTTGTTTGAATTAGCTCAAGAGCTTAGAGGACCACAGTTGGATAAGGAAAAGGAAAAAGTGATCGAATAGCCACCGAAATC
The DNA here is from genome assembly GCF_025698485.1 of Gossypium arboreum. NCBI lineage: Eukaryota > Viridiplantae > Streptophyta > Magnoliopsida > Malvales > Malvaceae > Gossypium > Gossypium arboreum. The sequence continues at coordinate 83,569,807 of NC_069074.1, forward strand.
GTTCGACCACATCCGAGGTAAGTCTTTGAGTAATAGAGCTTAGATTATGATTCGATTAGATCATGTTTTAAGTAAATCAAAATCATGCTCTTGTATGTGGCCATTGAGCCGAAATTGATAATGCTTGATAAGTGACTTGTGTTTGAATTCTAGTTATGAAATTGGAATATAGATGTGTCATGATTATTGATATGTGCGTGGATATTTGGATGATAACCGGGCTAAGTCCTGAAGGCATTTGTGCTAGGGACTAATTCCGGGCTAAGCCCAAAGGAAATTGTGCGAGTTACTATATCCGGGCTAAGTCCCGAAGACATTTGTGCGAGTTACTATAACCGGGGTAAGTCCCGAAGGCATTTGTGCAAGTTACTATAACCGGGCTAAGTCCCAAAGGCATTTGAGCGAGTAGCTATATCCGGCTAAACCCTGAAGGTACTTGGTTTGGGAATGAGTGATCTTGCTGTAATAATTTCAATTAATACGCTCATAAAATCCCAACGATGAGGTACGTTTCGTATATGCATTGGAGTAGTGATTCCGTTTAAATATTATTCGCTCAGTCGATTAAAGAGCTTCCGGCCTTTGGTTAAGTTGATCCCTTATGTATGAATATAAGGGTTGGAAATGTGAAGTAGGACTGATTTTTGAGAATATGTGTATATGAAATTATCCGTTTAGTTATATGAATGCTATACTTCGGTTGAGCCTAATTTCATTGCTCAAACTTACTAAGCATTAAATGCTTATTCTGTTACTTTGATTCTCTGTTTTATAGATTTTGGTTCGTCAGCTATCGGACTCAGGATTGTCGAAGTCGAAGTCGTCCACACTATCAAAGCCCTTTGGTACTCTTTTATGTGAACTCTGATAATGGCATGTATAGGACTATCCTTTTGTTATTAGTCAAGTACTTTGGTGTTGTATATATTTGAATAGCCATGCGAAAATGGCTTATATATTTTGAGCATAGTGTTATAATCATTTTGTATGAATATAGTTATTGAGAGGTGTGGATATGCTTGGCAATGATTGGCCATTGGAATGGTTAATCATGATCATAATTTGTGCTATATATGTTAAAGGGCTAGTTGAATTATGGAAACTATGAAATAGGTAAAGTTTACCTTAAAAACAGATGCTGACAGCAGTAGTGGTACGGATTTAAAAAATCACTAAAAATAGTAGGAATGGAATTAAATAGTGAATAAATTATGTAATCGAACCTTGATGAATCTACTTTCATATGGAAGAAACAAAATGATAATATAAACAGTATTTTATGAGATGTATAAGTTTTCGTGAAACAGGGCCAGAGCGATTTCTGGATCCCCTGTTCCAACTTTGGAAATTCACTATAAACTAACCAGAGATAATTAGAAGTCATGCCTTATATGTACAGATTCCTTTTCGGGTCTAGTTTCTATAAAAACAAACAACATAAGTATTTAAGCTCTGTACAAGGAGATATCTAAGTCGTAATGCATGAAGGTCAGAGTAGTCGAACCCTGAATCAGGGGAGAATTTAACTAATAAACTGTACTAATTGGCTTGACTAAAAATTCTAGAAAATATTTGTAGATGGATATATGAGTCTAGTTTCAGGAAAAATTTACAAAACTGGTTTTCGAGTTTTGGAACTCAAGATATGATTTTTAAGGCTGACGACGGCAGTTAGCCACTTTGTCTCGAAATTTTTAAATGGATTTGTGAAAGTAAATGAATTAAGTCTGTTAGCACCTCGTGTTCGACTCAAACAACGGTCTCGAGCATGCAGGTGTTACAATTAAATTGGTATCGAGCTACGTTTTAGTCGATTCTAGGACTACCGTAATACGTTTGGGTCTAGCTATACATGCCATTATGTGATTATTTGATAGTGTGGTGATTTTGACATTTGCAAATGTGTTTATTTATAGTAATGGATCCCGATCCCAACCGAAGCAGTAGTGATGATCTTGAGAGTGTAGCCTGCTCCCGCACAAGGGACAGCGCTGGCGGACTCTCAACCTATTGCTAGTAATCGGAACAATGAAGCTAGACAAGCTTTTTATAGCGTGATGATTGATTGGTTCAAGCAATACATTCGAACTAATACGGCTGTTCCACAACCCCCTTTCCCGACTAATGCAACCCCCGCACCTACAATACCTCTGGTAACTGACCAAATAAGGTCAAATAAGCCATCAGTTGACAGAATCCGAAAATACGGGGCTACTGAATTTAAAGCTACGGACAACGATGATGCCGAGCAAGCTGAATTTTGGTTGGGCAACACTATCTGGGTACCCGATGAGTGCCTAAAGTGTACTATCTCCTTGCTACGTGGTTCTGCCTACTATTGGTGGAATACGTTGACTTCTGTTGTGCCCAGAGAGCAAGTAACTTGGGAGTTTTTCCAAACCGAGTTTCGAAAAAGTATATCAGTCAGAGATTCATGGATCAAAAATGGAAGGAATTTCTTGAACTTAAACAAGGTTCCATGTCGGTTACCGATTACGAACGAAAGTTTGTAAGGCTTAGCCGGTACGCGCGAGAATGCATTTCTTCAGAAGCTGTGATGTGTAAACGTTTCAAGGATGGACTGAACGATGATATAAAGCTGTATGTTGGCATTTTAGAAATCTGAGAATTTGTGGTACTTGTCGAGCGAGCTTGCAAAGCCGAGGAGCTCAGTAAGGAGAAAAGGAAAGCTGATGTGGGAGCAAAGGAGTTTCGTAAGAGATCTTCGGGAAAGCCCTTCCAACAGTCATCGAAGAAATTTAAAGATGATCTAGGCCGATCTGGAGACACTTTGGGCTTTTCTAGACGAGATCGCAACCGACCCCCTGTGAGTGCACGAGTCACTTCGGTCGCCAGTGTTGGAAATGATCGTCGAGATAGAACGGAGTGTTAGTATTGCGGTAAATGGCATTCGGGGAGTTGTAGATTCCATGACCGCTCCTGTTACAAGTGCGGATCAGTTGACCATTTTATTAAAGATTGCCCGAGGTTGTCTGAACAGAATGTAAATCAGAGTGGGAAACCGGGTGCTACCACTGCTCGAGGTAAACCATCTAGAAACACAGGAAATCCTAGTGGTGGTCAGAGAGGATCTAGAGATGCTACAACCAGATCCGAGGCTCGCGCTCTGCTAGAGCTTATGCTATCTGCCAAGCACGCCGAGGATGCTTCCTCGCCGGATGTTATTACCGGTACTTTTACTCTCTTTGATACTAATGTGATTGCTTTGATTGACCACGGTTCTACTCATTCTTATATATGTGAAACCTTAGCATCCAAAGAAGACTTTACCTATTGAGTCTCTCGAGTTCGTAATTCGGGTGTCAAATCCCTTGGGTCGTTACGTGCTTGTCGACAAAGTGTGGAAGAAATGTCCCCTAGTAATTCGAGGTTCCTGTTTTCCGGCGGACTTGATGCTTTTGCCATTTGATGAATTTGATGTTATCCTCGGTTTGGATTGGTTGACCGTGCATGATGCGGTTGTGAATTGCAAAAGCAAGACTATTGATTTGAGGTGCGCAAATAACAAGATAATCCGAGTTGAGTCTACGGACTTGAATGGGTTGCCAGCTGTAATATCATCGATGTTGGCTCAGAAATATGTAAGGAAGGGGTGTGAAGGATACCTTGCGTATGTACTTGATGACAAAGAGTTAAAAAAAAAGCCTGAATCTGTGCCGGTGGTTTGTAAATATCTAGATGTTTTTCTCGAAGAATTACCGGGTTTACCACCTGCTCTGGAGGTAGAGTTTGGTATTGAGCTTGTACCCGGGACTACACTTATTTCGATAGCTCCGTATCGTATGGCACCAACCGAGTTAAAAGAGTTGAAAGCTCAGTTGCAGGAATTGACGGATACATGTTTCGCTCGACCAAGTTTCTCACCTTGGGGTGCACCAGTATTGTTTGTGAAAAAGAAGGACGGAACCCTGAGGTTGTGCATCGACTATCGTCAGCTGAATAAAGTGACAATAAAGAATAAATATCCGTTACTGCGTATTGATGATTTGTTTGATCAACTAAAGGGAGCCTCAGTGTTTTTAAAGATAGATTTGAGATCGGGTTATTGCGATTCATGAATTCGAGATTTGGATATACCCAAAACGCTTTGAGCGAGATACGGCCACTACGAGTTCTTAGTGATGCCGTTTGGGCTCACTAATGCCCCTGCGGTATTTATGGATTTGATGAATCGGATCTTGAGCGAAATTTGGACCGGTTCGTAGTTGTGTTTATTGATGACATCTTGGTCTATTCAAGAGATGAGACCGAACATGCTGAGCACCTGAGATTAGTGTTGCAAATTTTACGGGATAAGCAGTTATATGCTAAGTTCAATAAGTGTGAGTTCTGGTTAAGAGAGGTTAGATTCTTGGGTCATGTGGTATCTGCATCGGGTATTCGAGTTGATCCGAGCAAAATTCCAGCCATACTTAACTGGAAGCCTCCGAGAAATATTACTGAGGTTCGGAGCTTTTTGGGACTAGCCGATTACTACAGACGGTTTGTAAAGGGTTTCTCGATGATAGCCACACCAATGACGAAGCTACTTCAAAAAGATGTTAATTTCGAATGGACGGAAAAATGTCAGAAAAGTTTCGATCAACTGAAAACTTATTTGACTGAAGCTCCAATTCTAGTGCAGCCCGAATTAGGCAAGGAGTTTGTCATTTATAGTGATGCATCCCTACTTGGGTTGGGTTGCGTATTGATGCAAGAAGGTCGAGTTGTGGCCTATGCGTCGAGACAATTGAAGCCACACGAGAAAAATTATCCGACCCATGATCTCGAACTAGCTGCCATCGTGTTCGCCTTGAAAATATGGCAACATTATTTATTTGGTGAGAAGTGCCCTGTATATTCGATCACAAAAGTCTCAAATATTTGATGACACAAAGAGACTTGAATCTGCGACAAAGACGTTGGCTCGAGTTGTTGAAAGATTATGAACTTGTCATTGACTATCACCCGGGAAAGGCTAATGTGGTTGCGGATGCTTTAAGTCGTAAATCACTATTTGCTTTACTGACGATGAATGTACACTTATGCATTTCTATCCGACAATGTGTTAGTAGCAAAATTAAAGGCCAAACTATTGTTGATTCATCAAATTCGTGAAGCTCAGAAGGTCGATGATGAATTGGTTGCAAAACGGGCTGAATGTTTTCCGAAAATGGAATCAGAGTTTCAAATTGATGATGACGATTGTTTGAGGTTCAGAAGTCGTTTGTGTGTTCCAAGAAATTCAGAACTCATTTCGATGATTCTGAACGAAGCTCATTGTAGCCGAATGTCTATTCACCCGGGGAGTACGAAAATGTACAACGATCTGAGACGTCAGTTTTGGTGGCATGGTATGAAACGAGACATCTCCGATTTTGTTTCGAAGTGTTTAATATGTCAGCAAGTGAAGGCGGAACATCAAGTACCTACGGGTTTACTCCAGCCGATCATGATACTTGAATGGAAATGGGATCGAGTCACGATGGATTTTGTGTCTGGGTTGCCATTATCGACTAGTAAGAAAGATGCGATTTGGGTTGTTGTTGATAGACTGACTAAGTCGGCTCACTTTATCCCCGTACGTACGGATTATTCACTGGATAAACTAGCTGAATTGTATGTTTCTCAGATTGTGAGATTACACAGGGTACCCATTTCTATTGTGTCAGATAGAGATCCGAGGTTCACCTCGCGATTTTGGAAGAAATTGCAAGAAGCTTTGGGTACCAAGTTGCATTTTAGCACCGCTTTTCATCCCCAAACCGATGGTCAATTTGAGCGAATAATTCAGATACTCGAGGATATGTTGAGATCTGCATCCTTGAGTTTAGTGTTTCATGGGAACGGTATCTACCTTTGATTGAGTTCGCTTACAACAATAGTTTTCAGTCAAGCATTAAGATGGCGCCTTACGAGGCTTTGTACGGTCGAAAATGCCGAACACCATTGTTTTGGACCGAGCTCGGTGAAAGTAAAATTTTCGGAGTTGATTTGATTAAAGATGCTGAGCAGAAAGTAAAAATAATTTGTGAAAGTCTAAAGGCAGCATCTGATCGTCAGAAGTCGTACGCAGATTTGAAACGAAAAGACATTGAGTATCAGGTGGGAGATAAAGTGTTTCTTAAAGTTTTACCTTGGAAAAAGATACTCAGATTTGGGCGTAAGGGAAAATTGAGTCCGAGGTTCATCGGCCCATATGAAATATCTGAACGAGTCGGTCCAGTTGCGTATAGATTTACTTTACCCCCTGAACTTGAAAAGATTCATGACGTCTTTCATGTTTCGATGCTTCGACGTTATAGATCTGACCCATCGCACATAATTAATCCATCAGAGGTTGAAATTCAACCCGATATGAGTTATGAAGAAGAACCGATTCGTATCCTGGCTCGTGAAGTGAAAGAGTTACGAAACAAAAAGGTTCCTTTAGTAAAAGTGTTATGGCTCAAACACGGGATGGAAGAAGCTACTTGGGAACCCGAGAACTCTATGAAAGAACGATACCCAAACCTATTTACGGTAAGATTTTCGGGACGAAAATTTCTTAAGTGGGGAGAGTTGTGATGACCCTAAAGTGACCCTAGTCGGAAAGCGGTTTCGGGACCGCTAAACTGAGTCACCAAAATATTTAAATATGAAATTTATTGTCTAAAATATGTGAATATAAATGTGTGAAAGTTTAAAGCTTCGATTTAGTTAATTGCATGTGAATTTAGTTAATAGGACTTATGTGTGACACTTTTGAAATGTGATAGGTTAATCTATAAGGATCTATTAGTGCATGTAATCAAAAGGGTAGACTTGTATGTCAATTTCCGCCCTAATTAGTAGTGGCCGGTCATGAGCATGAGGGTGGACAAAATGTTATGGCTAAAACATGTCATAAACATGTTGGGTTAATACTTTATGTTAGGAATAATAAAATAAAGAACATGGGCAATAAAATATTAGTGTTAGTAGGAGGAGAAACAAAAAAAAATGTGTGTGGTTGTTCCCCCATTGTGCCGTACCTAGAAGAAAAAAAAAAGAAAAAAAAGGCTTCATCCTCTTTGTTCTTCTTGACCGAAAAATCATAGGAAGAAGAAAGGAGTTTTTTTGCTTCATGTTCGGTTGGTTGGTGTTTAGGAGGAGGTATGTTTGATGTTGTTCCATGAGATTCATGCATGTTTTTAGTTGTTAGAATGTGAAGCTCTGTAATGATACATGTGATGGTGGATTGATGACTCTTGGATTTTCTTTTTAGCATTTTTTTCTGAGTTAGACATTAAGTTCTTTGTGTAAACCATGACCAAAATTGAAATGGTATGGTGTCTTGATACATTCGGCCATGGTAGGAAGTAGAAGAGAAAAATGGTTGTTGCTCATGTTATTTGGATGAGAAATGGTAGTAAGGTGAAGTACAAATGTTAGTATTTGATTACTAATGCATATATGTGTATTAGCTGAGTTTTGAATTTGAAACAAAATGGTATGTAGTCAATACATGTAACCATATTTGTAGGAAGTATTAAGCATACATTGGCCTCAACATAGACATGCATATTCGGCCACATGAGATAGATTGGTGTTGCATGTATTCGGTTAAGGGCAAGCATATTGATGCTTTTATCTTGACTTAGATAATCGGCTCAAGGAGAATTTGTTAAGTGCTTAGTTAATTGATATTAGGTTAATGATGTGTGTATTCGGTCATAAAGGTGCACATGAGGAAATGTTTGATTAATTGTATTAAATTGCTCAATGTGATTAAAAATGCCTATGACCATTTTGTATTTGAGCTAAAGGTGGCCATATGACCTATCAAACTCCTTGTCATATTCGGCCATAAGCAAGCATAATGAGACTTTAATAAGTTAAATTTGTTTGAATTAGCTCAAGAGCTTAGAGGACCACAGTTGGATAAGGAAAAGGAAAAGTGATCGAATAGCCACCAAATCGTTCGACCACATCCGAGGTAAGTCTTTGAGTAATGGAGCTTAGATTATGATTCGATTAGATCATGTTTTAAGTAAATCAAAATCATGCTCTTGTATGTGGCCATTGAGCGAAATTGATAATGCTTGATAAGTGACTTGTGTTTGAATTCTAGTTATGAAATTGGAATATAGATGTGTCATGATTATTGATATGTGCGTGGATATTTGGATGATAACCGGCTAAGTCCTCAAGGCATTTGTGCTAGGGACTAATTCGGGCTAAGCCGAGGAAATTGTCGAGTTACTATATCCGGCTAAGTCCCAAGACATTTGTGCGAGTTACTATAACCGGTAAGTCCGAAGGCATTTGTGCAAGTTACTATAACCGGGCTAAGTCCCAAAGGCATTTGAGCGAGTAGCTATATCCGCTAAACCTCAAGGTACTTGGTTTGGGAATGAGTGATCTTGCTGTAATAATTTCAATTAATACGCTCATAAAATCCCAACGATGAGGTACGTTTCGTATATGCATTGGAGTAGTGATTCCGTTTAAATATTATTCGCTCAGTCGATTAAAGAGCTTCCGGCCTTTGGTTAAGTTGATCCCTTATGTATGAATATAAGGGTTGGAAATGTAAGTAGGACTGATTTTTGAGAATATGTGTATATGAAATTATCCGTTTAGTTATATGAATGCTATACTTGGTTGAGCCTAATTTCATTGCTCAAACTTACTAAGCATTAAATGCTTATTCATTACTTTGATTCTCTGTTTTATAGATTTTGGTTCGTCACCATCGGACTCGTGGATTGTCGAAGTCGAAGTCGTCCACACTATCAAAGCCCTTTGGTACTCTTTTATGTGAACTCTGATAATGGCATGTATAGGACTATCCTTTTGTTATTAGTCAAGTACTTTGGTGTTGTATATATTTGAATAGCCATGCGAAAATGGCTTATATATTTTGAGCATAGTGTTATAATCATTTTGTATGAATATAGTTATTGAGAGGTGTGGATATGCTTGGAAATGATTGGCCATTGGAATGGTTAATCATGATCATAATTTGTGCTATATATGTTAAAGGGCTAGTTGAATTATGGAAACTATGAAATAGGTAAAGTTTACCTTAAAAACAGATGCTGACAGCAGTAGTGGTACGGATTTAAAAAATCACTAAAAATAGTAGGAATGGAATTAAATAGTGAATAAATTATGTAATCGAACCTTGATGAATCTACTTTCATATGGAAGAAACAAAATGATAATATAAACAGTATTTTATGAGATGTATAAGTTTTCGTGAAACAGGGCCAGAGCGATTTCTGGATCCCCTGTTCCAACTTTGGAAATTCACTATAAACTAACCAGAGATAATTAGAAGTCATGCCTTATATGTACAGATTCCTTTTCGGGTCTAGTTTCTATAAAAACAAACGACATAAGTATTTAAGCTCTGTACAAGGAGATATCTAAGTCGTAATGCATGAAGGTCAGAGTAGTCGAACCCTGAATCAGGGGAGAATTTAACTAATAAACTGTACTAATTGGCTTGACTAAAAATTCTAGAAAATATTTGTAGATGGATATATGAGTCTAGTTTCAGGAAAAATTTACAAAACTGGTTTTCGAGTTTTGGAACTCAAGATATGATTTTTAAGGCGACAAAGGACGCAGCTTAGCCACTTATGCGAAATTTTTAAATGGACTGTGAAAGTAAATGAATTAAGTCTGTTAGCACCTCGTGTTCGACTCCGGCAACGGTCTCGGGTACAGGGTGTTACAATTAAATTGGTATCAGAGCTACGTTTTAGTCGATTCTAGGACTACCGTAATACGTTTGGGTCTAGCTATACATGCCATTATGTGATTATTTGATAGTGTGGTGATTTTTGACATTTGCAAATGTGTTTATTTATAGTAATGGATCCCGATCCCAACCGAGCGGTAGCTGATGATCTTGAGAGTGTAGCCTGCTCCCGCACAAGGGACAGCGCTGGCGGACTCTCAACCTATTGCTAGTAATCGGAACAATGAAGCTAGACAAGCTTTTTATAGCGTGATGAATGATTGGTTCAAGCAATACATTCGAACTAATACGGCTGTTCCACAACCCCCTTTCCCGACTAATGCATCCCCCGCACCTACAATACCTCTGGTAACTGACCAAATAAGGTCAAATAAGCCATCGATTGATGAATCCAAAATACGGCTATCAATTTAAAGCTACGGACAACGATGATGCCGAGCAAGCTGAATTTTGGTTGGACAACACTATCCGGTACCGATGAGTGCCTAAAGTGTACTATCTCCTTGCTACGTGATTACGCCTACTATTGGTGGAATACGTTGACTTCACAGCCCAGAGAGCAAGTAACTTGGGAGTTTTTCCAAACCGAAGTTTCAAAAATTATATCGGTCGAGATTCATGGATCAAAATGGAAGGAATTTCTTGAACTTAAACAAGGTTCCATGTCGGTTCTGGATTCGAACGAAAGTTTGTAAGGCTTAGCCAGATGCGCGAGAATGCATTTCTTCGAAGTCGTGATGTGTAAACGTTTCAAGGATGGATGAACGATGATATAAAGTCGTATGTTGGCATTTTAGAAATCGAGAATTTGTGGTACTTGTCGAGCGAGCTTGCAAAGTCAAGAGCTCGATGAAGGAGAAAAGGAAAGCTGATGTGGGAGCAAAGGAGTTTCAGAAGAGATCTTGGAAAAGCCCTTCCAATCCATCGAAGAAATTTAAAGATGATCTAGGCCGATCTGGAGACACTTTGGGCTTTTCTAGACGAGATCGCAACCGACCCAGTGAGTGCACGAGTCACTTCGGTCGCCAGTGTTGGAAATGATCGTCGAGATAGAACGGAGTGTTAGTATTGCGGTAAATGGCATTCGGGGAGTTGTAGATTCCATGACCGCTCCTGTTACAAGTGCGGATCAGTTGACCATTTTATTAAAGATTGCCCGAGGTTGTCTGAACAGAATGTAAATCAGAGTGGGAAACCGGGTGCTACCACTGCTCGAGGTAAACCATCTAGAAACACAGGAAATCCTAGTGGTGGTCAGAGAGGATCTAGAGATGCTACAACCAGATCTGAGGCTCGCGCTCCTGCTAGAGCTTATGCTATACGCGCACGCGAGGATGCTTCCTCGCCAGATGTTATTACCGGTACTTTTACTCTCTTTGATACTAATGTGATTGCTTTGATTGACCCTGGTTCTACTCATTCTTATATATGTGAAACCTTAGCATCCAAGGAAGACTTTACCTATTGAGTCTACTGAGTTCGTAATTCGGTGTCAAATCCTTGGGTCGTTACGTGCTTGTCGACAAAGTGTGGAAGAAATGTCCCTAGTAATTGAGGTTCTGTTTTCCGCGGACTTGATGCTTTTGCCATTTGATGAATTTGATGTTATCCTCGGTTTGGATTGGTTGACCGTGCATGATGCGGTTGTGAATTGCAAAAGCAAGACTATTGATTTGAGGTGCGCAAATAACAAGATAATCCGAGTTGAGTCTACGGACTTGAATGGGTTGCCAGCTGTAATATCATCGATGTTGGCTCAGAAATATGTAAGGAAGGGGTGTGAAGGATACCTTGCGTATGTACTTGATGACAAAGAGTTAAAAAAAAAGCCTGAATCTGTGCCTGTGGTTTGTAAATATCTAGATGTTTTTCTCGAAGAATTACCGGGTTTACCACCGCCTGGAGGTAGAGTTTGGTATTGAGCTTGTACCGGACTACACTTATTTCGATAGCTCCGTATCGTATGGCACCAACCGAGTTAAAAGAGTTGAAAGCTCGATTCAGGAATTGACGGATACATGTTTCGCTCGACCAAGTTTCTCACCTTGGGTGCACCAAAGATTGTTTGTGAAAAAGAAGGACGGAACCACGAGGTTGTGCATCGACTATCGTCACCGAATAAAGTGACAATAAAGAATAAATATCCGTTCGCGTATTGATGATTTGTTTGATCAACTAAAGGGAGCCTCGGTGTTTTAAAGATAGATTTGAGATCGGGTTATTGCCGATTCTTGAATTCGAGATTTGGATATACCCAAAACCGCTTTCGAGCGAGATACTACCACTCGAGTTCTTAGTGATGCCGTTTGGGCTCACTAATGCCCTGCGGTATTTATGGATTTGATGAATCGGATCTTGCACGAAATTTGGACCGGTTCGTAGTTGTGTTTATTGATGACATCTTGGTCTATTCAAGAGATGAGACCGAACATGCTGAGCACCTGAGATTAGTGTTGCAAATTTTACGGGATAAGCAGTTATATGCTAAGTTCAATAAGTGTGAGTTCTGGTTAAGAGAGGTTAGATTCTTGGGTCATGTGGTATCTGCATCGGGTATTCGAGTTGATCCGAGCAAAATTCCAGCCATACTTAACTGGAAGCCTCCGAGAAATATTACTGAGGTTCGGAGCTTTTTGGGACTAGCCGATTACTACAGACGGTTTGTAAAGGGTTTCTCGATGATAGCCACACCAATGACGAAGCTACTTCAAAAAGATGTTAATTTGAATGGACGGAAAAATGTCGAAAAAGTTTCGATCAATCGAAAACTTATTTGACCGAAGCTACAATTCTAGTGCAAACGAAATCGTGCAAGGAGTTTGTCATTTATAGTGATGCATCCCTACTTGGGTTGGGTTGCGTATTGATGCAAGAAGGTCGAGTTGTGGCCTATGCGTCGAGACAATTGAAGCCACACGAGAAAAATTATCCGACCCATGATCTCGAACTAGCTGCCATCGTGTTCGCCTTGAAAATATGGCGACATTATTTATTTGGTGAGAAGTGCCATGTATATTCGATCACAAAAGTCTCAAATATTTGATGACACAAAGAGACTTGAATCTGCGACAAAGACGTTGGCTCGAGTTGTTGAAAGATTATGAACTTGTCATTGACTATCACCCGGGAAAGGCTAATGTGGTTGCGGATGCTTTAAGTCGTAAATCACTATTTGCTTTACGAGCGATGAATGTACACTTGTCTGTTCTATCCGACAATGTGTTAGTAGCAAAATTAAAGGCCAAACCATTGTTGATTCATCAAATTCGTGAAGCTCAGAAGGTCGATGATGAATTGGTTGCAAAACGGGCTGAATGTTTTCCGAAAATGGAATCAGAGTTTCAAATTGATGATGACGATTGTTTGAGGTTCAGAAGTCGTTTGTGTGTTTCAAGAAATTCAGAACTCATTTCGATGATTCTGAACGAAGCTCATTGTAGCCGAATGTCTATTCACCCGGGGAGTACGAAAATGTACAACGATCTGAGACGTCAGTTTTGGTGGCATGGTATGAAACGAGACATCTCCGATTTTGTTTCGAAGTGTTTAATATGTCAGCAAGTGAAGGCGGAACATCAAGTACCTACGGGTTTACTCCAGCCGATCATGATACTTGAATGGAAATGGGATCGAGTCACGATGGATTTTGTGTCTGGGTTGCCATTATCGACTAGTAAGAAAGATGCGATTTGGGTTGTTGTTGATAGACTGACTAAGTCGGCTCACTTTATCCCCGTACGTACGGATTATTCACTAGATAAACTAGCTGAATTGTATGTTTCTCAGATTGTGAGATTACACAGGGTACCCATTTCTATTGTGTCGGATAGAGATCCGAGGTTCACCTCGCGATTTTGGAAGAAATTGCAAGAAGCTTTGGGTACCAAGTTGCATTTTAGCACCGCTTTTCATCCCCAAACCGATGGTCAATTTGAGCGAATAATTCAGATACTCGAGGATATGTTGAGATGCTACATCCTTGAGTTTAGTGTTTCATGGGAACGGTATCTACCTTTGATTGAGTTCGCTTACAACAATAGTTTTCAGTCAAGCATTAAGATGGCGCCTTACGAGGCTTTGTACGGTCGAAAATGCCGAACACCATTGTTTTGGACCGAGCTCGGTGAAAGTAAAATTTTGGAGTTGATTTGATTAAAGATCTTTGAGCGAAAGTAAAAATAATTCGTGAAAGTCTAAAGGCGACATCGATCGTCGTCGTCGACGCAGATTTGAAACGAAAAGACATTGAGTATCAGGTGGGAGATAATGTGTTTCTTAAAGTTTCACCTTGGAAAAAGATACTCAGATTTGGGCGTAAGGGAAAATTGAGTCCGAGGTTCATCGGCCCATATGAAATATCTGAACGAGTCGGTCCAGTTGCGTATAGATTGATTTTGCCCCCTGAACTTGAAAAGATTCACGACGTCTTTCATGTTTCGATGCTTCGACGTTATAGATCTGACCCATCGCACATAATTAATCCATCAGAGGTTGAAATTCAACCCGATATGAGTTATGAAGAAGAACCGATTCGTATCCTGGCTCGTGAAGTGAAAGAGTTACGAAACAAAAAGGTTCCTTTAGTAAAAGTGTTATGGCTCAAACACGGGATGGAAGAAGCTACTTGGGAACCCGAGAACTCTATGAAAGAACGATATCCAAACCTATTTACCGGTAAGATTTTCGAGGACGAAAATTTCTTAAGTGGGGGAGAGTTGTGACAGCCCTAAAGTGACCCTAGTCGGAAAGCAGTTTCGGGACCGCTAAACCGAGTCACCAAATTATTTAAATATGAAATTTATTGTCTAAAATATGTGAATATGAATGTGTGAAAGTTCAAAGCTTCGATTTAGTTAATTGCATGTGAATTTAGTTAATAGGACTTATGTGTGACACTTTTGAAATGTGATAGGTTAATCTATAAGGATCTATTAGTGCATGTAATCAAAAGGGTGGACTTGCATGTCAATTTCCCCCCTCCCTAATTAGTAGTGGCCGGCCATGAGCATGAGGGTGGACAAAATGTTATGGCTAAAACATGTCATAAACATGTTGGGTTAATGCTTTCTGTTAGGAATAATAAAATAAAGAACATGGGCAATAAAATATTAGTGTTAGTAGGAGGAGAAACAAAAAAAAAAATGTGTGTGGTTGTTCCCCCATTGTGCCGTAGCTAGAAGAAAAAAAAAAGAAAAAAAAGGCTTCATCCTCTTTGTTCTTCTTGACCGAAAAACCAAAGGAAGAAGAAAGGAGTTTTCTTGCTTCATGTTCGGTTGGTTGGTGTTTAGGAGGAGGTATGTTTGATGTTGTTCCATGAGATTCATGCATGTTTTTAGTTGTTAGCTTGAGTTCTACCTAGCCCATGGTTTAAATCTTTGCAATGTGATGAAGATGAGCTAAGTTTCGGCTAAGGTGGATTTGTGTTGATGTCATTTGCATGCTAAATGTGAAGCTCTGTAATGATACATGTGAAGGTGGATTGATGACTCTTGGATTTTCTTTTTAGCATTTTTTTCTGAGTTAGACATTAAGTTCTTTGTGTAAAGCATGACCAAAATTGAAATGGTATGGTGTCTTGATACATTCGGCCATGGTAGGAAGTAGAAGAGAAAAATGGTTGTTGCTCATGTTATTTGGACGAGAAATGGTAGTAAGGTGAAGTACAAATGTTAGTATTTGATTACTAATGCATATATGTGTATTAGCCGAGTTTTGAATTTGAAACAAAATGGTATGTAGTCAATACAAGTAACCATATTTGTAGGAAGTATTAAGCATACATTGGCCTCAACATAGACATGCATATTCGGCCACATGAGATAGATTGGTGTTGCATGTATTCGGTTAGGGGCAAGCATATTGATGCTTTTATCTTGACTTAGATAATCAGCTCAAGGAGAATTTGTTAAGTGCTTAGTTAATTGATATTAGGTTAATGATGTGTGTATTCGGTCATAAAAGTGCACATGAGGAAATGTTTGATTAATTGTATTAAATTGCTCAATGTGATTAAAAATGCCTATGACCATTTTGTATTTGAGCTAAAGGTGGCCATATGACCTATCAAACTCCTTGTTATATTCGGCCATAAGCAAGCATAATGAGACTTTAATAAGTTAAATTTGTTTGAATTATCTCAAGAGCTTAGAGGACCACAGTTGGATAAGGAAAAGGAAAAAGTGACCGAATAGCCGCCGAAATCGTTCGACCACATCCGAGGTAAGTCTTTGAGTAATGGAGCTTAGATTATGATTCGATTAGATCATGTTTTAAGTAAATCAAAATCATGCTCTTGTATGTGGCCATTGAGCCGAAATTGATAATGCTTGATAAGTGACTTGTGTTTGAATTCTAGTTATGAAATTGGAATATAGATGTGTCATGATTATTGATATGTGCGTGGATATTCGGATGATAACCGGGCTAAGTCCCGAAGGCATTTGTGCTAGTGACTAATTCCGGGCTAAGCCCGAAGGAAATTGTGCGAGTTACTATATCCTGCTAAGTCCCAAGGCATTTGTGCGAGTTACTATAACCGGTAAGTCTCAAGGCATTTGTGCAAGTTACTATAACCGGCTAAGTCCGAAGGCATTTGAGCGAGTAGCTATATCCGGCTAAACCCCGAGATGAGACCGAACATGCTGAGCACCTGATATTAGTGTTGCAAATTTTACGGGATAAGCAGTTATATGCTAAGTTCATAAGTGTGAGTTCGGTTAAGAGAGGTTAGCTTCTTGGGTCATGTGGTATCTGCACGGGTATTCGAGTTGATCCGAGCAAAATTTCAGCCATACTTAATCGGAAGCCTCCGAGAAATATTACGAGGTTCGAGCTTTTGGGACTAGCCAGGTTACTACTGACGGTTTGTAAAGGGTTTCTCGATGATAGCCACACCAATGACGGCTACTTCAAAAGATGTTAAGTTCAATGGACGGAAAAATGTCGAAAAGTTTCGATCAATCGAAAACTTATTTGACTGAAGCTCCAATTCTAGTGCAGCCCGAATCAGGCAAGGAGTTTGTCATTTATCGTGTTGCATCCCTACTTGGGTTGGGTTGCGTATTGATGCAAGAAGGTCGAGTTGTGGCCTATGCGTCGAGACAATTGAAGCCACACGAGAAAAATTATCCGACCCATGATCTCGAACTAGCTGCCATCATGTTCGCCTTGAAAATATGGCGACATTATTTATTTGGTGAGAAGTGCCATGTATATTCGATCACAAAAGTCTCAAATATTTGATGACACAAAGAGACTTGAATCTGCGACAAAGACGTTGGCTCGAGTTGTTGAAAGATTATGAACTTGTCATTGACTATCACCCGGGAAAGGCTAATGTGGTTGCGGATGCTTTAAGTCGTAAATCACTATTTGTTTCTGACGATGAATGTACACTTGTCTGTTCTATCCGACAATGTGTTAGTAGCAAAATTAAAGGCCAAACCATTGTTGATTCATCAAATTCGTGAAGCTCAGAAGGTCGATAATGAATGGAAATGGGATCGAGTCACGATGGATTTTGTGTCTGGGTTGCCATTATCGACAAGTAAGAAAGATGCGATTTGGGTTGTTGTTGATAGACTGACTAAGTCAGCGATTATTCACTGGATAAACTAGCTGAATTGTATGTTTCTCAGATTGTGAGATTACACGGGGTACCCATTTCTATTGTGTCGGATAGAGATCCGAGGTTCACCTTGCGATTTTGGCAGAAATTGCAAGAAGCTTTGGGTACCAAGTTGCATTTTAGCACCGCTTTTCATCCCCAAACCGATGGTCAATCCGAGCGAATAATTCAGATACTCGAGGATATGTTGAAATGCTGCATCCTTGAGTTTAGTGGTTCATGGGAATGGTATCTACCTTTGATTGAGTTCGCTTACACCAATAGTTTTCATCAAGGATTAAGATGGCGCCTTACGAGGCTTTGTACGGTCGAAAATGCCGAACACCATTGTTTTGGACCGAGCTCGGTGAAATTAAAATTTTCGGAGTTGATTTGATTAAAGATGCTGAGCAGAAAGTAAAAATAATTCGTGAAAGTCTGAAGGCAGCATCTGATTGTCAAAAGTCGTACGCGGATTTGAAACGAAAAGACATTGAGTATCAGGTGGGGGATAAAGTGTTTCTTAAAGTTTCACCTTGGAAAAAGATACTCAGATTTGGGCGTAAGGGCAAATTGAGTCCGAGGTTCATCGGGCCATATGAAATATCCGAACGAGTCGGTCCAGTTGCGTATAGATTGATTTTGCCCCCTGAACTTGAAAAGATTCACGATGTCTTTCATGTTTCGATGCTTTGACGTTATAGATCTGACCCATCGCACATAATTAATCCATCAGAGGTTGAAATTCAACCCGATATGAGTTATGAAGAAGAACCGATTCGTATCCTGGCTCGTGAAGTGAAAGAGTTACGAAACAAAAAGGTTCCTTTAGTAAAAGTGTTATGGCTCAAACACGGGATGGAAGAAGCTACTTTGGAACCCGAGAACTCTATGAAAGAACGATATCCAAACCTATTTACCGGTAAGATTTTCGGGGACGAAAATTTCTTAAATGGGGGAGAGTTGTGACAGCCCTAAAGTGACCCTAGTCGGAAAGCGGTTTCGGGACCGCTAAACCGAGTCACCAAATTATTTAAATATGAAATTTATTGTCTAAAATATGTGAATATGAATGTGTGAAAGTTTAAAGCTTCGATTTAGTTAATTGCATGTGAATTTAGTTAATAGGACTTATGTGTGACACTTTTGAAATGTTTTAAGTAAATCAAAATCATGCTCTTGTATGTGGCCATTGAGCCGAAATTGATAATGCTTGATAAGTGACTTGTGTTTGAATTCTAGTTATGAAATTGGAATATAGATGTGTCATGATTTATTGATATGTGCGTGGATATTCGGATGATAACCGGGCTAAGTCCCGAAGGCATTTGTGCTAGTGACTAATTCCGGGCTAAGCCCGAAGGAAATTGTGCGAGTTACTATATCCGGGCTAAGTCTCGAAGGCATTTGTGCGAGTTACTATAACCGGGGTAAGTCCCGAAGGCATTTGTGCAAGTTACTATAACCGGGCTAAGTCCCGAAGGCATTTGAGCGAGTAGCTATATCCGGCTAAACCTCAAGGTACTTGGTTTGGGAATGAGTGATCTTGCTGTAATAATTTCAATTAATACGCTCGTAAAATCCCAACGATGAGGTACGTTTCGTATATGCATTGGAGTAGTGATTTCGTTTAAATATTATTCGCTCAGTCGATTAAAGAGCTTCCGGCCTTTGGTTAAGTTGATCCCTTATGTATGAATATAAGGGTTGGAAATGTGAAGTAGGACTGATTTTTGAGAATATGTGTATATGAAATTATCCGTTTAGTTATATGAATGCTATAATTCGGTTGAGCCTAATTTCATTGCTCAAACTTACTAAGCATTAAATGCTTATTCCGTTTCTTTGATTCTCTGTTTTATAGATTTTGGTTCGTCAGCTATCGGACTCGGGATTGTCGAAGTCGAAGTCGTCCACACTATCAAAGCCCTTTGGTACTCTTTTATGTGAACTCTGATAATGGCATGTATAGGACTACCCTTTTGTTATTAGTCAAGTACTTTGGTGTTGTATATATTTGAATAGTCATGCGAAAATGGCTTATATATTTTGAGCATAGTGTTATAATCATTTTGTATGAATATAGTTATTGAGAGGTGTGGATATGCTTGGCAATGATTGGCCATTGGAATGGTTAATCATGATCATAATTTGTGCTATATATGTTAAAGGGCTAGTTGAATTATGGAAACTATGAAATAGGTAAAGTTTACCTTAAAAACAGATGCTGACAGCAGCAGTGGTGCGGATTTGAAAAATCACTAAAAATATTAGGAATGGAATTAAATAGTGAATAAATTATGTAATCGAACCTTGATGAATCTACTTTCATATGGAAGAAACAAAAAGATAATATGAATAGTATTTTATGAGATGTATAAGTTTTCGTGAAACAGGGCCAGAGCGATTTCTGGATCCCCTGTTCCGACTTTGGAAATTCACTTAAATTAACCAGAGATAATTAGAAGTCATGCCTTATATGTACAGATTCCTTTTCGAGTCTAGTTTCTATAGAAACAAACGGCATAAGTATTTAAACTCTGTACAAGGAGATATCTAAGTTGTAATGCATGAAGGTCAGAGTAGTTGAACCCTGAATCAGGGGAGAATTTAACTAATAAACTGTACTAATTGGATTGACTAAAAATTCTAGAAAAAAATTTGTAGATGGATATATGAGTCTAGTTTCAGGAAAAATTTACGAAACTGGTTTTTGAGTTTTGGAACTCAAGATATGATTTTTAAGGCGACAGTGACGCAGTTAGCCAGCTTGTCTGGAAATTTTTAAATGGACTGTGAAAGTAAATGAATTAAGTCTGTTAGCACCTCGTGTTCGACTCCGGCAACGGTCTCGGGTATGGGGTGTTACAGATCTAAAATAACAAAATTTTTTCAACTGTGGGAATTGAACCCAAGACCTCACACACACACCTAGAACACTTAACCACTGAAGCAAATACACATTTTTGTTATAATTTACAAAAACAGGAATAAATTACTCAGGGAGTTACATTATTGATATACTTATTTGATTTAAAATCATTGCACGCTTACATCTTTGTATTAAACTGAATGTTTTGCAGCGGACTTTCTTTAAAACGTTATATTTTGGCAAATCAAATTGTTTCTTGAAAACCGTTATTTCAGAAAAGTTGCCATTTTCAGAAAAATCGTTTTATTACGCTTAGAAAAGAAAAATAAAATCCAAAACCAAAAAAAGTCCCCAAAAATCCAGAGAGTCCCAAAATTACAAAACTCTCAATACCAAAAAAGTTTAAACTAATTTTAAAAGAATGAAATTTTAATAAATGTGGTCACCACTGAGCTTCCGTGGCATCGACCTGCCTAATTCTGAGGGTTACTTAAACAAAACAAATAAACAGAGAGTGAGTTTTCAAACTCAGTGTGTAATGCATAGAGTTGATCATGGGCCGGGCAGCCCGGCCCGGCCCGAAGGCCCGCCTGAAAAATGGGAGGGTTTGGGTAAAAATATAGGCCCGAAAAATGGGCTTAGGCAAAAAAATGAGGCCCGTTTAGAAAACGAGCTGGGCCTCGGGTAAGAGTTTTGTTTGAGCCAGCCTGCCTTGGCTGGCCCAATTATATATTATTATATTTTATTTTATTTTAATCATTTTAAATTTTAATATAACCATTTTTTATTATATTGTTAATTTGTGTATTGTTTTAAGAATTGTTTTAGTATTATTTTTATTTGTTTTAATATTTTTTTATGTTTTTAAATATATTTGATTTATTATATTTTTAAATTTTTTATTTAATGAAATAAGAAAAAATTAATATGGGTCGGGCCGGGCCGGGCTCGGGCTTAGTAATTTTATTTCGGGCCGGGCTTGGACAAATTTTTAGGCCCATATTTCAGGCCGGGCCTAGTAGACGGGCCTAAAATTTTGTCTGGGCCTGGCCCGGCCCATGATCACCTTTAATAATGCGTATATAAACAAAAATTTAAATTCAATCTTATGCAAAACAGATACAGATATAAACCTTTTATAGAATCAGAATTATACATATACAAATATGCAACATCCTACCCTTATCCTCTACACACCAACTCCGACCATCCCATCACACCACGTGGGGTATAAAACACCCACCCAGCCCTACACACCATATAAAAATGGGTCACCTCCAAGTCATTCTACATATTCACAAGTTTAAGAAGTTTAAAATTTCTTCACAAAAATATTTGAAGAAACTAAAGAAGTAGAAGAAATTCTGATGAATATCATATCAGTTCTAAAGAAAAATCGCCTCCTATCTAATTTAGTTGAGAGGAGGATGTCAACAGAAGAAAAGAATCAAAGGAGTTTTGTTTGTAAAGAAATTCAAAACTTGTACTTTCTTCGAAATTACAAATAAATTTGATGCAAAATTTTTAATTTTCAACTTGAAATTTGTATGTACAACATATATGGGAAAGAATCCATTTACATTATATAAAACTAGTGTATTTATAATACAAAAATATATAGTACATTATCAATAAGGTTTTTAAACTATGCGCGTGTGATTAAAACCAAAATAATAATAATAATAACAACCAAATCACTTAATTTTACTAACTTTTCCCTACAAGTCTTTAGTATGGAGACAAATCACTTTAATCGGTCTTTGGAGCTATTAACTGACTTTTCCACCATTGATTTGAAAATCTAACCCATCAATTCACTTTAAATGGAACGAGATCCACAAGTGTTTGGTGTTATATTTTTAAAATGTATTTAGATGATTGTTTATTAATTTTATTTGTTTATATTTAAATCAAATGTAATAAATTGTTGAATTTTGTAATATAGGGACAATATACTTCTTATTATAACAATATATGGACTATCTACATTTTTAACTTGCTACTTCTCTTTTTAATTTAATTTTTGTAACTCTTCACAATTTATTTTGAAAAACATTGAAAAACTAAATGATTAAATCAAGGCTTAACTTTTCACTAACCTTAGTTTATTTACTCTAACTTTTCACAATTTAATATACTCATTTCATGTTTCATACTAACAACTTTTCTTTTTGGTCAAAAGAAAAACAACTATACTTTCTTTAATCCCAAAGTTAAGGCTTTATGAATCAAAATAATATTATATTAACTATGATAGTTAGTTTTTAGTTAAGACTTTAAAAAGCTTCCACTAATGAGATATACTAAAGAAAAGAGTAACTTTCTTTTAGGATAACTAATTCGCAATTATGTATTTTAATCTATTAGTAAGTAATTAATTAAGTTAATGTCATGAGTGAATCGATATCATATATCAACTCAATTAGAAAAAGTCTTTAAATTATTTTTAAATTGTAACAAATATTATTATTAAGATGTTTTTCTTTTATATTTTTATAAAATATATTAAAAAAATTAGAATAATTTTAAGAGAAAAAATTCATACACGATGTAATTTAATCTAAAGGTATCAAAGTTTTGAAGCCTCAACTTTAACATTTCAACCAAAATTCCATTAGCATATAAATATTTTATAAATATAGATTTTATATAAAAAAGTTTATGTAAACTTCTTTTTAACCTGCATCACAAGTATACCATATTTAGAAATATTCATAGCTAGGCAGTCCACTTTGGGTCATTAGGTTTCATCTCAAGTTGGCCCAATTTAACCTATTTTACTATATAAAAAATATAAATATATGTTATATTGATAGTTATAAATTTCTATACTTAAATTTTAAATAAATTTATTGTTATTTCTTAAACATAAAACAAAGAAAACTTTCACCCAAATTATAAGTTTGTGGTTAGGCAGCCCACTTTGGGACAGGATTCAGCTTACGTTTTAAATCTTGGGCTTTAACAATAATAAAAAATATAAAAATAATATTCTATTAACAGTAAATTGAACCATTTATATGGGCTAATTTGAGTTAAGTGTGGTTTGAATCAAGCCTTAACTTTGACCAAACCCAACTAAAAACACCTCTAACCATAATCTAGTATTGTTTTTATGAATTGAATTTTAACTTGTAATTTTCAATTTTATTACAAAATTTCTTTGACTACGAAAACAAAAAAACATATTTGTAACCTCTCCAATCCAGTATAAACATTCAATCTAAATTCTAGAGATTACATCGGCCACAAAGATGGCCTAGCAGGGTTATCAGAGTTTTTGAAAACAGTCATCTTTAAAACATTTGTTTAATTTAGTAGAAAACTTAATTAATTTCCAAATTATATATTACTTGAAATCTTAATTACACTTTAAAAGTAGGAAGTGGTAACTGTTTATTTTTAATAAAAATCGGGTTAATGTATAATTGATTAATAACAATAATTCGAAAATATTAAAACTTAAATTAAATGTCATGCAAAATAAAACAAGCTTAAACCTAAATGTCATGCCACAGTTCAAAATAATTTACTGTAGTCTTCAAAAATAAAAAAATCATATAATGAACCTAATTTTTTTTAATTTAATAATGTGTCAAGACCTTACAGATGTCACGCCCGTGTCCTAACCTGGCAGGTTATCTGTAGGATGAAAATATAAGGGGGGTGAGCTATGACGCTTAGTGTGAGTTCATTCACAATAAATTCAATGCAAACGGTTGGTAAGACACATTAAAACAATCACAGTTAGATTACATTTCAGAATGTCGATTTTACAATTTAACCACCAATAGTATCATAGTATTCACAGCTGTAATTTTAGAATATCAAATTTCCACATCATTCACATCATTCACAATATTCACACATATATAAATATATCATAACAGAATTCCAGATTTGTATGCACATGATTCAAAAGATGCCATACAATTTCGGGTTTTAACACAATAAATCCTATCCTACTTTACATACCATAATGGGAGTTCCCTTAAACTCCCTTCTCCAACACACTGGGTTGTGGATAAACCACTACTGGTTCACAAATAATAACTGTCATTTGGTTGTGGACACACAGCAAGTCCCCACATTTGGATTCTAGCTTTGGTTGTAGGTTCGCAGCAAAAAAATCCTACAAATGAACCCTGCTTTTACCTGTAGATTATACAACAAACACCAGCAGTTGGAATCTGCCTTTGGCTGTGGATGCACTGTAACACTTCAATCCCGACCTAAACGCTATGGACGAATCTTGAAGAGTTACTTTAACTCGCTAGAAAACCCAAAATTTTACTTTGAAATCATGTGGTTAAACTAGTGTTCACTTTGATAAATCATTTTCCAGTTTTAGGAAAAATTCTTGTTAAAATTGTTACTTTATTACAATAAAACATTAAAATGATTGTATCATTTTGTAGTAGAATCTATTGAGCTATAAGGTTTTGAAAATCATGTTTAGTTTGCAACAAATCATTTTGCAAATAGAAATTTAATACTACTTAATTCGGAAAAGCACGTTAAAATGAAAACAAAGTCCAAAATAATTTACGGTTTTGAAAATCATGTTTAGTTTGCAACAAATCATTTTGCAAATAGAAATTTAATACTACTTAATTCAGAAAAGCACGTTAAAATGAAAACAAAGTCCAAAATAATTTACGGTTTAAAATTTTACAAAGACCAAATTAAACATAAAGTCCATTTAAACCAGTTTATCGAAAGTGTAACACTCCAAACTCGGCCTGGACGTTATGGCCGAATCTGGATGTGTTACGGAAAAAAAGTTTATAAAACGACTTCCTTGTTATTGGCAAATCATCATAACCATTATTACTTAGTACGTCCGATTTGTTTGGAAAACGTATTGATATACTTATTTGATTTAAAATCATTGCTCGCTTATGCCTTTCTATTAAGCCGAATATTTTTCAACGGAGTTTATTTAAAACGTCATATTTTGGCAAATCAAATTGCTTCTTGAAAACCGTTATTTTAGAAAAGTTGTCGTTTTCAAAAAAACCGTTCTATCAGTTGTTACGCTTAGAAAACCAAAGTAAAATCCAAAACCAAAAACAGTCCCAAAAAGTCCAGAGAGTCCTAAAATTACAAAACTCTCAATACCATAAAAGTTTAAACTAATTTTAAACAAATGTAATTTTACGAAAATGTGGTCACTACTAAGCTTTCTTCGCACCGACCTGCCTAAATTTGAAGGTTACTTGAACAGTGCAAACAAATGGAGAGTGAGTTTTGAAACTCAGTGTGTAACGCATATATAAACAAAAATTCAGAATCAATCTCATGCAGAACTGATACAAATGTAAACCTTTTAAAGAATCAGAATTATACAGATACAAATATGCAACATCTTACCCTCATCCTTTACACACCAACTTTGACCATCCCATCACACCACGTGGGGTATAAAACACCCATCTAGCCCTACATATCGTATAGTGTTTATACTACACTTTTCAGAATAATCGCAGCAGAGTTGCCATTATATAGGCGAGGTATCGCCTCACACAGGGCACTTCCTCCTCATAATACAAATCCCGCCCCATATCCAGATACAAACATAATAACAAGTAAAACAAATTAATAGATACTAGAGTTAAAATATCACGTGTGAGCGTATAAAAGATATTACACATGCTTATACATAATAGAACAAATCATACATACCATATTCCATAATACTTATATAAATGTTATTTACGTCAATTTCAATCTAACAAGGTAGTAGATTTCATGCTTCGAGGCTTATACCACACATGCCGACCCTACGGAAGGCCCATGGTTGATCGAGATGACATGTACCGCCCTAGGGGAAATAACTATAGACATCACATTTTATAGAAACAATTCCTGCTAATCCAAATTTTGCATTTCAAGCATAATTAGAGCATTATAAATCCTTAATTATTTCTAAAATGTTTATTCAAATATACACATGAAACAAAAATATAGAATGAAAATCAAGAAAATAATCATAAAAAGAATTCACCTGGTGCCATATACCTGATAGTTGCAAGAGTCATGGTTTGCTTCATTACATCACCTTCTCCCAACAATTTGGAAATACCAAAATCTCCCACAAGTGTAATCATGTCTTCATCCAGTAAAATATTGCTTGATTTTAAGTCATAGTGAATTATATGTGTTGGATGTCCGTTGTGGAGATGTTCTATAGCTGTCGCAACGTCTATCATTATGTCGACCCTTTGTATGATATCAAGGAAACAATTATTAGAATGTAACCATTTCTCAAGATTTACATTAGACATGTACTTAAGCACCAAGGCTTTGAAGTCTTAGAAGGAAACACTTAAGCAGCAAGTAATCACCTTCACAAGATTATGATGAACTATATTACGCATAGCATTACATTCAATGTCAAAATTCCTAAATGCTCACTCTGTTTGCAAATTGAAAACTTTTATTGCAACTTCCATTCCATCTGAAAGCCTCCCTTTATATACATATCCAAAACTCCCTGAACCAAGCATATTGCTTTCCTCAAATCCATTTGTTGCTTGTGAAAGTTCATCATGTGAAATCCTTAATTGGTAGAGTTGTACTCCTACTTTGGTATCTTCTTTACATAATAGTTAAGACTATTAGTACTACGACAATACTAATTGTTGGTAAACCATACCTTAAAGCATGCAATATAGCCATTTGGGAATTTTCACAGATGTCGTTTTTGCAAGGTGGGACTAGCAATCTAGGTGGACCAAAAAGTGCAGAATTCTTCATGAATGATGTGCTAGAAAAGTTTGAAAAACATCCTTCGGTGGGAATTTCCCCTTCAAGTCTATTGAAAGACACATTAAAGTAGTTTAGATGTAAAAGCTTTTCCAAAGATTTGGGAATGACTCTAGAGAGATTGTTATTGCATAAATTCAAGAATTTCAAACTAATCAAACCACCAAATGATTCAGGGATATGACCATGTAGTATATTATTTGATAAATCTAATGAAACCAAAGTTTGAAGACCCCCAAATATAGATAAGATATTGCCAGTGAGAAGATTCCTTGATAAATATTGGTTCGGTAGACTCCTGAAATTTCCAACATCAATACCATGTGAATTGTGAAAATGGTTTGATGATAAATCTATTTTTACGATATCTTTAAGATTCCACAAAGTTGAGGGTATTGTAGAACTCAATTTGTTGGAATCTAAGTAAAGATATCTTAAAGGAAAAATATTACCCAAACAAGAGGGTATGGATCCATGCAACTTATTCAACCCTAAATACATCTCGTATAGTCTCTCCAAACCACAGAGGCTTTCTAAGATAGGCACTCCTAATTTATTAGAGGAAAGACTTAGACCTTGGAGATTTCCCAGTCTTCCTATTGATGTTGGAATAAATCCACTTAATTTATTATAGCCAAGTTGTAAAAGCAATAGGTTGAAGGGAATATTGCCTTTAAGCTCACACTTATCGGCCAAAAAGTATTGAAGGGATTTTGAAAGGTTTCCGATATAAGTAGTAAGAACGCCACTCAATGGATTTCTTGAAACTTCTATTATTATCAAATGCTTGAAATTTGCCAAAGAATAAAGAAAGGTCCACTCATGATCAGTAGCAGATCCTGTGATCAAATTATTTTTGTGATTTGGAGCCTTTCGAGGTGTCTTAAGTTGCCAAGCGTTTTAGGGATTCGGCCAGAGAATAAGTCATCTTTCAAGTCTAGAATCTTAAGCATGGAAGCATTGGAGATAGAGTTGGGAGCATTGGTGATGGGTGGTAAATTACTTGTAAAAATGGCATGTTTTAGTATATGTATTTTGTACTCCGAACTATTCCTAGCTAAAGCCTTGCGTTGAAATCATCATTACTTTTCAAATATAAAATTGATTGAATATCAAATTTACAAAACATATTAAAATATTATAAAACTTGAAATAAAATAAAAATAAAAGTTTGGCATGAGAATGTGGCATCTAATAAATCTTAAAATGAAACTCACACTGAATAAGAAATTATGAATAATAATTAGTTATGATTTGGGAAACAAAAATATTAAATCATTCTGTATGAGTATTCAATTTAATGGTAAGCTTGCATGACTGAGCTTATTAAGATTGTTTTAAAGCAATTGGATGGTAAAATAGATTGGAGAATACCTGTAACGCCCCAAAAATTGGGCCTAGAAGAGTTGGGCTTTGAGTTTGGGATTCGGATAGAAGAAAACCGAATATTGAGAAGTTTTAAATATTACTAGTGTTTAAAATATATATATATATATTGATAAAATATTTATGTTATTACTAATATTTTAATTATTATGAAAATTATTATCATTATAATTATTAGATACAAATATATTTATAAAATTATTGTTGTTAATTTAGTGTTTAAATTAACATATTAGAAAATTTTATCGTATCTATTTTTATTGATTTATGGAAATTATAATTATTATTATTAGGAAAAATATATATATATTATCGTATTTGAAATTTTCATTATTATGGTTATTATTATTATTATTTTAGTTTTTAAATAAAATATGAATGGCTTATAGTATGGGAAAAGTCCGTGCTCTACCCATAGCTTTAGCGAAATTTTCAAATTTTGCCTCTTAAGAGAATCAAGAGACCTTATTAATAACTTGGGCTGAGTTTTAGCATAAAGAAGCACTGCCCATGGCTAAGCACGCTAGAAGGCCGTGGGAAGTGCACTGGTTCAAGGCACGCACAAGAAATTGGGTTTTTTTTAGTATGCAGGTTGCGGTTGGAATAGGCCTTAAAGGAAGTTGCGAATGAAGTTTGACACAAGGAGAGCCTGTGGCGTAGTGGAAAGCAACGTATGTGTGTGTTTAAGAGGTCGCAGGTTTGAGATGTACAGCAGGCAAAATTTCATTTTTGTTTCGCAAGTAACCGGAGCTTCAGCAGGTAAGGTTTATAAATTATTGTAACCATATATAAGTAAAGAGAGAAGCATGGTGTAGTGGCCAGCAGCACGAGCGAAGGCACAAGGGCAAACGGAGGTCTGGGGTTCGAGCCTCACCTCGCGCACGGAAGGCTTGGATTTTTGCTGCTCACGTGAGGGAGAGTCAGAGTTTGACCGAAACTCTCCTAGCCATGGCTTGAGTCGGTCAAGCGGTGGACTACAGCTGATGGTGCAAGGAAGTTGGATAGGATTTAAATTGGTGGGGGCTGAAATTTAGGAGAAAAGTATGGAATTTAAATTTGGGAAGGAATTTATGTCGAAATAAGATTTATGGAAGAGTACCAATTCGGCTATAGGTAATTAAATGCCGAAAAAACTCTTAAAATTTTGGTGTTAGTCTTGGGTATTTTTAAGTAACTAATAGATTTAGGTTGAGGCCATTCATATCTACGGTTATTTTTGAGATCGACCTTCATTGTTTCTCCTCTCTTCTCCCCTCTCTTGCATTCATATTTTCTTTTCTTCATAGCCGAACCCATACTCCTTTCTTTCTATCTTTTCCCTTATTTTCCTTTTTTCATTATTTCTCAAAAAGCTGAATCTTGCTATAGCCGAATCTCTATCCTTTTCCCTTTTTCTTTCAAAAGCCGAAAACCTTCATATCTGGGGTGTAGGAAGCCGAATCATTGGCTACTTGAACCTGTCTCTTCTGACTATGGTAGATCGAGATTAGAATCATAGATAAGAGCACTCTCTTGGGCAGAACAACGATTGCATTAGCGTGGACAAGGAGGCGTGCAGTGAAGGGTGTGAAGACTGATTCGGATTGGATCTCTAGATCTAATCCATATTTCGGCAAAAAGGCAACTCGTGAGTGGATCGCGCCAGCGTACCGTTACAAATCAGGTGTGTAAATGACACCCACTCATAGACTAGATCGGTAAAAGCCGAAAAGCCGAAAAGCCGGCATTTATGAACTTGCGAGCATGCGAGCGCTTGTGAGGTGGTTTGGTTGTTAATTTTGATAATCGCAAGCAGTATGATTGCAGAGTGCGAAATTTTGTGCACTTCAGTATATTTGGGCTTAATGGGCCGAAAACGGGTTAGTAGGCCAACGGGCCCAATTCTGTAAAAACGCTCGGTAAGTGCTTCTGTTAATGTGTTAATGGTTAGAATATGTATGTAAACTCTAGAATAGTAAATTTTATTAAACTACCCCTAAGTATGAAAATTACCGTTTTACCCCTAAGTGCTAAATGACCGTTATACCCCTAGGGTTAATTTTGACTGAAATACATGATATTCTGATTCTGTTTGTTATATGCCAGGACATGTATATCTGTTGCATGGGGTTGGGTTTTGTTATGGAGGAAGAACCCGTTCTGGTGGTTGTGCCACATATTCTGATATAAGCAGCTTTGCTGCGGATTATAGTTAGTGCCGCAATCGGTGCTAACACTGTAAGTGTAGAGATGGCGTGGGTGATTTTTTCCCCACAGGAAGTGTAGGGATGGACGGAGGCAAGTGCAGGGTTGGATGGGGTTATCATGCATTAATCATATGAGACTGTTTTATTATGGGCCAACTGTATTAAAATGGGCCCAACTGTGTCAATATGGGTAAGGCCCAATATATCTCGACTTGTAATAGGGCTACGGCCCAAACTGATACTGATATAGGCTAGGCCCAGTATGCTCTGATATTGTAATAGGGCTATGGCCCAGATTAATCTTGATATGGGCTAAGGCCCGCTTAACACGATTTGAATAGGGCTTAGGCCCAGTAAAGCTTGAACTGATTTGGGCTCTGGTTGGGATACTTTACACACTGAGTTTTCCAAACTCAACTGTAGCACCCCAAACCCGGCCTAGAAGTTATGGCCGGATCCGGCATGCCACATCAAAAACGTAAAAAAAAAAAATTTCCATTCTAAGTCTAGAAAATTGTACTTAATGTTCAAAAGATTAATTCATTAAGGGTTAAAGTGAATGGAAGCTGTGCACCAGGTAGGAAACCGGAAAAGAGGTGGTGAGTCTATCGGACTGCTTAAGTACCAAGCTCCCTTCGGATCCAATCCTAGACATGCATACTGCCATTGCCACACCTTAACGTCATGGATATTTCTAGGAAACCGATTTGATTAAGTCATTTTTAGGAAAAGTGATTAATTTTGGAAAATACTTTCATTGAGGAAGCTTTGCTTGTTGTCCTGTTATTTTGAAATCAACTGTTATTTTTGAAAACGCGCCCTAAAGCTATCTAATTTCAACAATTAAAATAAGTATTACCTATCTTAGTAATACATATTAAAAACCATCAAAAATAAATAAGCGGCCTTATTACATTTAAAAGCCCAAAACCTCAAACGTAATTAAAAGGATGTCCACTCACCGTAAGAAAATCAAACTTTCGAGCGGGTGGCCACTCCAATTCCTTCATAGCTCCAAGCCCACTATGGTTGGGGATTTCTGCGTGGATGAAAATAAAAGGGTGAGTTTGGGAAACTCAATGTGTAAGGAAAACCCATTCAAAGTCCAAGTCACTCAAGCCCATTGGGCCTAAGCCCATTCGGTAATAGTGGTACTGGGCTAGAGCCCTTTTCAGATTACAATAAACCGGGCCTTAGCCCTTATTCAGATAATGATGATGGCCCATAGGCCCATTTCAAAATACATGCAACATCAATAACATATGCAAGCCCATTTGGGTAACAAAGTGATATCTGCGCCAAAGCCCTTTTTCAGATTACAATAAACCGGGCCTTAGCCCTTATTCAGATAATGAGATGGCTCATAGGCCCATTTCAAAATACATGCAACATCAAGAAACATATGCAAGCCCATTTGGGAGACTACTCAACCCACCAACCACTACACTCCACCGCACCAGCCATACACTCCATGTGGGAATAGCTCAACCCATCCATTTAACACTCCACAGATTGCTGACCTTGCTGCTCATTATCGATAAATTGAGGCAAAGCCTCCAAGACGTGGACAAGCCACTTTCAAGACTTCCTCCGTCAATATCCCAGTCCCATGCATCGATAATAACAACATGGCATGCAAGAAATAACAACAATCAAACATGCATTTAGGTCAATTTAACCCTAGGGGTATTTCGGTAATTTATCTCCTAGGGTAAAACGTAAATTTTCCACTTTTAAAGGTATTTCAGTAATTTATCTATTTTAGGGTTTTTCATGCATATTCCTACCTTTCACGTACTAATGTAATCACTACCGAGGGTTCTTACTGAATTGGGCTGCTGGCCCATCATTCCAATTTTGGCCCATTAAGCCCAAAAATATCGAGGGCACAGAAATCATGCACTTTGCAATCCAAATTTTGCAGTTTACCAAAAATATTAATCGATTTACCTTATGAGCATTCGCACACTCGCAAATCTACAAAATACCGGTTTTCGGCATTTTGGCTTTTCGACTTTTGCCGGTCCAGACTAAGAAAGAGGGTGTTAGTTACACACCTGTTTGCAACGATATGCTGACGAGATCCACACACGAACCGCCTACAATTGGATTACTAACACGTTAATCTAACTATTCAAATACAAACTACGTATTAACCCCTTACAATATTCGGCCAACCACACCTATAGATCATAGTAAGCTTATAAGAAATCAATAAGCAACTCATTAACAAATTTTTGTCAATGTTTACCACATAATCATAATTTCACTGCAAGCTGTCTTCCTGAGCAATAGTCACTAAATTATTTATAACTGGAGCTACGAAACTCCAAATCAAGTGCCGTTAATTTTTATTGAAAATAGACTCATATATCTTCTATCCATAAAATTTTCAGAATTTTTTGTTCGGCCAATCAATACCAGATTTTTCTCAAAGTTTCGCATGTTTCACTGTTTGACTAATCTGACCACTCTTCATTATGGATCAAATTTCTCATTGTACAGAATTCAAAACATGTTCTTGTTTATTTCATTAGAAACTAGACTCAATAAGCTTTAATTACATAATTTATTCAGCTTCTAATTCATCTCCCACAATTTATGGTGATTTTCCAAAGTCACGTTACTGCTGCTGTCCCAAGCAGATTTATTACCAAATCACTCTTTCACACCTAACTTGCATGCATGTTATTTAAACATGTATATCACCAATCAATCATCACATATCTATGATTTTACTTAAGTATAATCTCCATTTCATCATTTTAAAGCACAACATGTTAGCCGATTTTTCCCTTTAGCATCTAAGGCACATGCATGTTCATTTGTTTGGCTCAACTTCACCTATCTTCCATTTTTCATCAAAAGAACATGAAACAACAACCATTTCCTTCATTTTAATTCATGACTAAATGCTCACAACACAACTAAAAATCAAAAAATACTTCAAGAGTTAAGGTAGAATCAAGAAGAACTCATGAGTCATGAACCTCAAAATAGAAGCAAGGTACCAAGAACTTACCTTCAATTTTCCTCCTCCTAATGACCAAATACTCAAGAGCTTTCTCCTCTCCTTTCTCTTCTCTAACTTTCAGCTATGATGAACAAAGATGGACAAAACTTTGTTCTTTTCACCCCTTTTTCTTTTAATAAAACTTCATATTTCATCCATTTAATTCTTTAATACAAAAGACATGGAATTCTTATCATGAAACATTTACCTAACCCATTATCATGAAACATTTACCTAACCCATTATCATGGAACATTTACCTAACCTATTATCATTGAACATTTACCTAACCTATTATCAATTTGTATCAATTTGTACCATAAATTATGGATATCAAGTGCACATTTTGTCTACAACAACATGATAGTTGGCCACTTCATGTAAAATGGGAGGTTTATCATGCAAATCCTCCTATTTTGCACTCCTATTTATTTGGCCACTTCAATTTAGCCTATAGCATTTTCAAACATTTTCACATAGGTCCTATTTCATAATTTCACTCACAAATGACAAAATCAAAGCATGAAATTTTGTCAACATTCACTGAAATTCGAAAATTGGGCGTTACATCAACCCCTTTTTCCCATCTTTGCAGTGAGCCTTAGATCGATGGACCTGAGTCAAGGGATTCAGAGTGGCCACGAAGATTAAGTTTTGTTTTCTTTAAAATAAGTTTCGCATTTATTATTTTGATTATTTTTATTCTGGTTAAAGTTGTAATAAGGCCGTTCTTTTTATTATTTTTAATATTTTGGGTTATTAAATTGGTTAGCTCTAGGGCGTGTTTTATAAAAGTTACTTATTTTTAAAATATCACGATAACCGAGCAAAGCTTCCGCAACGTAAATGTTTTCAAAGGAAATAAATATTTTAAATAGACTTAAACTTAATTTGTTGTTCGTGGACAAGTAATAAGCTTAAAGT
The DNA here is from genome assembly GCF_025698485.1 of Gossypium arboreum. Taxonomy (NCBI): domain Eukaryota; kingdom Viridiplantae; phylum Streptophyta; class Magnoliopsida; order Malvales; family Malvaceae; genus Gossypium; species Gossypium arboreum. The sequence goes on from NC_069074.1 coordinate 83,604,292, forward strand.
GTGGCAATGGATGTATGCATGTCTAGGATTGGATCATGGAAGAGCTAGGTACTTAAGCAGTCTAATTGACTCACCTCCTCTTTTCTTGAATCCTACCTGGTGCGTAGTATCCATTCACTTTAAGCCATGACAAAGAAGGTTTGATTTTTTTTCGATACTTAACTGTTTTTTTAAAATAACATGTTTCTGCCACTACAAAGGTTTACAAGTTTTCAAAGTTTCCCATAAGATTTTACAAGGTTGTTAACAATGCTTTGATTATTACAATTAATCACGTTTTGGAAAAAAAAATATGGCTAAGGTTTTATTCAAGTTTAAACGGTAAAAGTTTCTAAACATCAAGAAGGGTTTTCAATGAAAACATAGTTTTCGAAAAACACATCAATATGACACGCCAGATTCGGTCGTAACGTCTGGGCCGGGTTTGGGGTGTTACAATACCAAAAATATATATATATATATATATATAAATTTCCAAAAATGATAGTAATGTATGTCGAAACCATTTTTTTATTTGAAAGAAAAAAACCAGAATAGACTTTTTTAAAACTGAATGTGGAGTCGCCACCAATCTCTTTGTTTAGGTGTGATTGGGCCACCTACTAAAATGTTTTATTCCATTAAAACAATTTTGGTTCACGTAAAATCAAGAATGGATTCGGGAGTCAGTTACGCATGAGGAAGGGTTAGCACCCTCATTACGCCCAAAAATTGGTACCAAATTGATTTGATGCTATCCTTATATCAAAAGGTTTTAAAGAAAAGATTTTTCGAAGTATGATTCTTTTTAAAATGTTTGAATAGTTCAAATTAGCGGTCACAATTCTCTCGTTTCAAATATATGCAGTATCATATCCAGCACGATTGGACACGATCCTTTATACCTTCAAAAATACGATTGATTCTTGACCCTCGAAAACTCGTACATTAAAATTATAAAAGGATATCCAAATATTTAGTTCACCGAAAAATCATACCTAGCACAGTAGGGCACGATTTCTCGAATTCCCAAATATTGAATATTGCCTTATTTCAAAATTTTTGACTAATTAAGGAAAATTGGAAATTAACTCAAAACACGTTTATTTGTTTTAAAATAGATGGAATGCTTAATTTATTATAATGAAACATTTGTATAGAAAAGGATTAATAAACATGAAATAATAGGCACACATATAGTACAATAAACCACAATTAATAAATTCAACAATTATGTATAACTATTCTAAGTAAAATGTAGCGATTCTTAATCATAGATGGAGAACAATTAATATAATGAATAAAACAATGACTAAATGATATACCTCAACAATAAATATGGCACAATATAAAACAACTCACAAAATATTTACAAAATAAAATGAAAATTTGAAGTGGTATAAGACATTTTCAAAGTAATGATGAATTAATAAACGCACAATATATATTAGTTGACAAATTTATGACTAATATTAGTTGACAAATTTACATAAAAACTAAAGGTATATATTTATTGAAGTAAATTATAGAATATAGGTTTGAACCAAATTATATGCAAAATATTTTAAACACAAATTTATTTACAAATTGACAATGTACATGATAACTTAAATAATATATAAAATATGAAAGAATAATAAAAATACATGATAAAATATACCACACATAATAGATTTACAAAACATATGTATAAATAGATATAGGAATAATTATTTATAAAAATAGTATGAAATTGATAATGCATATAAAATTAAGTTAGTCTATAAATCGTATAAAAATAATTATGTATACAAAAAACTATATGTACGAAATGCATGAATTTAATGATATTTTGAATCAAACATATGTTCCGATATATGTATATATGTGTAAAAAGAATTTTGAAATAAGCAATATATAAAATAATTTTACATGAAACAAATTAATTTTGATTAATGATACACATTGATGATATATGCACAAAATAATAAGATATGGAAGTACGAAAAATAAGTAAATTGTACAATTTAAAATATGGTCCTTAAAAGAAATATATTATACATATAGATAACTTTAAAGGAAAATAATACATAGAAAAATATTTACATAAAGTTATATGAAATCAATAACATGTACTATAGTAAAAATAATTTAATATGGGTAATGTACATGTGAAGAAATTTTAGAAATAATTGTATGTCAAAATAACATTGAATTAAAATATGAATTATAAGATTAACTTAATTTTATCATTAATTATATATGTAATAAATTTAAAAACACAATTAAACACAAATTTATTAAAAACTATATGTATAAAAATAACATGGCTTTAATAATGCATGTAGGTTAAATATTAGTACTAAATATATGCTTAATAACAACTTAAATGACACATAAAATAGATGAATTTCTCAAAAAATATAAACATTAAAATAGATGAATAAATTCAAAAGAAATTATGAAATAACATAAAATTAATAGCATACATAAACTAAAATGAATTTTATTACAAAAAATATACCAATTATTAAAATGATAGAATAAACGAGAAAAGATTATAATAATGTTTTTTAAAACAACATTCAATTATCAAAGCAACGCAAAATATCACAACCAATAATCAAGCATGTAAAAGAAAATGTATGTGCAGTAAATAAAAAAAAAGATAAAAACTTAATTTAAACAAAATTGAAACAAGAAGAACAATTTACAAACAAAATAATTGCAAAATAGGATCAATGTGCCATGTGCACAAATGTGCGAGAACTGGAATTGAAAATATCCCGAGCCCAAAACGCTGCACTGAATCGCGGACCAAAGTGAAAAGGTGCACAAATTATAGAGCCAAATTTTTAAAAAAACAAGGTAAGCAAGTAGGGTGAAATTGAAGGCTTCGCACGAAGGGAAGGATCTAACGCTGAAATTTCCCATTTCGTATGAAAATGCACAGACCCGGCCTACTAAACGAGTTAACGCGCGGACCTTCCTTATTATAAATGGTGCTGTTTTATTAATAGGTTGTTTAAAACCTTTCTTTCCCTATTTCCTCTTCCAAACGCAGCCAACATTTTAATCTGAATTCACAGCCCTGAAATCAAATTGTTAGGGTTCATTCCAGCAACCGCCGGACCATCATTTCATTTGGTGGTCAACAATACACGAGCAGCGACTAGATTCCACCGACGAAGGCACCGCTCAAGGAAATCTGGTGAGCTATTTTATTTTCTTTTTAAAAAAAAAACTCTTAGATCTAATATCATTCATTCAAGAAAAATGAAGCCAAAGATGAAAACAAACACATTTAATACCATCCGACCCTCGCCCGTATCTCAGTATTTCAGAGATATTTGGGATTTCATTGGCGACGTTTCAAGGATTGATGGATGACACTTTTGGATACTCCTTCCAACTTCGATCTCAACGAAGTGAACAGAGGTCAATGGCCGATTTGCAAGTAAGACTTGCCTTTCCCTCCTCTTTGTTTTAAAATGCAGAATGATGAAAATAATAGCAGGAAAATAGATAAAAATAATAGAAAAATTAAAAAAAGATAAAGGTCATCTTTCCAGAAATTCTTTTCGAAATTTTCTATGTTCAATATGCGTATATTGTATGTGTGTGTGCGTACTGTGTGTGTAAGATTACAGAGATGAAATCGACGGCTTTTTATAGCCAGATATTTTTAGAATAAATAAAAATAAAAATTACATTTATTTGCTGTATTCTGTTAGTGATTCTTCTGGTGTATTCTTGTGCAGACTCAGCCGTACGAAGAAGCGGGGAGACGTGCGAAGGAGGCCATGCGAGGAGCCGCTCGTTGGAGCCCAACTCTCTGGTATATTCCAGAAGCTTCTGGTGCTCTCGACCGCTAAACATCTTTTTGGGTTCCGAATTTCAGCTAGGTTTAGGATATGGGTTTATGAATTTGGGTTAAAATTGTATTTGGGCTGGTATAAGTTCTTTATTTGGGCCTAAAAATTTGTAAAAGGACATTGATGATGGACTTTTATTGGTTTTCTTTGTTGGTTTTTCTCTAACGAGCTGGGGCGAAATGGGCCAATTACAATGTAATTTTAAAAATAAAATAGAAAAAAAGGAAAAATCAGAAAAACTTGAACAGAATCAACAAACCGTGGAGAAAGTTAGTTGTGAACTGATAAAATCAATTAGAAAATTGTTTCGGGCTTTCGTCTTAATTAAATAAAATAAAGTAAATTAAGAACACTAAATAAATACAATTATTTATCATGATGTTGTCAATTCCTATGTTGATGTCAAGTTAATTTATAATATCATATCAATCAACAATATTATTAATATATGCAATTTATGGAGATAATGTATAAAAAATTTAAAATAAAATTTTGGTTAAGTCATAAATTTAAGGTTTTATGTATTGATGTGGGTTCAAATCTCATTGTGGAGTATGGCTTGCATTTCGGTCAAATTAAGACACAAACAAAGAGCAACATCGTGATGAGGAATCATGCGATGTCACGACGACGAAACATGGGAGATGTAGAAATGACGTCATGGCAACGCGATAGGGGACGTCATGACGTGGCGACTTGCCATGCAATTTCTTGGTTTTCTTCTTCCAGTCAAATTTTGATTATTTGTCCTAGTCAAACTCTAATGAGTGTAGATTATTTTATGATTAATTGAGTTATGAATTTAGCATATAAATAGACCCCTTACTACCCTAGAAAGATTAACCCATAACACATTTAAGTATTAACTTTTACAAGATTTTAGAGAATTTTGTATTTAAGTTTAGAGGTTTCTTATTTTTGGGTTGCGGGGTTTAGTTTTTATCTCCTCTTTATACTCTTCGATTTTTCCAATTTAGTGAAATTATTTTTGCCCGTGGTTTTTTATCCTCTTCGGAGGGATTTTTCTACATAAAATTTGTGTTCGATCTTTTCAATTTCTTCATTATTTTTCTTGTTTGTTGCTTACACTGGTTTATCCCCAGCACTCGTCATAAGCTTTTTTTTTAAATACTAAAGTACCATCAAATAATATAACTTATTTTAAATACGAAAGGATATTTTGTAGTTTCTCTAACCAAGTCGGTGCCTAGTTGATTCGTGACACCAACTCAATTAGAAACTTAAATAATAGTATAAATATTCTCATTCATAAAAAAAAAGTAAAAAATATATTACTTTAACTTCAAATAGCAAATTTTAATTGTTTATATAACAAATAATTTTATAATTGATGTATAAATTTTATAAATAATATATTTATTTATATTAGGTGAAATTTTATAAATTTTGATGTTGACACATATCATTAGACAAATTGCCTGATAGGCTATTGTTGGAGAGAATAATAGTCTTCAGAGAAGAAATGTTGAAGATAGAAGTCGGACTTTGACTTGTAAGGCCTTTAATTGCTTGAATATTAAGCATTTCCAAAGCAAGAAGATTACCAATTTCCTCGAGAATTTAGCAAGCATATTAGAAAAATCAATGTGTTTAACTACCTATTTTTTTAGTGTAAGTGAAAGAGGTTTTCTTTTCTGTTCTACAGTAATTAGAGATGTTAGATTTTATTATATTTAAGCATATTTTTTCATCAAATTAATTATTTTGCCTCGAATGAAATAAAAAGTTCTTCCATTTTTATCTATTACAAATTAATTTCTTTTATTAAAAATATTTTAAACTAAAGAAACCAAGGAAATTCAGTACCTTCTAAATTATTCAACCCCAAATATAATTCTTTGAGTGGTGTCAGATTTTCAATACTTCTTGGAATGATCCCTATAAATTGATTATCAGACAATGACAAAATTTTAAGGTTGTTGCATTTGATAAAATAGTTGAGTTGATAAAATAAAAAAAGCCAAGAAAATAAAAAATGTAGGAAAAGGGAAATTGAGTTGATAAAATAGTTGGATGATGAAGAAAAGCCCAGAGAGCATGCTTTAATATGTTTCAACCCTCACACACTTGATAAACTTGATAAATTCAAGACTACCCTAAAAATAAAAAAGGAAAGCAAAGTTTCGAAGAAATTTCAAAATAAATGTCAAGTCTTTTTCTTTTAAAAATACGTACAAAGAAGCGATTTTTCAAAATGCTCCTAAATTGTCTTCACATTACTTCACATAATCCATTTATAAAAACTTAAAAATATATTTTATTGATTCCTATATATTCTTTTATTTTCAGAATAATAAATTGTTTAAAATATGTTATTAGACCCTGTAATATGAAAGTTCAAAAGATCCAATCATCCTATTTTTCTAATTAAAAAATTCTAGTCCAATCATTTTCTTTGTTGATAATTCCATTAAATTTTGTCAACTTCATAGGTTTTTTATTATCATTCATATGCAACATTATATGTAGGCAGTCTCCTCAGCATATATCCAAGTTTACAGATTTTAATAGAAAATGCTTACAATCCTAATGGTAGGACTAAGATTTTTAAACTAGAAAAGTAAGAAGACTTAATTTTAACTTTTTAAGTATAAGGATTCAATTTTAAATGTTGTCAAAGTACAACCACTAACAAAATATTTTGATCTAATAAATGTAAAAACTTTTAAACAACATAAGGTTGAAGTAATCTATTTGTCCTTATACTTTGATAAAATTTAAGATTTAGTCCTTATACTTAAAATGTTAGAAATTAAGTCTTGTTGTTTTTATTTAAAAATCTTAATCCTATTATTAATATTTTTGTCAAAATTAGGTTTCCTTATATGTCGTGGTAGTTGACAAATTCTGACAAAAAAAATCAAAGATGATAATAATTGAATTAAAAATTTTAGATTGAAAAATAAGGGATTGAATTTATAACTTTTAAAGTATAAAGAATAAATTTATAGAAATACAAGAACTAACATATTTTAACCAGAGAAAATATGAGTGATTAGTAATGAATCTCAAATTTAATAGAAATAAAAGAGACTAACAACATATTTATAACCTTGAAATCTCTTTCTATCATCCTTTTTCTACGTAGAATTCGAATGCAAATTAATTAGCATCTAAAGTGTCAATTAATGAAACCTTCAAAAGAAAATGTGAAAGTGATTTATCAAACAATAATATTCTAACTTATAATATATTTAGTGATTTATCAATATTAGCATCTGGATCACATTGCATTTAAGATGGGTCTTTAGGGTTATACTTTAGTTATTGAGAACATTTTCCACAAGTTGCCATCATTATTTGTGAGTGATTTGTGGGGTAAGAGGTTGAACACTTCTGGATCACATTGCATTTAAGACGGGTCTTTGGAGTTATATGATAATTTAACATAGACCGACCTTTCTATAATTAGTCCTTGCTTTACTTTGGGTGGATTCGTCCAACTAGTCCAACAATTATTGTACAATCACAATTACTCTTTTTAAATGAGACAAACATTTCAAAATTGCCATCACTATTTGTGAGTGATTTGGGGGTAAGAAGTTTAACATTTGTGGATGGCTTATAGATTTGTGATTATACTTTTTTGAGTACTGACTCAGTTTTCCACAATTGTGGGTCTCTATTTGAGCAAAACAATTTCAACATTTCTTCATCTCGTTTAATCCAAATGCATTTAGGATTTTCTTATATCATTTTAATCTTATTAATTGTTTCAAAAACGATAATAATAATAAAAAAACGTCGACATTGAATTTGCTGTTTCACATTCAATTTTTGAACAAGTAGAATTTTCTAACTTATTTTCCATCAACTTCACTTCAATTATTTACTTATTTTTTCTATAAATTGGGTTGAAGTGTGTGAAAAACCTTTATTTGAGCACTTCTGTAAAGGTTAAACTCTTATTTGATCATTTTGAAAGATTTGATTCTTATGTAAGTGTTGCGCGGAAGCGTGTGAAAGAGTAAAATTATTGTACTAAAAAAACACACTAAGTTCAATTCCCAGGAAAGAGAGGTGGATCACGAGGATCACTTAAGTACCAAGTCTTTCCTAGCCAGAATATCCCTCTATCGTAATTTAATAGCATAATAAATCACTGCAATCACATTCACAAAATATGAACAATAAATAGTAAAGAACACCAGAATTTTAATGAGGTTCGACAAATCTTGCCTACGTCCTCGGGCACTACCAAATATATTTCACTCCAAAATACAAGTGAAACTTTACAAATAGGGAGAGAGAACAATGCCTTAAGTAGAGAATGGAAAATGTGGGATGATGAGAATGAGCAATGGTTGGCCTATTTATAGTTGAGGTTCAAGGGCCACCTTGCAAAGTCCCTATTCACTTAGGGACCAAAAATTGCTATTATCCCATGCCCAACACTAAATAAATATTTGGTGCCCATAACTTTGACCTTTCCAAGGTATGGGTAGGTATGGGAAAGGTATGGGCAAGGTGTGGGGTATATTCTAATAATCTCCACCTTGAAGATTTGATTAGGATAATCTTATCTTCACACAATTCTTTCTGCCTTTGACAACAATACTTGATAGTGCCTTCTTCAACTGTTAAACTTGCAGGATATTGATCAAGTTCAAACAATGTTTGAACTTGGTTGCTGTTACTACCTTGGTCATCATATCTGCGGGATTATCTGCAGTCTTGATCTTCTGAAGAAAAATTTTCCCTTCTTCAATAATTTCCCGCACAAAATGGAATTGTACGTCGATATGCTTTGTACATGCATGATAGACTTGATTCTTTGCTAAATGAGTAGCACTTTGACTATCACAATACACGTTAATATGCTCCTGAACCAACCCCAAGGTTTTAGCCATACCTTGTAACCAAATAGCCTCCTTTACTGACCTCTGTTACAGCCATGTACTCGGCTCGTGGTTGACAATGCAATCAGAGATGTAATGTAGACTTCCAACTTATTGGTCCTCCAAAAAGTGTAAACACATAACCGTGGTTGATCTTCGCTTGTCCAAATCACCGCATAGTCAGGATCAACGTACCCAATAACACCTTTACCAAGTGTATTATCCTGCTTGAACAGTAATCCAACATCTACGGTCTTCTGAATATACCGTAGAATCCATTTCACAGCTTGCCAATGTCCTTTTCCAAGATTATGCATATACCTGCTCACTATACTAACTGCCTGTGAAATGTCGGGTCTTGTACACATCATTGCATACATCAAGCTACCCACTGCATTAGAATACGGAACTTGCAACATGTATTCTCGTTCCGTATTCGTCGAAGGAGATAGTTGTGCAAAAAGCTTGAAATGAGAAGCCAACGGAGTACTTACAGGTTTTGTCTGCTCGTTCATGCCAAACGGCTGTAGTACCTTCTTCAAATACTGCTTCTGAGACAAGCTAACTCTATCATGAGCTCTATCTCTCCATATTTCCATGCCGAGAATCTTTTTAGCTTCTCCTAGATCTTTCATCTCAAACTCGAGATTGAGTTGAGTCTTCAATCTTTCAATCTCAACTTTGCTCTTAGATGCTATTAGCATACCATCAACATATAAGAGCAAGTATATGAAAGTTCCTTCTTGTAGCTTCTAAAAATACACGCAATGATCAAATTTACTTCTTGTGTACCTTTGCCCTTTCATGAACTGATCAAATCACTTGTACCACTGCCTCGGAGATTGCTTCAATCTATAAAGCGATTTTGTCAGTTTGCAAACCCAATTTTCTTTTCCAGCAACCTTGAATCCATCTGGCTGAGTCATATAGATTTCCTCTTCCAAATCACCGTGTAAAAACGCAATCTTCACATCAAGCTGAACTAGTTCAAGATCATATTGTGCAACCAAGGCTAGCAAAATCCGAATAGACGAATGCTTCACAACTGGAGAAAACACTTCATTGTAGTCTATTCTTTCTTTCTGAGCGTAACCCTTTGCTACCAATCTAGCCTTGTATCGAATTTCATTTTTATCAGGAAATTCTTCCATCTTTGCATATACCAATTTGCATCCAATTGCCTTCTTTCCCTTGGGTAGTGTCACCAACTCCCAGGTCCTATTTTTATGAAGAGACTGCATTTCTTCATTCATTGCTTGCTTCCACTTTACACCATCAGGGTTACTTATTGCTTCTGTGTAAGTAGAAGGAACATCATCATCTGCAATTGGAAGTGCATAGGCCACTATATCATCAAAGCGAGCAGGATTACGTATCTTTCTTCTTAGCCTCCTATATGCAATTGAATCTTGTTGCTGTAGAGGTTCTTGGGTAGGAACCTCTTCATCATTTGTCCCTCCAATATTAGCTGGATCATCGTTAACCTTTTCAAGCTCCACCTGCTGCAAAGTACTACTGGTTTTGTCATCCTTTTGTGAATCCTTGTACTTTAACATGGTTGATTCATCAAAAGTCACATCTCTACTGAAAACAATCTCCCTTGTATCAGGACACCAGAGACGATATCCTTTTACTCCAACAATTATACCCAAGAATAATGCTTTCTTTGCTCTTGGGTCTAACTTAGATTCTTTTACATGATAATATGCAGTGGAACCAAATACATGTAAAGAATCATAATCAGTAGCAGATTTACCAGTCCACATCTCCATAGGAGTTTTTCCATTTATTGCAGCTGATGGCAAACGGTTAATTAGATGGCACGCATATATAATCGCCTCAAATTTAAAATTCCTTGCCCAATCCAAAGATTGGACAACATACATCGAACTTTCTCCAGTATAGTTCGATTCATGCGTTCTGCCACCCCATTCTGCTGTGGTGTATCTCGAACAGTGAAGTGTCGCACAATGCCCTCATCTTGGCATACTTGTAGAAATGGATCGTTTTTGTACTTAGTACCATTATCTGATCGAAGTCGTTTGACCTTTCGACCACCGAGTCTCCACCATCTTCTTTCATTTCGTAAATGCATCCAAAACTTCACTTTTCTTTTCATTAGATACACCCATACTTTTCTTGAATAATCATCAACAAAAGTAACAAAATAAAGCATACCTCCCAAAGAAGCCACTTTGGTAGGTCCTCACACATCATCGTGAACGTAGTCCGAATTCCTTTCAGATTGTGAATTGCTAGACCAAATTTTACCCTCTTCTGCTTGCCCAAAACACAATGTTCACAGAATTCCATTTTGCAAGAATTTGCACCTTTCAACAAGCCTTGCTTCACCAATGTCTGCAAAGCTTTTTCACCAGCATGTCCCAATCGCATATGCCATAATCTGGTAGCCTCTGAATCTACATCTTTTGTAGAAACTGTTGATGTTGATCCCATAACTGTACTTCCGTTTAAAAAGTACAAGTTAGTTTTTCTTGTGCCTTTCATCACCGTCAGTTGCCCAGCTACTACTTTTAGTAATCCATCTCTCAAAGTGATTGTGAGCCCTTTAGATTCTAGGGCCCCTAATGAGATGAGATTTTTCTTCAGGCTAGGTACGTAGCGAACATCTGTCAAGACTTGGATTGAGCCGTCGTGATTCTTCAATTGGACTGTACCTACTCCCATTGTCTTACAAGCACTATCATTGCCCATAAGAACAATTCCACCTTCTAGCTCTTTAAGACTAGAAAACCAGTCCTTATTAGGACACATATGGTAAGTACATTCTGAATCCAAAATCCACTCATCCGTTTGACATGCCATTGCCATGCCAACCAAGCTAAAGTCTGACTCCTTATCATGCTCCGCTACACATGCATTAGAAATAGCCTTGCCCTTTTGTAGCTTAAGGCAATTCTTTTTCCAATGCCCTTTTTCACGGCAAAAGGCACATTCATCTTTGGCAGGTCTCCCTTTGGACTTTCCCCTTCTACCAGATTTACTGTTGTGTGAACGACCTCTTACTGTTAAGACTTCTGCAGTTGCATCTCTGTGATCTCTTTTATCTTTCTTTCGAGTCTCCAATCTATACAATGCACTACAGACTGCATCAAATGTGATCATGTCCTTCCCATGAAGCAATGTGGTGGTAAGATGATCATATTCATCAGGAAGGGAATTCAACAACAATAATGCCTTGTATTCATCTTCAAATTTCTCATCCAAATTTAGCAAGTCTGCTAAAATTTTATTGAATAAGTTTACATGGTCATTCATCGACATACCGGGTGTATACGTGAATCGATAAAGTTTTTTTTTATATAAAGCCTATTTTCAAGACTTTTCATTAGAAACTTTTCTTCCAGTGTATCCCATAGCTTCTTCGCTGATGTCTCCCTCATGACAGAGTACTTCTGCTCTTTGGCCAAACATAGGCGGATTGTACCACACGCCTGTCTATTGATCTTGGCCCACTCCTTGTCATCCATCTTGTCAGGTTTTTCTTCAAGGGCTATATCTAGCTCTTGCTGACATAAGACATCCAGGATCTCTATTTACCACATATGAAAATTATTGGTACCGTCAAATTTCTCTACTTCAAATTTTGCATTTGTCACAGTAGTCATTGCTGATGACGATGCTGCTGCCATTTTTCTCCTCAATCCCAACTACTGTATACGTGAACAATACCGTATATGTGAATAGTGTCATATACGTGAATAGTGTTGTATACATGAATAGTACCGTAAACGGTCGTATTCCCCAAGTACGAATCTGGTTCTGATACCAATTGTTGTGCGGAAGCGTGTGGAAGAGTAAAATTATTGTACTAAAAAATCACACTAAGTTCAATTCCTAGGAAAGAGAGGTGGATCACGAGGATCACTTAAGTACCAAGTCTTTCCTAGCCAGAATATCCCTCTATCGTAATTTAATAGCTCAATAAATCACTGCAATCACATTCACAAAATATGAACAATAAATAGTAAAGAACACCAGAATTTTAATGAGGTTCGGCAAATCTTGCCTACGTCCTCGGGCACTACCAAATATATTTCACTCCAAAATACAAGTGAAACTTTACAAATAGGGAGAAAGAACAATGCCTTAAGTAGAGAATGGCAAATGTGGGATGATGAGAATGAGCAATGGTTGGCCTATTTATAGTTGAGGTTCAAGGGCCACCTTGCAAAGTCCCTATTCACTTAGGGACCAAAAATTGCTATTATCCCATGCCCAACACTAAATAAATATTTGGTGCCCATAACTTTGACCTTTCCAAGGTATGGGTAGGTATGGGAAAGGTATGGGCAAGGTATGGGGTATATTCTAATAGCAACCTCTAAAATTAAATATTAATTTAACAAGTTGAGATATACCTAAATTTGTTTTCATGATTCAAGAAATTAAAAAAAAAATGTTGAGAAATATTTTAGAGATTCTTAGCTTTTACAAGTTCCCTCCACCATCTCCCTGCCTCCAGTCCCACCTCTTCTCTTATGCTCCTTCCAGGTTCTTGTTTTTGTGTATCGAAAATTCAAAGGAACAAAATATCAGCCTACATCACAAGGCATGAAGGCCAGAACTTTATAGCCCGTCCGATACAATGAAAGAAGAACAAAGAGTCTTGAGATCTGACAACTTTATTTCATTTTCATTTTCTTTGTCATTTTCTCTGTTTCTTGTCAAATACAATGAAAGAACATAGAAAAATGTTGCCTATTTATTTCCCAATCATCATGAAATTACTTGCCATAGACTTAGAATTTTCTCACCAATTTTCAAGCAACCTGACATGATTTCTCAATCACAATTAATTGAATTCAAGATCATTTTGGATGACACAAACATTTCAATTTTAACACAAACCAATATTTAGGTTATACTTCAGTGCTTGATTCACATTTGTGGGATAAGAACTCTTAACATTTTAGGATCACGTTTAATTCAATTGCATTTAAGACCTCATGATTTTATTCTATAATTTCAGTCTTATCGACCTTTTCGGAAACAATAAAACATCGACATTAAATTTGTTGTTGATGCATTCAATTTGATTTTTTGATTGACTTTTTTAGAATTAATCTTTTATATCAATTTAATAACATCGACATGTTTTTGGGTACGGTCTAGCAAAACCCAATTAAAACCGATGATATTGGTTTAGTTGACTCGGTCAAGTCCATTAGATCGATAAAATCAATTTTAAAATCACTGATAATGGATTAAGGTAATTAATTATCGAGTAATGAAATACATAATCAAATCAATTAATTTTGTTAGAAACTAAAAGAAAAAGGGATAAGCTGAAAACTGATTTCCCTTTATTAAAATTAACGAATCCGCCACATTGCATATATAATAAGAAAAATTACGCTTATTTATTATCATAAAAAGTTAGTTTAATTTTAAAGTAATCTAATATGTTTATTGAACTTCAACTATTAAATAAAGTATAACTTAAATATGTGTAAATATTCTAGAAACCATTTCTAATTGATGATAGACTAATTTAGAATTAAGATTAATATATAAAAACTAGATAGTAAGGTTATAGTCCTCAAACTAGACCTAATTTAATTTTTCGACATTCTATTTTTGAAAAGAGAATCGCCTTCTTTAAAAAGAATATGTACTAATTTAAAAATTAAAACTATCAATAAATTCAGGTATATCAATAAGTAACAACTAAACAATACTTAAATATAGATGTGTTTTATTAAAAAAATTATCAACTTAAAGAAGTTGCAACAAAAATTTAAAATTCATTTATCAAACGAATATTTAAAACTTATAATCTAAACTGTGACATAATAAAATACATAAGCATAACTTGGATTTACCAAAAATCTATGTACATTTCTAAACTTTAAATTTTAGTCCCTATACTTTAATTTAGAGACATTAAGTCACTATACTTTTTTATTTAAAAATTGTCGAAACCATTTTTTTTATTTTGATTTTTGAAAACAACGGGGATTGACTTTTTGAAACCCAAACGTGGAGTCGCCACCAATCTTTTGTTTGGTGTGATTGGATCACCTTAATAAAATATTTTATTCCATTTAAATCAATTTTGGCCTACGAAATTCAAGTAACGGGTTCGGGAGTCGGTTACGTATGAGGAAGGATTAGCACCATCACTACGCCCAAAATTGGTACCAAATTGATTAAGTACTGTCCTTATATCTAAGATTTAAAGCTATTTTTGAAATATGGTTCCTTTTAAAACATTTGAATGGCTTAAGTTGGTCGTTTGAATTCTCTTGTTTCAAAGGTATACAGCATCACATCTAGCACGATAGGACACGATCCTTTATACCCTCGAAAACACGATAATTTTTTTACTTCTAAAAGTTTATATGTTGAAAATTACAAAAGGATGCCCAATTATTTAGTCCAACAAAAAATCAAAACCCAGCACGGTAAGGCACGATTCCTCAAATTTCCAAACATTGAACATCACCTTGCTTTAGAATTTATAAAACACGAGTGAAATTCTAAAGGAATATTCAATTATTCTGAACAAACTGGAAATCGAAACCCAGCACGATAGGGCACGATTCCCGAATTTCCAAATATTGAACACTGCCTTGTTTCAGAATTTGAAAAACACGAGTGAAATTCTAAAGGAATATTCGATTATTTTGGACAAACGGGAAATCGAAACCCAACACGATAGGGCACGATTTCCCGAATTTCCAAACATCAAACATTGCCTTCGTTTTAACGAATTTTCAAATGAATAATTATAAAACCAGCTTAAAACGCATTAATTTGATTTGAAATAAAATGGAATAATTAATTTTTTGAACAATAAGTTAAAAATTACAATGCAACACTTGTGAACGAAAGGGCGAAGTTACGAGTATAGAACAAATACATGGATAACAGGCTCTATTAATGAATGAAAATAGTGTAAAAATAAATAAAGCAAAGCAAATTACCATATACAAAGTAACATTAAGCTCACATCCAAACATTTACAATTCAAACAATAAAAACTAGTAATATAGTTAATTAAAGAAACAAATAAGCATAAAGATTAATATATATATATATATATATATATATATATATATACAAAAGCTAAGTATATACATAACTTATTATTAAAATAGACATTATAAAAAGGGAATTTGAGTCAAATAATGTACAAAATATTTTTAGAATGAAATATCTACTTAAAGTTAGCCTTGCAATGATAATAAAAAATTTAAAGAATATATAAAATATGAAAGGTTTTAAATAACAAAAAATGTATGATAAAATATATTTTCTATACATGAGGTTTTAAAATATATATAAATAGATTTAAAAGAAATTATGTATGTAAAGTAACATAGGGTTAATAATATATAAAATAAAAACTAACTTTATCATGAACTACATATGTATAATAGTATATAAGAACATTTAAGAGATATATCATACAAAATCCTTAAAACCATATGATATGAAAAGCTTTAAAACAACGATTTTATATAAAAAAGGTAAAAATTATCATGATAATTCAAAGAATATATATATTCATATATAAAATAAGTGTTAGGTGAATTTACAAAATGAAGAATTATACAAATCAAAAGGACTCAATTAAAATAAGATTAAACTAAAAGAACAATTAATAAAAAAATAAATTACTGAAATTAGAAGAAGGACTAAAGCTCAAAACGCACGAATGCACAGGGATCAAAACTGGCAATATTCCAAGTCTCAAAACACTGCGTTGAAGCATGGACCTAATTGTCACCATGTGCAAATTATAGACCCAATTTTAAAAATGAAATAAAACACATAAGATGGAACTGAATGCTCGCACGAATGGGGGGGACCTAGCGCGCAATTATCCCTCCCCGCAGAAACACATGGATCCTAGGGTAAAGGGGACGGATCGGGTCAGGTTTAATCAATACGGCACCGTTTTTGGAGCCACTGAATCAGGCTCAAAATGACACCGTATTTAGTCATTTAAAAGGGCTAAAATTTGGCTATTCAGGCACACTAACCCTAATTCCCCCTTCCTTCAGTCGAACCCTAAGTATTCTCCCTCAAGAACACCAGCCCGCCACTAGGAACAGTGATCGACACTCACAGGCTTTGAAGTATTACTTTTTTAGCCTTGGATTTCCCTTTAAACTCTGATTACGACGAAGCATAAGAGAATCGACGGCCTAATCGCAAGGTATGACTTCGCCTTTTCTTTTTCTCTTTTATTTTTGAATGCAACAATAAAAAATCGAAAGAGTAAAATGAGTTGATTCAACAAAAATTAAAGAAACCGGAAAGACAGAAAATCACCTTAAGAGAAAAAAATTGCTTTTTGAAATGCCTTTTTCTGATATTAAGTATTCGTAGTGTGTAACCTCTTACATATGCGTAGTGCGTAACCTCTTACAAAAATCAAATCTCTTGGCTTTATAGCCGAAAAGAAAAATCAAAATAAAAAAATACAATTTTTTCTATTTTTTTGTATTTGCTGTTGTGTTTGTCTCTTCTTGCAGGTACGTGGTGTGCGTGGCGCGTGTACGGGGACTGTGCGCTGGCATACGGAGGCGTGGGCATGGCTATGGCTCTAGGAGGCTGTCTGTTGTTGTAAATTTGGGATCATGGTGCTCCTTGTTGCTAGGGTTTCCGAAACTGTTTTGATTTTGGGCCACTTGGGCCTTGAATTTTTGGACTGTAATTGGATTGATGTTTTGTCAATGGGCTGATGTAAATGGACTTTGTATTTTATTATAATTTATTCTCTTTTTTTTTTGTGTTTGCACGGGCCCGGGCCAAAATTGGGCCTTACAGATGCCCCTCTTTGCTTATTGTTGTGTAACGAGAATAGAGCAAAGACTTCAAAGAGGACCAATTTTGTCCGGTCTCGCTGAATCATGACTTCTTTGATGCTCTTCTTCTTCAAGGTAGCCTTATTCCAATCCTTTGCAACTTCAGGGGTATAGTAATTGTCGCTCCAATCTACTCTACTGTAAATCTAGAGAGACTAGCCTTGTAGTTTTTAATCTGCTCTACTGCAACTGCTCCACCGAAACTTTAGGGAGATACGGTTCGTGTATTTTTATCTTTCTCTACCATAACTTCAGAGAGATAAGGATTGTGGCTTCGATCTGCTCCACTGCAACTTCAGGGAGATAAAATTTGTTAACTTCAGGCTACTCCACTGCAACTTCAGGGAGATGAGACTTGGGTAATTTTATCCTGCTCTACTGTAATTTTAGAGAGATAAGGATTGTGGCTTTGATCTGCTCCACTGCAACTTCAGGGAAACAAGATCTGCAATCTTCAGTCTGCTCCACTACAACTTCAGAGAGATGAGACTTGCTATTTCAACCCACTCTACTGTAACTTCAGAGAGATAGGGTTTGCGACTTCGATCTGCTCCACTGCAACTTCAGGGAGATGAGACTTGCTATTTCAACCCACTCTACTGTAACTTCAGAGAGATAAGGTCTACGGCTTCGATCTGCTCTACTGCAACTTCAGGGAGATAAGATCTGTTAACTTCAGTCTGTTTCACTGTAACTTCAAGGAGATGCGACTTGTTACTTCAACCTGCTTGACTGCAACTTCAGAGAGATAAGGTTTACTATGATGACTTAAGCTGACCTACTATAATTTCAACGGTATAGGATTTGTGGTTTCACCGGTTTGTTACGCCGCTCTCTGGGGAACATGACCTGTAGAATCGATTTTATAGAACTATGTTTATGCTGAATGATTAGGATGCTTTGATCAGAATGAATCGAATGCTCCTAACTAGGTGTATATGATATTTGCATGAATGCAGAATGTCGTGAGAATGATCCCTTTTTAATATTTGGATTGTCATTGCTCAACGTTCATCAAGGTTTTGCCACTGATGTGTTATCCTGTCTTCTTTGCTCGGCTGGTATCTTGGGCAGAAGATCAGTGTTTGCTCAACTTGTTTTCTCTACTGCATCTTTAGGGAGATAGAACCTACAGTCTCTTCTATCCACCCCACTACAACTCACGACTGTAGGATCTGAATTTTTCCTTATCAATTTAATCCGTTACACCATTCCTCAGGTGTCATGGCCAGACGTGTGTGCCTAATACTTTTATGAATGTAAAATATCATTTTTCTTTTCTCGAGAGTGACCTACTTTTATACTGATCATTTCTCATCGAGATTGCATCATTGACGTAATATCTCGTCTTTTTGTTCAATCACCGTTTTGGAACAAAAATCCAAAGCGACGGTCTCAACTTAAACCATTCCCAATCAAATATTTCCTTAAGCTTGGTGAGTTCTAAATAACAATTTTGTTTCAGATTCTTGTATTAATTAGAAGATTACCAAGGTAATATGCGAAACTCATTTTGTGAGAGTACTGTTAGTCCATTAATCATTATTTCAATTGAACATGCTTGCAACAAATCATAGTAATGGATAAGAATGAAATTTAATTAGGGCATAACTTGAATAAATTATTGAAGATAAAAATAAAAGTCTATTGGGGATGCATATCTTGAAAAGAAAAATATTTCAAAGGTAGCTGATTTATTATGACTAATGTGAAGACTAGGTGCCTCTGATATCCCAGCCTGAGTTTCTCTGTACGAACTTCCTGAAGACCATTTTGAGCCTGACATGTGTTTAGGAGATAAGAAGTACTTTGTCAATGCCCTAAGATGTGGCATACCCTTTCCCTTTTCAATTCAGGTATAGCAAGATCATCACTTTTCTCATCTTTGATCAACATCTGAGCCGCCCTTTTTGGGTTTTCAAATCAAATCCCCTTTGGTCTCAAGGTGACCTTTACGAGTTTTCACCTTGGCCTCTCTCTTTTTTTTAAGGAAGGTCTTAAAGTTCCCTTTTCGGGTTTTCACTTTGGCGTCTTTCCCTCTTTAAGTGTAGTGCTTCTTGATGGAGTCCAAATTCCTAAGATTGGACAAATTTTTTCCATCCATTGCAGTTAGGATTAATGCTCCTCTGGTGAAAGCTTTCTCACCATATAAGGCCCCTCCCAATTGGGCATCCATTTTCCTCTAAAATCCTTTTGGATAGGAAGGATCTTTTTCAGAACTAGATCTCCATCATGAAACTCTTTTGGGCGAACCTTTTTGTCATATGCCCGTGTCATTCTTTTTTGATACATCTGACCATACTGAATTACTCTTAGCCTCTTCTCTTCAATAAAATTCAACTGGTCATATCGAGACTGTATCCATCTGCTTCATCTAACTTCAACTCTGACAACACTCGAAGGGACGGGATCTCGACTTCAATTGGCAAAGTCGCTTCCATTCTGTAGACCAAAGAGAAAGGCGTTGCCCCAGTAGAGGTTCTGACTGATGTTTGATAAGCAAAGAGGAAAAATGGTAACTTCTCATGCCAATCATTGTAGGACTCAGTCATCTTCCCCACAATTTTCTTAATGTTTTTATTGGCTGCCTCCACTACCCCATTCATTTTCGGGCTATACGGTGACGAATTGTGGTGTCTGATCTTGAACTGACTGCAAACCTCCGCTATCGTACTATTAATCAAGTTTAATGCATTGTCAGATATGATCCTCTCCGGCATTCCATATCGACATAGAATCTCCTTTTTTAAGAATTTGCTCACTGCTGATTTTGTAGCTTTGGCATATAAGTGGCCTCTACCCATGTAACGCCCCAATTTTTGCGAATTCTGTGAATGTTGGCATAGGTTTAATTATGTTAGTGGGCCTCTAGACGGCCCAAGCTTAAGATAGAACCCGCTAATTTTAGTTAATTTTTGTTCCATAAGAAAAAGGGAGTGAAATTATGAAATAGGACCTATGTGAAAATGTTTGAAAATGCTATAGGCTAATTTGTAGTGGCCGAATAAATAGTAGTGCAAAATAGGAGGATTTGCATGTCAAATTCCCCACTTTTAATGTAGTGGCCAGCCAAGGTGATGGATAGTTGATAATGTATGCATTTTAACATTTTAATAGTTAATGGATGATGGGCATTAGCATTTTAATAGTTAATGACTGATGGGCATTAGCATTTTAATAGTTAATGGATGATGGGCATTAGCATTTTAATAGTTAATGAATGATGGGCATTAACATTTTAATAGTTAATGGATGATGGGCATGATAAGCATTATGCGCATATTTTTATTGGAATTATGGCATGAGTATGACACAAATATTAGTATATCATTTATGCGTCATAAAATGTTGAGTGATAAGAATAACAAAAGGAAGTAAAGGAAGGTTGTTCATTCTTTGTTCTTCATAGCTGAATTTGAGAGAGAGAGCAAATAGGGGAGGAAACCCTTGAATATTCGGTCACTAGGAGGGGGAAAAATTGAAGGTAAGTTCTTGGTACTTTGCTTCTATCTTGATGTTCATGAGTTCTTCTTGATTCTACCCTAACTCATGAAGCATATTTTAGTTTTTGGTTGTTGTTTCATGTTCTTTTGATGAAAAATGGAAGATAGGTGAAGTTGAGCCAAACAAATGATCATGCATGTGCCTTAGATGCTAAAGGGAAAAATTGGCTAACATGTTGTGCTTTAAAATGATGAAATAGAGATTATACTTAAGTAAAATCATAGATATGTGATGATTGATTGGTGATATACATGTTTAAATAACAAGCATGCAAGTTAGATGTGAAAGAGTGATTTGGTAATAAATCGCTTGGGACAAAGCAGCAGAACGTGACTTTGGAAAATCACCATAAATTGTGGGAGAAGAATTAGAAGCTGAATAAATTATGTAATTAAAGCTTATTGAGTCTAGTTTCGAATGAAATAAACAAGATCATATTTTGAATTCTGTACAATGAGAAATTTGATTCGTAATGAAGAGTGGTCAGATTAGTCAAACAAAGGAAACATGGGAAACTTTGAGAAAAATCTGGTATTGATTGGCCAAACCAAAATACTGAAAATTTTATGGATAGAAGATATATGAGTCTATTTTCGGGAAAATTAACGGAACTTGATTGGAGTTTCGTAGCTCGATTATAAATGATTTAGTGATTGTTGATCGGAAGACGACTTTCGGTGAAATTATGATTATGTGGTAAACATTGACAAAAATTGTTAATGAGTTGCTTATTGATTTCTTATAAGCTTACTATGATCCGTAGGTGTGGTTGGTCGAATATTGTAAGGGGTTAATACGTAGTTTGTATTTGAATAGTTAGATTAACGTGTTAGTAATCCAATTGTAGGCGGTTCGTGTGTAGATCTCACAAGATATCGTCACAAACATGTGTGTAACTAACACCCTCTTTCTTAGTCTAGATCGGCAAAAGTTGAAAAGTCGAAATGCCGAAAATCGGTATTTTGTAGATTTGCGAAAAGTAATGCTCGTGAGGTAAATCGATTAATGTTTTTGGTAAGCTGCAATGTTTGAACCGCAAAGTGCATGATTTACGTGCCCTCGATATTTTTGGGCTTAATGGGCCAAAATTGGAATGATGGGCCAACGCCCAATTCGATAAGAACCCTCGGTAGTGATTACATTAGTACGTGAAAGGTAGGAATCGCATGAAAACCCTAAAATAGATAAATTCTTGAAATACCTTTAAAAGTGGAAATTTTACGCTTTTACCCCTAGGAGATAAATTACCAAAATACCCCTAGGGTTAAATTGACCTAAATGCATGTTTGACTATTGTTATTTATTGCATGCCATGTTGTTATTATCGATGCATGAGATGGGATATTGATGGAGGAAATCTGAAAGTGGCTTGTCCACGTCATGTGAGGCTTTGCCTCAATTTACTATAAACCGAGCAAAAAGTCGCAAGCTGTGAGTGTTGGGTGGGTGGGTTGAGCTATTCCCCACATGGAGTGTATGGTGGTACGGGTGGAGTGTAGTGGTTGGTGGGTTGAGTAGTCTCCCAAATGGGCTTGCATATGTTTATGATGTTGCATGTATTTTAAAATGGGCCTATGGGCCATCTTTATTATCTGAATAAGGGCTAAGGCCCGCCATCTTTAATCTGAAAAGGCTCCGCCCAAGATCACTATTACCGAATGGGCTTAGGCCCAATGGGCTTGAGTGACTTGGGCTTTGAATGGGTTTTCCTTACACACTGAGTTTCCCCAAACTCACCCCTTCTTTAACCTTGCAGGTGAGCTTTGATATGGGTGACTTGGAGTCGGAGGGGATTTAGAGTGGCCATGGTGAATACTTTTGGGTTGAAAAAAAGAAGGACTGGTTTTCTTAAGTTATTTTTAATTACTATTTAATTTTTGGGTTGTAATAAGGCCATTTTAACTTTATTTTCTTATTTGATTTTTCTGGGATTATATTATTAAAAACAACTTTAAATTGATGGATACTAATTCAAATGGGCTAGACTTAGGGCGTGATTTCAAAACGATACTTGTTTTTTTTTTTGAAAATAACACGACGTCACGAATATTCGATTTACCAAAGAGATTTCAACTTTTTATAACCAAGTGTAGCAATAGATGTGGACATGTCTAGGATTGGATCCAATCGGAGATCTTGGTACTTAAGCAGCCTTCATGGCTCACCTCCTCTGTTATGGATACCTACCTGGTGCCCAGCTTCCATTCACTTGGTTAGTTTGACAAAAGTCGGCTTTTTAAAACACTAAAAAGGGAACACGGGTTTTTGACATCAAAATGGCACGTCGGATTCGGCCTTAACGTCTAGGCCGGGTTTGGGGTGCTACATTTAGTGGTATCAGAGCCTAGGTTACAACAACTCGGCTGTGGATCGGGTCCAAAAAAAGGGTTTTCGAAACTTTATGCCAAAAAAAAGAGGGTATTTTTGGAAAAATCTGACTTTTGTAATTTCCTGTTTAAAGGAGATAATCTCCGAACTTTTTTTTTAACACAAATGTTTGGAAAATGGATTTTAAAAAGACTAAATCTTTTGAGTTTATCTGGCCCGATGAAGTGACACATGAATCCTGTGCACCAAGGTCAAAGTACTATTCATTTTATACTTGGCATCTTGTGTTTAATACTAAATCTTAGAGATAGTACTATAGATAATATAGCGTAAAGGTTACTGGCCGAGACCGTAGGGTAAACTAAGCCCTAGGAAACTAAGACAAGAGCTAAACCGTGGTTACACGAGAACAACTCAAAACCTTATCTGTTCATAAGATATTCTATAATAAACAGTGGAAACAGTAAACTAACTGCATAAAATTCGTAATTAGATAAATCGATATGAGTACGAGAGCTACTCGGGGAAGAGGCCGTGGTCGAGGCCGTGGTTGAGGCCGTGGTCGAGGCCGAGGTAGTACTCAAGCTGGATCTTCGTCTTCTGAACACATACCCGCTGGAGTAGCACGACCACCACCAGTGGATGAGAATGGGCCGTATGATGGGGCCGCGGGGGATGACGCTCTGTCCCAGGCCATGTTAAGAGTTTTGGAAAGGGTGGCCGGAGCTAATATCGGGCCCATGAATAGGGGGTCCATTCCTGAGCGACTCCGGGCCAACGGAGCGGAAGTT
This sequence comes from Gossypium arboreum, assembly GCF_025698485.1. Taxonomy (NCBI): domain Eukaryota; kingdom Viridiplantae; phylum Streptophyta; class Magnoliopsida; order Malvales; family Malvaceae; genus Gossypium; species Gossypium arboreum. The sequence goes on from NC_069074.1 coordinate 83,628,447, forward strand.
TTTAGGGGTGTATCTGGAGTAGCCCCAAATGTGGCTGAGTACTGGCTGGAAGCCACGGAGCGGATTATGGATGACTTAGACTGCTCAGTAGAGCAAAAGTTAAAAGGAGCAGTATCCTTACTATAGGATGAGGCGTATCGATGGTGGATCATTTGTGAAAGAGGGTACCCAACCGAGAGGGTAACCTGGGAGTTGTTTAAGCAGTCCTTCAAGGCGAAGTATGTCGGAGCTAGCTATGGATGCGCGAAGGAAGGAATTCCTGAACCTGACCCAGGGTGGTAAGACTGTTGCTGAATATGAGGCAGAGTTTCTGCGATTGAGCCGGTATGCTAATGGTATTGTCTCTACCGAATACGAACGCAGTGTTCGCTTTGAGGATGGCCTCAGGGATGAGCTAAGGGTGATCATAGCTCCGCAAAGAGAGCGCGATTTTGCTGCACTGGTAGAGAAGGCTAAGATAGCCAAAGAGGTGAAGCAAGCTGAATGAGGGAATCGTGACAGGGATCGAAATCGATTCAGGAGAGATGCTGGACCAACTGGTGCTACAAACCGGAATGTTAAGAGAGCTAGGATGGAAGAACCAGTTCGAGCGGTTCAAGTGAATACTGTTAGACCACAAGCTTGTGGAGATTGTGGTAGAATGCATCTGGGGGAATGTTGGAAACGTACTGGGGCTTGTCTTTGTTGTGGATCAAAGGAACATAAGATCAGGGATTGTCCTAAGAGGCCAGCTCAGGCTCAAGTGGTTGAACAAAGGGCTGTGCAACCCGTGCAAACAGCGCGAGGTGGACCGTCACCGTCGAGAGGTCATGGCCGAGGTCGCGGTGGCAATGGCCATGGACGTGGGGCACCTGGCAAGGTATCTGTAAACCGAGGCTCGTTATCCGACTTTGGTATATCTTTGCTTTCGTCGCCAGGAGGGTGACCTTTTGACGTCATAACTAGTACATTTTTTATTTCTAGCATGCCGTATACTGCCTTGGTGGATGTTGGATCTACTCATTCCTATGTTGCATGTACCATATCTGGGTCGTTGGGTGTGCACTCTGAGGAGATTGTGAGTGGGGTATCTGTACTAAGTCCTTTGGGTCACTCGATTAGGGTAGACAAACTGTATAGGGATGTACCCTTAGAAACTCAAGGTAAGATTTTCCCTGGAGATCTGATGGAGTTACCATTCGGAGAGTTTGATCTCATTTTGGGAATGGACTGGCTTGTTAAGTATAACGCGACTCTGGATTGTGCTGCTAAACGAATGGTGTTAAGGACCACAAAGGATGAGGAGGTTATGGTGATAGGTGAGCGAAGGGATTATTTATCCAATGTGGTGTCGGCATTAAGAGCCGAAAAGTGGATTCGGAAAGGTTGTGAGGTCTATTTGGCATTTGTAAGTCAGTCAGAAGAGGAGGGACTGACAGTGGATAAGGTTAGGACCTTAAAAGAGTTCCAAGATGTTTTTCTGGAGGAGCTTCCAAGATTGCCTCCGAACCGAGAAGTTGAGTTTAGAATAGATTTGTTGCCTGGAACGGCGCCTGTGTCCATCGCACCGTATAGGATGGCATCGAAGGAGTTAGTGGAGTTAAAGGCTCAAATTCAAGAGTTGTTGGATAGGGGCTTCATTAGGCCAAGCGTGTCTCCATGGGGAGCACCGGTGCTATTTGTGAAGAAAAAGGACGGGACAATGCGCATGTGCATCGATTACCGCCATTGAAAAAGCGGCGATAAAGAACAAATACCTCCGCCAAGGATTGATGATTTATTTGACCAACTTAGAGGAACTTATTTTCCAAGATTGACCTTCGATCTGGATACCATCAGTTAAGGGTAAAGGAAGTGGATATTCATAAGACAGCATTCAAGACTCGATATGGTCATTACGAGTTCCTGGTTATGCCGTTTGGGTTAACGAACGCACCTGCCGCTTTCATGGATCTGATGAATCTAGTGTTCCAACCTTACTTGGACCGATTCGTGGTAGTTTTCATCGATGATATTTTGGTATACTCGGAAATCGAGGAAAAACATGAGGAGCATCTACGTATTGTGCTGCAAGTGCTAAGAGAGAAGGAACTGTATGCAAAGTTTAGTAAGTGTGAATTTTGGTTGCGAGAAGTGGCTTTTCTAGGTCATGTGGTTTCTGCTGAAGGAATTAGAGTAGATCCTCGAAAAATTGAGGCAGTTCTGGGATGGAAGCCACCAAAATCAGTATCGAAAATTCGGAGTTTTCTGGGTTTGGCAAGCTATTACCGAAGGTTCGTAGAAGGATTTTCTCGATTGCTTGCACCATTGACAAAATCATTAAGGAAAGGGTAGCATTTGTCCGGACCGAGAGTCGACAAAAGCTTTTGACCATTTGAAAAGGTATTGACCAAGCACCAGTGTTGATTCAACCGGAGTCTGGGAAGGACTTCACTGTGTACAGTGATGCGTCACATGTGGGGTTAGGATGTGTACTGATGCAAGAGGGTAAGGTGGTCGCTTATGCTTCGCGGTAGCTTAAGCCTCATGAAGCGAACTACCCTACGCACGACTTAGAGCTAGCAGCAGTGATCTTCGCGTTGAAAATCTGGAGACATTACTTATATGGAGAAAAGTGTATCATATACACGGACCATAAGAGCCTAAAGTATCTGTTAACTCAGAAGGAGTTAAACCTTAGGCAATGAAGATGGGTAGAGTTGCTTAAGGATTACGACTGTTCGATTGAGTACCACCCAGGTAAGGCTAACGTGGTGGCTGATGCGTTGAGTCGAAGGGTTGTTTCGATTTGAGAGCCTTGTTTGCACATTTGAGTCTGTTTGATGATGGAAGTCATTAGCGAATTGCAAGTGAGGCCTATTTAGACCTGAGCAGTTAAAGAAAAAGCAGTTGAAGGATAACTCGTTGGTTCTTCGGTTTCAACAAGTTGAGAAGGGTGAGAATGAGGATTTTGGACCAATCTTCAAAGGAGTTTTATGCTTCCGAGGAAGAATTTGTGTTCAAGGACTCGACTTGAGATACAATATTGAAGGAAGCTCATGGGGACTTTGTGCCATGCATCCTGGAGGGAATAAGTTGTATCACAACTTGCGAGAATTGTCTTGGTGGCACTGGCTTAAGCGAGAAGTAACGAGTTCGTGGGAAATGTCGACATGCCGACAAGTGAAAGTGAACATCAATTTCCTTCGGATTACTGCAACCGTGAAAATTCCATTGTAGAAGTGGGAGAGAGTCACTATAGACTTTGTGAGTGGGCTACCTTTGACACCCACCAAGAAAGATTACGTGTGGGTAGTGGTGGATAGGTTAACAAAATCGCCCATTTCATACCAACAGACTGATTACTCCCCGCAAAAGTTGGCTAGGTTGTATGTGGCGGAGATAGTGCGACTACATGGAGTGCCGATGTCGATTATTTCCCACCGAGACCCTAGGTTTACATCTCGATTCGGAAGAAGTTGTAGGAGGCATTGGGTACACGTTTGGATTTCAAGATCGCCTTTCACCCACGCATGATGGACAATGGAGAGGGTTATTCAGATTTTGGAGGATATGTTAAGGGTTGTATCATCGATTTTCGTGGGAGTTGGGAGGACTACTTGCCATTAGCGGAGTTTGCATACAATAACACTACCAAGCAAGTATTGAGATGGCTCCATATGAGGCACTTTATGGGCGGAGATGTCGATGCGCCTATGTGTTGGACAGAGTTGGGTGAACGACAAGTGCTTGGACCGAGTTGGTGGCAAATCTCGAAAGTAAGGTTAAGTTGATAAGAGATCGATTAAAGGAGGCATCGATGATGCGAAGTCATATGCGGATCTAAAGCGCAAAGAGAGAGAGTTCGCAGTTGGGGATATGGTTTTCTTAAAGGTTTCACCTTGGAAGAAGATCTTGAGATTCGGCAAGAAAGGCAAATTGAGTCCACGGTTTATAGGGCCTTATTGAGTTCTTAAACAGGTAGGACCAGTATCGTATCAGTTAGAATTACCACCAGAGTTAGACAGAATCCATGACGTTTTTCACGTATCTATGTTAAGACGATATCGATCAGATCCCTCACATGTTGTGCCAGTAGAGGAGATTGAAGTAAGGACTAATTTGACCTTTGAGGAAGAACCTATACAAATTTTAGATCGAGAGGTTAAAGTTCTAAGAAGGAAGTCGGTTTCATTGCTAAAATTACTGTGGCGTAATCATGGAAGGGAAGAAGCCACTTGGGAACCAGAAGAGACTATGCGTCAACAATACCCTCAACTATTTGGATCAGGTAAATTTCGAGGCTGAAATTTCTTTAAGGAGGGTAGAGTTGTAACGCCCCAATTTTCGCGAATTCTGTGAATGTTGGCATAGGTTTAATTATGTTAGTGGGCCTCTAGACGGCCCAAGCTTAAGATAGAACCCGCTAATTTTAGTTAATTTTTGTTCCATAAGAAAAAGGGAGTGAAATTATGAAATAGGACCTATGTGAAAATGTTTGAAAATGCTATAGGCTAATTTGTAGTGGCTAAATAAATAGTAGTGCAAAATAGGAGGATTTGCATGTCAAATTCCCCACTTTTAATGTAGTGGCCAGCCAAGGTGATGGATAGTTGATAATGTATGCATTTTAACATTTTAATAGTTAATGGATGATGGGCATTAGCATTTTAATAGTTAATGAATGATGGGCACTAACATTTTAATAATTAATGGATGATGGGCATTAGCATTTTAATAGTTAATGAATGATGGGCATTAACATTTTAATAGTTAATGGATGATGGGCATGATAAGCATTATGGGCATATTTTTATTGGAATTATGGCATGAGTATGGCACAAATATTAGTATATCATTTATGCTTCATAAAATATTGAGTGATAAGAATAACAAAAGGAAGTAAAGGAAGGTTGTTGTTCATTCTTTGTTCTTCATAGCTGAATTTGAGAGAGAGAGCAAATAGGGGAGGAAACCCTTGAATATTCAATCACTAGGAGGGGGAAAAATTGAAGGTAAGTTCTTGGTACTTTGCTTCTATCTTGATGTTCATGAGTTCTTCTTAATTCTACCCTAACTCATGAAGCATATTTTAGTTTTTGGTTGTTGTTTCATGTTCTTTTGATGAAAAATGGAAGATAGGTGAAGTTGAGCCAAACAAATGATCATGTATGTGCCTTAGATGCTAAAGGGAAAAATCGGCTAACATGTTGTGCTTTAAAATGATGAAATGGAGATTATACTTAAGTAAAATCATAGATATGTGATGATTGATTGGTGATATACATGTTTAAATAACAAGCATGCAAGTTAGATGTGAAAGAGTGATTTGGTAATAAATCTGCTTGGGATAGCAGCAGTAACGTGAATTTGGAAAATCACAATAAATTGTGGGAGATGAATTAGAAGCTAAATAAATTATGTAATTAAAGCTTATTGAGTCTAGTTTCGAATGAAACAAACAAGAACATATTTTGAATTCTGTACAATGAGAAGTTTTATTCGTAATGAAGAGTGGTCAGATTAGTCAAACAGTGAAACATGGGAAACTTTGAGAAAAATATGGTATTGATTGGCTAAACCAAAAATACTGAAAATTTTATGGATAGAAGATATATGAGTCTATTTTCAGGAAAAATTAACGGAACTTGATTTGGAGTTTCGTAGCTCCAGTTATAAATGATTTAGTGACTGTTGCTCAGGAAGATAGCTTTCAGTGAAATTATGATTATGTGGTAAACATTGACAAAAATTTGTTAATGAGTTGCTTATTGATTTCTTATAAGCTTACTATGATCTGTAGGTGTGGTTGGTTGAATATTGTAAGGGGTTAATACGTAGTTTGTATTTGAATAGTTAGATTAACGTGTTAGTAATCCAATTGTAGGCGGTTCGTGTGTGGATCTCGTCAGCATATTGTCGCAAATGTGTGTAACTAACACCCTCTTTCTTAGTCTAGATCGGCAAAAGTCGAAAAGTCGAAATGCCGAAAACCGTATTTTGTAGATTTGCGAGTGTCTGCGAATGCTCGTGAGGTAAATCGATTAATGTTTTTGGTAAGCTGCAATGTTTGGACCGCAAAGTGCATGATTTCGTGCCCTCGATATTTTTGAGCTTAATGGGCCAAAATTGAATGATGGGCCAATCTGCCCAATTCGATAAGAACCCTCAGTAGTGATTCTCGTTAGTACGTGAAAGGTAGGAATATGCATGAAAACCTTAAAATAGATAAATTACTGAAATACCTTTAAAAGTGAAAATTTTATAGTTTTACCCCTAGGAGATAAATTACCAAATACCCCTAGGTTAAATTGACCTAAATGCATGTTTGACTATTGTTATTTATCGCATGCCATGTTGTTATTATCGATGCATGGGGCCGGATATTGATGGAGGAAGTACTGAAAGTGGCTTGTCCACGTATTGGAGGCTTTGCCTCAATTTATCGATAATCTGAGCAAAGAAAGTCAAGCTGTGGAGTGTTAATGGGGGTGGGTTGAGCTATTCCCCACATGGAGTGTATGGTCATGCAGGTGGAGTGTAGTGGTTGGTGGGTTGAGTAGTCTCCCAAATGGGCTTGCATATGTTTACTGGTGTTGCATGTATTTTAAAATGGGCCTATGGGCCATCTTGTTATCTGAATAAGGGCTAAGGCCCGGTTTATTGTAATCAAAAGGGCTCGCCCAAGATCACTATTACACGAATGGGCTTAGGCCCAATGGGCTTGAGCCGACTTGGGCTTTGAATGGGTTTTCCTTACACTGAGTTTCCCAAACTCACCCCTTCTTTAACCTTGCAGTGAGCCTTGATGTGGGTGACTTGGAGCCGGAGGGGATTCAGAGTGGCTATGGTGAATACTTTTGGGTTGAAAAAAAGAAGGACTGGTTTTCTTAAGTTATTTTTAATTACTATTTAATTTTTGGGTTGTAATAAGGCCATGGTGGACCAGTAATACCTAAATCGTATAATTTGCCTAACCATTGTGAAGCCATTAGCGTGTGTCTCACAGACGCCCTCATGGACTTTTTCTAAGATTCTCTTAGCCTCTACAGCATCCACGCATCTCAATAGCACTTGATCCTTTCTTTTTTTGTATAGGTTCTCCCCATTCAAGACATAATCAATGGACACTCTTCTCAGCGTCCTTTTATCATTCTCGGTTGCCTGGTCTGGGTACTCTCGATTCCTCACATAGGGCAATATATCGTGATACCAAAGGTGATCATCTTTTTCATCATCTTCTTCAATATTGTAATAGTGAGCTGGAGTTTCATAAATACTCATCTAGATGGGTTTGACATCTTCTTGTTTGTTCACCATAATCATGGAAGCTAAGGTAGCCAAAGCATCAGCCATCTGATTTTCATCCCGTGGAAGGTAGCAGAAGGTGATGTCATCGAACTCCTTAATCAATTCAAGGACCAATTTTCGATAATCGATCAACTTGGGATCTCTCGTCTCCCATTCTCCCTTGAGTTGATAAATCACTAGCGCAGAATCTCCATACACCTCTAACACTTTAATCTTACGTTCTATGGCTGCACGGATACCCATGATGCACGCTTCATATTCTGCCATGTTATTCGTGCAATCAAAATCCAATTTAGTAGTAAATGGATAATGATCTCAGTTTGGAGATACCAAGATTGCTCCGATTCCATTACCCAAGGCGTTTGAGGCTCCATCGAAGTATAATTTCCAGGAAAGTTCTTTTGGAGAACCTTCTTCAGTCGCTGTGACACACATCAGGTCCTCATTCGGAAAATCAAGGTTCAAGGGCTCATAATCTTCCGAAGCTTTGCTGGCTAGAAAATCTGCTATTGCACTCCCTTTTACTGCTTTTTGGTTCACATAGACTATGTTGAATTCAGAGAGCAGAATTTGCCATCGGGCCATCCTTCCATTCAAAGTCGTTGACTCCATCATGTACTTCAAAGGGTCCAGTTTTAAGATGAGCCAAGTAGTGTGATACAACATATATTGCTTCAACCTTTGGGTTGTCCAAACCAGGGCACAATACAACTTTTCTATTGGCGGATACCTTGTCTCACATTCAGTGAACTTTTTACTAAGATATTAAATAGCTCTTTCTTTCCTTTCTGATTTATCATTCTGGACAAGTACGCATCCTATGGAATTATTAAATACTGCCAAATATAGTATCAATGGCTTACCTGGGTTAGGTGGTGTCAGTACCAGAGCATTGGATAAGTAATGCTTGACCTTGTCAAAAGTCCTTTGGCATTCTTCATCCCATACACTTGGGTTGTGTTTCTTAAGGAAGCAAAAAATGGGGTCACATTTCTCGGTTAGTTGTGAAATGAACTGAGCGATGTAATTTAATCTTCCTAGAAAATCTCAAACTTCTTTCTAGGTACGCGGCAGCAATAGCTCTTGTATGGCTTTAACTTTATCTAGGTCGATCTCAATCCCTTTCTCACTAACCACGAATCTTAGCAGCTTTTCAGACTTGGCTCCGAAAGTACACTTTACTGGATTGAGCTTTAGTTGGAATTTTCTCAACCTTAAGAACAATTTTCTTAGGACTTGTACGCGCTCCTTCTCTGTTCGGGACTTTACAATCATATCATCGACATAAACTTCGATTTCTTTGTGCATCATGTCATGGAATAGGGTTACCATAGCCCTTTGATATGTTGCCCCTACATTCATCAGTCTGAATGGCATCACCTTATAGCAGAATGTGCCCTACATGGTTGCAAATGTGGTCTTCTTCATGTCTTTAGGATGCATCTTGATCTCGTTGTATCCAGAGAAACTGCCCATGAAGGAGAACAGTGAGTGCCCTGCCGTATTGTCCATTATGGTGTCAATATGAGGCAGTAGGAAATTATCTTTTGGGCTGGCTTTATTCAAATCTCTGTAGTCTACACACATTCGTACTTTTCCATCTTTTTTTAGGGACGGGGATGATGTTGGCTACCCATTCTGAGTATTTTACCACTTTTAGAAATCTGGCGTCAAACTGCTTTCTAACCTCTTCTTTTATTTTTAATAAGACGTCGGGCCTCATTCTTTGGAGTTTTTGCTGAACTAGCTTACACTCTTCCTTTATGGGGAGTCGATGCAGCACGATATCAGTGTTCATCCCGGGCATATCTTGGTATGACCATGCGAAGACATCTTTGAATTCTTGAAGTAATTTGATAAGGTCTCGCTTCGTCTCCATGGTGATACAAGTTTCGATCTTCACCTCTTATTCCGCTCCTAGGCTCACAATTTCTACAGACTCTTTGTGAGGTAGGATTTGCTTCTCATCTTACTCTACTATCCTTAACAAATCAGGAGATAGGCTACAGCCTTGGTCAACTTCGAAATCCTGAGAATCCTCCATACACATATCTTGCTCAAAAAGAGACTCTGAGTCGTTAGCAGTGTCGCTCATATTATTGATATCTGGAGACCTGTTATGAGGATAAAGGAAGATACAAAGAACCAAAAGAATCTAAGAATACTTATCTGCATAGTATGATCATGAATGAAGAACAAAAGAATATTTGGAAGAATATCCAAAGGACCAAAATAATCTGGGAGCAATTATTTATGATTATGAATGAAATGAGAAGAATAAAAGAATATCCACTTAAAATGATGATAAATGTGCATTTTATTGAAATAACGTTTTTGAACAAAAGCCTATTTCACAAAAGATCCTTATTACTCCTAGGCCTAGAGTAATAAGTGTGTTTTGGACATTACTCTGAGTAAGCTCTAAATACTACAAGAATGTCTTCTACAATCCAGTTGCCTAGAACACTCCCGGGTTCATAAGGACGAACATCTGACAAGGTCCCTTCTTCAGTCGCTTCTTCCAATATGGCATTGATGTGAATATCTTTCAACATTTCTTCGATGTATTTTTTCCTCGACGTCATTCGTTCGGGATGAATAATCCCTTTCAATACAAAAGTCTTTGATATGTAAGGGATCACCATAGGTTCCCACTTGATTTCTTCACCACTCAATTGTACCTTTCTTCTTTCCTGCCTTTTTTCTAATTCTTTCTTCCTTTGTCTTGCATCTGCCCTGAACCCTAAACCAAAATGGTCACATTTGTCTTTCAACATCGAAACTTCAATCCTTCCCTGGAGATGTCTTCCAAGCCCCTTTCCTGGTAAAGCTCCTCTTCCAACCATCAACTGTAGACTCATCCTTGTAGTTTTGGATAATTTCGGTGTCAGAATCTTGCTCCCCTCAATAATGAATGTCACATTAACAAATTCTAAGGAACATTCGATTGCTTCGTCATCTGTATCCAAATATGGTGCATCACTGCTTACAACTGCAATGATATCCTTTTCAGCATTTACCGTTACCAACCGACCCTCTGATACTAACTTCAACTTCTGATGCAATGATAAAGGCACTGCCCCTGCTAAATGTATCCAAGGTCTTCCTAAGAGGCAGTTGTATGAGAGTTTGATATCCATAACCAAAAAGTCCACCTCATATGTAGTTGAACCAATCAAAGAAGGTATTTCTATTCTCCCCATGACTCTTCTCTCTGTGTCATCAAATGCCCGCACTATATTCTGACACCCCTTCATGTGTGAGCTATCCACAGGTAATCTATTTAATGTAGACAAGGGCAATACATTCAATGCCGACCCATTATCTATCAAGACATCTGGCAATGTGTATCCTTTGCCTCTGGTAGTGATGTGCAGAGCTTTAGTGGACCCCATACCTCCTGGTGGTATTTCGTCATCGTTGAAGAAGATAAAATTATCAGCACTTATGTTATTAATCAGCCGATCCAACTTATTGACGGAGATGTCATTAGCCACATACGTCTCATTTAACACTTTCATCAATGCATTTCGGTGGACCTCTGAACTTAGGAGCAAAGCTAGTATAGATATGTGAGCTAGTTGTTTATGCAACTGTTCCACCACACTATATTCACTATGTTTTAGGAATTTTAAGAATTCCTTAGCTTCCTCCTCTTTTATTGGTTCATTGACAGGAATCTCAGACTCAATAGCTTTTCCCTTCTTTAGTTTCGCTATCGGAGCTTTTCTTTTTACAGGTTCTGTTCAAGCATTCACCAAATCATAGCGTCTTCCACTACGTGTGTGAGAACCTATATCTTGATCCTCCTTAGCTGAACTCTCCTTCCCCAGGATTGTCACATTACAATCATAATTCCAATGGACCCTTTTGTTTTCTTTGTAAGAGAAAACTGCTGGTTTCTGAATTATAACCTTTGGCGTCATTTGAATTCCCACATCATTTTTCGAACGCGAAATGATAACCATAGGATAATTGACCTTCGGGCCCTTCGACATTGATTCTGACATATATATACACCCCTCCTCTTCGACCTCTTCATAAAATTTTATCTCCTTGTTGTCCATCAAGCCCTGAATCAAAGCTCTAAACTCTTTACATTCTTGAATTCCGTGCCCCTCTTCATAGTGGAATTCACAGTAGCTCTCTATCCCTTCGTCGCACCTTTTCAAATTCGAAATAACTAATCTCCTTTTTGCCATCTCCTTCCAGACCCATTTCAAAGGAGTTTTCACTTCAGTAATGTCTGTCTTGACCTTTCTCCCCATATTTTCACTTATCGTGTTTATCCCGCCATCGGCGTCATTAGGTATCGGATTTTCTACACTAGGTGCATTATCAAACTTCACAACGCCCACTTTAATAAGTCTTTCAACAACTTTCTTAAAGGCAGTGCAGTTTTCTATTGAATGCCCCGAAATTCCTGCATGGTAGTCATATTGAGCGTTTGCGTCGTACCATTTGGGGTATGGAGATTGTAATGGATTTAAGTAAAAAGCGGCCACCACATGTGCATCGAATAAACTTTGATACAACTCCTTATATGACATTGGGATAGGCATAAATTGAAGCTTCTCATTGTTTTTCTTTGTGCCAGACTCTTGTCTTAACGAACCTTGACTCCCAGTAGTCACTGCTCTCGGCTGATTAACAATAAATGATTTTAAGTACCCTATGTTCGTACTGTTCACATCATTTTCCTTTTTCCGTGGGGCTAGCCTTTTGGTATTCTCTTCTGCCTCTATCTTTCCACTTCTTATTGCATTCTCAATCGTTTCTCTAGTCATTACCATATGTGAGAAGCTTTTTGTGGCGCTTCCCAGCATGTGTGTAATGAACGGGGACTTTAAGGTGTTGATGAAGAGCATCATGGTTTCTTTTTCTAAAAACGACGGCTGAACTTGTATGGCAACTTCTCTCCATCTTTACGCATATTGTTCTGAAAATTTCATTTGGTTTCTTCTCCATAGTCTGTAGAGTAATCCTGTTAGGAGTCATATTCGTCACATGGTTGTACTGCTTCATGAACGCTTGGGCCAAATCTTTCCACGAACTAATCTTGGTACAACTCAACTGATTGTACCACTTAGATGCTGCCCCCACTAAACTGTCTTGGAAGCAATGAATTAGTAGTTGATCGTTGTTAACATACCCAGTCATTCTTCTGCAAAACATGGTAATATGAGCTTCAGGGTAGCTCGTTCCATTGTACTTCTCAAATTCCGACATTTTGAACTTGAGAGGAAGGACTAAGTCTGGACCAAACTCAGATCCTTAGCGTCAATTCCATGATAACTATCAGCACTTTCCATTGCTCTGAATTTTTCCTCCAGCCATTTACACCATTCCTCTAATTGTTTTTGTGATTCTATTTTTGCCTTTTCCTCTTCTGTAACTTCATCCAAATCAGGAACAAGTGGATAATTCGGGTTATTGACAGGGTTAAAGCTTGAGCCAGCTTGGAAATTTATTAGTATCGAAGCTCTAGCCTGAATCTGTTGAGGTCTAATCATAACAGATGGTCTTTGTAGATTAATCTCAGGTTGTGTCGGTACATGTATTGAAGTAAAGCCAGGAGGATATTGACGGTCTTCATTATTTTCCCTACATTATCTATCGGACCCTTTCCCTTATCCATTCTTCCCATCAGCAATTGGGATAACTGACTCATATCTCTCTTTGGGATTCCATCATTTGATCTTTCATCTCTTGTTGAATCTTGATTAGCTGTTCTTGCATCTATGACTGCATTTGTTCCTGCATGTCCTTTTGCATTTGCTCTAATTTTTCAAGTTTTTTGTCCATTGATTTGGTCTTTTTCCTTGTACCGTAAGGGTGCGTACTTGGTTGGTTTTCGTTGGTTTCCAGATTATTGAAATAATTATTAATTAATTAGAATCTTTTTATGACCTTTAATGCATATTGTAATGTAATGCAAATGCATGAATGCAAAGGAGGCATTGATTTTAATTCAATTCCATTTAGAAAACTTTACTAGAAAATAAAATTCTTTACATAAAACTGAGTTACAAATAAGACTTCACCCTAATGCTCAGAGCCTTAATTTTCCTAAGCAACGAGGCTAGCTCCTGCCCCCGATCTGACTCTAACTCGTACTTCACGCTCAGTATGTCCGCTTGTACCGCAAAAGTTTGCAAGTAATCGGCTACCTCCTGAATCTGGATTACGGCTTCTAGCATAATATAATCCCTGTTTCTGACTTGGTCTTGCGCATGGTGAAGCTGTTCTTCCAACGCTCCTCACTTGCTTCGAAAAATTGAATTCGCATCTCACAGCTTTGTAATGACACTTCTAATTCTTCTACTTTGCTTTTCATTTCTTCTACCTTACCCAAGCTTACTCTCAACTCCATTGCGGTATTACGGCTTCGGTACTGATGAATAGACTTCTCGAGTTCTACCACTTTAACCCTTAATTCACCTCGTTCATTTCTACTTTCTAACAGACTCTTCTCTAAATCCTCATTTCGTGCCTGAGCCTCTCGGAATTTCCTTTCCCATCGGTCGGCTTTGGTCTTTTCCTCTCGAATTTGCTGGCGCGATTGCTTTGAAGTTTTACCTAACCCAGCAGTCCTCATAGACAGGCATAACTTCTTATAATCTATCTTCAAACTATCCAGATCCTCTTTGGCCTTACTTTTCACTTTTCTCCACTTCTCATCCTCTGACCTCTGAATGTCTACATCTAATCTCAGATGCATCTTTTCTTCCTCTAACTATTCGATCTTCTTCCCAAGCTCAAAACTCTTCTTCTCAAAATTTTGTTTTATAATTTCCAACTCTGATGGGGCAACTTGTAATTGTTCTTCCACAGGTTGAGTATCTTCTAAACTTGGCGTAGGAATATTATCATTGACCCTTTTCCTAAACCATCCATTGTATTCAAGTGTCACCATAGAATCGACAGCCAGCCTCTTCATCCAACGAGTTTGCTTCCAAGCATCAGACAGTTCCCAAACCTTATTCTTATAGTGGTCACATTTATAGGAGAATTCACACTGAGCAAGCCCGTAAGTTGTGGGTACAAGTTGCCTCGATTTATATTGCTTTAATGCAAGCAATGGAGTATACCCAGTAGCTCTACAAATTCTTGACAATGGTACCCAATCAAAATTCCCGCATCGATATAGGATTTCATCAGGAACCATCCAAAGAGCTCTCCACGCTATATCCTCTTCCTTGAGATTCTGAAGAATTTCCATCCATTTTCCCTCTGAAATATCGTCTCTCCTCTGCATGGCTGCCTCCTCCTTTAACGGGGAATAACTTTTAGAAAAGACCCGGTAAGAAACCTTGTTCACCTTTCAAAAGTGCCCATGGAACCACACCATCAACAGCTATGCACACCCAATAAGACGCCCCTCGCCCGTCTTCCGACAAATGCTCAAGGATCTAAACGTCTCAGCCAATATTGCAGGTACAAGTGTGATTCCTTCTCAAGATGGTTGAATAAGTCAGTGACTGCCTCATCTACATGCTTTAAAGCCTTAGGAAAAATTACCAATCCATAGATACTTAAGGCGAAGATATCGACCCTCTTTCTTTCATCTGGATATGTAAAAACCAAATCTCTCAAATTCTCCCAAGGGATACAATTACTATCCCCCTTTTGTTGAATTCGAGCAGTGACCCAAGGCTCACTCATCCCTGAAAGATTCATCAATTTTTTCATGAAAGTTTTGTCGAAACCATTTTCAAATCGAGTTTTGGAAAATGGGAATCGATTTTAAAAAAACGAAAACGGGAGTCGCCACCAATCTTTTTAGTTGTGATTGGATCACCTTTAAAACATTTTGTTTTAAAATCATTAGTTTTGGTCTACGAAATAAAAGAATGGGTTCGGGAGTCGGTTACGTACGAAGAAGGATTAGCACCCTCGTAACGCCCAAAAATTGGTACCTAATTGATTATCAAATGTCTTTAATGTCGGAAATTTAAAAAAAAATTTAAGATATAATCCTCTTTAAAATACTTTGATTTTGAAAATTTGGGTCCACTCGTATCAAAACATTGACACTAAGTTAACCTTTTGGAAATCCCTATCTCGAAACGACAAATCGCCACATCCAATAAGTTAGGACACAACGCTTTGAAATTCCAAGACAGTTGCTCGTATTTTGAAAATCTTAAAAAACTTAGAAGGGTACTTGACTATTCGAACTCAACGAGAAAAGTTGCAACCCAATAAGTTAGGGCACTACTTTTCTCGAAATTTCCAAACACCAAGCATTGCCTTTATATTTTTTTGAAAATTTTGGAGCCTTGTCTTTTTAAAGATGATGCGTAGGGAATTGTATTGCATTATAAATCATACATAGTAACATATTATTGTAGTTGGTAAATAAAACGTGCATTTAAACAAAATGATGGCAATTATTTAAAGAACGTGCATTAGATTCATACATATAAAATAGCAAATAATATACATACAAAGATATATAGCATGTATTGAGAACGAATAAACAAGATATACAAACATATAAAATAATATTTAAATGATGCGTGATATAAAATCAAACATGATCAAATAATGCATGATATACAAATAGAATAAATGTAATGTCAATATGCATATAATTATATAAAAAATAACACATACATGATACATACAATACCAAACATATAGAAGAACTAATAAAAATGATTGATTGCTAACCAAATTTACATACAATTAAAAACAAGACATTTCAATAGTATTTAATATATAATATAATAACATAGTAATAAGAATAAAAGAATAATAATTATATAATAAAATATTGGTTTGAAAGTATGTAAGAGATTTCATAATATAACAATATTAGTTTAAAATGAAATAATATATGTATAGTAAACAAATAAAAAAATGAAATGTGTATATAATGTGAGTTTAAAATATGATTTAATAATAATAATTTACATTTTTAAATAATATATATATATATATATATATATATATATATATATATATATAAACATAAATAAGATAATTTGTGATACATGATATACATAACATATATAAAAAACAAGAAATAATATAAAATAAAACATAATAAAGACTATATGATAAAATGTAATATAAACATATAAGAAAAATAATAGATATAACATAAAATAACATATAAAATAATATATATAATAAATATAATATATGTGAAAATATAATAATATATAAAAGAGATGTAAAATAATATTTAAGAAAAATAATACGTAATAAGTAATAATAATATATAATTAAAATAATACTTATAATAAAATAATTTTGTAATATATAATATAAAAGTAAAATTAAAATAAAACAAATAATAAAATATATATAGAATAATAAATATAGGACTAAATTTAAAGTTTAACAAAATTACAAGACGAATTTCAAAGAAGCAAAACTGAATTGAGGCCCGATTTGAAACGCCCGCAAAATAAAAGGGGGTCACTGGGCAAATAACCCTATTCCCAAAACGGTGACATTTTCCTGAATATAATTTAATAGCCATAGGGACTAAATTAAAAGTAAAATAAAATAATGGGCCAAATTATAAAATAAAATAAGTTTGATTGTAAGTACAAAAGGGATAGAAGGACCGATTGGGAAATTAACCCAATTTTAAAAATGCGCGGATCCTCCCTGGGTAATCGGGTCAACACGCGGATCCTGAGGGTCTAAAACGTTGTCGTTTTGACAAGGCTATATAAGCCAAATCTTTAGCTTTAAAATCATTTAGAAGCCCAGTTTTAAAAAAAACAAAGAAAAATCCTCTAAAGAGGATCCCTAGTCCTCTGAGCTCCGGCGTTCAGCCGATCAGCTCTGGTCATCGGACCTCCGCGCCGAGATCCACGCGCTGCCACCGACTCCGCCACACACAACGGTCGAAACTTGAAAAGTTTCGCTTTTCAAGGTGATTCTCCAGGTATACTCTCTCTATCTATTTAATATATTATATGCATAAACTCATGATCAAGAGAATGAAACGAAAATAAAAATATGTCACCTTTGTCTTCTGTAAAAGATCTCTGGTATATTATTGCAAAAAAAAAACTCTGTGTACAATATTTTTTGTGCTCTGCCTCCGTGTCTTTTTACAGATTAAAAAGAAGGCTTTATAGCCTCTACTACTACAGGTTTTGGAAAGAAATCATCGATTTCTTTCCGTATTTGCTTCGTATGTCTGCTGTGATTTTCTTTCCTTTTCTTGCAGGTACTTGTGAAAAATCCGGCAATGACAAAGGCCTGACGATGGTCCACTAGTGGCGTTGACCTCGGCGTGACTTGGGGCCTGGAATCATGGCCTTGACGGGGTAGCTGGAACAGCAGGAGCTGAAAAGTCATGAGGCTTGGCTTCTAGAACCCCCTGCTTGCAAGAGAAGGAGAAAAGCAAACCCTAGGGTTTCATGCCTTAGTGTAACAAGCTGGGCCATTTGGGCCTGTTTTGTCCTGGGTCCACTTGGGATTGTTGTAATGGGTCTTAGTTTTAATGTATCTAGGTAGGATGTAATAGTGGGCCTGTTAGTTATTGTAACTGGGTAAGGTCTCTTGTATTTGGGCCTGCCGTTTAGGCTTTTGTATTTGTGTAAAGGACTGTTAAAAGGCTTTATATTTTGAAATTTTGGATTATGCCTTGGCTTCTAATGGGCCGGGAAAAATTGAGGTATTACAGCTGCCCCTCTTTGCTCATTGCTGTATAACAGGAATAAAGCAAAGATATAAAAAAGCCAATTTTGCCCGAGCTCGCCGAACCTTAATTTTCAATCTGTTCCCCGCAAAATTTGCTTCTTCGATTTGTAGAGATGCCAAATCATCTTAATATATTTGAGAACTTTTGAGAATCATATCTGCTATGTCCTCATTTTTTCCTTTGTAAGCACAAGGATGCCGAACCCTTTTGAGTTTGTTTAAGAACATTTGAGAGTCATATCTGCAATGTCCTCGATTTGTTCATTGTAAACACAAGAATACCAAATCATCTTGGATCTGCTTCAGTATAAACATCTGAAGGTTAGATCTGCTACATTTGAGAACTTTTGAGAGTCAAATCTGCAATGTCCTCGATTTGTCCCTTGTAAGCACAAGGATGCCAAACCATCTTAAGTTTGCTTTAGAACATTTGAGAGTCATATCTGCAATGTCCTCGATTTGTTCCTTGTAAACACAAGAATAACAAATCATCTTGGATCTGCTTCAGTTTAAACACCTGAAGGTTAAATCTGCCATATCTGAGAACGTCTGAGAATCAAATCTGCTATGTCCTCGATTTGTCCCTTGTAAGCACAAGGATGCCAAACCATCTTGAGCTTATTTTAGAACATTTGAGAGTCATATCTGCAATGTCCTCGATTTGTTCCTTGTAAACACAAGGATACCAAATCATCTTGGATCTGCTTTAGTATAAACATCTGAAGGTTAGATCTGCTATATCTGAGAACTTTTGAGAGTCAAATCTGCTATGTCCTTGATTTGTTTCTTGTAAACACAAGAATACCAAATCATCTTGGATCTGCTTCAGTATAAACATCTGAAGGTTAGATCTGCCATATTTGAGAATGTCTGGGAGTCAAATCTGCTATGTCCTCGATTTGTTTCTTGTAAACACAAGAATACCAAATCATCTTGGATCTGCTTTAGTCTAAACATCTGAAGGTTAGATCTGCTATATTTGAGAACGTCTGAGAGTCAAATCCGCTATGTCCTCGATTTGTCCCTTGTAAGCACAAGGATGCCAAACCATCTTGAGCTTGTTTTAGAACATTTGAAAGTCATATCTACAATGTCCTCGATTTGTTCCTTGTAAACACAAGAATACCAAATCATCTTGGATCTGCTTCAGTATAAACATCTGAAGGTTAGATCTGCTATATCTGAGAGCTTTTGAGAGTCAAATCTGTTATGTCCTCGATTTGTTTCTTGTAAACACAAGAATACCAAATCATCTTGGATCTGCTTCAGTCTAAACATCTGAAGGTTAGATCTGCTATATTTGAGAACGTCTGAGAGTCAAATCTGCTATGTCCTCGATTTGTTTCTTGTAAACACAAGAATACCAAATCATCTTGGATCTGCTCCAGTATAAATGTCTGAAGGTTAGATCTGCTATTTTCAATTTGTTTCCCATAAGCATAGGGATGCCATGTCGAAATCTCTGATCTTCATTGTCCCCTAGAGGACATGACCTGTAGAATGAGTATGTGCCTATGCCTAAGTATGCTATGATTGAAATGAGTCGGATGTCCTTAACATGTTATGATGTAAAGTGCTGTGCATATGACCCCTATCTCAAGCGTCATCATTCATTCCTTCATTTTATTCTTTCTCAGCTTGTAGGCCTTCCTCTAATGCTATGATCCATTGAGGATGTCTGTAAGAATCAAATCATCCATTTCCTTTTGGACTGAAAAAAAAGAAATCCCTCGAGTTTCTTCATCCTTACTTATGTGAATTTCTCGAACAATTGTCCTGTTTTAGTTTCTTGCATTATCTAGAAATTCCAAAGTAATGTGCAAAACTTCGTTTGTGAAAATATTTTAGTTCATCTATCATTATTCCAATGCAACATACTTTAAAAATATCGGGAGATGAGTAATTCTTTGAGAATAATTGGATTCGAATTGTTAACAGTACAAAGGAAATAAGTCTGATAACATATCTTTAAGAAGAAATAGAATCTAAAGATAGCAAACAGGATAAAAAAAATCAGATGCTCTAAATATCGCCGCTTGAGCCTCCACACATTAGTTCCCCGAAGCCTTTCTTGAGTTCGACATGTGTTTAAAAGATCCACAGTACTTTGTTGATGCTCCAATGTACACCGTGTCTCACTCTTAAGTCAAATAAGGTTGTTGTGTGCCCTTCAAAACTTGAGCTGCCCTTTCGGGTTTTCAACTCAAAATCCCTTTGGTCTCAAGGTGCCCTTTGTGGGTTTTCACCCTGGCCTCTCCGTTTTTTTTTTTTTAAATTCAAGGCGCCCTTTGCGGGTTTTCACCTTGGATTCTTTTCTCTTTTAGACAAAATACTTCTTGACTGAGTCTGAGTTCACCGGATTGGGTAGGCTCTTTCCATCCATTTCTGTCAAAATCAATGCACCACCAAAAAAAGCCTTCTTCACGACGTATGGCCCCTCCCAATTTGGCATCCATTTTCCTCTAAAGTCCTTCTGAATGGGAAGGATTTTCTTTAGCACAAGGTCCCCCTCATGGAATTCCCTTGGACGAACCTTTTTATCATAAGCTCGCATCATACGCTTCTGGTACATCTGACCATGTCGGATAGCCTTCAGCCTCTTTTCCTCAATCAAGTTTAGCTGGTCATATCGAGACTGAACCCATTCAGCTTCATCCAACCTTATCTCTGTTAAAATTCAGAGAGAAGGTATTTCCACTTCAATAGGTAAAACTGCTTCCATCCCATAAACTAACGAGAACGGAGTTGCCCCGGTAGAAGTTCTAACAGATGTCCGATATGCCAAGAGTGCAAGCGGTAGCTTTTCATGCCATCCTATAAGTCTCACCATCTTTCCCACGACCTTCTTAATGTTCTTATTGGCAGCCTCCACTGCCCCATTCATCTTTGGACGATAGGGTGAAGAGTTGTGATGCTTGATTTTGAACTGGTCGCAAACCTCTGCTATCATTTTGTTGTTCAAATTCAATGCATTATCGGATATGATTCTCTCAGGCATTCCATACCGACAAATGATTTCCTTCTTCAAAAATCGACTTACAGCTGCCTTAGTAACATTTGCGTACGAAGCAGCCTCTACCCATTTTGTAAAGTAGTCAATAACTACAAAAATAAACCGATGTCCATTCGAAGCTTTCGGCGATATTGGTCTAATGACATCCATGCCCCATATGGAAAATGGCCATGGAGACGTCATGACATGTAAAGGTGAGGGTGGTACATGAATTTTGTCCCCATAAATCTGACACTTATGGCATTTTTTGGCATAATTGATACAGTCTCCTTCCATAGTGGCCCAGTAATAGCCAAACCTCATGATTTGTCTTGCCATCGTGAATCTATTTGCATGCGTACCACATACACCTTTATGGGCCTCTTCTAGAATTAGCTTGGCCTCCACAGCATCGACACATCTCAAAAGTACTTGGTCTTTCCTTCTCTTATACAGAACATCCCCGTCCAAAACATAGTCACAAGCTAATCTTCTCAGGGTTCGTTTGTCATTTTCGGATGCCTGTGCTGGATATTTACGATCTCTTACATATCGCAATATGTCCAGATACCAAGGATTATCATCCTTTTCTTCCTCTTCAAGGTTACAACAGCTAGCTGGAAATTCATAGACACTCATTTGAATTGGTCTCATCTCTTCCTTATTGTTCGCCTTAATCATTGAAGCCAAGGTTGCTAAAGCATCTGCCATCTGATTTTCATCTCGTGGGAGATAGTTGAAGGTGATATCATTGAACTCTCTTTGTAACCCCAAAACTACCATTCGATAATTGATCAACTTAGGGTCTCTTGTCTCCCATTCACCTCTTAGCTGATAAATTACCAACGCAGAATCTCCATATACTTCTAGGGTTTTTATGCCTCTTTCTATGGCTGCTTGGAGCCCCATGATGCATGCTTCGTATTCAGCCATATTATTTGTACAGTCAAAATCCAACTTGCATGTGAAAGGGTAATGGTGACCATTCGGGGATACCAAGACTGCCCCAATTCCATTTCCGACTGCATTAGAAGCCCCATCAAAATTTAACTTCCATGGAAAATCTTCAGTTGCTGCTATACACATTAACTCCTCATTTGGAAAATCAAAGTTCAATGGCTCATAATCCTCCAAAGCTCTACTGGCCAAGAAGTCTGCCACAGCACTTCCTTTGATAGCCTTTTGACTTACATAGACTATATCAAACTCTGAAAGCAAAATTTGCCATCTAGCCATTCTTCCATTTAAAGCCGTTGATTCCATCATGTATTTTAATGGATCTAATTTTGAGATGAGCCAAGTTGTATGGTATAGCATGTATTGCCTCAATCTCTATGTGATCCAAATCAACGCACAGCACAGCTTTTCGATTGACGAATATCTCATTTCACAGTCAGTGAATTTCTTGCTGAGATAATAAATTGCCTTTTCCTTTTTCCTTGACTCGTCATGCTGACCAAGCACACATCCCATAGAATTGCTGAACACTGACAAGTATAGTATTAATGGTTTATCTGGACTAGGCGGAGATAACACTGGAGCATTCAACAAATACTGTTTGACTTTTTCAAAAGCATTCTGGCATTCTTCATCCCAAACACCTTGATTGTGCTTTCTGAGGAGACGAAAGATAGGATCACATTTTTCAGTCAATTGTGAAATAAACCGAGCAATGTAATTCAACCTTCCTAGGAATCCTCGAACTTCTTTTTGAGTACGTGGTCGAGGCAACTCTCGTATGGCTCTGACCTTGTCTGAGTCAACTTCAATTCCCTTTTCACTGACTACGAAGCCTAACAACTTCCCCGATCTGGCTCCAAAGGTGCACTTTGTTGGATTGAGCTTCAACTGAAATTTTCTTAATCTTAAGAACAATCTTCTCAAAACCTCAATGTGTTCTTTTTCTGTTCGCGACTTGGCAATCATATCATCAACGTATACCTCAATATCCTTATGCATCATGTCGTGAAATAAGTTTACCATGGCTCGTTGGTATGTTGCCCCTGCATTCTTCAACCCAAATGGCATTACTTTATAACAAAAGGTGCCCCACAATGTTATGAAAGTAGTTTTATCCATATCCTCTGGATGCATCTTTATCTGATTGTATCCTGAGAAGCCGTCCATGAAGGAGAACAACGAATATCCCGCCGTGTTGTCTACTGAAGTGTCGATGTGTGGAAGAGGAAAATTATCTTTTGGGCTTGCTTTGTTTAGATCTCTGTAATCAACACACATTCGTACCTTCCCGTCTTTCTTAGGGACTGGTACAATATTAGCTACCCATTCAGAGTACTTTACTTCCTGCAGAAATCCTGCATCAAACTGCTTCTTGACCTTATCTTTTATTTTTAGGACAATGTCTGGCCGCATTCTTCACAACTTCTGTTGTACCGGTCTACATTCTTGTCTTATTGGAAGACTATGTACTACAATGTCAATACTCAATCCGGGCATATCTTGATAAGACCATGCAAAGATATCTTTGAATTCCTGAAGCAACTCAATCAAGCTACGCCTTGTGTTATTAGCAATCAGTGTTCCAATTTTCACCTCCTTCCCTTCCTCTAAGGCTATATTCTCTATTGCCTCTTTTTCATGTGGCATGATTTGTTTCTCCTCCTGTTTTACCATTCTTAATAGATCGAGAGATACGCCACAATCTTGAACATCTTTAAAATCCTGAGACTCCTCTAAACACATGTCTTGCTCACAAGAGAAATCAGGAACGGTAGTATTAGCGCTCATATCATTGATATCTAGAGACCTGTGAGGGGTATGAAAGAATATAAAAAGAATGAATAAATTTGTGAATAATTGTTTATGTGCTATGAATAAAAGAATAAAAGTTGTTAGAATTTAAAGGAATATTGGTTGATAAAAAATAAGACAATATTCTTTTGAATTGGTAAAAGTTATGCTTTATTTGAATAATAATAGATGAACATAAGCCTATTCTCACAAATGTAATCTTACTACTCCTAGGCTCTAGAGTAATAAACATGTTTCGAGAATTACTCTGAAAAATTTCTAAAGACTACAGGAAGATCCTCCGCAGTCCAATTGTTTAGAGAGCTCCCCGGTTCGTAAGGGCGAATACCCTCGAGGTTTTCCTGTCCAAACCACTCACTATGTACAAAATTGATCTGATGACTCTCTTCTACCAGCAACCCTCTTGACTTAAAGGTTTTGGATATAGGTGGGAATATCATCAGTTCCCACTCCACTTCTCCTCCGTTCAAACGCGCCTTTCTTCTCGCTTGACGCTTTTCCATCTCCTGTCTCCTTTGTTTATAGTCTGGCTTAAAACCCAAACCAAAACGATCCTTCTTTTCTATCAATTTTGGGACTTGAATCCCTCCTTGCAACTCTAGTCCTTTTTCTGGCAATGCTCTTTTCCCCATCATTATTTGCAAGGCCATCTTTGTTGCTCTAGATATTTTGGGAAGCGGCACCTCACTTCCCTCCAAAATGAAGGTAGCGTTAACAATTTCCAAGGAACGAAAAGAACACTCGATAGCCTCCTCATTTGTCTCCACATAAGGGGCTTTACTAGTGACAGCTGCTATGATGTCCTCCTCTGCATTGACGGTTATCAAGCGTCCGTCTGTCACCAACTTCAATTTTTGGTACAGTGAAGAAGGCACCGCTCCTGTTGAGTGTATCCATGGCCTCCCCAACAAACAATTATAGGAGGGCTTGATATCCATTACCAGGAAGTCAACTTCATATGTATTTGGTCCAATTTCTAGAGGGATGTCAATTCGCCCCATTACTTTCCTTTCGGTTCCGTCAAAGGCTCTTACCATATTATGACACGTCTTCATGTGCGAACTGTCAATGGGTAATCTATTCAATGTAGACAATGGAAGGACGTTCAAAGCGGACCCATTATCAACAAGTACACTTGGAAGCGTGTATCCTTTACAATGAGTGGTGATGTGCAAAGCCTTAGTTGACCCTATGCCCCCAGGTGGAATTTCATCATCATTGAAGTAGATGAAATTATCAGCATTAATATTATTTATCAACCGGTCCAACTTATTGACAGATATATCATGAGTGACATATGTCTCGTTGAGTACCTTTAACAACGCTTCTCGATGCACTTCAGAGCTTAGCAGTAAGGCTAAAACCGATATGCGTACTGGTTGTTTACACAACTGCTCGACCACACTGTACTCACTATGCTTAAGGAACTTTAGAAATTCCTTAGCTTCCTCCTCCCCTACTGGCTCGTTAACAGGTACTTCACCGTTTTTCTTAATTTCAACATTCTTGGGTTTTGTAGGCTCTACTCTGATGTCCCCCATATCATAACGCTTCTCACTCCGCGTATGGGAACCTTCATCTTGTACTCTTTAGATGCACTGGCTATGTTTCCTTCTCCCGGCACCGTCACGCTACAGTCATAACTCCATGGTACTTTCTTGCTATCTTTGTAAGGGAAAGGAGTAGGTGTATGGATAATAACCTTGGGCGCTACTGGTGTCCTTATTTCATTATTCCCTGGCAGGGAGATAATGATCCTTGGTCTACTGGTTCTTTGCTGTTCATTTTCCAGCACACATACTTGCTTTTCACTAGAGTTACCTTCATAAACCTGTAGCTCTTTGTTGTCCATAAAGCCTTGCACCAAGGCCTTGAATTCCTTGCAATCTTCACGGAACTCACTGTAGTCCCACGCATTTTTAGAAGTCAACATACCTCTCTTCATCATCTCCTCCCTGATTACCCTCATAGGCATCTTTATCTCCTCAACATTTTCCTTTTCCCTTATTTCACCAGCTTTACCAATGGCATTTATTCCCTGATTGTCATGGTTTGGTAAAGGATTCTCCGTACTTGAGGTATTCTCAAATTTCAAAACCCCATTCTTGATCAACCTCTCTACGGCTTTCTTGAATCCAGTACAATTCTCGATTGAGTGCTCCGATATTCCAGCATGATACTCACATCTGGCATTTGCATCATACCATTTAGGATACGGAGGTTGTAATGGTTTTAAATGGAAAGAGGCTATAGCATGTGCATCGTATAGATTTTGATAGAGCTCTCTATACATCACAGGTATAGGTGTAAATTGCATCCTCTCATGCCTAGTGTTGGATTCCTGCTTTTGAGAGCCTTGTTGCCCAACTGTGGCTACCTTGGGTTGGCTAACTGTGACTGCTTTTGAATTGAAATCACTTGTATTGTTTACCTCGTTGTCTTTTCTTCTTGGGGCTGATTTTTTGGCTACTTCCCCCTCAATTCTTCCCCCTCTTATGGCATTCTCTATCATCTCTCCTACCATAACTATGTCCGCAAAACTTTTAGTAGTGCTTCCGATCATATGAGTAATAAATGGGGCTTTCAGAGTATTAATAAATAACATAGTGGTCTCCTTCTCCAACAGTGGTGGTTGGACCTGCATTGCTACCTCTCTCCACCTCTGTGCATATTGCCTAAAATTCTCATTAGGCTTCTTCTCCATGTTTTGTAAGGTAATCCTATCAAGGGTCATGTCAGTTACATGATTGTATTGTTGCATGAAGGCTTGTGCAAGATCCCTCCATGAACTTATTCTAGCCCGGCTCAACTGATTGTACCATCCGTCACCGCACCTATTAAACTATCTTGAAAACAATGGACCAACAATGGTCATTGTTTACATACCCCGTCATCCTTCGCAAAACATTGTGATGTGGGCCTCTGGGCAAGTAGTGCCATTGTACTTTTCAAATTCTGGCATTTTGAATTTGTGAGGTAACACTAGATTTGGGACCAGACTTAAGTCCTTGGCATCAACCCCATGATTATTACCAGTGCCTTCCAAAGCCTTGAACTTTTCTTCTAACCATCTGCAGCGTTCATCCAATTGCCTTGCAGCTTCGGCCTTCAAATCCTCCTTTTCCACCATAACTAGATCGGGAACAAGAGGATTAGTAAGATTGTCTCCCATATTAAGTCCTAAACCAATCGGGAAATTCACATGGACACCAGTATCAATCGGCCCATGCTGAGGCCTCACAGTAGTAGATGGCCTTCTAGGAGGTGCCTCAGTTTGCAATGATATATGCGGTGGTGTAAAACCTGGAGGAGGACCCTCATTTTCCTCTTCAGTGATGGCCATAGAAGCTTTTCCTTTCTCAGTGGCCCTCAGTAACTGAGCCATTTCGGCCATTATATTCCTCTGAGCTTCCATCATTTGCTCCCTCATCTCATTCTGCATCTTAGCCAATTGCTCTTGCAACTGGTCTTGCATATCCTTTTGCACCTGCTCAAACCTTTGATCCATGTTCTTAGTTTTAGTGCGAGTACCGTAAGGATGTGTAATTTCCAGTTTTTCTTTTCTACCTTTATAAAGAAACTTTAACTAATTAGGGTCTCTCTATAACCTTGAATGCATATGATATGATGCAATGCAAAATGTATGAATGCAACAAAGGCATCAATCTCGATTCAATCCCATTTAGAAAACTTTATTTAGAAAAAGAATATCTTTACATATAAATGGATTACAAGTACGCTTTCGCCCTAATGCCCAAAGTTTTAACTCTACTTAATAAAAGGGCTAACTCTCTTCCTATGTCTGATGACGTCCCACACATCATACTTAATAAATCGGCTTGTACAGCCAAATCTTGCACATATTCAGCAACCTCTCGAATGTGAGCTATGGCTTCTTCCATGACATGATCTCTTTCTCTAATCTGCCCTCTAGACTGATGAAGCTCTCCCTTTAGATAATTTCCTTGCATCTCGAGTTGCTCAATCTGAAGTTTACCTTCCTGTAATGGTGCTTCCAAATCTTCAACTTTATTCTTTAGCTCTTTTAACTCGACTGCAGAATCTTGGTTGCGATGCCAACGAAGGGATCTTCCAAGCTCAGTTACTTTAGACTTCAACTCTTTATTTTCTTCTTCCAATGCCAAATTCGTGATTGCATCTCCTGAAACTTCTTTTCCCGATTACTCGACTCTAGCCTTTCCTTTTGGACCTCTTTCGCAACTAATCAAGACCCTCCTATTTTCGCTCTTCTCAAGGATACCGTGCCTTTTTGTAGTGTTCCTTCAAGTCATCTCTATCCTCTTCAATCTTCCTCTTTTCCTTTCTTTCTTTTTCAACCTCCATCTTCTGGACATCAATATCTAAACTCAAGTACATCTTTTCTTCTTCAAGCTTTTCTATCCTTTTCTCGAGCTCCAGACTTTTCCTCTCAAATTCTTGCTTCATAATTTCTAACTCCGAGGGCATCACTTGCAGATATTCCTCTATTGGTCGAGCTCCTTCCATATTTGGCTCAAGAATATTATCATTAATCCTTCTACCTCTCCATTCAACATATTCTGGAGTCGTAGTAGGGCCAATAACTACTCCTTTTAACCGACACGTCTTGTTCCAATCGCTAGAGATCTCACCGACCTTTTTCTTGTAATATGCTCCTCTATATGCGAACTCACTTTGAATTAGCCCATGAGTTGCTGGCACGAACTGCCTCAAACCGAATTGCCTTAACACGAGCAAGGAGGCATAACCAATGGCACCCCAAATTCCCAATAAAGGGACCCAATCGAAACTGCCGCAACGATATAAAATCTCACCAGGAATCATCCACGGAGCTCTCCACTCAACATCTTTCGGCTGAAGATTTTGCAGTAGTGCCATCCAATTCTCCTCTGGAACATCAACTTTCCTAGTTGAAGCGACTATATCCTTCAGCGGTGAATAATCCTCGAAGAAAACCTGACAAACAACCTTATCTATCAACCGAAAATGACTATAGAACCAAGCTAGAAGCAATTGTGCACAACCAACAAACCTGCCTGCACCAGCTTTTCTACATGTGCCTAAGGACCTGAATGTCTCTGCCAAAATTGTAGGGACAGAAGTGACCCTCTTATTGAATCTATGGAAAAGATCTGTGGTTGCCTCATCCACATATCCCAAAGCCCTAGGGAACACCATCAATCCGTACAAACTTAAGGCAAATACATCTACCCTTTTTGTTTCATCGGGATGCATCAAAATCAGGCCCTTCAAAGCGTCCCATGAAATGCACTTGCACTCACCTTTCTCTTTAATCTTGGCTGTAATCCACTGCTCACTCATCCCTGTAATAGCCATCAATTTCTTCCAAAAGGTAGGGACATTAACAGCTCGAGAATAGATTCTATCCGCCTGGAACCTGGGACATCGTAACAAGGCAGTGTACTCCTCTACGGTAGGCACCAAGTCTACTTCCCCGAAAGTAAAGCAACTGTACGCTGGATTCCAAAACTGAGCAAGGGCTCGGAACAAATGCTCATCTATTTGAACATCGAGCAAGTAAGGTAAGTCTCCGTAATTACCATAGAATAACTGTTTAGTCTCGCTGCCCCATTGATCCCAAATCTCCTTAAGCTCTTGGAGATTATTCTGCATAACACTGATGCGAGTATATTCTGACAGCTCTGATATATATCCCACAGCTATACTATCTCCCTTTTCTAACTGAGTTTGCTCAGACCATCTATGGACGTTGGCGTTGCCCTCCACTCTATCAAGAAGTCCGTTCTCCATAATAAAACTCTCTAATTTAGACACTGACCGTGAATCGATATCTTTGTAAATGCCAGAATGTCATGCAAGCAAAAGAAGAGAAATAGTCAGTATCACATGATATCAATAAATCTCAACAATAATTTATAAGGGTGATATCTAAAGTTTTAACTCTAACTAAGTTGGGCTCTTACGGTTTTTCTATATGAGGTTAGTTCTAAAGCTGAGGTACCTGAACCAACAGATTCCTCGATCCTTACCCATTATAGGCTCATTTGAATCGAGTTCAGTTCAAGGGGACACATTTCCCTATGGCTACACGGAGATGAAAATCTCACGAAACCATAGGTACGGATGCATCCCGAAAGTGATCCACTATCCTGCACAGAGGCGAAGACCTCACGAAGGCGTAGCTTTTCACTCCCACTTAAGGGTGTGACCACAACGGTCATGCAAATGCAATGCGTATTAGAATATAGCAACACATGCAATAACATAAACACATGTAATGCAAAGAAGATTAAATTTTAAAATTTTTAATTTCCGACATTAAGACAAGAGTTAATCAATTACACGGCTTGACTCTCTTATTAGTCCCCAGTGGAGTCGCAAAGCTGTCGAAACCATTTTCTAAATCGAGTTGTGGAAAATGGGAATCGATTTTAAAAAAACGAAAACGGGAGTCGCCACCAATCTTTTTAGGTGTGATTGGATCACCTTTAAAACATTTTGTTTTAAAATCATTAGTTTTGGTCTACGAAATAAAAGAATGGGTTCGGGAGTCGGTTACGTACGAAGAAGGATTAGCACCCTCGTAACGCCCAAAAATTGGTACCTAATTGATTATCAAATGTCTTTAATGTCGGAAATTTAAAAAAAAATTTAAGATATAATCCTCTTTAAAATACTTTGATTTTGCAAATTTGGGTCCACTCGTATCAAAACATTGACACTAAGTTAACCTTTTGGAAATCCCTATCTCGAAACGACAAATCGCCACATCCAATAAGTTAGGACACAATGCTTTGAAATTCCAAGACAGTTGCTCGTATTTTGAAAATCTTAAAAGACTTAGAAGGGTACTTGACTATTCGAACTCAACGAGAAAAGTTGCAACCCAATAAGTTAGGGCACTACTTTTGTCGAAATTTCCAAACACCAAGCATTGCCTTTATATTTTTTTGAAAATTTTGGAGCCTTGTCTTTTTAAAGATGATGCGTAGGGAATTGTATTGCATTATAAATCATACATAGTAACATATTATTGTAGTTGGTAAAAAAAACGTGCATTTAAACAAAATGATGGCAATGATATAAAGAACGTGCATTAGATTCATACATATAAAATAGCAAATAATATGCATACAAAGATTTATAGCATGTATTGAGAACGAATAAACAAGATATATAAACATATGAAATAATATTTAAATGATGCGTGATATAAAATCAAACATGATCAAATAATGCATGATATACAAATAGAATAAATGTAATGTCAATATGCATATAATTATATATAAAAAATAACACATACATGATACATACAATACCAAACATATAGAAGAACTAATAAAAATGATTGATTGCTAACCAAATTTACATACAATTAAAAACACGACATTTCAATAGTATTTAATATATAATATAATAACATAGTAATAAGAATAAAAGAATAATAATTATATAATAAAATATTGGTTTGAAAGTATGTAAGAGATTTCATAATATAACAATATTAATTTAAAATGAAATAATATATGTATAGTAAACAAATAAAAAAATGAAATGTGTATATAATGTGAGTTTAAAATATGATTTAATAATAATAATTTACATTTTAAAATAATATATATATATAATATAAACATAAATAAGATAATTTGTGATACATGATATACATAACATATATAAAAAACAAGAAATAATATAAAAATAAAACATAATAAAGACTATATGATAAAATGTAATATGAACATATAAGAAAAATAATAGATATAACATAAAATAACATATAAAATAATATATATAATAAATATAATATATGTGAAAATATAATAATATATAAAAGAGATGTAAAATAATATTTAAGAAAAATAATACGTAATAAGTAATAATAATATATAATTAAAATAATACTTATAATAAAATAATTTTGTAATATATAATATAAAAGTAAAATTAAAATAAAACAAATAATAAAATATATATATAGAATAATAAATATAGGACTAAATTTAAAGTTTAACAAATTTACAAGGCGAATTTCAAAGAAGCAAAACTGAATTGAGGCCCGATTTGAAACGCCCGCAAAATAAAAGGGGGTCACTGGGCAAATAACCCTATTCCCAAAACGGTGACATTTTCCCGAATATAATTTAATAGCCATAGGGACTAAATTAAAAGTAAAATAAAATACTGGGCCAAATTATAAAATAAAATAAGTTTGATTGTAAGTACAAAAGGGATAGAAGGACCGATTGGGAAATTAACCCAATTTTAAAAATGCGCGAATCCTCCCCGGGTAATCGGGTCAACACGCGGATCCTGAGGGTCTAAAACGCTGTCGTTTTGACAAGGCTATATAAGCCAAATCTTTAGCTTTAAAATCATTTAGAAGCCCAGTTTTTAAAAAAACAAAGAAAAATCCTCTGAAGAGGATCCCTGGTCCTCTGAGCTCCGACGTTCAGCCGATCAGCTCTGGTCATCGGACCTCTGCGCCGAGATCCATGCGCTGCCACCGACTCCGCCACACACGACGGTCGAAACTTGAAAAGTTTCGCTTTTCAAGGTGATTCTCCAGGTATACTCTCTCTATCTATTTAATATATTATATGCATAAACTCATGATCAAGAGAATGAAACGAAAATAAAAATATGTCACCTTTGTCTTCTGTAAAAGATCTCTGGTATATTATTGCAAAAAAAAAAACTCTGTGTACAATATTTTTTGTGCTCTGCCTCCGTGTCTTTTTACAGATTAAAAAGAAGGCTTTATAGCCTCTACTACTACAGGTTTTGGAAAGAAATCATCGATTTCTTTCCGTATTTGCTTCGTATGTCTGCTGTGATTTTCTTTCCTTTTCTTGCAGGTACTTGCGAAAAATCCGGCAATGACAAAGGCCTGACGATGGTCCACTGGTGGCGTTGACCTCGGCGTGACTTGGGGCCTGGAATCATGGCCTTGACGGGGTAGCTGGAACAGCAGGAGCTGAAGAGTCATGAGGCTTGGCTTCTAGAACCCTCTGTTTGCGGCACAAGGAGAAAAGCAGAAACCCTAGGGTTTCATGCCTTAGTGTAACAAGCTGGGCCATTTGGGCCCGTTTTGTCCTGGGTCCACTTGGGTCTGTTGTAATGGGTCTTAGTTTTAATGTATCTAGGTAGGATGTAATAGTGGGCCTGCTAGTTATTGTAACTGGGTAAGGTCTCTTGTATTTGGGCCTGCCGTTTAGGCTTTTGTATTTGTGTAAAGGACTGTTAAAAGACTTTATATTTTGAAATTTTGGATTATGCCTTGGCTTCCAATGGGCCGGGCAAAATTGAGGTATTACAAGTTTGACCATTAAACCTTGGCATAAGCTTTTCTAACTTGAACTTTTGGACACCTGAGCAGGGTAGTATATTCCTCCACGGTAGGCACTAAATCCACTTCCCCAAAAGTGAAACACTTGTAAGCAGAATTCCAAAATTGAACTATAACTCGAAACAGATGCTTGTCCACCTTAATATTTAGCAAGTAGGATATATCACTATAGCTTTGATAGAACAACTGTTTGGTTCCCTCATCCCAATGAGCCCATATATCTCTCAACTCTTGTAACTTATTTTGTGTTACATTGACGCAAGTGAATTCCTGCAACTCTGATGTATATCCTTCTACCAGGCTATCCTCTTTCTCAGATTGTAACTTCTCTGACCATGCAAGGTCGGCCGTATTCTCCATGTTAAATCTTCTAAGTTAGTAATCAAATATGAATTAACACCTCCTTTAGTATGCAATGTCATGCAAAATACAATAAAAACAAAACACAAGTTAGTATCAAATATAAGTAATACGATACCAGCAGAAACCAAAAATAATCAGAACACAGATATGGGCCACTACTAATGCTTAACATGACTCTACCTAAGGGTAGCTCTTAAGGTTCACTATATGTGGTTCGGTTCTAAAGAGAAGGTACCTGAACCAGCAGATTCCTCAATTCTCACCCATTATAGGCTCATATGGATCGAGTTCGATTCAGGGGAATACATTTTTTATGACCATACAGAGATGAAAATCTCACTAAAGTATAGGTATAGATATATCCAGGAAGCAATCCACTAGCCAATGCGGAGGTGAAAACCTCACGAAAGCATACTTTCTTACTCCCACTTAAAGGTATAACCACAACGGTCATGCAATGCAATGCAATATTATTCTACAAAACCCAAACCATAACAATCAGACAAACAAATGCAATCATGATTTTCAAAACAAAGTTTCAATATTTTGACAAAAGGATAACAAATAATCAATTTTATGGCTTGACTCTCTTGTTGGGTCCCTAGTGGAGTCACCAAGCTGTTGAAACCATTTTTTTATTTTGATTTTTGAAAACAACGGGGATCAACTTTGTAAGACCCAATTTGTGCCCGGGTCCACACAAAAACCAAAAAAATAAAATAAATAAAACTAAATGTTTTAATAGTTCCAGTCCATTTACATTTATAGCTTAATAAACCCCAAAGAGCCTGAGTTAATTTAAAACCTAAATAAGTCTAGATCAATTAGCCTAAGTACAAAAGCCCAAAAATAACAGCCTAAATTTAAACCTTTGTCCAAAGTAAAATTAACCCAAAAAGGCCCAATGTCTAAATTCTTTCAGAAACCCTAAGGGTTTCTGAAGTCTCCTCGTGCCTCAATAGCCTCCAAGCTCCAACAGCTTGACTCCGAGGTAAGCTCCCAGGGCCCAAGTCAATTGAAGCTTCTGGAAGCCACTACTGTAGCTCCCATGAACAGTCCCACCACGTCAGCAACACCACGACCTTTGTACCTGCAAAACGGACTAGCAAACAACACAGCAGATATACAACAATTGACAGCAAATGCATAACAGAAAATCCAAGGCCATTGTATTTTCTTTTATTTTTTATTTATTTTTTCTTATTTCTATTGATTCGGCTATAAAAAGCCAGAGAATCAGCTGTAAAGAGGATTAGTTTTTTTCAGAAAATACACACGCATATTTTATGAGTACAAATCTAGAAAAGTTTGAATAAGAAATCATCTCAAGAGCAGTTTTTCAAAAGGTGATTTAGATTTTATTTTCTTTTGGATTCAGCTCCTATTTTTTTTAAAGCTTTGTTACTACATATGAAAGCAAAAAAAATAAGTAAAGGGGAGAGACTTAACTTTTTTTTGGAAGCTTCAAAATCCTTGTTTGCTTCGTGGTAATCAAAGCCTAGATGAGGATTGAAGTTAAAGCCTAGAAAAACTCATGGATTTACGGTCAAATAGGGCCAGATTAAGCTTTCGTCTGACGTCGTCTGTTGAATATGGAGATGAAATGGCGGTTGTGAAGCTTCCGGTCGAATGAATAAGGGATAGACCTTAGGTTTTGTTTTATTCTGATTTGTTTTTATTAGTTTTAAGGTTACCTTGTTTTGTGCAGAACATGAAACAGTACCGTCTGGAGGAAGAAGATCCGCACGCCGACCCGTTTTGTGGCCCAGATCCGCGCCCTTTTACTTCGAATGGTCAAATTGCGCGACTAGTTCGTTTTCGCGCAGACCTTTAAATTGAACCTTATTTCCACTTTACTTCATTTCAAATTTGGCATAGAATTTGCGCGTCTTTGCAATTTAATCTGCGCCTAAACGCCATGTTTTGGGATCTGGAATATTTTCAGTTTTGATCCTTGGACGTTCGCGCGCATTGAGCTTCAGTCATTATTTCAATTTCAATAGTTTTTTATTTTATTAATTATCCCTCTAGTTTGATTTTTATTTCAATTAAGTTTTTTCCATTTTAATTTGTATAATTCATTTTTTATCTCTTATTTTTATACATTTTAAATTATCTTGATAAATTATTTTATTTTCATTACAAAATTATTATTTTAAAATCACCTTTTATATATTATATTATTTCAAAATTTTGTATAATATTTAATTTAACTACCCTTATATATATTATTAATATATATAATTTATATTAAAATTGGTTTTATTTTATATACATTGATTAATTCCATGTTATTTTATATAATTGCTTTTAAATCATTTATTATGTATATAGCTTATTCTTTAGAAGACATATTTTATTATTTCTTTGTTATTAAAGATCCTTACATGTATATATTGCTTTGTTATAGATTGGTTTGTTATTTTTTCATGTATATTGTTTATCCTTTATTTTATTATATTTCCATTATATATTGTATACATTGATTTTTTCTATTATGGCATGTATATTATCACCTTTAATTAGATTAATTTTTTTATGTTATTGGCTCCAAATTTCTTCTTTCACAATATATATTTAAATACTCATTTACATAATCTTAGTTTTTTTATATATGTACATTATTTCAAATCCAATCATGTGTTGTTCATTTTGTAAATTTTCATATATTTAATAGTTTTCAAATTATTTTCAAATTGTTTTGTATGCTATGTGTTGCTTTAGTTTTCATATTGTTTCATGTATTATCGTTTTATATTGATTATTAGCTTTTTGCACTATTATTTAAGTTTTTGTCCATCTATGTCCGAAACTTGTTATATTTCTTTCTAATTAGTTTCTTGGATGCGAGCTCATTGCTATTGTGTGTATGTTAATTTGTTCTTTTTGTTTACTTGTATAATATTTCGTATAGTAATCCATGTTTGTAACTTTGATTTTTTTTTCCTATATTGTTGTATCGTGATTCAAACTTCAATATTTTGATTGATATTAGTTGTTTCGTTGTTATTTCAAGAAAAATAAAAGCGTTTTGAGCAAATTCTCAATTTTCCTTATTGTTCAAAAATTCTGAAATAAGGCAATATCTAATATTTAGGAAATTCGGAAAATCGTGCTCAATCGTACTGGGTATGACTTTTCCGGTGAACCAAATATTTGGACAATCTTTTATAATTTAATGTATGAGTTTTCCAAAGTTGAAAATCAATCGCATCTTAAAGTTATAAGGGATCGTATCCAATCGTACTAGGTATGAAACCGCATATCTTTGAAACAAGAGATTTTTTACCGCTAATTTGAGCTATTCAAACATTTTAAAAGAATCATACTTCGGAAAATCTTTTCTTTTAAAACTTTTGATATGAGGACAGTATCAAATCAATTTGGTACCAATTTTTGGGCGTAATGAGGGTGCTAACCCTTCCTCATCCGTAACCGACTCCCAAACCCGTTTTTTTAACTAAACCAAATTTATTTTTCATTGAACAAAGCGTTTTAATAGGTGGTCCAATCGCACCTAAATC
The DNA here is from genome assembly GCF_025698485.1 of Gossypium arboreum. Lineage (NCBI taxonomy): Eukaryota > Viridiplantae > Streptophyta > Magnoliopsida > Malvales > Malvaceae > Gossypium > Gossypium arboreum. Next base: position 83,665,372 of record NC_069074.1, read on the forward strand.
AAGAGATTGGTGGCGACTCCACATTTTTGTTTTCAAAAGTCGATCCCCTTTGCTTTCAAAATAAAAAAAAGGGTTTCGACAAACTTTTTGAAACCCAAATGTGGAGTCGCCACCAATCTTTTGTTTTGGTGTGATTGGATCACCTTAATAAAATATTTTATTCCATTTAAATCAATTTTGGCCTACGAAATTTGAGTAAACGGGTTCGGGAGTCGGTTACGTATGAGGAAGGATTAGCACCCTCACTACGCCCAAAATTGGTACCAAATTGATTAAGTACTGTCCTTATGTCTAAGATTTAAAGCTATTTTTGAAATATGGTTCCTTTTAAAACATTTGAATGGCTTAAGTTGGTCGTCCAAATTCTCTCGTTTCAAAGGTATACAGCATCACATCCAGCACGATAGGACACGATCCTTTATACCCTCGAAAACACTATAATTTTTTTACTTCCAAAAGTTTATATGTTGAAAATTACAAAATGATGCCCAATTATTTAGTCCAACGAAAAACTGAAACCTAACACAGTAGAGCACGATTCCTGAAACTTCCAAACATTGAATATTACCTTGCTTTAGAATTTGTAAAACACGAGTGAAATTCTGAAGGAATATTCAATTATTTTGAACAAACCAGAAATTGAAACCCAGCATGATAGGGCATGATTCCCGAATTTCCAAACATTGAACATTGCATTGTCTCAGAATTTGAAAAACACGAGTGAAATTCTAAAGGAATATTTGATTATTTTGGACAAACGGGAAATCAAAACCCAACATGATAAGGCACGATTTCCTGAATTTCCAAACATCAAACATTGCCTTCGTTTTAAGGAATTTTCAAATGAATAATTATAAAACCAGCTTAAAACACATTAATTTGATTTAAAATAAAATGGAAAAATTAATTTTTTGAATAATAAGTTGAAAATTATAATGCAACACTTGTGAACGAAAGGGCAAAGTTACGAGTATAGAATAAATACATGGATAATGGACTCTATTAATGAATGAAAATAGTGTAAAAATAAATAAAGCAAAGCAAATTACCATATACAAAGTAACATTAAGCTCACATCCTAACATTTACAATTCAAACAATGAAAACTAGTAATATAGACGTTAATTAAAGAAACAAATAAGCATAAAGATTATAATAAGCTTCCATGCATAGATAAAAGAGCAACACAAAAGACTAACAGGCAATATGAAACTATAAAATATTAACAATATGCGAATCAAAAACCCCACATAATATACCAAATGATATAGACTCTAAGAACTAATATGAGGCGAAACGATATAAAAACTATATATAAAAAGTTATAGCGAATAACACATGCGAACTTGAAATAATTTATATATATATATAAAAACTAAGTATATACATAACTTATTATTAAAATAAACCTTATAAAAAGGGAATTTGAGTCAAATAATGTACAAAATATTTTTAGAATGAAATATATACTTAAAGTTGGCCATGCACGATAATAAAAAATTTAAAGAATATATAAAATATGAAAGGTTTTAAATAACAAAAAATATATGATAAAATATATTTTATATACATAAGGTTTTAAAATATATATATAAATAGATTTAAAAGAAATTATGTATGTATAGTAACATAGGGTTAATAATATATAAAATAAAACTAACTTTATCATGAACTACATATGTATAATAGTATATAAGAACATTTAAGTGATATATCATACTAAATCCTTAAAACCATATAATATGAAAAGCTTTAAAACAACGATTTTATATAAAAAAGGGTAAAAATTATCATGATAATTCAAAGAATATATATATTCATATATAAAAAATAAGTGTTAGGTGAATTTACAAAATGATGAATTATACAAATCAAAAGGACTCAATTAAAATAAGATTAAACTAAAAGGACAACTAATAAATAAAATAAATTACTGAAATTAGAATAAGGACTAAAGCTCAACGCGCACGAATGCACAGGGACCAAAACTGGCAATATCCCAGGTCTCAAAACGCTGCGTTGAAGCGTGGACCTAATTGTCACCATGCGCAAATTATAGAGCCAATTTTAAAAATGAAATAAAACACATAAGATGCGATTGAATGCTCGCACGAATGGGAGGGACCTAGCGTGCAATTATCCCTCCCTGTAGAAACACGCGGATCCTAGGGGTAAAGGGGACGGATCGGGTCGGGTTTAATCAATAAGACGCCGTTTTTGGAGCCACTGAATCAAGCTCAAAACGACGCCATATTCAGTCCTTTAAAAGGGTTAAAATTTGGCTATTCAGCCACACTAACCCTATGTAGCACCCCAAACCCGGCCCAGAAGTTATGGCCGGATCCGGCATGCCACATCAAAAACGTAAAAAAAAAATTCCATTCTAAGTCTAGAAAATCGTACTTGATGTTCAAAAGATTAATTCATTAAGGGTTAAAGTGAATGGAAGCTGTGCACCAAGTAGGAAACCGGAAAAGAGGTGGTGAGTCCATCGGACTGCTTAAGTACCAACCTCCCTTCGGATCCAATCCTAGACATGCATACCGCCATTGCCACACCTTAACTTCATGGATATTTCTAGGAAACCGATTCGATTAAGTCATTTTTAGGAAAAGTGATTAATTTTGGAAAATACTTTCATTATGGAAGCTTTGCTTGTTGTCGTGTTATTTTGAAATCAACTGTTGTTTTTAAAAAGCGCCTAAAGCTATCTAATTTCAATGTTAAAATAAGTATTACCTATCTTAGTAATACATATTAAAACCATCAAAATAAATAAGCGGCCTTATTACATTTAAAAGCCCAAAACCTCAAACGTAATTAAAAGGATGTCCAGTTCACGGAAGAAAATCAAACTTTCGAGCGGGTGGCCACTCAATTCCCTCACGACTCCAAGCCCACTATGGTTGGGGATTTCTGCGTGGATGAAAATAAAAGGGTGAATTTGGGGAAACTCGGTGTGTAAGGAAAACCCATTCAAAGCCTAAGTCACTCAAGCCTATTGGGCCTAAGCCCATTCAGTAATAATGGTATTGGGCGAGCCCTTTTCAGATTATAATAACCGGGCCTTAGCCCTTATTCAGATAATGAGATGGCCCATAGGCCCATTTCAAAATACATGCAACATCAAGAAACATATGCAAGCCCATTTGGGAGACTACTCAACCCACCAACCACTACACTCCACCGTACCAGCCATACACTCCATGTGGGAATAGCTCAACCCACCCAAATTTAACACTCCACAGCTTGACCTTCTTTGCTCGATTATCAAAGAATTGAGGCAAAGCCTCCAAGACGTGGACAAGCCACTTTCAGTACTTCCTCCGTCAATATCCCAGTCCATGCATCGATAATAATAACATGGCATACAAGAAATAACAATAGTCAAACATGCATTTAGGTCAATTTAACCCTAGGGGTATTTCTAATTTATCTACTAGGGTAAACGTAAATTTTCCACTTTTAAAGGTATTTCAATAATTTATCTATTTTAGGGTTTTTCATGCATATTCCTACCTTTCACGTACTAATGTAATCATGTACCGAGGGTTTTTACCGAATTGGGCCCGTTGGCCTATCATTCCAATTTTGGCCCATTAAGCCCAAAAATATCGAGGGCACGTAAATCATGCACTTTACAGTCCAAATTTTGCAGCTTACCAAAAACATTAATCGATTTACCTCACGAGCATTCGACACTCGCAAATCTACAAAATACCGGTTTTCGGCATTTCGCTTTTCGACTTTTGCCGATCTAGACTAAGAAAGAGGGTGTTAGTTACACACTGCTTTGTGACGATATCTTGACGAGATCCACACACGAACCGCCTACAATTGGATTACTAACACGTTAATCTAACTATTCAAATACAAACTACGATTAACCCCTTACAATATTCGGCCAACCACACCTACAGATCATAGTAAGCTTATAAGAAATCAATAAGCAACTCATTAACAAATTTTTGTCAATGTTTACCACATAATCATAATTTCACTGCAAGCTGTCTTCCTGAACAACAGTCACTAAATCATTTATAACTGGAGCTACGAAAATCCAAATCAAGTGCCGTTAATTTTCCCTGAAAATAGACTCATATATCTTCTATCCATAAAATTTTCAGAATTTTTGGTATGGCCAATCAATACCAGATTTTTCTTAAAGTTTTCCATGTTTCACTGTTTGACTAATCTGACCACTCTTCATTACGAATCAAATTTCTCATTGTACAGAATTCAAAATATGTTCTAGTTTATTCCATTTGAAACTAGACTCATTAAGCTTTAATTACATAATTTATGTAGCTTCTAACTCATCTCCCACAATTTATGGTGATTTTCCAAAGTCACGTTACTGCTGCTGTCCCAAGCAGATTTATTACCAAATCACTCTTTCACACCTAACTTGCATGCTTGTTATTTAAACATGTATATCACCAATCAATCATCACATATCTATGATTTTACTTAAGTATAATCTCCATTTCATCATTTTAAAGCACAACATGTTAGCCGATTTTTCCTTTAACATCTAAGGCACATGCATGCTCATTTGTTTGGCTCAACTTCACCTATCTTCCATTTTTTTCATCAAAAGAACATGAAACAACAACCATTTCCTTCATTTTAATTCATGACTAAATGCTCACAACACAACTAAAAATCAAAATATACTTCAAGAATTAAGGTAGAATCAAGAAGAACTCATGAACCTCAAAATAGAAGCAAGGTACCAAGAACTTACCTTCAATTTTCCTCCTCCTAATGACCGAATACTCAAGAGCTTTCTCCTCTCCTTTCTCTTCTCTAACTTTCAGCTATGATGAACAAAGATGGACAAAACTTTGTTCTTTTCACCCCTTATTCTTTTAATAAAAATTCATATTTCATCCATTTAATTCTTTAATACAAAAAGACATGATATTCTTATCATGAAACATTTACCTAACCCATTATCATGGAACATTTACCTAACCTATTATCATGAAACATTTACCTAACCCATTGTCATGGAACATTTACCTAACCTATTATCAATTTGTATCAATTTGTACCATAAATTATGGATATCAAGTGTACATTTTGTCTACAACAACATGATGGCTGGCCACTTCATGTAAAATGGGAGGTTTGTCATGCAAATCCTCCTATTTTGCACTCCTATTTATTTGGCCACTTCAATTTAGCCTATAGCATTTTCAAACATTTTCACATAGGTCCTATTTCATAATTTCACTCCCTTTTTCTTATGGAACAAAAATTAACTAAAATTACCGGGTTCTATCTTAAGCTTGGGCCTTCTAGAGGCCCACTAACATAATTAAACCTATGCCAACATTCACAGGATTCCCGAAAATTGGGGTGTTACACCCTAATTCCCCCTTCCTTCAGCCGAACCCTAAGTTTTCTCCCTCAAGAACACTAGCCCGCCACTAGGAACGGCGACCGGAGTTCACAGGCTTTGAAGTATTACTTTTTTAGCCTCGGATTTCCCTTTAAACTCCGATTACAGTGAAGCGAAAGAGAATTGATGGCCTAATCGCAAGGTATGACTTTGCCTTTTCTTATTCTCTTTTATTTTTGAATGCAACAATGAAAAATCGAAAGAGTAAAATGAGTTGATTCAACAAAAATTAAAGAAACCAAAAAGACAGAAAATCACCATAAGAGAAAAAAATTGCTTTTGGAAATGCCTTTTTCTAATATTAAGTATGCGTAGTGCGTAACCTCTTACAAAAATCAAATCTCTTGGCTTTATAGCCGAAAAGAAAAATCAAAATAAAAAATACAATTTTTTCTTTTTTTTTTTGTATTTGCTGTTGTGTTTGTCTCTTCTTGCAGGTACGTGGTGTCGTGGCGTGTGTACGGGGGCTGTGCGCTGGCGTACGGAGGCGTGGGCGTGGCTGTGGCGCTAGGAGGCCGTCACTTTGTCAGGGTTGGTCATGCAAGCGCTCCTTGCTGCTAGGGTTTCCGAAACTATTTTGATTTTGGGCCACTTGGGCCTTGAATTTTTGGACTGTAATTGGATTGATGTTTTGTCAATGGGTTGATGTAAATGAACTTTATATTTTATTATAATTTATTCTCTCTTTTTGTTTTGTTTTTGCATAGGCCCGGGCCAAAATTGGGCCTTACAAAAATCTTGGTCCCTTCATCAATTCTATCATTATAATTGTTGATTTAGTTGTTATAAAAAAGGTAGAATAACTTTTTTATCCTTAAACATTTATAGTTTTTGTTAATTTGGTCCTTACTCTTTAAAATTACATAAAAATTGCAAAAATATTTTAAAAATAATTTTTTTCGCAATTTTAAAAACATTTATATATATTGTGGTTTGGTAACTTATCAACTCGACTCTTAATTGTAACCAACTTTTCTGACCTTTTTTGTACCCTTAACGTAAGCCTCGTTACAACTTTCTAAAAATCTCTTGATTGGTGTATCATCTCGATTTGTTTTTATAGTGGTGGAGTGTTTTGAGTGAATGTTAGTTAGAGTATTGATTATTGTTGAGTTTAAATTTCAGGTAATCAATGAGATAGAGGAGACGCCTATGTTTTTTGTGCTTTACAAATTTATGCTTAGATTGCTTTTATTCTTTAGTGTCATGCTAGTTTCAATTTCTAGTGCATGATTATCTGTAGATTATTCCTAAGGCATTGTCGGTGAAAACAATAAATTAAGGGAGATTAACTTGAATAAGGGTTGAAAATTTTGCTTAAGGCTAAACAAATGCTTAAGTGTGGGGATATTTGATAAGTGCTAAAATTAATATGTTTTAACATCATTCGTAATGTGTTTTTGGTTGATTTTTCGATGTTAATTATGAATTCTATGCTCCTAATCCTTTCAATTCGTGTTTTTATGCTTAATAGAAAATTTGGGAAAAAAATGAGAAAAAATGGAGGCAAACTATAAGACCCACACAGTCATATGGCAGGCCGTGTCGATTTCGTAGATTTTCACTTTGAACAGCAAAAAAATGCAAATTTTAGATTTTTCGAGCATTTTAAGACGTATATATGAAAAACATAAGAAGATAAGAGAGAACCTTCCTAGAATATTTAAGAAAACAACTACAAAGACACCATTGAAGCTGACTCTGAGGTAGATTTTCATCAAGATTGAAGATTCCCAGATGATTTTATAACACCCTAAATTTTAGGATTAGAAGTTTTTAAGTCTTGTGGTTAGTGTCAGAAAGAAGGGTCTGCTATTGTGTTTAGTCATGCATTTAAGTGTCAGAATGGGTCTGCTGGTCTGGTGGTTGAGTGTGTGCTAGTTTGTCTTGGGGTCTCTAGTTCGAGTACTTGTATGTGCATTTTTAGGAGAAATATTTTATTTTTATTTTGTTAAACAACTTGTTAAATATTAAATTTCTATTTTGATTTTATTTATTTTTGTTTTGGGGTTATTTTTTTGTTTGGCACGTTCTCCCCCTTTTTTCCCTCTCTCGATTTTCCTTTCTTCTATAGAAAAGGGGTGTGTGGTGGTCTCGGTAGAGCTTTATTTTTCTTTGTCTTTGAGTCGGGTTCTGGACATTCTCAATCATGAAACAGGTGTAGGATTTTAATCTTGTCTATTCTTATTTTGCAAATTATTGTTTTGTCAATTCTTGAGCTTGCTTTAAATTGTCGATTTTGGGTGATTAGTTGTTGAAAAAGGTTTGGGGAATACTACATATCCACCATACTCTTGTCATTACGAAGGTTGGGCTGTTTCAATGGCTGAACCAGTGTTATTGGCTTGTTTCGAAGTGGTTTGTGACCACATGGGTGGCTACACGGGCGTGTGCCAGTTTACAAGGCTGTGTATTTTTAGGAATTAAGGTTTCTGGGCTGATTTGGGCGTCACACGGCCTGGCCAAACGGCCATGTGGCTGATTTGAGGATTTTTTGTTGATTTTCACATGATCGTGTCCCCTTGGCACATAGGCGTGTGTGTTTGGGAATTAGGGATTTGGTGTTTGGGTGCCACACGATCGTGTGGCTAATTTAAGGATTTATGGATCCCACACAGGGGTGTGTTTTGGACACACAGCTGTGTCTGGCAGGCACACGGGTGTGCGAGACCCTCACACAGCCATGTCTGCTTTGTATCCTATTTTAGCACAATTGGACAAAGAGTTACACGCCTGTTCCCAAGGCCATGTCCCTGGTCCACACGAGCGTGTGCCTTATTCACACAGCCGTGTGCCCCTGTTCACACAGGCTTTTCACCTCTCATGTGGCCTAGGCATTTCAACACGGCCAAAGCACACGAGCGTGTGGTCCTAGGGCACTTATTCTGATTCTGTGCATGTTTTTTTATCTAAAATATTGTCTGAGTGCTTCAACCTTTGGCTAAGCTTTAGTAAGGGTAAATAAAACTAGGATTTGGGCTGCGGTTTATGTGATATTTGTAAATGTTGTGTGAGGTGTCTGACTATGAACCCGATTAGCTAGGTGTGTGCGCATATCTATTTCTGTCTGACTGTTTGTGGATGTGCTCATTGTTTGCTGTTAATGTAAACATACATACACTTGCATAGAGTTAAGATTTGGGTGAGATATCGAAGAGAAGGGAGTCTGATTCTGATCTGAGCTGGTAGTTCTACTGCATTTTACTCGTACAGTGATTTATCGCACTATAGCACATGTGCATCAGCTTTGTTGCGTACTATTATTTGATTTGACAGTTTAACTGCATATTGATAAACCATCGTTGCCAGGCAACCCAGGGTGGCTGGTCATTGTTGTCGGATAACCCGGGATGACTTAATTTGTGTGTAGGGTTAGATAGGCCTTTCGAGGTCCTATGTGGTGTGTTTTGGTTGGATGATCTTAATCAACTCTTATGGGATGTGATCGGCAGACGGAGAGGTGTGTTCGCAGGATGGGTGGGTTTTATTGTTTGACTATTTTTCATACGTATCTATTTAAGCTTTCTGGGTGCTAGATTACCTGATTGTATTCCGTTTGACTGAAAACATCTATGATAGTGTGTCTGTGTGAAATGGTGTGTGTTTGAAATATTACATTCCATTGGGACGTTGCTGTCAGAATTATCTTTTGTTTCTATATATATCTGTAGTTATTTGATATTGAATTGTGTTCTATATTTCTATTTTTAGCCTTGTTTCAGACTCACACTAAGCTCAAGTAGCTCACCCCCTCTTAGTGTTTCCCTTTTAGGTACCTTTTTCTAAATTCTAATGCTAGGCTTGGTATGCGGAGTTCTCGGATAGTCTCAGGAAAGAATAATTTATCAGTTTGTTTTTATTTGTTATTCAGTTTTTGAGCCATAAGATTTATATAAAATGGTGGTACAAGTTCCTTTTTAATATTTATTTGTTCATTCAATTTCGATTTTATAATAAACTTAACTGTAATTTTTACTGATTAAATTTACACGATTAAATGTTTCCGTTGATGGGATAACTTGTTTTATAAAAATTTTACCTACGATCACTTCGGTGATCAATGTAACATCTGGGATTTGGTCTAAACTTCTAGGCCGGGTCAAGGGTGTTACAAATTTCTTAGGAGATTATCATGAGTTTCTTTATTTCTTTTGTTATACTGTCCTTTGGATGTTTTTAGTTTTAAGCATGAACTAATTTTCTAAATACCTAAGAGAGATGAACCTTATGATAGATTGTGGCACCCCAAAACTGACCGGGATAGATCGGCCCAAATTCGAAACATTACGTTAGCCACCTAAGTGACTCTCCAGCTAATGACCACCCAAGAAACACTCAGACCTTATAACACCTCAATCTCATCTAATTATTAGTTATTTACTAATGCAGAAGTAAATTATGAGCCAATTTTGAACTTTTTCTAGGTAATTTAACCTAAGGGTAATTTCGTCATTTTACCACCTATTGTAAAACTAACCCGATTTAGATATAAGTGTTTACCAACCTTTTTTTAGTCAAATTATGCAAGTCTAAAATTTGCAGCTTAATTTGAGTTCGTTTACTATGTCTAATTCAAGTTTTATTATTAGGGGCTAAATTGTAACTCAAACAAATTAGAATACCAATTTAAAGAGACAAAAATTCAAAACTCCAAAACTCACACAGGCATGTGGATAAGTGACATGGGCGTGTGGAGGCTAGAGCTATCACACACAAGGGAGTGGGATTGAAAAATAAGAAACAAATAAATCCACTCAATTTTCCAACAACCATGCTATACTACCAAACCAAATAACGCTTGAAGCTTTGAATAGGGGTGAATCTAAAAAAAAAAAAAAATTAGAAGAATTAAAATTAAATTATAAAATTTTGAGAAGTTAAAATATAATTTTATCATGTATTAATTTATTATTTTTTAAAGGGTCTTAATAGATTTTTTTTCCCATTTTGGTTGGGCTAATACCCCTGCCTGCCTCTTTTAAATTTGCTTCAACCCTAAGCCCAATATTCGATTTGGATTAACAACAATATATAGTTTAGTATTTGTGGAAGTTTGACAAATAAAAATTCCTTTTTTAGAGGTTTAAATTATAATTTTTTGAAAGATTAAAATAAATTTGTATTTTTTATTAATAAAATATAAAAGAAAAAAAACATGTTTAGACAAGCCAAGAAACCTTTGGGATCATACGGGTGATTTTGATGATGTTAATGGTTATTTTGGTGGAGAGGGTGAAAAAGAAACAAATTATTCATTATATATAATATAATTATGAAATTGAAGCCATATATTGTATGTTTCATACATCAAAATTTCATGGGAGGTCCAAAGGTAATTAAAAGACTTGTAGGCTTGCTGAGTTTCTTTGAAAGGCCCAAAGGCAATTTAACATCCACAAAATAATCTCTAAATACTGTAAAGACAAATCAAATCCACAGTAGCATTAGAGTTGATTAAGCTAAGCATTGGCAAATATTACTTTGATTTTGCATGCAATATTGGCAAAACCTCCTCTTCAATTAGACAAACAACATAATCCATGAAACATTGATAGCCCAATACAAATTTCATCGAGAAAAAATTCTCTTTGTTTTGTAGAATATGATAGTAAAGATGTGGAGTTTCGTTCTTCTTAGTGTCCTCCTTTTGTTTTCCTTGATCAACAACCACTAGCCAAAAACACAATTAGATTGGATTATGAATGATGTTTTCAACTATGATAATATTAAATACAAATTAAACGCTCTAAATAACTCTAAATAAATGGAAAGCAGCAAATTACCTGACGAGGCAAGCTAGCTCAGTTAAGACCATTGTGTTATACTTGTCTCTGAATTGAAAATTTAGAAGAAAATAAAGAGAAAGACTTAGAAAATACTTGAAAGCAGATAAAACTTATATGTCATTTAAAATGGAAAATTTTCTATTTAGGCCTTTAAAATTTTAAAATGATAAAGGTAAAATTGCAGTTTGACCCCCTAAAAATGATAAAACTTATAAAAATACAAGTTATTAAAATGGTAAAATTGCATTGTTACTATAATAAAAATTACAATTTAATTTCGCCCTCTAAAAAAATTTTCTGGCTTTGCACCTAATAAAATCTTTGGCAAAAGATTAAAATAAAATTATACCGTAAATGTAAAAAGAAGCTAAGAAAATCCAATCTAACAAAGAAAATAACTTGATGTCCAAAAGCTACCATAAACCGTAATTCATGGGAACGCTTGTTGCTCATTTTATTGGTTTCCATTTTGATTTTGCAAAAGAAGTTTGAATTTTGAAGAGAGCCTAGTACGTGAGAGCAAAAGAAAAAAAAAAGTTTATTAATTTTTACAAATACCGACATATTATATATATGATTAAAATTGCAGAATAGATTAAAAATGCTGAATTAAAGATAAAATTAAGTGTGAATTAATAACCACAAGTGTACTCATTACTCACCATCTCTGTTAAAACTGTTCGATGTTGTTTAACAACCTGTGTTTGATTTTCTTCAGCTCAACCACAACATCTTTCATATCTTTTCTTTCTTCTGGTAACTTAGCTGAACAATTCAAAGCCAACTCCATGATAAATGAAATACAATTAGCTTTAACAACAAAGTACTCATCCTCTCTTCTTAATAAATCAACATCTGCAATTTCTATCGCTCCTTTAGGCAATGAACTTTCCATCCAATGCCTTATAGTCTCTTCTTCAACAAAAAAATTATCAGTTGGCTTTTTCTTTGTGAAAGTTTCTATAAGGACGATCCCATAACTATAAACGTCAGATTTTATAGAAACAATTCCTGCTGATCCAAATTCTGCATTTCAAGTATAATTAGAACACCATTAATCTTCAATTATTTCTAAAATGCTTATTCAAATAAATATCCACATAAACATGAAACAAAAATATAAAATGCAAATTAGGAAAATAATCATACAAAAAAAAAAAAAAGAATTCACCTGGTGCCATATACCCGATAGTTGCAAGAGTCATGGTTTGCTTCATTACTTCACCTTCTCCCAACAATTTGGCAATGCCAAAATCTCCAACATGTGCAACCATGTCTTCATCTAGTAAAATATTGCTTGGTTTTATGTCACAATGAATTATAGGTGTTGGATGTCCATTGTGGAGGTGTTCTATAGCTACCGCAACATCTATCATTATGTCGACCCTTTGTATGATATCAAGGAAATAATTTTCAGAATGTAACCATTTCTCGAGGTTTCCATTAGGCATGTAATCAAGCACCAAGGCTTTAAAGTCAACACTTGAGCAGCAAGTAATGACCTTCACAATATTACGATGAACTATATTACGCATAGCATCACATTCATTGTCAAAACTCCTAAATGCTTCCTCTGTTTGCAAATTGAAAACTTTTATTGCAACTTCCATTCCATCTGAAAGCCTCCCTTTATATACATATCCAAAATTCCCTGAACCAAGCATATTTCTTTCCTCAAATCCATTAGTTGCTCGTGAAAGTTCAGCATGTGAAATTCTTCTCGGTGTTTTCAAAAACAACAAATCATCTTTAATTGGTAGAGTTGTACTTCTTCTTTGGCATCTTCTATACATAATAGTTAAGACTATTAGTACTATGACAATTCCAATTGTGGGTAAACCATACCTAAAAGCATGCAATATAATAATTTGCGAGTTTTTGTGGATATCGTTCTTGCAAGGTGGGACTAGCAATCTAGGTGGACCACAAAGTGCATAATTCTTCATGAATGATGTGCTAGAAAAATTTGAAAAACATCCTTCGGTGGGAATTTCCCCTTCAAGTCTATTGAAAGACACATTAAAATACTTTAGATGTAAAAGCTTTTCCAAAGATTTGGGAATGACTCCAGAGAGATTGTTATTGCATAAATCCAAGAATTCTAAACTAATCAACCCATCAAATGATTCAGGGATATGACCATGTAGTACATTATTTGATAAATCTAATGAAATCAAAGTTTGAAGACCCCCAAATGTGGATAAGATATCACCTGTGAGAAGATTCCTTGATAAATTTAGTTTCAGTAGACTCCTCAAATTTCCAACATCAATAGCATGTGAATTGTGCAGATGGTTTGATGATAGATCTATTTCTAAGATATCTTTAAGATTCCACAAAGTTGAGGGTATTGTAGAACTCAATTTGTTGGAATCTAAGCAAAGATATCTCAAAGCAGAAATATTACCTAAACAAGAGGGTATGGATCCATGCAGCTTATTCAACCCTAAACACATCTCGTATAGTCTCTCCAAACCACATAGGCTTTCAGAGATAGGCCCTCCTAATTTATTAGAGGAAAGATCTAGACCTTGGAGATTTCGCAGTCCTCCTATTGATGTTGGAATAAATCCATTTAATTTATTATAGCCAAGATCTAAATCCAACATGTTGCTTAAGTTACCTATTTCCATGGGAATATTGCCTTTAATCTCACAATTAGAGGCATAGAAGTATTGAAGGGATTTTGAAAGGTTCCCGATATAAGTAGGAAGAACGCCACTCAATGGATTTCTTGAAACTTCTATAAATCTCAAATTCCTACAATTCGCCAAAGAAGAAAGAAAGGTCCACTCATGATCAGTAGCAGATCCTCTGATCAAATTATTGTTTAAAATTTGGAACCATTCAAGGTGTCTTAAATCGCCAAGTGTTTTAGGGATTGGGCCAGAAAATAAGTTATCTGACAAGTCTAGTTCCTTAAGCATGGAAGCATTGGAGATAGAGTTGGGAATGTTTCCGCTAAGTTTATTTCCCCACAAGAAAAGATTCTCAAGCTTTGGAGCATTGGTGATGGGTGGTAAATTACCTGTAAAATAGCATGTTTTAGTGTACATATTCATTGAATACCAAATTCACAAAATATATATTTAAAATAAAAATTGTAAAACTTTAAAGCAATTAAAAAAACTTGGCGTGAAAAATGTGATGAAATCAATTAGAAAGTTGAGACATAATAAGAAGCTGTGATTTCTATAGACAAAACATATAATACACTAATAATTTTTAAAAAATTGTAAAACTTGAAATAAAATAAAAATAAAAGTTTGGGATGAGAATGTGGCATCTAATCAATCTTAAAAATGAGACTCACACTGAATAATAATTAGTTATGATTTGGGAAACAAAATGTTAAATCCTTTATTTTCCCTAAATTCAAGTGTAAGAAATCAAAATAATATATTATTTGGTTGTGCAACTTTTCTCTATCTTTTAAGTAATATGTATTGAAAATTAAAAGAATATAATATTGTAAACATCTAAAAGTGATAAAATAAATGAGAGTAGCATAAATTTTATTAAGTTTAATGTTAAAAGAACTGCAGCTCTTGAATATATCATTAAATTGATAAAGTGCATTTTAAGGGTTAAGATGTTTGTTTCAAATACAACATAGTTCTAAGAGTTAGATGTTGGTTTAGCCCTTCAAGTTGTATTTAATTGTTATTTTAGTACCTAATGAATTTATTTGTATCAATTTAATATTTGAAATTAAATAAAGTAAATTAAAATGCCAAAAAAAAAAAAGAAAGGATAACACCAGAGGTGGAAATACGATGTAATTTCGGACACTCAAACTGCACCAACACTAACGATATGTGATACGTATAAGCCATTGTTTTCAATGTAAATTGGAATGATTTTTATCTATTGGGTTAATTATTTATTTTATTAAATTATATTGTAAACTTTAAAGATTATTATTTGCTCAAAATTTTGTATTTTCATATATTTAAAATTTAATCTTTACATTATTTATTTTCTGTAATTTAGTCTCTCTAATTTTTAATTGAAAACTTAGATTCATTTATTAACACTATTAAAAAAAATTGTGTTAGTATGGCATTTTGATAATTAAAATAAACTTGATATCTATGTTTTTAATTATTCCAAAAATTGTTTTACTATTTCAAGATAAATTATTTGTGTCTAGACCAATATCTTAACAACTATTGTTGCATGTTTAATTACTCTAAAGAATTGTTGATTGAGTCTTAGCTTGATTGGCATGTGCATTATTGCCAATGTAGGAGAATGTGGGTTCAAGTATGTGAAGTGCATTATCCTCCTATTTATGAATTGGGGAGTTGGTAAAGTACTAAATTTTGATATATTTTAAAATATTAAAATTTATTAAAATATTTTTATAAAAATTGATTGTACCACAATATACAATTTTAATATCAAATTTTAATTTTTTAAATATAAGCTAATATATACTTTATTTCAAGTTACACAATCTTTACTAGTTTTAACCTTTTTTAATTTTTATCGTATTTTTAATTTCTAATATTTTTTATAATTTTTACAAATATTTAGTAATTTCTAACAATTTTAATAATTTTATTATTTATTACAAATTTAAAAAATTAACAAATTTATTTTTAAAAAATTATATATTTATAATGTAGTTTTTTAATAATTTTATTTGAAAATTTAAAGATTTTTTTGGTTTTTTTCTAGATTAATGATGCCATCATGATATCATCATATGCCACATGGCAATTTATGATTAGTTGGATATGTCAATCTATTTTTTTAGCGTCCAATGGACTAGACCAAGAACACGTGATAATGTTAGGGACTACATTAGGAATGTTTGATAATATTAGGTACTATAGTGGGCAAAAAAACATTAAAGACCATAGGGAATAAACTGTGCATTAAGCCATTAAAACTATATCTATAATATATATAAATGCATGGATTCTGAGAAACTGTTGAATTGATAATTATATAATCTTTGTTGTTTACTATATTATTGAATTTATTATTTTAAATATTTTTATTACTTTTAAGATTTATATATGTATGGATAGGAATTTTGGTTTTACCAAAATATTTGGTTAAATAAATTCACTTCATAAGAAAATTTAGCATTCTTATAAATAACAATTTTGATTCTATTAAAAAATTATTTTAAAAATATTTAATAAAATTTAAAATTTATATTGAATTACTTTATATTTAAATTATTATTAGAAACTCTATCATATAAATACTGTGTATGAGAACCACTTATTTAGAACATAAGTTTGTATTTTCAAATAACTTATGATAAATAATGAAATGTATGATTTGAAACTATTTAATAATAACACATGACATTCTACCATATTAAAATAAAAATAAATTAAATTATAAGTAAAACATTATTTAAACATATGAATACATCAAATTAAGAATACTAAATGAATACAGTTATTTATGATGATGTTGTTGTCAATTCCTAAGTTGGTGTCGAGTTAATTTGTGATATCATAAATTTAAGTGATAAATTTAAGGTTTTATGTATTGATGCGGATTTAAATATCTCCATAATTTTTTAAATAAAAACTAAAGTACCCTCAAATAATATAAATTATATTAAATATAAAAAGGTATTTTGTAATTTCTCTAATTGAGCTGGTGCTTGGTTGACTCATGATACCAACTTAATCAAAAGCTTCAATAATATTATAGATATATATGTTAGAAAAACAAAAAAAAAGTATTACTTTAATTCCAAATAATTGTTTTTTGTACTTATATAAAATAGATTAGTTTATGCAATAAAAGTTAATTTCTTTTTAAAGTTTAGTGGAAATTAAAAATAAAAAATAAATAAATTCATATAAATCTTATTGTTTAGCATGAAATTAAAATGATAAAAGTATATGAGCAAGATAGAAGAAACAAATTAAAGAGAATGTTTTTGGAGTTTGGAAAAATTAAAGTGAAAAACATACCTTCTAATTTGTTGTCATATAGATCTATTTCTTGGAGGGTAGTTGAATTAAAAATACTTTCTGGAACCAGCCCACTGAATTGATTTTCTACTAAACTTAAATTCTGAAGCTGGTAACATTCAGCTATACTTGATGGAATCTTACCTGTACACATAGTCGAAAATTAAAGTGAAAAACATACCTTCTAAAGTTATTCAACTCCAAATATAATTTTTCGAATAGAAATAATTCAATATAATTAGATGAAATATAACTCAATACTTCTTGGAATGATTCTTGTAAATTGATTCAAGGACAATAATAAATTTTGAAGGTTGTTGCATTTGCCCATAGTTGACGGAATGTTACCAGATAATTCATTTTTATTCAAGTAAAGCCGTTCAAGCTTGGGAAGATGTTGACACATATCATTAGGCAAACTACCTGATAGACTATTGTTGGAGAGATCAATGGTCTTCAGAGAAGAAATGTTGAAGATCGAAGTTGGAATCTGACCTGTAAGGCCTTTAATTGCTTGAATATTAAGCAGTTCCAAGCCAAGAAGATTACCAATTTCCTCAGGAATTTGACCTGCACACATAGTCGAAAAATCAAGGTGTCAAACTACCTATTTTGTTAGCATAAGTCAAAGAGGTTTTCCTTTCTGTTCTACAGTAATTTGGAGATAGATTTTAATATATTTCAACATATATTTTTCATCAAATTAACTATTTTGCTTCGAATGAAATAAAAAGCTCTTCCTTTGTTATCTATCACAAATCAAACTCTTTTATAAAAAAAAATACTTTAAATTCAAGAAATCAAGGGAATTGATTACCTTCTAGATTATTAAACCCCAAATATAATTCCTGGAGTGCTGTCAGATTTCCAATACTTCTTGGAATGATCCCCATAAATTGATTATAGGACAAGGACAAACTTTTAAGGTTGCTGCATTTGCCCATACTTGATGGAATGTTACCAGATAGTTCATTCCAACTCAAGTAAAGCCTTTCAAGCTTGGGAAGATGTTGACACAGATCATTAGGCAAACTACCTGATAGTTTATTGCTGGAGAGATTAATAATCTTGAGAGAAGAAATCTTGAAGATGGAAGATGGAACCTGAATAGATAATTGATTGAATCCCAAGTTCAAGATCTCTAGATTAGACATGTTAACAAGTGTTTCAAGGATTGTGCCTGTAAAGTTATTATTTTTCATTTTCTGCCTTCGAACTCTCTGTAAGTTCCCAAGCCATGATGGAATTTCCCCATTAAGACGATTGTAGCTTAATCGAAGGATCCTCAAACGATGCAATTGGCCCAATTCTTTAGGGAGATGGCCATAGAAATGGTTGCTACTCAAGTCGAGAGAGAGTAGAAATGAAAGATTTCCAAGGTGTGGAGGGATAGTACCCCTAAGATTCATGCTTGTAAGATTCAAAGCTATAACTCTTTTATGGAGGATGCCACAAGAAACACCAATCCAATTGCAAACATAGGTTGAGGCAGTCCAATTGTTTGCCAAGACATTTTGAGGACCGACAATGCGATCCTTAAACTCGAGAAGTGCAAACTGATCGGAGTTGAGATTCTTGGCTGTCATAGCCAAGCAAACAACGGAACATGGTATGAATAAACCTAAAAGAAGATGAAAGCAAGCATTGTAGTTCATGATTGCAAGACGGAATAAGCCAAGAAAATAAAAAAGTAGGAAAAGGGAAGTTGTTGAGTTGATAAAATAGCTGGATGATGAAGAAAAGCCCAGTGAGCATGCTTTAATATGTTTCAACCCTCGCACACTTGATAAACATTATAAATTCAAGACTACCCCAAAAATTAAAAAGGAAAGCAAAGTTTTGAAGAAACTTTGGAATAATTGACGAGTCTTCTTCTTTTAGAATTACGTACAAAGAAGCGAATTTTCAAAATTTCTCCTAAATTTTCTTCACATTACTCCACATAATTCATTAGAAAAAACTTAAAAATATATTTTATTAATTACTATATATTCTTTCATTTTCAAAATAATAAATTGTTTACAATATGCTACTAGTCCTGTAATTTAAAAGTTAAAAGTATTTGGAATCTCGAGTGCATCAAATTCCTCCTTTTATTATTAAATGTTTTATTTTAGTTACTCTAATTAAATATATCCAATTTGTAATTTAAAAGTTTAATTCTAGTAGAAATATTTTATTTATAAAATCATAAAACTTTAAAAATATTAACTTTGTTAAATAAAAATAATGTTTTTTAAACAGTAAATATTGACTTTATTAACACAAATGGGTCTTTTGGGTTAAACTTCAATAATTGACGAGCTCTTCCACAAACTACGGATGATTTGGGGATAAGAACTTCAATAATTTTAGAGTTAAAGTGTAAATTTACCACTATATTATAAGTAAATATTAAAATTTATTATTATATTTTAATTGATACTTGTCATTACACTTTAAAAATATAACTAAATTTGCCATTTAACTCATATGTGATTGAACTTTGCAAGTAAACTTAAAATTTTATTTTATTTTGTCACTAAATTTGATTTGTTGAATATAGATTTTGGTGACTTAAAACAAAATTAATAAAAATTATTAATAAGTTAATTTATAAAATATACTTTCATTACACACAAGCATCCAAGGCGATGAATAAATCACTGATCAAATTAATTTGGAGATACCCTTTTTTTCTAAATAAAGTGACACAAGCATCCAACACGATGAATAAACCACTAATCAAATAAATTTGGAGATATCCTTTTTTCTAAATAAAGTGAATTTACGAGTTTTACTTTCTTTTAAAAATATTTTTAATATTTTTGTGGATATCAAGAGATACCAACAATTATTTTACTAAGAAAATTTAATTCACTCAAAAATTAATTATCACAATTAAACATTAGATTTATCATTTTTAAATTTTGAATTTTTTTATAATTGTGTAATTAACAAGTACCGATTTTGGGTGTCGTAGGGCTACTACAACCTTCCCTATACGTAACCAACTATTGAATCCACTTTTTTCTCTAGAATTCGACATAGACATCAAATTTATCTTTTTAAAAGAATTTTAAAATATCTGTATAAAAGGGTTTTTTTTGTCCGATCACAGTTAATAAAAATTTAAAATTATTAAAATATATATATTTTTTAAATTTAAAGTGATATCTAAAACATATTTTTAAGTGCTTTGGACCAACTAGTGCTAATTTCCTTATTATATTAAGTGTTTGCAATCACTTCTTATATATTGTATTTGAGTTGTGAAACAGTCAATCGTCAACGTGCCATAATGATCTATTGATGCTGAAACTAAAGTTTTTGTTATATTGACAGAGCTTGTACTTCAACATGTACAATGTGTGTTTGTTATTTTTCTCCCTTCAAATTGTATGATCTTATTCATTAAATGAATTAATGAATTTACTTTTTAAAAGATATATTTTAAAAATTAAATACTTTATAAAATATTTAAAACTATTTAAAACTTGTAAGCCTTAAAACAATTCACAAAATATATTTTTCTCTAAAAATCAATAAAAATATGTTTGAAATTTTATATGAAATTTAAAATTTCTTAACAATAATATATTTTAAAATTATAGGAACGCTACAAAAATATATATATTTACTAATTATATACACCTTTTTATATTTTTTCCTAACATATCATTATTTTCAACACTATCGTAATCCTGTTTTGATAATGCCCTTTCCATACATCCTTTTTCTACATAGAATTTCAAAAGAAAATGTGAATTAATGTGGACGTGAGAAGACTTAGGTAAGTCACCCAATGAAAGTGACCTAAATCGGCTTATGGAAGAATCAAACAATAATTTTGTATCTTATAATATATTTAATTACATTTATTAGTTTATCAATCAAAACTTAATTAGAATCCATCAATATTTCACACATCAAAAACCCAAACATAAAATTCACTTTTAAAGTATTTGGGTTGTATTTGTATTATAGAAAATGGATTAAATTAGTCTCTTTATTGTTAAATGTATTATTTTAGTTTTTGTATTAGGTATGAATAATATCTTCTAAATTGAAGTTAAAGCGATTCTTGAATGACTAAAATTAGTTTGGGCTAGAGGATTCAGATGTCTTGAGATGGAAAGTGACAACGCAATGTTGATTGAAACTATTCGTAACGAGTTGGCTATAGTAAGTAGTGTTGCTGAAGTAAGATAGATTCACGATTGGTATTCCAAAAATTAGGAAGTCAAATTTCGACATATTTAGCAGAATGCCAATAAAGTTACTGATTGCATAGCTAAGGCAAATGAAAGTGTAGTTGAGTAGCTGGTTATCTTGGAAGATCCTCCGCATTATGTGAGATGATAGCTTGAAGAGGATATTAGATAGTTGTTTGTCACTAATGATAATTTTCATTTGGACTGATGCTCGCTTAATTTTCTAAGTTTATGTTCAACTAAAAAAAATTATGTCTAAATTGTAGTAGAGTTAACATTTAGTGTATAAAAAATATTTTTTTGAATTGCATTTCAATTCCACAAATACTGATGATGAATCCTGAAACGGGCATGAAAATTACAAAAAAAAAAAAAACACATCTATTATCAAACTAGCAATTCATGTCTAAACTTAAATTAACAAAATTCGTCACGCAACCCGATACACTATTTTATATAATATATATTAGATTTATTCTCGATGTACATGTTTTATTATATTTGCAAATGAATCATTTCTCATTTTCATTTCTATTTTTGAGAAACCTACATTCATTTTCAAATGATTCAATTTCTCCATTTCGGAGAAATGTATAATCATTCTTGAATGTTTCTCATTTCTTTATTTCTATTCATTCTATTCATTTCGATTCAAACACATAATTCATTTATGGTTTCAACGAGCTAGCGAAATGACCGATTGGACATATACAATTAAGCCTAAATGATTTATATTTGAAGTTTCAGCTTTTCGTTCATTAATTATAAACTCATTTTATCACGAAGCCATTCCACTATAGTATCATGACTGAGCTTGTGACACCCCAAACTCGGAAGAAACAATCAAACCCGATTTTTGAACATTATATTAGCCACCAAAATAATTCTCTGTTAAAATACCACAAAGCATACCAACCAACCATACACACCACACGTTTTCATCAGAATCATATTAAAATTAATCCTAATGGCATGCCTTTCTAAACATACCATAAAAAATAAAGTAAAAAAAATTCATGTTTACGTCACCTGCGAACCCACTCACTTAGAAATCTAGCACCCCGCATCAAACTGGCGAGCACCACCTCACGACCTACTCGCGAACCCCCAGCTTGTTGCTATCCTGCGATCCCTAAAGATTGGCGAACCTAGACACATAACTCCCCTTTTGTTTTAACAGAATGCTCAGGTGGATGGCTCACTCGCGAACTCCTCTATTTGGTAAACCTACCTAACAGGGCGAACTCACTATCCTGACGTACACACTAGCTATGGCGAATCTCCTGTTGCTTGGCGTACGCCATGCGAACACTAGGTTATGGAAAACGTGAGTTTAATTGTGTGTAAATGCGTTTTATTCTCTAATTCAAGAGTTAGAAAAAGGTTAATTATAATTAATTTATACTAATTTTTACGATATCTAAAAAGCATTTATAAATAATATAAGGAAAAAAAAGAGAAACAATATCTAAAAACCATTTATGAAAGTGGACAAGCCATTTTATTTATAATTTTCTGTGTTTTTCTTCTTTTCCGACTTTCTTTAATGTCATTTTCTTTGTTCCCTAACCACCATGAAATTACTTGTCACAATTCATTTTTTAAATGAGAAACATTTTCCACAATTTGCCATCACTTTAACATACACTAACTTTTCTATGATTAGTCCTTGGTTTGGTTTGAGTGGAATCTTTCAACTAGCCTGATCCTTGGTTTTACCTTCCAACAATTATTGTACCCTCATTATTTTTACTTACCCGACCGATGAAAAATTCACTGATCAAATTAGTTCAAAGATTTTTATTTTCTAAACCATGTGAATTCACGAGTTTTGTTTTCTTTAAAATATATTTTTGTGGATATTAGGAGATACTGAAAATTATTTTACTATGAAATTTTAATAAAACTAGAAAATAAGTGATTTATTTAAAGGAATCACAATTAAACATTAAATTTTATTTTTTTAATTTTAAAATCGACTCTTGAATCCACTCCCTAAATCAAAGAAATGAAAATTTGTTTGAGTAGTTAGCCTTTATATAAAAACAACAATACTTGGAGCAATGGAGAATTATTGAATTGTATTATATCGTTTATTCAAATATTTATTTATAAAATAAAATAACTGTATCCTCTTACATTATATTCATGTATCTATTTTACATAATTGATAATAATATGACTTATTCATTTTAATATTTGTGTAGAATAATATGCTTTAAAATATTTTTGACATCATTCATAAAAATTATAATAAACTTACAAAATGATTTAATGGGGTAAAAAAATTATATCATATAAATTCTGAATCATTAATTATATATCTACATATTATAACAAATTTATCTTTCAAAATTATTCCTTATAATTAAAGAAAAATTATATTTATAAAACTCTATATATATTATAATTCTTGTAAATATATATTTGCATATATAAGTCTAAATTGTAATAGAGTTAACATTTCTTGTATAAAAATATCTTGAAAATTATTATTTTTCAATTCCAAAATAATTATTCCATTTATAGAACCATAAAACTTTAAAAATATAAACTCTATTAAATAAAATAATATTTTTAAACAATAAATATTGACTTTATTTTAAATTGACATTATCTTATTCTTTTAATATATATTGCTAAGCTTTACATTAATATACATGATTTATTTGTTCGTTGTTATTATTATTACGATTATTATTATTATTATTTCTATGATTATAATATTATACTTATCGAGTATAATCATCACCATGTCTATTATCATTCGATAAAAAAAATAAGTGTTGAGTGTAATGACAAGGTACATTACACTCCTAAGGGGAGATCAAGGTTTGGACAAAGGAAGAATATGATTCAAATTTTAGAGACGACATTCTTGAAATGAATAACCACGTACCCCGATTATGAACCATAAAACGAACATGGAAAGTAAAAAAGAAAAAAGAACACGTTTATTGTCAAAATAGTAATCCATCCAAAGGCTTAAATTAACAAAATTCACCATCCAACCGTGTAGACTATTTTTTTTATATATATATATATATACTATATTTATTCTTCATGCAAATGTTTATTATATTTAAAAATTAAATATATGGTTGATTGAGTTTTAGTTGAATTAATATCGATATTATTGTCGGTACAAAAAAGCATGAATTCAATCATGTTTAAATGCATTTTTTATCCTCAAATTTAGGAGTTGGAGAGGATTCTCAATAGTTAAATTATATCGCTTTTGTCTATTTAAAATGATTTATAAATAATATAAGTAGAAAATTTTAAAAAAATACATATTCATATTCATCAGCTTTTTCATTATTAGACCTTTTTTCCTCACAGGTAAAAGTATTTATCGAATTCAAATTCTGGGTTTTAAATAAGGGTTTTTAGATTTCAGTTTTTTTAAACATTTGTGAGAGTTTTTTTTTTTTCCAAATTTTTTGTTTTCGGAACACATAACTGTAACGCCCCAAAATTTAAAATTTTGTTTTTGCGAATGTGTGACACAATTGAGTATCTACTTCAATGGTTAAGTGTTCTAGGTGTGTGTGGGAGGTCTCAAGTTCAAGCCATGACTTGGCAAATTTTGGTATTTTTATGAATAAAGCCCAATCTTTGATCAATAGGCTTTTATTTAATTGTTGATAAGCTTTTATTAGAATGGGCCTGCTGGTCTGGTGGTTAAGTAATGTGTTGGCTTATCAATGGTCCTGTGTTTGAATCCTTGCATGAGCAAGGGAGATTTTTTTTGTTCGGTTTGGTAGCTGAGAGTTTGAGTTGTATTGGAAATCTGAGTAGTGGAAGTTTGATGGAGAGAATTTAGGAGTGAATTAAGGGATTTTGGGGCATTCGAGATTCTTATCAAATTATTTCCCCAAAAATAAAATTTTTGATTTTCTCTTTCCTCTTCTCCCTTTTTGCTGTCGTTTTCCTTTTCCATTATTTTTCCTTACTGGCAGAATTCTTGTGCTTTCCCATTCTTTTTCTCCTCAACTTCTTTCCACTCAGTCTTGTGTCGTTCACAATTAACTGCGATCGTTCGGTAAGTACTCATCTTTTTTACGTTTGTTTCTCTCCAAAAACTCTGCCAATTTTTCCATTGGGATTTCCTCTTTCTTTTGCCGGAACCTACCCTTCTCTTGCCATTTTCTTTTGATTTTGCTCCCATCTCGATTGCCATCGCACTTTTGTTCCTTATTTTGGCCTTTTATGGACAACTTCGGTAAGTGATTTTGTGTGGTTTATAGTTGAGAATGTTAAGTTTCTGACTAGAGGTTATTATTTAGCTAGGATCATTTAGCTAGGATCGAGACTCTTTTGGTACTACTTCGTAAGCAAATCGATTTGAAGCGTTGGGGGTAAGTTTCAATTGCTCAATAGTTGAATAACTCGCTCGGGTTGGTTTTAATTCGTCAGTTAAATGATTAACTGAGTAGTATTTTGGTCAATTATAGGTTTAGGATTACTTGGAGTTGCTTTTCAGTCAAAAATAATATAGGTGTGTACTCGATTACACAGAAAATGAGGTTTCAGTGAAATTCAAAAACCTCACTGTCGACGCTACACAGGCGTGTGGCCACCCGTGTGGTAGGCCATGTGCCTTAACACGGGCGTGTCTTCGATGAGGCCAAGCCGTGCGCAAATGACGCAGCCGTGTGATGGCTAGGCAGGCCGTGTGCAACACACGGGCTAGACTGATTTGGGCCCTGTGGGCACACGGGCGAATGGGTCCACACGGGTGTGTGGGATTTTAGGCCAGGTTTGGGCCGTGTGGGCTTACACGGGTAGGCCACATGGGCGTGTGAGCCCATTTTTACTGACATGTTTTCTAAGGTTGCACGAGTTGCCCAAGTCGATTGTAAACCTTTCGTAGGGTCTGTAAGCACTACTTAGACCCACATTTGTGTGAAATCGATTATGTGGATTATGTACCGAGCATGTTATATATATAAGCATGTATACTGAATCGTATGTGTATCTGATAGACCTATGATGGCATGACATCTCATTGTATGTTGCACTGCACTGGTTTGGGTTGATTATATTTGGAAGAAGTGTACTGAAAGGCTCTTAAGCCTAATATACTGACAGCACCGCTGCAAATTACTGTTTCGTGTCGCATTTGGTACTATTTAAAGTGTAGGCACTGCAGCAAAATTGACTTTTAGCGGCGCTTTTTCCCACAAACACCACTAAAGGTCATACCCTTTAACGGCGCTTTTCCAACAAACGTCGCTAAAGGTCATTAAATTTTAAAAAAATTATAAAATATTATAAAGGTCATGATAAATATAAAAATTTAAAATTCATTATCAAAATATTGAGAAGAATAATATCCATGATATAAATACAAAAATTTTCTATTAAAATTTTAACTTTAAAACTAAATACAAAATTAATGAATTTAAATTTAAAATTTAAAATAATAAATTAATAACACAATTAAAATCCAAAAGTTAGAACTCAAGTTATCTTAAATATTAAAATAAAAATAAAAATTTAGAATCAAAACTAAAATAAATAATAAAAATTAGATTAAATATAAAGATATCAATAAAATAAGATATTATAATGAAGATACTTAAATGAAATAAGGACTTAAATCATAACCATGTAAAATATAAGATTTGAATATCCATTCCCATGTAAAATATAAGATATTCCAAATGCAAAAGCACTTCAATGTGCAAGTATAGGACACATGAGGATACGGATATGAAATTAATGGCTCTATTATGGAGTTAATGATCACAAATTCAGAAATGTTATTGGTTTGGAAGTTCAAGGAACTCCATTACAGCCAAGTACATATCCAATCTCTTAAAACAGTGGCATAAGGGAAAAAATTAACATATAAAACTTATGCCAAGATGAACAAGGGTTGTTGAGTATTTCAATTTAAAATTTGTGGAAGACCAAAAGTAGCAGTTGATAAAAGAAAATCACATTTTAACGAGGCAAAGATGAAGCATAAGCAGTACCTCTCTTTCCTTGATTTCTTCATTGAGAATAAGCTGCACTTGTATTTTGAAACAGGTAGCAATGAAATAAGCTCTTGGGTGAGACCCAGACTTTGTGTTCCAACACTCTCCCCTAACTCAAGTAATTCCTAAAGAGATAAATGTAATCATGAATGATTAATAAAAAAAATAAAGAAACAATTCACAAATGCTAAATTATTGTGTTTTAACCTATTAAAATTAAGCAATAATTTCAGCTAACTCTAAGGATGAGTATGGACTGGTTTGGATTGGTTTTAAGGAATAATCACATCAAACCAAAATATTTTGGTTTCCGAAATTTTGAATTCAAATCAGTCTAAATTATAACAAAAATCAAACAAGCAAATCAAAATATTTAAATGAGATTGTAAGGAACCTAAAATGAATAAAGAGGATGACCATGGAACAGGACCAGTATATAAAATAAACCAGATATAAATAATGTTTATATACAACGAAAATTAGACTTGAACCAAAAAGTCGTAAATTAAAGAAAGTTTATATACTCAATTACTCATGAACAAGCATTAATCAATGGTGAAGCTTGGAGAGTACTGGTTTGAAAAAAATGTCAATAGAGTTTGAGTGTCAGCATATAGGAAAAAATGCCAATTGTTGTTAATCTATTCATGAATCTACTGATCTTTATTTACAAATAAAAGATTAGTAAGCTTGCAACATATATTAAACTCATAACCATACAACGATAAGAAAAGAAAAATTTGACTTCCTAGTTTCTCAAAATAACTTCTCTTATATATTTCAATCTTTTAAATATCTTTGTGATTGTTTTCAATGTTCCTGCTTAATCATTTGAGTTACCACTTACCAACAGCCTTTACAAAGCCAATTTTTTTGTTAAGAAGCTTTTTTTCAAATATATATATATATATATATATATATTCTTGCCTTCATATGAATATCTTAAAAGTTCTGTTTTTTTTCTCAAAATTTAGATGTTCTTTTTGATATCTCTGTTTAGTGCTAGATAAATCAGCTTATCTTAACCGCTTATGAAAAACTTTTCTTTTTACAAAACTTAAAACTAGATACTTTTGCTTATTGAGATTTCATAATGAAGAATAAATTGATAATGATTTGAAATTTATGAATAGCTAAAACTAATCCATTTCATGAGATTTTTATTTTTAATTGATATATTGTTTGCATATATCTTTTATATATACAATTTTGAAGAAATACCAGAAACAAAAATAGAAAAATATATAATTTTAGTTGGCCCTTTCAAATAAAATATCGATATCCAATGCTATTAAGTGCACAAGTTAAATCAAGATACCAGGACAGGCAAACTAAAAGATATAAATTACATTATGCAAGTAGATTATGAAAGAGTAAGACAAACCTGTTGCAAACCATGGTACGTAGCTATTGAAAATGCTGCAAAAAAAGAAAGAAAAGGAAGAAATTTATATTACAGGAGACCGAAAGTAGCAAAAGATTGCAAAAAATAAAAAAGGGTAAAAGAGAAGCTTAACATACCTAAAATAGAAGAAGAAAACTGTGAAAAATCAGTTTTAGTGCTTATTGACTACCTGTTGAGTTTGAGACAGGAAAGATTTTTAGAAGACCAAACTTTATACAAAAAAGAAGCTGTAAAAATTATATAAAAGCTAATAAAATTTTAGCTAAAATAAAAAATTTAAGATTTTAATATTTTAGATTTAAGTATATAGTTTCTTTCTCTAAATTTATTCAAAGTTGTGTTTTTTAATTTTTAAATTTAAAGGTAACATAAAAATATGAAAATAGAAATAAAAATTAAAATATCAATTAAAAATTATTTTTAATTTATATCACTAGAAGATCATATGAAGTTAGAAATTGAAAAGATTTAACCAAAAAATATATTCATGTCACATATAAAGACTGTAGTTCTACGAGTTGCACAACGGCATTATCTAGTTATGCCAGTAAAGAGCTTTCCTTGTTTCACCTTTTGTATATTTCTCCTAGTTACAGGAAACCAAATACCCCAGTAAGAGAGGTGGAAGCGTGAAAGGACAACATTTTCTATTAACTAATCTTCTATATTCAAAGAAAACATAATCTGCTGCTAAATACCTTTGAGAGGAAAATAGTGTTCTCATCACGACTAGTCTTGAATGCCTAGAGAATTTTAGTCCTCTCAAGATGACAGCACATTACAAGGGAAGATTGAAACAACAATATAAAAACAATACAAAAGGGACAAAGCAATTGATGTTTACAAATAAATGGTAGCACCATAGATCATAGGCTTGCGTAGCTTCATTGCATACTCAACTAGTGCAAAAAGATTGTCAGGAAAAACAATTATGTTATCCAGACTTCAGCGCACTGGACATTTGCTATGAACCCTCCTTTTACTAGATCCAACCAATTTGCTTAATACAATTTGGGACCAATAAGGAAGTTCAAATCTGTAATTCTTTCATCCTCTCTCACAAGTGTGGCTACAAAAAAGGATTTAATATTTTATTTTAAATAATCATATGTAAGAGGTAGCTGAGAGCTAAAGATGCATCAAAGCAAAAAACAATAGAGTACCAGTAAGCCCCAGTTTGTAATGGGATTTGGTGATACTAATGACTTTCCTAAACATGTGAGCAGGGACAACATGCACCTACACCTTACATGAAAAGAATTGAATTTGGGTCACCTTGAGCAAAATGAGCAAACAACTCTATCTGCTGCAAAAGATACTTCAACCGCTCCTTTCCCTTATTATTCTGTCATTCAACCAAACATTAGCAAACCATAAATTACACTTAAGATGAATAAAATAAAAACTTTTCCCTAGAATACTCAGCGTCACTGGCAGCATTTTGAGTATCTAGTATTTCCTGAATCTTCTGCTTTTTTAGTTTTTGCATTTATTTGAGACTGTCCTTCTCTCGCTTACTAATTTCTGGATCAGCCCCATTAGACTAATCCTAAACAATAAACAATAAAGTGCAAATTAAGCTTTCAAGCAACTTACTAAAACCCTAGAAGAAAAATATATACTAAAACATGAAGACTAAAAGCTTAGAAATAATTTTTTATGATCAACAGAAAACCCTAGAAACAAATAGCTAAGTCTGAAAGCCAAAATCGTAAAAATTCGAAACCAAAGTAAAAGGAGAAAGATAAAAGAGTGTCAGAATCATAAAATTACATGATCAGCATCATCGGCATTTCCTTCAGGGGCGGCGTCATCATCTTTGTCGGAGGCATCAGCGGAACGAGCAACAGCTTCAATCTCCTCCTCATCGTCTTCTTCGCCGTTGACATGAGCATTCATTCGCTCCTCTTCGATGAACTCGGAGCATTGTACAGTTCTTCATCAGAGGACGCTGGCTTCAATGATTTTGCCATCTCTTCTTCAAGTTTATCAGAACTTTTTTTTCCTCTTTTATTTTCTTTCAATGATAAATGAAAATGAAAATGAAAAAAAAAAGAGAATCAAAGGGACCTCGGCGAAAATCAAAGGTATTTTGATTTGGGGATTTTGGGAAACTGATTTGAGGATATCGAATTGGGGGAAATTTTAGGGGATTTGGAGATTCAAGGTTTGGGGAACCAGACGTTCGGGGGTAATCTGAACTGGGGAAAGTAAAGGGAATTTGGGGCTCCAAAAAGTGACGCCGTTTTCAATCTATTAAGAGATGTTTGTGGTTTTTTTTATGAAAACGACGGTAATTCATATCTTTTGTGGCGTTTTTAAAAAGCGCCATTAAGTATGCAGCCCAATAATTTTTTCTTTCTTTTTTCTCTCTTTTATTATTTTATTATTATTATTATTATTTAATAAAATGGTTAAATTTTAATTTGGTCTCTCTAATATATTTAAATTTTAGTTTTTTGCATATACTTTAACTTTTAATATCATTTAGTCTATATATTTTATAATATTATTAATTAATCCAAATAGTTAATATTATTAACTTTTGATTAAAACATTACATGATAATATATAATTTGAATATTGAATCTTAGAGAATAGAGATTGAAATGTGGTTTCCCATTTTTAATCAAAATATCATTCAACGTGCACCAACAAAACGTCGCCGTTTTGTTTTAAATGAAATCACCTTTAGCGGCGTTTATACCCTAGCGCCGCTAAAAACGCACCTATTGCGGTGTTTCACACAAAACGCCACTAACAAATCCAATAAAATGGCGCCGTTTTGTTTAAAACATAATGATATTTTGCGGCGTTTTTCTTATTGCAAACCTTTTGTGGCGTTTTCTAAATAAACCCCGCTAATGCCTTTTAAAATTAATACTATTTAATATATAAATTAAAAACAATATAAATTAAAAAAATCACTTATATACCCAAAAACTTTAAAATTAATTTAAATAATAGAATTTTAATTTTTATTTAAATAAATAATTTTTAAAATTTAACTAATATTTAAAAGAATTAGATAAAATTTGAAATCTTAATTTTTTTAAAATTTTAATTCTTTAAAATTTGAAATTATTTAATATATAGATTAAAAACAATCAGTCATATACCCAAAAAAGCTTTAAAATTATTTTAAATAATAGTATTTTAAATTTTAACATATATTTTTCACACTAATTACCCTAAACCCTAAACCCCTAACTCTTAACCCTTAACCCTTAACCCATGTCCCCTTAACCCTAAAACCCCTACATACCTAAATCTTAAACCCTAAACCCTATAACCTATAAACCTTTAACTCTTAACCCCTAAACCCTAAGCCATAAAACATAAACCCTAGACTTCTACCCCTTAACCTCTGACCCTTACCCCCTATCATCTATACTTTAAACGATTAAAGTTTAGCATATATTTTTATAATTTTGAAATGATTAAATCAAAAATTTTCCATTATTCAAAGGGATGAAGTGCAATTTTACCTTTAAAATTTTTAAAAATTTCAAAAAATCGAAATGGAAAATTTTTCATTTTTAGAAGAGCAGAGACCCTTTCAACCCCCTACTTATGCCCCTAAATATATATTAATTATATGGTTTAGGATTTAATTATTGAATATGATTCACTTGAGATTAACATACTATATACCTATGACCATTAAACCTTAAACCATAAAACCCTAAACCATAGACCTTAAACCTTAAATATTAAACCCTAAACCCTAAAATAAATTTAATCAATATTAAGTATTGCTTCCATAATTTATTATGAACATAAGCTTTTACATTAATATCTATGTATATACACATCAACATCCATATGATGTTTTTTGAGGTTTAAGGTTTTATGGGTTATAGTTTAGTGTTTAAGGTTTTTTAGGGTTTAAGGGTCATAGATTAGTGTTTATGATTTTTTGAGGGGTTTAGGGTTTTAGGGGTTATATGAATTTTAGCGGCGTTTTGACCACAAACGCCACTATTACTCTATTTTTTAGCGGCGTTTTACCAAAAACGCTGCTATTGCTCTGGTTTGTAAAACGCCGCTAATGTTCTATTTTTTAGCGGCGTTTTTGATAAAACACCACTATTGCTCTATTTTTAGCGGCGTTTTTGGTAAAAATGCTGCCATTATTGCTCTATTTTTAGCAGCGTTTTTGCTAAAACGCCGCTAATGTACAATTTTTGCGGCGTCTTTTGATAAAACGCCGCTAAAGCCCTACTTTCCTGTAGTGAAGGATGGGTCCCACATGGAGTGTAGGGTTGGACAGAGATGGTATGTAGAGGCTAGTTGGGTAAGACTTTGTTACTGAAAAATGCATGACTGATACTGATACTGAGATGGGCTAAGGCCCAAACTACTACTGATACTAAAAAGAGCTTAGGCCCAGGACTATTTTAACTGTGCACTGTGATTTGCTATTGTTTGTTTTCTGTAGGATTGCACACTGAGTTTACGTAAACTCACCCTTTTGCTTAAATGTGCACAAGTAATCCCCAGATCTAGACGGATCGATACGACGGAGGACTCGACGGTGACCATGGTTTTGGACTGTTATGGATTTAAATATGATTCTTGGTTTTATTTCTATCTTATTTTTATTTGTTAAACTTTTGGGTTGTAAATTGGACTTTTGTTTGGTTTTGGGGTTTTTGTTTTTCTTTACTTTATGGATTTTGAATTGCTAGTCATAGGAAACCTTTATTTTCAAAAGAAACTAATGTTCTATCAAGAAATACACGATTACTTAAACTATTTTAAAAGCTTCCGTAACAAATAACATTTTGAATCCACTGACTAAATGAGTAACATGAGTTAGAAGCTAATAAGAGATAAAAAAGTATTTAAACAGATAATGGTTTTATCGAGACGGCACGATTTTCAAGCACCCTATCATGTGACATCGCTAGATTCAGCCATAACGTCTAGGCTGGGTTTGGGGTGTTATATTTAGTGGTATTAGAGTCAGGTTACAAAACTCGGCTATGGATTATGGGTTTTAAATTTGGTCTTTGAAGAATTAGTTTTCAAATGATTTGAAATGTTTCTACTGAGTATGTGGTACACCGAGTCTCCGGCGCCGATCTTATGAGTATTCTGAAACTAATATATGCTTTAATTTAAAATGCTATGCTATTCTGAAACTACTGTAGGTAGTATACTGTGAAAATACTCTAGTTAGTATATATTGAAAATGTAGTTAAACTGAAACTATAGTAAACTACTAGAGGCTGCAACAAACGAAAACAAACTCTGAACTTCTAGTACTATTTTACATAAAATATTTGTTAATAAACATTGAAATGTAACTGATTCATAAAAATTTTAATATAGATACATTTGATTAGATATGAGCACATGAGGTATCTGCAGACGGGGTAATAGAGACCGAGGTAGAGGCCATAGAGGGCTTGAGCTGAGTCCTCATCATTGGGTAGCCTGCCAAATTTGGATACGTGTGAGACGCCAATGTCACCCGCTACTTAGACTGGGTCTCAAGATCACATGGGTGGGGACGACGCATTGTCCCAGGCTATGCTCAGGTTTTGAAAAGGGTCGTTGGGCCCAATACTGGATCTGAGGGCCGAGGGTCGGTTACGGAACGACTCTGGTCCAATGAAGCTGAGTTATTCAGGGTTGTCACTAGAGTCACCCTTAATGTGGTCGAGTACTAGATTGAGGCTATGGAAAGGATCATGGATGACCTAGATTGCACCCCCGAGCAGAAATTTAAGGGTGCAGTCTCATTGTTGAGGGATGAGGCTTATCAGTGGTGACTTACTGTTAAGGAGGGCACTCAGCTCGAACGTCTGACCTGAGAGTTCTTTAAGATCGCTTTCCAGGGGAAATATGTGGGAGCTAGTTATGTGGATGCCCGTAGGAGGGAGTTTCTAAATATGACACAGGGAGATCGAACATTAGCCGAGTATGAGGTCGAGTTTCTGAGACTGAGCTGCTATGCGCAAGGTATAGTCACATCTGACTACGAGAGATGTGTCTGCTTTGAGGATGGCCTCAGGGATAACTTGAGGGTTCTATTAGCTCCATAGAGGGAGTGAGATTTTTCTGCTTGGTCGAGAAGGCGAAGATCACCGAGGAGGTTAAGGACACTGATCGCCAAAACCATGATGAAAGAGGTGGGAACAAGAGGGATTCAGAGCCTCAAGTTCTGTACAGAGGCCTAAGAAAAAGTCCAGAGCTGATGGGCCAGTTAGAGCTGGGTCCCCTATTGCTGCTACTGGAAAGTAGCCGTATGTTGCTTGTGGTAGATGCCACCAGGGCAACGGTTGGAGGAGGACTAGGGCGTATCTGAGGTGTGAATCATTGGATCACCGTATCAGAGGGTGTCCACTGAGGGCTGATCAAATGCAAGCTTAGGGTACTGGTAATGCAAAACCACAGAAGGTAGTACAACAAACACTGAGAGGCCGTGGTCAGGCTAGGGGTGGTAATGGCATGGGCCATAGGCAGAAAGCACCGGGCAGTGGTGCTGGATAGACGGAGATGAGGCAACCGGCTCTAGTATATGCTACACGTCGCTGAGAGGATGGAGATGCTCCAAATGTCATCACGGGTACGTTCCTTATTCATGATGTACCTTATATTGCATTGATAGATATAGGACCCACTCACTCCTATATAGCCTGTATTGTGTCTGAAAACTTGGGGATATTAGTTGAGAGCACTACGAGTGAGGTTACTGTATTGAGTCAGTTGGGGCAGTCTTTAAGGGTTAACAAGTTATTTAGAGACGTCCCTTTAGAGGTTCAAGGGATAGCCTTTCTGGCTGATCTGATGGAGCTTCCGTTTCGGGAGTTTGACTTAATTTTAGGAATGGATTATTTGGTTAAGCACAGTGTCAGTTTGGATTGTGCAACCAAAAGGGTTGTCTTAAGAACTAAGGAGGATAATGAGGTGGTCATGATAAGAGAACATCGAAATTATTTATCTAACGTGATCTCTGTACTGGTAGCTGAGAAACTGGTTCATAAGGGATGTAAGGAGTACTTAGCCTATGAAAGTAGTCTTGGATTCTAGAAATTCTATAGTTAAGGATATTAGAACGGTAAAGGATTTTCTGGATGTCTTTCTTAAGGAGCAACCAGGTTTACCTCTAGATCGTGAAGTGGAGTTTGCGATAGAGCTCATTCTCAGTACAGCTCTAGTGTCCATCGCTCCCTACCGAATGGCACTAAAGGAGCTTACGGAGCTTAAGGCTCAAATTTAGAAATTATTAGATCGTGGGTTCATCCGCCATAGTGTGTCTCCGTGGGGAACACCAGTGCTGTTTGTAAAAAAGAATGATAGATCCATGCGAATGTGTATGGACTACTGTCAACTGAATAAGCTGACCATTAAAAACAAGTATCCACTTCCGAGGATTGATAATTTGTTCGACCAGTTCCAAGGGGCTTCTGTATTCTCCAAGATTGATTTACGATATGGGTATCATCAGTTGAGGGTTAAGGAAGCTGACGTACATAAGATGGCATTTAAGACTAATTATAGTCACTACGAGTTCCTAGTAATGCCATTTGGACTGATAATACACTAGTAGCTTTCATGGATCTGATGAACCAGGTGCGTCAGACCTACTTATATCAGTTTGTAGTGGTGTTCATCGATGATATATTGGATTACTCGAGGACCAAGGATGAGCAGGATGAGCACCTCAGAGTGGTTCTTCATGTTTTCAAAGAAAAGCATCTCTATGCTAAGCTCAGTAAGTGCGAGTTCTTGTTACGTGAAGTAACATTTCTGGGTCATGTGGTTTTTGCTGAGGGGATTCGAGTGGATCCTCGAAAGATCGAGGCTGTATTAGATTGGAAGCAACCTAAGAATGTGTCTGAGATTCGCAATTTTCTAGGTTTGGCAAGATATTACCGACGGTTTGTGAAAGGTTTCTCATTGATTGCAGCACCCTTAACTAAGATACTATGTAAGGGTATACTGTTTGTCTAGACTGATGTGCAGTAAGAGAGCTTTGAGAAGCTCAAGACTATTCTGACTCAGGCTCTTGTTCTGATATAGCCTGAACTTGGAAAGGAGTTCACGGTTTATAGTGATGCATCACATGTCAGTTTGGGATGTGTGTTGATGTAGGATGGTAAGGTGGTAGCATATCTGTCTTGCCAGCTTAAGGCACATGAGGGAATTATCCGACGCATGACTTGGAGTTGACTGTCGTGGTATTTGCTCTGAAAATATAGAGGCATTATCTGTACGGTGAGAAGTGTATCATCTACATTGATCACAAAAGCCTCAAGTATCTCTTTATTCAGAAAGAGCTAAATCTTAGGCAGCATATATGCATCGAGCTGCTTAAGGACTACGACTGCACCATTAAGTACCATCTTGGCAAGGACAATGTGGTGGCCGATGTTTTGAGCCATAGGGCTATGACTGATCTGAGGGCGATGTTTGCTTGCCTTAGTTTATTTGATGATGGTAGTCTGTTAGCCGAGCTTCAGGTTAAACTGACATGGATTGGACAGATTAAGGGTAAATAGTTGGAGGACGAGTCTTTGGGTCTTCGTTTCTGACAGATTAAGAGTGGTAGCATTATGGATTTTAGACTGAATGGTAATGGGGTACTCTACTTTCGTAGGAGAATCTGTGTGTCAAATAATATTGATTTGAAGCAGTCTATACTAAGAGAGGTGCATAGTAGCACTTATGCTATGCATCCTGGCGAAAATACGATGTACCAAAACCTTCGTGGGTTATATTGGTGGCCAGGGTTGAAATGGAAGGTTACTGATTTTGAGGTGAGATGTCTGATGTACCAGTAGGTTAAGACTGAGCATCAGTTCTGACGTACCAGCAAGTTAAGACTAAGCATCAGTTAACTTCGGATTTGCTGTAACCGGTTAATATTTCTTTATGGAAGTGGGAGCGTATAACTATGGATTTCTTTAATGGGTTGCCTCTAACACCCACTAAGAAGGATTCAGTATGAGTCATTGTGGATCGATTGACCAAGTCCACTCACTTTATACCTGTTCGTACTGATTATTCTTTGCAGAAGCTGGCGAAGCTTTATATTTCTGAGATAATGAGACTGCATGGGGTACCGATTTCGATCATCTCTGATAGGGCTCGTTTCACATCTCAATTTTGGAGGAAGTTGCATGAGGATCTAGGTTCAAGGTTGTACTTCAGTACTGCGTTCCATCCTCAGATTGATGGTTAGTTTGAGAGGGTTATTCAGATACTAGAGGATATGTTGAGGAGCTATGTTATTGATTTTCGAGGCAGTTGGGAGGATTATCTGCCGTTAGTGGAGTTTGCCTATAATAATAGTTACCAGCCCACCATCCAAATGGCACCCTATGAGGTACTATATGGTCATAAGTGTATCACTCCTTTATGTTGAACTGTGTTGGGTGAGCGACGTGTTCTGGGTCCTGAGTTGGTTTTTAAGATAGATGATAAGGTTAGATTGATTCGGGATTGTTTGAAAGTGGTTTTTGACAAGCAAAAATCTTATGCAGATTTGAAGAGGCGTGAGATCAAGTATTCTGTAGGAGACCTTGTTTTTTTCAAGGTCTCGCCATGGAAGAAAGTACTGAGGTTTGGTCGTAAGGGCAACTTGAGCCCTAGGTTTGTTGGACCTTACCGTATTTTAAAGTGAGTGGGACTGGTTGCTTATCAGTTAGAGCTACCTCCAGAGTTGGATCACATTCATGACGTGTTCCATGTCTTAATGTTGAGCACTACCATTCTGATCCCACTCACATTTTTCCTATTGAGGAGATTGAGGTTAAGCTGGATTTGACCTTTGAGGAGGAGCTGGTTTAAATTTTGGATCGCGACGTAAGGGTTCTGAGGAGGAAGTCCATTCCACTAGTTAAGGTTCTGTGGCATAATCATAACATTGACGAGGCCACATAGGAGGTTGAGGATGTAATGCGTCAGCAGTATCCTCATCTATTCTGATCAGGTAAATTTCGAGGATGAAATTTTCTTTCAAGGGGGTAGAGTTGTAACGCCCCAAAATTTAAATTTTTGTTTTTGCGAATATTTGACACAATTGAGTATCTACTTCAGTGGTTAAGTGTTTTAGGTGTGTGTGGGAGGTCCCAATTTTAAGCCATTACTTGGGAAAATTTTGGTATTTTTATGAATAAAACCGAATCTTTGGTCAATAGGCCTTTATTTAATTGTTGATAAGCTTATATCAGAATGGGCTTGCTAGTCTGGTTGTTAAGCAGTGTGTTGGCTGGCCGATGGTCCTATGTTTGAATCCCTGCATAAGCAAGGGAGACTTTTTTATTTTTTTGGTTTGGTGGCTGAGGGTTTGAGTTGTACTAGAAAACTGAGTAGTGGAAGTTTGATGGAGAGAATTTAGGAGTGAATTGAGGGATTTTAGGGTTATCAGGATTCTTATCAAATTATTTCCTTAAAAATAAAATTTTTTGGTTTTCTCTTCTCGTCTTCTCCCTTTTTGCTGCCGTTTTCCTTTTCCATTATTTTTCCTTGCTGCCGAAATTCTTGTGCTCCCCTATTATTTTTCTCCTCAACTTCTTTCCACTTGGTCTCGTGTCGTTCCACGATTAACTATGATCGTTCGATAAGTACTCATATTTTTTAACCTTGTTTCTCTCCAAAAACTCTGCCAATTTTTCCATTGGGATTTCCCCTATCTTTTTTCGAAACCTACCCTTCTCTTCCCATTTTCTTTTGATGTTTCCCTAGCTTGACTGTAATCGTACTTTTGTTCCTTATTTTGGTGTGTTGTAGACAATTTCGGTAAGTGATTTTATGTGGTTTGTAGTTGAGAATGTTATGTTTCTGACTAGGGGTTATTCTGATGTTTGGGCAGCATCATTTCGCTAGGATCGAGACTCTTCTGGTACTACTTTGTAAGCAAATTGATTTGAAGCATTGGGGGTAAGTTTCAATCACTCAACAGTTGAGTAACCCACTGAGGTTGGTTTTAATTCGTCGGTTAAGTGATTAACTGAGTACTATTTGGTCAATTATAGGTTTGGGATTGCTTGGAGTTGTTTTTGCGTCAAAAATGATATAGGTGTGTACTCGAGTGCATAGAAAATGAGGTTTTAGTAAAAGTCAAAAACTCACTATCGATGTCACACGAGCGTATGATAACCCGTGTGGTAGGCCATATGTCCTAACACGGGCATATGTTTGACGAGGCCAGGCTGTGCATGCATGACACGACCGTGTGCGACACGTCAGCTGGACTGATTTGGGCCATGTGGGCCACACAGGCATATGGGTCCACATAGGTATATGGGATTTTGGTCCAGGTCATGTGATCCATATGGCCAAGGCAAATTTGGGCCGTGTAGGCCCACACGGGCAGACCACATGGTCGTGTGAGCCCATTTTTACTGACATGTTTGCTAAAGTTGCACGGGTCACCCAAGTCGACTGTGAACCTGCCGTAGGGTCGATAAGCATTAAGACCCCCATCTGTAAGAAATCGATTATGTGGATTATGTACTAAGCATGTTATATATATAAGCATGTATACTGAATCGTATGTGTATTTGATAGACCTGTGATGGCATGAAATCTCATTGTATGTTGCATTGCATTGGGTTGGGTTGATTATATTTGGAGGAAGTGTACTTCAAGGCTCTTAAGCCTAATATACTAGCAGCAACACTGCAAATTACTGTTTCGTGCCACATTCGATACTATTTGAAGTGTAGGGATGGGTGGGTTGATTTAATCCCCACATGGAGTGTAGGGTTGGACGGAGATGGTGTGTAGAGGCTAGTTGGGTAGGACTTGTTACTGAAAATTGCATGACTGATACTGGTACTGAGATGGGCTAAGGCCCAAACTGCTACTTATACTGAAAAAGGCTTAGGCCCAGGATTTTTTTAACTATGCACTGTGATTTGCTATTTTTTATTTTCTGTGGGATTACACACTGAGTTTACGTAAACTCACCCTTTTGTTTAAATATGCAGAAGTAATCCCCGGATCTAGACAGATCGGTACGGAAGAGGGCTCAACGGTGACTACGGTTTTGAACTGTTATGGATTTAAATATGATTCTTAGTTTTATTTCGATCTTATTTTTATTTGTTAAACTTTTGGGTTGTAAATTGGACTTTTGTTTGGTTTTGGGGTTTTTGTTTTTCTTTACTTTATAGATTTTGAACTGCTAGTCATAGGAAACCTTGGTTTTCAAAAGAAACTAATGTTCTATCAAGAAATACATGATTACTTAAATTGTTTTAAAAGCTTCCGTAACGAATAACATTTTGAATCCACTGACTAAATGAGTAACACAAGTTAGAAACTGGCAAGAGATAAAGAAAAGTATTTAAACGAATAATGCTTTTGTCGAGACAACACAGTTTTCAGGCACCCTATCATGTGACA
This sequence comes from Gossypium arboreum, assembly GCF_025698485.1. Classification (NCBI taxonomy): domain Eukaryota; kingdom Viridiplantae; phylum Streptophyta; class Magnoliopsida; order Malvales; family Malvaceae; genus Gossypium; species Gossypium arboreum. The sequence goes on from NC_069074.1 coordinate 83,706,464, forward strand.
TCGCTAGATTTGGCCATAATGTCTATGCTGGGTTTGGGGTGTTACAATAACTATGTTGATTTTTAATTAGTTTTTCGAACGAGTCGATGCAATTCCTCAAAAGTCAAGTCATGCGTCTAGGCTGGGTTTGGGGGTGTTATACTGTAGTTACTAAAGTTAATCTCAATCTATTTAGTCTAGATCTAAACATTATTATTCTCTTCCAAGAAAAATCAAGATTATCAAATTATTACAACTGGGTAGCCAGAAAATCATATTAAATAACCATAAAACTTAATAAATAATTAGAGAAGATTGAAACAATCAAAGAAAAAATAAATTACTAAACTAAGAAATATGATCCATTATTGTTTCAAGAAAACAGAGTTTAGTTCATATTGAGTTGAGAAAACCAAAAAAGAGATTCAAAACAAAATTGTGATAAGGGGAATAATGTCAATAGATCATATTCAAGTTGTTCGACTCGAGAAAGAAAGATTCGGATCTGACCTGAAAAGAAGAAACCAAACAGATTTAGGAAAACAAGAAAAAACAAAGAAAAAACTAAAATGAGAAATTTAAGAAAAAATAATAAATAAATAAAGAAATTATAGAATAAAAAGTGGCAGATGGAATGAATAAACGATGGATATGACATATAGATGGATAAGTGTCTGATAACTCTTGAAAAAAGTTATATTTCATGCCTTAGACCTAGCCAATTGCTTGTACTTATATACATTTTGTTGATTTTAAGACATTTTAGTTAGCATTTTTAATATTGTATTAGGACTTAGACTGTATTGGAATTAGGTGTTTTTAATCGCTTGTGATGGAGTTTTTTGTGTGTTGGTATGGCAGGAACAGGTTTTAGAACGAGGAAATAAAGGAGTGAAGTTTTGTTAGGGCAATAGTGCATACAGTTTGCCAACATGGATGCCGTGGCAATGCCAAGAAGAACAAGTTCATATTTTTTGCGCAACAGTCTCAGTTCAAATTCAAACTTGTATGAGATAAAACCCCCTAAAAGAGGAGAAGATAATCACATTGTTGTTAGCTAACCCTAGCCTAATCTATCTATTAAAGCCAATAAAGGGGATCTCACAAGTGGTAGAAAAAAGTGGGAGAGATCCTTAGGCGTGAATAAGGGTTCGGCTGTGCAAAGGAAAGGAAGTCGAAGGCAGTGATTCCTAGCCATCACAGGACATTGTGCTGCCGAAGTGTGGATTGGGCAAGTGAAAGTTGTTTCCCAAAGTTCTTCCGTTATTTCCATCAGTGTTCCTTCGAAAGATTTAATTGAAGTAGTTGAACACAATGTCAAATAATATTTTGGTTTGAAATTTATTTCCCAGCCTATGAGTTAAATCTCATAAGGTTGGGATTACTTTCGATGAAACCTTAAATTGTTTTTTTGGATGCAATATATATCTAATTTACATTACTATTTCATTTCATTGTTCTTATTTCTTAATTAAAATGCAAATGATCTCTAGACATAAAAGACTGTTCGTATACTTGTAAACTGATTCTAATTTTAAAAGGGTTGGATTAAAATTAAATGAAATAAGGAAGTATTCGATAGACACTTGTTGTCAACTCTAGACATAGAGTCATGATCATCAGAAGGAACCCATGCAAGATATCTAAAAATCCTTTAGACATGGGCAAGGCAACTTGAGGTTTTTCTTTATCGAGAGGCAGACCATTTTAAAACTCTTCTATGTTGTAAAGTAGATACGATTTTGCCAAGGCATTATTGACAATAAGGGTCGATTCTGGGTAATCTTGACCTTCCAAATCCACATCGTATATCCTTTATTCTTTTCCATAGTATCTTTGCCACATCATTATTAGTTATTTATTTGTTCATTTGCATAATATTCCCATAGTAATTTTCATAATTGCCATTACATTTCTACTCTCAGTTTGCCATAGCATTACCAATTATTCTTTAATTCCATATATTGCTTACTTCAGTACTCTATTAATTGTCATTGTGACTTTGCCATAGCGTTAATCGCATTTTATTATAATAACTTGACCAATTTTGTGCCTCAGTCCGATCCTTATGGGAATGATACTCACTCATCACTTTATTACTTGATTCAACGTGTATACTTGCACAAATTGCATATCATTTATCTAACGCCCCAAACCCGGCCTAGACGTTATGGTCGAATCTGGCAATGTCACATGGAATGGGATTTAAAATCAAATTTATCAAGTTAAAACCATTTCTATTTATTAGCTTTTATTTATCTCTTATCAATTTCAAAATTATTTTCTCGTTAATAAATATTCGTTTAAAAACATATTCTGTAGGGGAAGCTTTTAAAACCGTGATATTTAAAGAAAAACGTTTGCATTTTAGGAAAACATTGTTTTTAATTAAACTGAGTTTTCATTGATTTTTGCAGTTTAAAAGTCCATGAAAACAGTTGAAATCCAAAATAAAGGCAAACAATCCAAAAAGTCTCAAATTACATCAAAAGTAGGAATAGAAATCATAAATAAAATTAAAGCAGCTCAATAGGCATGTGGTCATCGTTGAGTCCTTTGCCGCACCGATCCATCTAAGTCTGAGGATTACCTGCATAGATAAAACAAAAAGGGGTGAGTTTATGTAAACTCAGTGTGTAATCCCCATAGATAACATGCATATAATAAAACGACAATTATTAGTCACATGCAGTCTGGGGCCTAAGCCTATTACAAATTCAAATATAGTTCAGATATAAATTAAGGCCTTAGCCCATCTTAGGTACAGTATGCATTCAGTAACAAAAATCAGTATCCTACCCACTAGCCTCTACACACCATCTCCGACCATCCCTACACACCCTGTGGGGTTTGGAACACCCACTCAACCCTACATACCAAGTTGTACCAAATACGACACATATCGGTAATATTGTAGCTAAGCTGCCAGATAATAAGCATGAAAGCCTTTCAGTACATTTCCTCCAATAATCAATCATCCCACCCCAATGCAGATGCAACTAAACATGCTTAATGCAAACATACAAAGATACATGCTTACATGCTAAAATTCAGTTATTAATCATACATACAGACCAGTAAACATGCATAAATTTAACATGCTTAGTACATGCATTATATATTCAGGTCACACGATTTAGGGTCTAAGTAGTATTTATCGACCCTACAGTAGGTTCACAGTCGACTTGGGTGACCCGTGCAACCCTAGGAAACATTTTAGCTAAATGGGCCCACACGCCTAGATTGGCCTTGCCAGTGTGGATCACACAGCCTGGCCCAGATATCATACACCCGTGTGGAGTGTCTATGTAGGCCCACAGGCCCGTGTGGCCCATACGCCTAATTTGGTTTAGCTTGTGTAGCCCATACGGCCACACCTCAAACATCACACGACTCTGTCTTACACATGACCTAGCCTTTGTCGGTCACACAGCCGTGTTGTCGCACACATCCTACCACACAGGCAACCACATGCTCGTGTGACGTCGACAATGGGGTATTTCAGCTTTCGCCAAATCCTATTTTTCTACGTTTCGAGTACACACCTGATATAATTTCATAGCAAACACAATCTCGAGCACTCCAAAATCTAACAATCGATAATCCAAAGCCCAAATTCAGATTTAACATGTAACTAAACCGTAACTACGAAACCAAACGAGATATATCAACCACTCATCACTTACCTCCAAATTCTGGCAATCCCTAACTATGAATCTATAATAGGAGGGCCACGACTTTCACGATTCACTACTGCCAAATTAAAAATTCAACATTGTAAATGGGCCAATTTGCCCGGGCCCACTAGAAACCAAAATATATACAAAATAAATAAATAAAAAAATTTTAAACCAAACCAATACAACAGTCCAGTTTTATAACAGACCCAAACCCAGCTACATAACCCAAGGCCAAATACAATAGGCCCAAATGGCCCAAAATTTAAAGCAGGCAAAAAAACCCTAGCCTAATGCTTACGCTGCAACCGGACAATGCCTTCGTACGATGCCAGCACCTCAACAGCCATGCCATGCCCAAGCCTCCGTACCCGAGCACCAGCACACTCGTACCTGTAAAAAAAAAAAGCAACAGCAACAAATACAAACAAATGGGAATATTGTATTTTTTATTTATTTTATTGATTTTTTTTTCTTTCCTTTCGGCTATAAAGCCAAAGGATTTCATCCTTTGTAAGGTTACGTTCACAGAGATTACGCAAAAAGAAATCAATACGAATGCAAACGTTTGAAACAATACTCAGAAAAATCGAAAGTGGCTCTTCGATTCATATTCTCCCTTTTGGGTTTTTATTTTCTTTTTTTTCTCTTTGCTTTGGTAGATAAAAATTTTAGCAAAATAAAAGAGGAGTAAACTTACCTGCGTTTTGAGGGGTTTCAGACTGGTGCCATGATGGAGGCGGAGGCGTTGAACGCCAATGAATGCCGAAATCAGCTAAGACCGAGGCGTTGTGGGCATCGTTCCCCTCTCTCCCTCTTCTCCCTTTCATTTGCCCCTTTTCAGTCTGTTGAAGTATTTAGGTCTTAGGTTTTTCTTTCTTTTTATTAATTAACAACGAAACGGCACCGTTTGGGACATTGAAGGTCCGCGCGTCAACCCAGATAGTGACCCAGATCCGTGCCTTCTCATGCAGAACGGGGAATTTGCGCCCAGGTCCTCCTTATTTGCGCGAGCTTTCAATTGCGCCTTATGCGCCTTGTTCTTTTTTTTTATTTAGAATTGCGATTTGTGCCTTGTTGCAATCTGTTCCGCGCTTAAACACTGTGTTTTGGGGGATGGATTATTTCCATCTTAGGTCCCTACGCATTTGAGCGTGTTGCATATCAATCCTTTTATGGTTACTGCTTTATTTTCAAATTACCTCTCTTATTTTAATTAATTTTAATTTAGTCTCCTATTAGTATAGCCTATTATTTTACAATATGTTTAATGTTTGAACATGTGTTGGTTTATTTTAATATCCTGTACAATATTATGTATTTCTATATATATATATATATATATATATATATATATATTTGCATGTGCACAACTTTATTTTGCTTAGTAAAATCATCATTTTAAAATTCTTTTCGCATTAAGCTATTTTAATACTCTTATATAACCTCTTGTTTAAATGTTAATATATATATATATATATATATATATATACGTATACTTTGTATTAAAGTTAATTTTATTTTGTATATATGTTGTTAACCTTATATTATTTTACGCACATGATTTCTTTTAAATTTATTCTTGTACTTTATTATATAATCCTATGTGATATTTTTAAGCTACTATCATATATGTATATACGTTTATGGATATTCGTATTTAATCTATACGTTACTAAACACGTGTATTTTATACATATATTTTCCTTTATACATATACAAGCATGTTTTTAAATCTATTGTGTAATTTATAATAAAATTAATTTAGCCCTATATATGTTACCATTTCTATGTTGTTTTACATGTATTTACTTTTAAATTTATTTGTATATATATTAATACACTTATTACTTTAATAGATTTTTTATTTAAAACACTTTCGCTTTGTGATTTATCAAGTATTTTCTCTATATATATATATGAAATAATTTTGGAAATTTCATTGTTTTTTTTGTAATTATAAAATTATTATTACTTGAGTATATCTTTATATTATATTGCTTTTGTGTATATATAGTCTATTATTTTAAATGTTTTGATATAAGGATGTGTATAATTTTTAGATTATTTTAAAAATTTATATGTATCTTATTATTAATCTCATGTTTTTAATAGATTTACATGTATATATGTTTTATAAATCTATTTTGTGTGTTATATCTCATCTTGTATCCTTATTATTCTTTTGCATTATATATTATTAAGATCATCATGTAGTTTGTCAACATTTAAATATATTTGTGTTTAAAATATTTTACATGTAACTTGATTCAAACTTTCATTCTATAATATCCATTTCAAAAAATTATATATATCTATCCTAGTTTTTTATATACAATTTTGTCAACCTACATTTTATGTGTCCATTTATTCGTGCTTTTAAAATAGTTTCATACCATATTACTTCGTTGCTTTGCATTTTGTTTTGCGTATCTAGTAGTAGTCATATTACATTATGCCATGTATGTTATCGTTACATTATTTATTCATTCATTGTTTCATATTGTCATGTTAATTATTCTCTATGCTTGATTGAGATTGAGCTATATTTCCAAGTTAGTTATACTTAGTTGTAAGTGTTTGTTAGTTGGTTAAATAAATTGTATTGCCTCCACTCTTCCATCGTCGTATTTTATGCGTACACGTATTACCCCATGTCATCATTTTCTACTTGGTTTATGAAATGTGGTTTTATAAAATCCAAATTTTTATGATTAATTTCGTATTATTTCAAATTGGATTAATGCGTTTCACAATTTTTAAGAATCTTTTAAAACGAAGGCGATATTCGATACTTGGTAAGTCGAGAAATCGTGCCCTAATGTGTTGGGTTGCAATTTCTCGTTTGCTCAAAGTAATCGAAGGTCCCTTTAGAATTTCACCCATGTCTTTTAAAAATCCCTTAAACGAAGGCGATGTGCGATTATTGGCAATTCGCGGAATCGTGCCCTAACGTGCTGGGTTGCAACTTCTTATTTGCTTAAAATAATCAAATATCCCTTCAAAATCTCACTCATGTCTTCTAAAAATCCTTTAAAACGAAGGCAATACTCGGTGTTTGACAATCGGGAATCATGCCCTATCGTGCTGGGTTGTGATTTCTCGTTTGTTCAAAACAATCGAATATTCCTTTAGGTTTTCACTCATGTTTTTTAAGAAAACCCTTTAAAACAAAGGCGATGTTCGATGTTTGGCAATTCAAGAATCGTGCCCTATCGTGCTGGGTTGCACTTTTTCACTTGTTCAAAATGATCAAAGATCCCTTCGGAATTTCACTCACGTTTTCTAAAAACTCTTTAAAATGAAAGAAATGTTCGATGTTTGGCAATTCGGGGAATATTGCCCTACCGTGTTGGGTTGCAATCTCCCGTTTGTTCAAAATAATCGAATGTCTCTTCAGAATTTCACTCGTATTTTCTAAGGTGAGGCAATGGTCAATGTTTGGAAACTCGAGGAACCGTGCCCTACTGTGCTCGGTTTCAGTTTTTTGTTGGACTAAATAGTTGAGCATCCTTTTGTGATTTTCAAATTAAAAAATTTCAGACGTCGAAACAAGAAGATTTTTGGCAACCAACTCGGGTTATTCAAATGTTATTAAAAAAGAACCACATTTCAAAAACATTTTTAATTTTAGACATAAGGACAATATTTAATCGATTTGGTACCAATTTTGGGCGTAGTGAGGGTGCTAATCCTTCCTCATAAGTAACTGACTCCCGAGCTCGTTTTCTCATATTTTCGTAGACCAGAATCGTTGTTTTAGTAAACCAAAAATGTTTTATTAAAATAACCAAATTCTTAGGTGATCCGATCACACCAAAACAAAAAGATCAGTGGCGACTCCATATTTTTTTTTTCAAAAGTCGATTCCTCCGTTTTTCATTAAATTTAAAACTTTCAAAAAGGGATGGTTTTGACAAACATTAACAGAGAGTAAAAAAAACTTCCCAATTGAACAAAAGAAAACTTTTCCCCATTTAAACGAGGCATAACCCTCTTACCTACCAGCTTACCAACCGAACATAGCCAACGTCGGACCGAACGAAGATGAATTGGAGGAATAAATCAAAAGAAAGGATGTGGGAGAGTCAAAATTCGGCAAAAGGGGAATGGGAGGAAAGGTACGTCAAAAATTGGGGAAAGCAAACTGAATTCTTTTAAAAAAACAAAAATAAAACTAATGATGCACTAAATCCCTTAACTATCTCCACAATCCCTAAATTTAATCCCCTAATAACACTAACCTACAACCACTCCAGACTCCCTATTCAGCCGAAATTCTTGTCCATCACCGTGCAAAAATAACACCTATGCTTAAGCGGGGATTCGAACTCTAGACCTCTAACACACTAACACACATCTTAACCACCAGACCAGCAGGCCCATTCTGTTCTGTACCTATAACCAATTAAAGTTAAACCCTTTGAGTAAGGTTAAGGCTTTATTCAAAAAAAAAGACAAAAAACAACCAAAGATAAGGCTTGAACTTGGGACCTCTCAGACACTCCAGAACACTTAACCACTGAAGCAGATACACAATTGTGTCACATTTTAACAGAAACAAAAATAAGAATTTTGAGGCATTACAACTCTACCCCCTAAAAAAAATTTTGGCCTCGAAATTTACCTTATCTGAATAGATGAGGATACTGCTGACGCATCATATCCTTAGGCTCCCACGTGGCCTCCCCAGTGGTATGATTCCGCCACAAAACCTTCACTAATAGGATACACTTCTTTCAAAGAACCCTTATATTGCAGTCCAGAATCTGAACTGGCTCCTCCTCGATGGTCAAATCTAGTGTAACCTCAATCTCCTCAACAGGGACAATATGAGTAGGATCAGAACAGTAACGCCTCAACATCGAGATATAGAATACATCATGAATACGATCTAGCTCTGAAGGTAGCTCCAACTGATACGCAACCTCGCTTTAGAATTCGATTCAGCCAATAAACTTAGGGCTCAGCTTGCCTTTACGACCGAACCTCAGAACCTTCTTCAACGGAGAGACATTAAGAAACACAAAGTCCCCCATAGGATACTCAATCTCATGCCTCTCCGGATCTGCACATGATTTTTGTCTATCAGAAGCCACCTTCAAATGATCTCACATCAGTTGTACCTTATCCTTAGTTTCAGCAATCAGCTTAGGACCCAAAACTCGATGTTCACCCAACTCAGTCCAACATAGAGGAGTACGGCACTTACGACCATACAGAGCCTCGTAAGATGCCATCTAAATGCTGGCTTGGAAATTGCTATTGTAGACGAACTCGGCTAACGGCAGATAATCCTCCCTACTGCCTTGAAAATCAATAACACAACTCTTTAACATATCCTCTAGTATCTGAATCACCCTCTCAGATTGACCATCGGTCTGAGGATGGAATGCAGTACTAAAGTCCAATCTCAAACCCAGAGCCTCATTTAACTTTTTCAAGAATTGAGACATGAAGCAAAGATCCCTATCAGAAATGATTGAAATCGGTACCCCATGCAGTGCCACTATCTCAGAGATGTAGAGCTTCGCCAACTTCTGAAGAGAATAGTCAGTCCTAACCAGAATGAAGTGCACAGACTTGGTCAACCAATCCACGATGACCTAAACAGAATCCTTCTTTATGGGTGTTAGAGGTAACCCACTAATGTAGTCCATCGTTACTCGCTCCCACTTCCATAGCGGAATCTTAACTGGCTGTAGCAAACCTGAAGGTAACTAATGCCCAGCCTTAACCTGCTAACAAGTCAAATAGCTTGATATAAAATTGGTAACCTTGCGCTTCAACCCCAGCTACCAGTACAGTTCACGGAGGTCTTGATACATCTTATTGCAACCGGGATGCATAATATAAGGGCTACTATGTGCCTCTCTCAAAATAGACTGCCTCAGATCAGTATCATTCGGTACACAAATCTGACCACATAAATAGAGTACCCCATCATTTTTTATCCTAAAGTCCTTAGTGCTGCCACTCTCAACCTGACGGAATTGAAAACCCAACGATTCATCCTCTAACTACCTATCCCGAATCTGTTCTATCCAAATCAGTTTAACCTGTAGCTCAGCCAACAAACTTCCATCGTTAAACAAACTAAGTTAAGCGAACATCGTTCTCAGATCAATCATCACCCTATTGGCCTTGCCAGGATGGTACTCAATAGTACAGTCATAGTCCTTAAACAGCTCAATCCATCTATGCTACCTAAGATTTAACTCTTTCTGAGTTAGGAGGTACCTGAAGCTTTTGTGATCAGTGTAGATAATACACCTCTCACCGTACAAATAGTGCCTCCAGATTTTCAAAGCAAAGACTATGATGACTAATTCCAAATTATACGTTAGATAGTTTGCCTCATGCGTCTTGAGCTAATGAGACACATATGCCACAACCTTATCATCCTGCATTAGAACAAAACCCAAACCAACATGCGATGCATCCCTGTACACTACAAACTCCCTTCCAAATTCTAGCTGTATCAGAACAAGAGCCTCAGTCAGAACAGTCTTGACCTTCTCGAAGCTCAATTGTTGTGCATCAGTCTAGACAAACGAAACACCCTTATGTATGAGCTTAGTTAAGAGCGCTGTAATTAGTGAGAAACCTTCTACAGACAGCCATTAATAATCTATCAGACTTAGAAAACTGCGAATCTCAAACACTAAGTACCCCAGAAAAGTGGCTTCACGAAGCCAGAACTCATACCTACTGAATTTATCGTAAAGCTGGTTCTCATGCAGAATCTGAAGTGCAACTCTAAGATGCTCATCATGGTCATCTTCAGTCTTAGAGTATACCAAAATGTCATCGATGAAGACCACGATGAACTAATCCAGATAGGTCTAAAATACTCGATGTATCAAATCTATGAATGTAGCTGGTGCATTTGTCAACCAAAAGGAATAACTAGCAACTCGTAATGCCAATAACGAGTCCTAAAAGTAGTCTTACGAATATCCATATCCTTAACTCTGAGCTGATGGTACCCAAAATGAAGATATATCTTAGAAAACACAAAATCCCATCAGAACTGATCAAATAAGTCATCAATCCTCGAAAGTGGATATTTATTCTTAATGGTTAGCTTGTTCAACTGTCGATAATCTATACACATCCTTATGGTCCTATCTTTCATCTAGACAAATAGAATTGGTGCTCCCTATGATGGTACACTGGGACGAATGAAGCCATGGTCCAACAACTATTGCAGTTGAGCCTTAAGCTCCATAAGTTCTTTCAGTGCCATTCGATAGGGGGTGATAGACACCGGAGCTATACCTACAAGAAGCTCAATCCCAAATTTCACTTCCTGATTCTGAGGTAAACCCAGTAGCTTCTCAGGAAAGACGTCTGGAAAATCCCTTACAGTTCTGATGTCATTCACAGTAGAGTCCCTAGAAACCAAAACGTTAATATAGGCCAAGAATGTCTCACATCCCTTAGAACTAGTTTCTTAATTACCAGTGCAAAGATCACATTAGCCAAATAATTCTAATGTTCTCCAATCATGACTACCTCATTATCCTCCTCAGTTCTCAAGACGACACTCTTAGTCGCATAGTCTACACTGACACAGTGCTTGACCAACCAGTCCATATCCAGAACCAGGTCGAACTCCCTAAATAGAAGCTCCATCAGATTAGCCAGAAATACTGACCTTTGAACTTCTAATTGAACATTTCTAAACAGTTTGCAAACCCAAACCGATTGCCCAACTGGACTCTATACAGTCACCTCACTACTCTCAACCGAAATCGCCAAGTTTCCAGACACAGTACTAGCTACATAAGAATGTATGGAACCTATGTTTATCAAAGTAAAATAAGGTACATCATAAATTAAAAATGTACTGATAATGACGTTTGGAGTATCTCTGACTTTTCGATGGTGAACAGTATAAACAAGAGCATGCTACCTTGCCTCAGTCTGTCCAGCACCTACCAGGTGTTCTCTGTCCACGGCCCATACCGTTACCGCCTGCCTACATCCTCTCAGTGGCTGCTGAACTACCCTCTGTGGCTGGGTAGTACCAAAAACCAGAGCTTGCACCTGATCAGCCCTCAGTGGACACTCCCAAATGCAGTGCTTTAATGACCCACACGTAAAACACACCCTAGTCATCCTCCAACACTCGTCCTAATGGCATCTACCACAATCTCCATAAGGTTGCAATCTGGAAGGAGCAACAGGGGGCCCAGTTCTAACTGGCCCATCAGTCCTGGCCTTTTTCTTAGGCCTCTACACCAAACTCGAGGGCTTTAAATCTCTCTTGTTCTTACCCCTCTCACGATCTCTATTTTGGCGCTCAGCACAGTTAACCTCTTCGGCAATCTTCGCATTCTCTACCAGAATAGAGAACTCTCGCTCCCTCTGTGGAGCTATTAGTACCCTCAGATTATTCCTAAGACCGTCCTCAATTTGGACACATCTTTCATATTTAGATGCCATCATATCTTGTGTATAGTGGCTTAGTCTTAAAAATTCGGCCTCATACTCGGCCACTAACCGGTCTCCCTAAGTGATGTAACTTGCTTCCACACACTTCCTTTAGAAGGTAGACTTAAAGAACTCCCAAGACAGATGATCGGGCTGGGAGCCCTCCTTAACGGTCAGCCACCACTGATAGGCCTCATCGCGAAGAAACGAGACTGTATCCTTCAATTTCTACTCAGAGGAATAGTCTAAATCATCCATTATCCTCTCAGTAGCCTTCATCTAGTGCTCAGCCACATTAGCGATGACTCCAGCGACACCCCTAAAAAGTTTATCTCCATTGGATCAGAGTCATTTTGTAATCGATCCTCGACCCCCAGATCTAGTGATGGGCCCAGTGACCCTCTCTCGTATCCTTAACATAGCCTGGGACAATGCGTCGTCCCCAACCATGCGATCTTAAGATCTAGTCCCAGTAGCAAGTGACACCAGTTTCTTACTCGTGTCTAGGTTCGCATGCTGTCCAGAAAAAAGGACTCAACCTGAGCCTTTCTACGGCCTCTACCTCGGCCTCTAGTGCCACGTCTACGGATACCCCATGCGCTCATGTCTATTCAAATTTATCTATATTAGAATTTTATGAATCAGTTACAATTTTAGTATTTATTAATAGATGTTTTATGTAAAGCAGTATCATAAATTTAAAGTTTGTTTTTTGCAAGTATAGTCTCTATCAGTTTCAGTTTCACTTTAGTTTCAGTATACACTAACTAGAGTGTTTTCAGAATAGACTATCTATAATATTTTAACAGTTTATCAGAATACTTATAGGATCAGCGTCGGAGACTCGGTGTACCACATTCTCAGTCAAATCATTTCAAATAATTTGAAAATTAGTTCTTAAAAACCAAGTTTTAAAACCCAAAATCCATAGTCGCGTTTTGCAACTTGGCTATGATACCACTAAATGTAACACCCCAAACCTGGCCTAGACGTTATGGTCGAATCTGGCGATGTCATATGGAATGGGATTTGAAATCGAATTTATCAAGTTAAAACTGTTTCCGCTTATTAGCTTCTATTTATCTCTTGTCAATTTTAAAATTATTTTGTTGTTAATTTGATTCGTTTAAAAACATATTCCATAGCGAAAGCTTTTAAAATCGTGATATTGAAAGAAAACCGTTCGCATTTTAGGAAAGCATTATTTTTAATTAAACTTAATTCTTTTGAAAAAAATAAAAGTAATGATATACTAAATCCTTTAACTGTCTCCACAATCTGAAAATTTACTCCCCCTAATACCACTAACCTACAACCACTCCAGACTCCCTACTCAGCTGAAATTCTTGTCCATCACCATACAAAAATAACACCTATGCTCAAGCAGGGATTCGAACTCTAGACTTCCAACACACCAACACACATCTTAACCACCAGACCAGCATGCCTATTCTGTTCTATACCTACAACCAATTAAACTTAAACCCTTTGAGCAAGGTTAAGGCTCTATTCAAAAATAGACAAAAGTTCACCCAAGATAAGGCTTGAACTTGGGATCTCTCAGACACTCCCAGAAAACTTAACCACTGAAGCAGATACACAATTGTGTCACATTTTAACAGAAACAAAAAATAAGAATTTTGGGGCATTACAATTTCACATGTGATAGTGTCTAATTGAACTCTTTGATATATAAACTTGAACAAACTCAATTAATGGCTTTAATCAACCCACTAAGAAATAATCCTTGGCAAATTGAAGGATGAATAATGAATTCCCATGACTCCTTAAAGAAAATTGAGAAGAAAATTGCTTCTAAAAATTACAATAAACCAATCTTGTACAAAGAAACTAACTCTTAGAGTTGGAAATTTTAATAATAAACAAAAACAATTGCATCTCTAATGAACGTGAAGGGGCCTTTACATAGGCTAGATAAGTACATCCAAATAAAAATTTGAAGTATCCTAAAACTTTAATTAATGGAAACAAAAGGCAATTTTCAACTAAAATAGTCATAATTTTCGTAATAATCTCCTCTAGAAATTCTGCTCACATAGCCATCATTAAAATAGTTATAATTCAAGCTCCTGAACTCAAAATAAAGTGAATAAAATTGTGTTTCGAAGTTAAGTGATAGATCTTAAAACTCTATCTATGAAGACATATTAATTGAAAAATGGCTGGATTCCAACCAAAAAGTCATTGCAAGTTAATTGATTTTCCAAACTTGGAAATTGACAGCTTTGGTGAATGGAATTTAATAAAGTTCACCCTATCTGCTCATGTATAAACTTGCATTGGTAAAATGTAAAAAAAAAATCTATAGAGAAAATAGTTGAAGAATTTATGACAATTTATTCAAATCTTTTTTTCTTCTAGTCTTTGCAAGCTTGAAGTTTCCCTTGGTGTGAAAGAGAGTTGTTCCTTACCCTTTAAGTTATTTTTTTTTCTTTTCCTTCTTTTTGTTTCTCTTCAATCTCGTCACCTCAGGGTGTTTGTAATGCCCTAGATAATATAAGTCTGTTTTTGTGAAATCTAAAATAATTGAGTATCTGCTTTAGTGGCTAAGTATTTTGATTGTGTGTTTGAGGTATTGGGTTCAAGTCCCACTTTTGGCAATTCTATTATTTTTTATCCTAGTATTATCCCTGCTAGGTAGGACTTCGTAATATTCTTTGTAAACCCATATCAAAATAAGCCTGCTGGTTCGAGTGCTAAGAAGTTAGCCTGTTAGAGGTCGTGTAATCTAATAGTTTGTTGAAGATCATGTAATCAATTCCTCATGCGATCGTGGTATTAATTTTTGTCTCAAATGTCTGATAGAGTTTCGATAAAGTTGAGATTCTGAGATGGTTAGTGGGTTATTGGGGAGTGGGAGGAAAATTAGGGATATGGTGTCATTATTTTTTTTATTTTTTTCTCTCCCCCTCTAAAAAAAATCCCCAAGTTTGACGTTTTCTTCCTATTAATTTGCAAAATTTATTTTTCCCCTGCCTTCTAAATTCTGTCGTATTCTTGTCGTTCAATTTCGATATTTCAATTCTTCAGTGTTGTTGTGGCTCTTGCTAAGTGTAATGGGTGAATTTTCGTGTAGGTTAGGGAATCTTTTCTCTTTAACTATTCTGAATGAATTTGATCCTTTTCTTTTTGGCAATATGGTTTTGGGCTATGGTAGCAAATCATGAAGAACCGAATTCTCCTCTTGCAGGATCATAGTTGGGTTTGTTCGAGAATTTGGGTAAGTATCGAACACTTGAATTTCATCGTTCTGATTTCATTGGATCAATTTTAAGTGAGGATTAATATTGATTTTGGGAGTTGTTATGTCAATTTTAGGTTCTATTCACTTTGGCGGGTGCGTTTGCTTCGAAAATGAACCAAGTGTATACCCTAAACACAAAAAATTGAGTTTTAATGAAAGCAAAAATGAAGTCTGTCGATGCCACACGGGCATGTGGCCGGTTGTGGTTGGC
Source organism: Gossypium arboreum (assembly GCF_025698485.1). Taxonomy (NCBI): domain Eukaryota; kingdom Viridiplantae; phylum Streptophyta; class Magnoliopsida; order Malvales; family Malvaceae; genus Gossypium; species Gossypium arboreum. The sequence goes on from NC_069074.1 coordinate 83,722,035, forward strand.
CGTGTGACTGACAAAGGTGTGGCTGTACGTAAGACATGGCCGTATGGCAACGTGAGTGTGGCCGTGTGGGCTACATAGGCTAGGCTAGATTGGGCCTATAGGTTTTGGTTTAAGCCATGTGGGCCACACAGGTAAGGCTAATCTGAGCGTGTAGGCCCACATGAGCAAGCCATACGGGCATGTGGGCCTAGAGTTTTGAAACTTTCTCTAGGATCGTACGGGTCATTTCGATCGACTGTGGGCCTACCATAGGGTCTGTAAGGGCTAACCAAACCTTATTTCATGTGATTTGATATTCTAATAGACTGATCTGAGTAGGATACTGATATGTATGTCTGACTGTACTATTTAAGTATGTATCTATCTGTATACGAGAATGTAAAGCATGTTTAATCTGATATTTCTGCATCTGTACTTTGTATCTATGATTGGGTTGGGAATTGTATATGTGGAGGAAGTGATCTATATGGCAACTCTTCTCCTATATTCTAGCAGCTTGAATGTATATTATCTGTTATGTGTCGCATCGACACTATATGGTGTGTAGGGATGGGTGGGTGTTTTTAACCCGACGTGGTGTGATGGAATGGTCAGAGATGGTGTGTAGACGATAGGGGTAGGATTCTATATATCTGTTCTGTTTATCTGATTCTGATATCTGCATCTGTTATAGACTTAGGTTCGAATCTGTAACTGAGAGTATATGAAACATTGTGTATGTTGCATGGCTATTTCTGTTGGGTTACACACTGAGTTTACGGAAACTCACATCTTTTCTTCGGTTCTGTTCAGGTAATCCACAGACTTAGGCAAATCAGTGCAACAGAGGCTCAGCAGTGACCACTCGACCAATAATTGTTTTTATTTAGCAATTAAATGGTTTAAATTTAAAGTCTAGTTTTTCTTGAGAGTTTGTAATTTTTTTGGCACTCTCTGGACTGTTTGGTTTTAACTTTTGGATTTGGATTTAGTTTTTCTATTTTTCCGCAACGTCAACAAAGACACTTTATGCAACAAATGGGTTTTTGAAAACACGAGCTTCGTTTCTGTTTTAAATGATTTCCAAACTATTACTGCGAAATAAATAGTTATTTTTAAGGAACACCTTATAACGGTTTTAGTAGTGAATATGTTTTATAATACTTGGATGTTTTATCAAATAACTAAACATAGTTTATTGAAGAATCGTCAATTTCAAAACCCTTCTTCGTAACATTCCTAGATTCGTCCATAACATCTAGGTCGTGTTTAGGGTGTTATATTTAGTGGTATTTTGGGTTCCAAAATTTCATTTGAAAAAGATTGGTTTCAAGTAAAATTTATTTTACCTTGAATGAGTATGTGGTACACCGAGTCTCCAGCACTGATTTTGTAAGTATCTCTAAATTTAGAAAAATACTGTAGTTTGTACTTTTTGAAACTATACTGTGTTAGTTAGAGGCTAAAACTTTTGAAATACATCTACAATTCTGATAATTTGAGCATAAAATACTATTAATAAACATTGGAACTAATGCATAAAATTTTATAATGTAGAAAAAACTGAAATTACGATGAGTGCTCATAGAATTTGCAATCGTAGTATTCGTGGACACGGCGGGTGCTGTAAAAGGGCTCGAGTTGAGTCTTCCTCTTTGGGTAGCATGCCGAATTTGGATACGAGTGACACCGATTTCACCTGCTACTAAGACTGGGTCTCAAAGCCGCTTGGCTGAGGACAACGCATTCTTCCAAGCCATGTTGAGAGTGTTAGAGAGGGTTGCTGGACCCGATTTTGGATCTGAGGGCTGTGGGTCAGTAACTGAACGACTTTAGTCAAATGGAGCTGAGCTGTTTAGGGGTGTCCCCCCTACTGTGGTTGAGTATTAGTTGAAGGCCACCGAGACGATTATGAAAGACATCAACTGCACTCCTAAGCTGAAATTGAAGGGTGTAGTTTCTTTGCTTCGCGATAAAGCATATAAGTTGTGGTTGTCGATTGAGGAGGACAGTCAACCGGATCATCTAAACTAGAACTTCTTTAAGATTGCCTTTCAGAGGAAGCACATGGGCGCGAATAATGTTGCTAGTAGGCCTGAGTTCATGAATCTCACACAAGGTGATAAATTTGTGGCTGAGTATAAGGCCAAGTTTTTGAGACTGAGCCGTTAAGCTCAAGGCACGGTGGCATCCGAGCATGAGAAATGTATCCATTTTGAGGACGGTTAGAGGGATAGTTTGAGGATTCTAATTACTCCACAGAGGGAGCGTGAGTTTGTTGTTTTTGTATATAAGTCAAAGATCGCTGAAAAGCTAAGCGTGTGAAGTGCCAAAATAGATGTCGAGAAAGAGGCATGAATAAGAGGGATTCAGTGCCCTCTAGTTCCGTTCAGAGGCCTAAGAAATGGGCAAGACCTAATGGGTCTACTAGAGTGGGGGTTCCTGTTGCTTCTATTGGGATTTGGCCTTGTGGTGATTGTGGTAGGTACTATCCGGGTGAGTGTTGGAGGAGACTAGGGGCATGCCTATGGTGTGGGTCATTAGAGAACCGGATTAGAGAGTGTCCACATCATGCGAATTAGATGCAAGCTTCGAGACCGAGTTTTGTTCAACTTAAAGGGCAATATAGCAGCCACCTAAGGGCCGTGGACCGGCTAGGAGTGGTAATTGTATGGACTGAGGATAGAAAGCACCGGGCAGAGGTGCTAGTCAAACTGAGGCAAGGCAGCCTGCATTGGTTTATGTTGCTCGGCGCTGAGAGGATAGAGACGCCCTTGATTTGATCACGGGTACACACTCCTATGTAGCTAATTCCATTTCCAAGAACTTATGGATTTTTGTTGAGTGTACAACTGGTGAGATTACTGTACTAAGTCCATTGGGACAATCTGTTCGGGTAAATAGACTTTATAGGAATGTTCTGTTGGATGTACAAGGGACTGGTTAGTTGAGCACCAAATTAGCTTGGATTACACAACTAAGAGGGTCGTTCTGAGGACTGAAGATGATAAGAAGGTGGTTATGATTGGCAAGCTCGAGATTACCTGTCTAATGTCATCTCTGCTCTAGTGGCTGAAAATTGGTTCGAAAAGGGTGTGAGCTTATTTAGCATACGTCAGTGTTTTAGTTTTTGGGTATTCTTCTATTGGGGTTATCAAAATGGTGAGGGAATTTCCAGATGGTTTTCTTGAGGAGTTACCGGGTTTACCTCCGAATTGAAAAGTTGAGTTCGGCTTTGAACTTCTACCAGTGTCTATTGCTTCTTACCGTATGGCACTAAAAGAGCTTACAAAACTTAATGCTCAACTTCAAGAGCTTTTGGATCGTGGTTTCATCCATCTTAGTGTGTCTCCGTAGGGGGCACCGGCTCTATTTGTAAAGAAAAAGGATTGTATCATGAAGATGTACATTAACTATCGGTAGTTGAATAAACTGACTGTAAAGAATAAGTACCCACTTTCAAGGACCGACGATCTATTTGATCAGTTTCGTGGGGCTGCGGTATTCTCAAAAATAGATCTCTATTCTTGGTATCATCAGCTTCGAGTTAAGGATTTAATATTCATAAGACGGCATTTAGGACTCGTTATAGGTACTACGAGTTCCTAGTTATGCCCTTTGGTTTGACGAATGCTCCTGCTACATTCATGGATCTAATGAACTGATTTTTTCAGTCGTATCTGGATCAATTTATCATAGCCTTCATCGATGATATTCTGGTCTACTCTAAGACTAAAGATAAGCATGATGAGCATATTAGAATAGTGCTTCAGATACTTCGAGAGAAATAACTCTACGCTAAGTTGAGCAAGTGCGAGTTCTGGTTGCGAGAGGTTACTTTTCTAGGGTATGTGGCTTCTGTTGAGGGGATTTGAGTTGATACTAGAAAGATTGAGGCTATGTTTGATTGGGAACAGCCTAAGAATGTTTCTGAAATCCGCAGTTTATGGATCTTGCAAGTTTTTATCGATGATTTGTTGAGGAGTTTTCACTAATTGCAACTCCTCTGACTAAGCTTCTGCATAAGAGTGTTCATTTCATTAGGACTAATACTTAAAAATTAAGCTTTGAGAAGCTCAAGTCTATTCTGTCTCAGGCTCCTGTTCTAATATAGATAGAATCCAATAAGGAGTTTGTGGTGTATAGTAATGCATCGCACGTCGATTTGGGATGTGTTCTAATGCAAAATGGTAAGGTTGTGGCTTATGCGTCCCGATAGCTTAAGTCACACGAAGGAAATTATTCAACGCACGATCTCCAGTTAGTAATCGTGGTGTTTACTTTGAAGATCTAGAGGCACTATCTGTATGGTGAGAGGTGTATCATCCAGACCGATCACAAAAGCCTCAAGTACCTCCTTACTCAGAAGGAGTTAAATCTTAGGTAGCATACATGGATTGGGCTACTTAAGGATTATGGTTGTACGATGAGTATCATCTCGATAAGGCTAATGTGGTGGCCAATGCTCTCAGTCGTAGAGCGATGTCTGATTTGAAGGGGATGTTCACCCGTCTCAGTTTGTTCAATGATGGGGGTATATTGGCCGAGTTGCAAGTTAAGCCAACTTAGATTGGACAGATTCAAGAAAAGCAATTAAGGGATGAGTCTCTAGGTCTACAGTTTTGTTAGGTTGAGAGTGGTAGTACTTTTTTATTTTAGACTAAATGAGGATAGAGTTATGTGTTTCCAAGGTCAAGTTTGTGTACCGAACGATTCTGATATGAGACAGTCAATTTTAAGGGAAGCGCATAGTAGCCCTTATACTATACATCCCGGTGGTAATAAAATGTTTCGAGATCTCCATGAGCTGTACTAGTGGCCGGGTTTAAAACAAAAGGTAACAAATTATGTCATTCGTTATCTGACATGCCAGTAAGTTAAGTTTGAGCACCAACTGCCTTCGAGTTTGCTTCACCCTGTTAAGATTCCTTTATAGAAATGGGAACGAGTGACGATGGACTTTGTTAGTGGGTTGCCTTTAACACCTACTATGAAGGATTCTGTTTAGGTAATTGTGGATCGATTGACCAAGTCCGCCCATTTTATTCCGGTTCGGATAGACTAGTCCCTGCAAAAGTTAGCGAAGCTCTATATTTCTGAGATTGTGAGACTGCATGGGTTTCCAATTTCAATAATCTCTGATAGAGATCCTCACTTCATTTCTCAATTCTGGAAGAAACTGAATAAGGTTCTGGGTTCAAGATTAGAGTTCAGTACTGTGTTCCATCCTCAGACCGATGGTTAATCTGAGAGGGTGATTCAGATACTAGAGGATATGCTTTAGAGTTGTGTGATTGATTTTCGAGGTAGTTGGGAGGATTTTCTGCCGTTAGTTGAGTTCACCTATAATAACAGTTTCTAGTCTAGCATCCAAATGGCAACTTACGAGTTTTGTATAGTCGTAAGTGTTGTATTCCTTTATGTTAGACTGAGTTGGGTGAACGATGGGTTTTGGGTCTTGAGCTAGTTTCTGAGACTGAAGATAAGGTTAGACTAATTCGGGATCATCTAAAGGCAGCTTCTAATAGACGGAAGTCCTATGCGGATCTGAAAAGGATAAATATCTAGTACTCGATTGGTGACTTTCCTATGCGAATCTGAAAAGGATACATATCTAGTACTCGGTGGGTGACTTTGTATTCCTTAAGGTATCTCCATAGAAGAAGGTTCTCAGGTTCAGTCATAAAGGCAAGTTGAGCCTTAGGTTCATTGAGCCATATCAGATTCTGAAATGTGTGGGACTAATCGCTTATCAATTGAAGCTACCTCAAGAGATAGACTGTATCCATGATGTGTTTCACGTCTTGATGTTGAGACGGTACCGGTCTGATCCATCTCACGTTGTCTCTATTGAGGAGATTGAGGTTAGAATGGAGTTGACTTTTGAGGAGAAGCTGGTTTCAGATTTTAGATTGAGATATTAAGGTTTTGAGGAGAAAGTCGATTCCATTAGTTAAGGTTCTGTGGCAGAATTGTGGCATTGAAGAAGCCACGTGGGAACCGGAAGACTCGATACGTCAGTAATATCCTCATCTATTTGGATCAAGTAAATTTCAAGGTCGAAATCTCTTTTAAGGGGTAGAGTTGTAACACCCTGAATAATCTAAGTATGTTTTTGTGAAATCTAAAATAATTAAGTATCTACTTCAGTGGCTAAATATTCTGATTGTGTGTTTGGGGTCTTGGGTTCAAGTTCCACTTTTGGCAATTCTGTTATTTTTTATCCTAGCCTTATCCCTGCTGGGTAGGCTTTTTTAATATTCTTTGTAAACCCATATTAGGATGAACCTGCTAGTTTGAGTGGTAAGGAGTTAGTTTGCTGGAGGTCGTGTGTTTGAATCCTCATGCAATTGTGGATGTTAATTTCTGTCTCAATGTCTGATAAAATTTTGATAGAGTTGAGATTCTGAGGTGGTTAGTGGGTTATTGGAGAGTGGGAGGAAAATTAGGGATATGTTGTCATTTATTTTTATTTTTATTTTTTTCTCTCTCTCCCCCCAAAAAAATCCCAAGTCTGACGTTTTCTTCCTGTTAATTTGAAAAATTTCTTTTCCCCTTGCCTTCTAAATTCTGCCGCATTCTTGTCGTTCAATCTTGGTATTTCATTTCTTCAGTGTTGTTGTGTGGCTTGGTAAGTGTAAGGGGTGAATTTTCGTGTAGGTTAGGGGATCTTTTCTCTTTAACTGTTCTGAATCAATTTGATCTTTTTCTTTTTGGTAATCTGGTTTTGAACTTTTGGCAGCGAATCTTAAGGAATGGAATTCTCCTTTTGTGGGATCGTAGTCAGGTTTGATCAGAAGTTGGGCAAGTATTGAAAACTTGAATTTCATCGTTATCGATTTCATTGGTTTAGTTTTAAATGAGGATTAATATTGATTTTGGGAGTTGTTATGTTAATTTTAGGTTCTTTCCACTTCGAGGGGTGTGTTTGCTTCAAAAATGAACCAGGTGTGTACCCTAAACACGAAAAATCAAATTTCAACAAAAGCCAAAAATGAAGTCTATAGACGCCACACAGGCCTATGGCCGACTGTGTGGTTGGACATATGCGAGACACGACCGTGTGATGATGCTACAAACTTTCAATCCTATTACACTAGCTCTAAGTAGAAGTAAGATGGTGGATTTTGAAGGATTGGGGGCAATCATTTATTTTTGGAATATCAGAATGGTCATGATTGGACTCTAGCCACATGTCAAAGAAGCCAATGAAAAACATCTCTCCTAGGTATAAGCTTATATTGTCATATTTCTCCTAAGCACGAGCATAAATTGTTCATCTAAAATAATGATAGTCCTAAGCATGAGCTTAAACTGTTCATCTAATGCTCCTAAGGATGAGCCCAAACTATTCAACCCAAACGGTCATGCTTTAAGCACAATCTTAAACTATTAATAAAAAACAAATGATGATCCTCTGAAGCACGAGCTTAAACTATTCATATGAAATAAATGATGACCTCCTAAGCATGAATTTAAATTGTTCATACATAATAAATGATGACACTCCTAAGCACGAGCTTAATTGTAGTCCAAAACAAATTGAACTATGTTATAACTTGATCTTTTAAAAATGAAGGTACGTAGATAGCCTGGTTTCATTGCCAAGTTCAGTCCATATGAAAAAAAAATATTGAAAGTGTCCTTTGAAACAAATTCTTCAAAGTAGGAAGCAAATAAAATTTCAAGACTTGTCCCCTTTCTACGCCCAACAAAAGTCAGAATTCATCATTTGTTATTATTTTTTATCTCTAACTAAATTCATGAAGAGATAAATCAAGAAATTAAATCCTTTTAGAACTCTCTTATAAAGAAACCATATTCTTTAAGGATTATTTTATCTCTAATTAATTAAATTAATAAGATATGAATAAAAATAATAGAGTTTAAATTCTTATAGAACACTCAAATGAAAAAGTTAAATTCTACAAGAACTCTCTTATATCAAATTGGTTGACACTATAAAAATGGGTCACCTCCAAGTCATTTTACCCATTCACAAGTTCAAGAATTTCAAAAATTCTTTACAAAAATATTTGAAGAAACTAAAGAAGTAGAAGAAATTCTGATGAATATCATATTACTTCTAAAGAAATTCTTATGAACATCTTTATCTCTTCCCGGTGCTCTCTGTTCTTGGCCCATACCATTACCACCCCTAGCAGGTCCACGGCCCCTAGGTGGCTACTAAACTACTCTCTGAGGCAGTACCAAACTCAGTCCTGAAACTTACATCTGATCAGCATGCTATGGACACTCTCTAATCCGATGCTCCAAAGACCCACACCTCAGACAAGCCCCCAACCTCCTCCAACACTCACCCGGATGGCACCTACCACAATCACCACATGGCTAAACCTTAGTAAGAGCAATAGGAACCCCCACTCTAACAGGCTTATCATGTCTGTCCCGTTTCTTAGGCCTCTAAACAAAACTAGAGGGCTCCGAATCCCTCTTATTCTTGCCTCTCTCACGATCACTATTTTGGCATTCCATGCACTTATCCGCTTCGGAGATCTTTGCCTTATCCTTTAAGACCGCAAACTCACACTCCCTCTGCGAAGCTATTAGAACCCTCAAATTGTCCCTCAAGCCATCCTCAAAATGAACATATTTCTCATACTCATACGCCACCATGCCTCGAGTATAATAGCTCACTCTCAAAAACTCAGCCTTATACTCGGCCATAGATTTATTGCCTTGTGTGAAATTCATAAACTCACGCCTACTAGCATCAACATAGCTTGCCCCCACATACTTTCCCTAGAAAGCAGTCTTAAAATGCTCCCAGCTCAGACAATCCGGTTGAGTACCCTCATCAATCGACAACGACCAATGGTACGCCTCATTGCGAAGCAAAGAGATTACACCCTTTAGTTTCTGCTTAAGAGTATAGTTGATGTCATTCATAACCTCTCAGTGGCCTCCAACCAATACTCAACCACAGTAGGGGCGACTATTGTAACATCCCTAAATAGCTCAACACCATTAGACCAGAATCGTTCAGTTACCGACCCACGACCCTCAGATTCAGAATGGGGTCCAATGACCCTCTCTAACACCGTTAACATGGCTTGGGGCAGTACGTCATCCCAAGCTAAGTGGCTTTGAGACCCTGTCTCAGTAGCAAGTGAAACCAGTGTCTCACTCATGTCTAAATTTGGCATATTGCCCAAAGTGGAAGACTCAGCTCGAGCCCTTTTACGGCTCCTACCGCGCCCACGAATACCCTGACCGTGAGTTCCACGAGCGCTCATTGTATATTTTAAATTTATCTACATTATAAAATTTTATGTATCAGTTCCAGTTTTTATTAGCATATATTTTATGCATAAATTTTCAAGAGTTTAGAAGTATTTTAGAGGTTTTAGTCTCTAACTAGCTTAGTATAGCTTCAGAAAGTGTTAACTACAGCGTTTTTAGAATTTTCTATCTAAGTTAACTTACAGGATTAGCGATGGAGACTCGGTGTACCACATACTTTCTCAAAATTATCCAAATTATTTGAAAATCAGTTCTTTATGAAACACAATTTTAGAACCCAAAATTCACAACTTGAGTTTTGTAACTTGGCTCTGATACCACTAAATGTAACACACTAAACTCGACCTAGATGTTATGGTCGAATCTGGAGATATCACAAAGAAGAGTTTTGAAAATAGAGTCATTTCGATGAATCATCCAAGTTTTATAACCAATATTCGTTTATCACTAATACTGAAAATGTTATTTAATTAATTCATTTACTAAAACATAATTTACAACAGAAGTCTTAGAAATTGTTATATTTGAAAATCCTATTCGTATTTTCAAAAAAACCTTTGTCTTAGTAAAAATTATATTTTTAGCCAACCGTCGTAAATAAAGAGTTAAAGCGAATATCCAAATCCAAAATAAAACCAAATAGTCCAGAGAGTCCCTTAGTTACAAAACTCCCAGAAATAATCCATAATTAAATAAAAACCATTAATTAAAAATAGTTCACAAACTTGTGGTTACCGTGAGACTCCACTGCACTGGTCTACCTAAGTTTGTGGATTACATGTACAGAACAGAGAAATAGAAGTGAGTTTTCATAAACTCAGTGTGTAACCCAATAGAAATAGACATGCTATACATATAGAAAACATATATATAGTCAGATTCAGATTCGGACTTAAGTCCTTTACAGATACAGATAACAGAATCAGATAAGCAGAACAGATATACAGAATCCTACCCTTATATTCTGTACACCAGCTCCGACCATCCCATCACACCATATGGGGTTAAAAACATCCACTCATCCCTACACACTATATACTGCCGATACAACATATCACAGATAATACACAGTTGAGCTGCCAGAATATAGGCGAAAGGTCACCATACAGATCATTTTCTCCATATATACAATTCCCCCTAAACATATATAATGATTACAGATACAGAAATATCATGCTTAACATACTTGTATACAGATAACATATACATTTAACAGAGTAGTTAGACATGCATAACGGTGTTCTACTCAGAGTAGTCTATTAGAATATCAGATCACATAATTTAGGGTTTGGTAAGCCCTTACTGGCCCTACAGTAAGCCCAGTTGATCGGAATGACCTGTACGACCCTAGGGAAAATTTTAGAATTATGGGCCCACATGCCGTGTGGGCCCATAGGCCCAATCTAGCCTAGCCTGTGTGGCCCACACGGCCACACTCACATCATCACACGGCCAGGCACACGCTCGTGTGGTGTCAATAGAATGCTTTTACGACTTCTGTCGAAACTTGATTTTCTGTGTTTTGGGAACACACCTGTTACAGTTTTGATGTAAAAACACTCTCGAGCCACACAACACCCAATTCCTCGAATGACTCTAACTATGACTCCGTAAGAGGAGAGTCCCGTTCTTCTCAATTTGCTACTGCCAAAACACAAGTTCAATTCCAAAGGAAAAATTCAACATCGCTCTAAACAGATTTAAAGAAAAACTCCCTACTCGAGCAAAACATACTACCCGTACTTATCAAATGTACTAACATAGTAAATCAATACACCGTAATTTGGAATAATAATTTTGCTAAAACGTGGAAGAAAGAAAGAAAATAAAGAAATTCTGTTTGGGAAGAAAAATATAGAGAAGAAAGAAAAAATGTCAAATTCCAGAAAAAGAGAGATTTTTTGGGAAAACAAATTTGACCCAAATCCCACTACATCCACAACCATAACCACCCATTAACTCAGAATCCCACTACCACTGAACCACTAACCACCACTTAAGTAAAAATTATCAACAATGCTTACATAAAGGCTCGAACACAGAACCTCCGACAAACTAACTCCTTACCACTCGAACCAACAAGCTCATTATGATATGGATTAATAGACAATTATATATAAGCCCATTCCACAAGGATAAGGCTTGGATCTAAAATAACAAAATTTTGCCAATAGTGGGAATTGAACCCAAGACCTCACACACACACCCAGAACACTTAACCATTAAAGTAAATACACATTTGTACTAGAATTTATAGAAATAGGAATAAATTACTTAGGGCGTTACATTATTGATATACGTGTTTGATTTAAAATCATTGCACGCTTACACATTTCTATTAAACTGAGTGTTTTGTAGCAGAGTTTCTTTAAAACGTCATATTTTGGCAAATCAAATTGCTATTTGAAAACCGTTATTTTAGAAAAGTTGTCATTTTTAGAAAAACTGTTTTACTAGTTGTTATGCTTAGAAAACCAAAATAAAATCCAAAACCAAAAACAGTCCCAAAAGGTCCAGAGAATCCCAAAATTACAAAACTCTCAAAGCCAGAAAAGTTTAAACTGATTTTAAAAGAATGAAATTTTACGGAAATATGGTCACCACTGAGCTTCCGTCGCACCGACCCGCCTAAATCTAAAGGTTGCTTGAACAAAATAAACAAATAGAGACTGAGTTTTGAAACTCAGTGTGTAACGTGTATATAAACAAAAATTCAGATTCAATCTCATGCAGAACAGATACAGATGTGAACGTTTTATAGAATCAAAATTAAACAGATACAAATATGCAACATCCTACCCTCATCCTCTATACACCAACTCCGACCATCCCATCACACCGCGAGGGATATAAAACACCCATCCATCCTTCCACACTGTATAAAAATGGGTCACCTCCAACTCATTCTACACATTCACAAATTTAAGAAGTTCAAAAATTCTTTACAAAAATATTTGAAGAAACTAAAGAACTAAAAGAAATTCTAATGAACATCGTATCAGTTCTAAAGAAAAGTTGCCTCCTATCAAATTCAACTGAGGGGAGGATGTCAACCAAATGGAAGAATCAAAGGAGTTTTGTTTATAAAGAAATTCAAAACTTGTACTCTCTTCGAAATTATAAATAAAATTTAACGCAAAATTTTCAAGTCAATTTTAACTTGAAATTTATGTGTACAATATATATAGGAAAGAATTTATTTACATTAAATAAAATTAGTGTATGTATAATATAGAAATATTTAGTACATTATTAATAAAGTTTTGTGATTAAAATCAAAAATAATAATAACAATAATAATCAATCAATCACTTTATTTGACTAACTTTTCCTTACAAGTCTTTAGTATGAAGACAAATCACTTTAATCAGTCTTTGGAGCTATTAACTGACATTTCCACTAGTGATTTGAAAATCCTACCCCATCAATTCACTTTAAATGAAACGAGATCCACGAGTGTTTGGTGTTATATTTTAAAATGTATTTAGATGATTGTTTATTAATTTTATCTATTTATGTTTAAATCAAATGTAATAAACTGTTGAATTTTGTTATATAGGGACAATATACTCCTTATTATAACAATATATGGACTATCTACATATTTTAACTTGCTACTTCTCTTTTTAGTTTAATTTTTTGTAACTCTTCACAATTTATTTTGAGAAACATTGAAAAAATAAATGATTAAATTAAGGCTTAACTTTTCACTAACCTTAGTTTATTTAGTCTAAATTATTTTAAATTGTATCAAATATTACTATTAGGATGTTTTTCTTTTATATTTTTTATAAAATATATTAAAAATTAGAATAATTTTAAAAGAAAAAACTCATACACAATAGAATTTAATCTAAAAAAATCAAAGTTTCAAAGTCTCAACTTTAACATTTCAACCAAAATTTCATTAATATATAAATATTTTATAAATATAGATTTTATATAAAAAATTATGAAAACTTTTTTAACCCGCATCACAAGTATACCATATTTAGAGATATTTATATATGTCTATAATTAAATTTTAAAGAAATTTATTGTTGTTTTCTAAACAAAAAACAAAGAAAACTTTCACCCAAATTATAAGTTTGTGGTTAGGCAGCCCACTTTGGGACAGGATTCAGCTTACGTTTTTAATCTTGGGCTTTACCTGTAGCAGGCCAATTTTAGCCAGGGCCCATATAGAATAAACCCAAAAAATAAAATAAAAAATAAGTCCAAATTACAAAGGCCCGAAAGCCCAAAATAAAAAAAATAAAAACTAGGGTTTCAGAAAATCCTAGCTGCCGCCCCTAGGCCTGCCACTGCTACAGGCCACCACCTCTGCCCACATGCTCTATCACCCATTTGCACCTGTAGAGAAGCAAAAAAATAATCATTAGCAAAAGCAAGTTGAAAATCGAGCTATAAAAGCCTCAAGACAAATGTAACTTTTTTTACAAGATTGAATAAAAAAAAGCACAGACAATCCAATCCAAAAAAAAAAAAAAGAGAAAGAAATTCAGAAATAAACAACAATCTGTATGTATATAAATATATATATATAAAAACCGAATATAGGGGAGAAAGATCGGAGCTTTTTACCATTTTTCGGCCGATGATCGACAGATCTGCGCTCGGGAGGCTAAGAGGAAGAGAAAAAAAAGAGGGGAAATTTTTGCTTTTTTCGGCCAGCATGGATAGCGGCGCCGTCGCTGATGACCGATGGCCGCCATGGTGGCTGATGGCCGGATTCTGGAAAAGGGGGAAATGGATTTTTTTTAAAAAAAAGAGAGATTTCAGTTTTTTTTAGAGAAGGCAAAAAAATAAAATTTTTAAATTTTTTTTTGATTTATATATACATGTAAAATGGCGTCGTTTTTGGCCATAGCTCTAGGTGCCAAAACAACATCGTTTTGGGCTGACCCATGTGCCGACCGGACCCGCTCCCCAGGATCCGCGTGTTTTCAACAAAGGGTCTATTTGCATATTTAGCCCTTCCGTTTTTTTTATTGTTTTACAATTAAGTTTTATTTTTAATTTTTTTCTTATAATTTATTTCGACTTTCAACTTGGTCCACCTTGAAGCTGTGCGTTTTGGAGGGTGGGGATTACTGCCCATTTTGGTCCCTCCTTGTTATTCACGAGTTCAACTTGGTCCTTTTCTTTTTTATTTATTTCTGATTTACCCCAAATTTCTATTTTAAAGTTCAATTTAGCCCATTTTTGTTATTTTTCTATTTTATTATTAAATTAAATTAAATTAAATTAATATTATTACTATTATTATTATATTTACTTTTTATATTTATTTCCATATTATTATCTCTTAAATACACCTATTTTATCATTCTATTATTTATTTACTTATATCCTTTTATAATTTCAAACTTTAGATTATTTACTATTTTATTATTGCTAATATTATTCTTATTTCCACTTATGTATTTATATCCTTTTATAATTTCAAACTTTATTATTTTTGTTATTGTTAATATTATTATTTTTATCCGTTTTACATACCATTTATTTATTTATTCTCGTCCTTTTATTATTATTGCATTTATTTTGTTATGCATATTAGCACCGTGATTTATTTTTACTTTTTCACAACAAATTTGTGTTACATTAATTTTACTTGATACATAAATTATGATTTTAAAATAAGTGATACTTCGTATTTTGATATTCGAAAGGTCGTACCCTAACTTATGGGATTTTGATTTTCTCGATAAATCCGAATAAATGAACATTTTTTAAAAAAACTTGAATTTTAAATAACCTCGAGAATCAAGAAAAAAACCATGTTCTAACTTACGGAATATGATTTCTTTCTAAAATCGAGATAATCGAATATCTTTCAAAATGAGTAAATTTTTCGTATCAGGAATTTAAAATATTGTGTCCTAACTTATGGGACGTAATTCTCTTTCTCGATTAACGTGAAATGTGCCCCTTTCTCGAAAACTTTCTAATATTTTAACAAAGGATCGTATTTTAAATCTCTTCAAGATTTTCAATTCTCAACACTAGAAAATATGAAGTAATCAACTAGGTACCAATTTTGGGTGTCACGAGGGTGCTAATCTTCCTCGTGCATAACCGACTCCTGAACCCATCTTTTTGAATTTCGTGAACCAAAATTGTTTTTTTAATAAATCAAACCGTTTATTAAAAATAGCCACTTTTCGAGGTGACCCGATCCCAGCTCATTAAAAAGGATTGGTGCCGACTCCCATGTTCGTTTTTGTTTTCAAAATCAAAGTCGACTCCTTTTTCAAAAAAAATGGTTTCGACAGCATGGCGACTCCACTAGGGACCCAAAATAAGAGAGTCAAGGCACGAGTTGATACTTTTTGTCTTTTGTCAAAAATAAAAAACTTGGTTTAAATTTACAATCCTTTCGTTACATTTCATCTGCCTTTGTTGCGATCTTCATTATTTTGGTTTTTAATTGCTTTACTGGGTTGAGTTTTTGATATATTTCTACACATTGCATCGCATAATCGGTCGATTTTACCTTTTTAAGTAGGAGTGAGAAGCTATTCCATTGAGAGGTCTTCACCTCCTTATAGGATAGTGGATCACTTTTCGGATACATCTATACCTATGTTTTCGTAGATTTTCATCTCCGTATAGCCACAGGGAAATGTATTTCCCTGAACTAAACTCGGTCCATATGAGCCTGTAATGGGTGAGGATCGATGAACTACTGGTTCAGGTACCTTTACTTTAGAGCTAAACCCCATATGGTGAGCCTTAAAGATCCCACCTTAGGTAGAGCCATACCAAACCCTAGTGGTTACCCGAGTAGGTGCTTTGCTTATTATTCTTCGGTTGCTTTAAACTGTGTATGAAATACTAACTTGTTTTGTTTTACTTTTATTGTAATTGCATGGCATTTTCATTACAAAAAAGGTGTTGATTCACATTCGATTGCTAAATAGATAACTTGTCATGGAAAAGGGGTTTCTTGTTAAAGTAGAAGATAATGCGGCCATCCGGATATGGGCCAAGACAAAGCAGCAAAAGAAGGGTGATAGTCTTACAGAGTGGTACGTGTCAGAGTTGTGGGATTTTACTCGTATCAGCGTAACCCAAAATAATCTTCAAGAGATGAAAGAAAAATGGGATGAATGGGATAACGAGATCAAGCAACTATTCTACTGTAATTATGGTGATTTGCCCTATCTACTTGATATCAAAGTGGACAAGCACTTATTCTAAACTCTCGCCAAGTATGGGAACCCTACTTATAGTTGTTTTACTTTTGGAAATGTGGATTTGGTACCTACTGTGGACGAGTACACGACCTTACTCCGTTAACCGAAGATTCAAATTGACAAGGCTTATTCTAGAGCTACCAATGTCCCAACATTCTTCAAAAAGCTTATGAACATCACGGGAATGAGTGAACAATGGGTTGCAACCCGAATCAAGCAGAAAGGTGATAGTAAGTGCATTCCTTGGAGAAATTTGAGAGATTTGATCCTAGCATATCCTGATGTGAAGAAAAGGGTTGATGTCTTCGTGTTAAGCATTTACAGATTAATTATCTTCCCTAAGGCTTTAGGGCATATAAACGAGGCGATCTTCGATTTATTTGACTGACTTGATAAAAGGGTCACACTTGTTCCTGCAATTTTGTCTGAAACTTTCAGATCCTTGAATGTATGCTGAAAAGTGGGCGAAGGGAGATTTATTGGATGTGCACAAATCTTACTAACGTGGTTCCACAACCATTTTTGGAAAGTACGCCAAGACGGGATGATATCACGAAAGAGAAATGGATGATGATTCTCCAAAATTTGTGAGACAAAGATGTCGAGTGGAGAGCCTTTTGGATGGTCCTTAACGATATTTATATCGGTGTGGAGATTTTGATTGGGTTCCCCATTGGGTTCCCCTACTTGGAATATGGGGGGATGTTGGGTATGCTCCTCTAATCGTGTTAAGACAATACAGATCAACACAGTTTATGCCAGCAACACAAGGGTTAGCTCAGTGCGTGTTTTTATACAAGGGAGATAATTACAAAAAGAAAGTTCGTGAAATATTGAACGCCTGGAACCAAACTTATAGAATGAAAAGGTTTGCTGCCAACCCGATGACTACCCCTGAGTACGACCAGTGGTGAGGTCAAAGAATCAACTACAGCATCCCTACGTCAAACTAAGAAAACACCCGTTCAATAGGAATCATCAAACAAGATTTTGAGAGAAAGAGTTTGGAACTAGAAAAAAGAATAGAGCAATTGGAGGAGGAGAAAATGCAGCTAGGACTGGATGTCGATGTCCAGAAACCAGAAGCTGAGAAGCTAAGAAAGCGGAAGAATAAAGCTAAAAAAGATTTAGACAGTTTAAAAATGGACTACAAGAAGTTGCGATTGTTAATAAAAACTACCGGTTTAGGAAAAACATCAGAGCAATAGCGATAAGAAATTAAAGAGGAAAAGAGTAGAGCCAATCAATGGAAAGAAAATTTCGAGATGCTCAAGCGCAAGAAGACGTTCTGCAAAGGAGTTTGGTAGAAAGTCAAAATGAGAAGGTGGGGTTAAAAACACGAGTATCAGAGGCAGAAAGATCCCTACATTAGTATCGTAGTTGTAACTTTGTAATCAAGTTGAAGGCTAGCCAGAGCAAAATTGAAGAGCTAAAAAGAAAGATAGAAGAACTCGAAATCGCACTACAAAACTGTGAACTTCGAGTTGAACTTCTGGAAGCAAATAATGAGTAGTGGCAAGAGCAGCTTCATCAATCTCAAGATCAGGTCAGGGATAGGGTATTATGGGTGCAGCTTTGACTCAAGTACGAGAGGTGGCTGATCATTTACAAACCTTAGTAGTCGAAGCTCATGTACTAAGTTAGAAATACGAGTCAGAGTTAGATCGAGGCCGAGAGTTAGCTTGGCTTCTTAGGATGGTCAAGGCCGTAAGTATTAGGGCGATACCTTATATGTAATTTGTTTTATGTGAAGAAATTCATTTTCTGGAAAAGTTACTCTAATGAAATTGAATCAGAATTAATGCCCTTTTTGCATGCATTTCATGCATTAGCATTACATTGCATCATGTGCTTTAAATCTCACAAAGAGGCTTTAAAATCATGGCAGTTACCCTGGAATATCGTTATGGTACATGAGGACAAACTAAAGCAATGGACCAAAGATTGGAAAGATTAGAGCAAATGCAAAAAGAAATGCAAGATCAGCTACAAATATAGATGTAAGAACAATTGGCCAAAATTCAACAAGACGTGAGGGATCAGATGCTAGAATCCCAAAAGAATATGATGATCCAATTAACCCAGTTGTTGACTGGAGGGCTAGAAAAAAGAAAGAGCCCTATGGTCAATTCTGGGGATGATAACGAGGACCCTGCTTATCCTCCAGGCTTTACCCTAGCAAACACCCAAGCACAACCAAACGCATATCCACAAAGGGTGTCCGTTAACATCAAGCCCCAATATCAGACAGATACCTCGGCACAAACAAGCTTCCCGACAGGTTCAGGCTCCAACCTATGAGACAATCTAGGAAATCTCATTGTACCTGATCTTGATGATGTAGCAGAAATAGAAAAGGAGAGAGTGAAGCTCCCAAAGCAACTTGAAGACCGATGCAGATGATTTAGAAGAGAAATTCAAGGCATTGGAAAGCGCTGATTTCCATTGTGGACTTGATGCTAAAGACTTGAGCCTGGTTCTAGATCTAGTGCTCTTACCCAAGTTTAAGACCCTAGAGTTTGAGAAATATAATGGGACCAGTTGCCTCGAAACTCACATTACGATGTTCTGTCGGAGGATGATAGGATATTTCAATAATGATCAGTTGTTAATTCACTATTTCTAAGACAACCTGACCAGGGCTGCGGCCAAATGGTATAATCAGCTAAGCCGTGCCCAAATTAATTTATTGAAGGACCTGTCACAGGCCTTCATGAAATAATATGGCCATGTAACAGATATGGTACCCGACATAATCACACTGCAAAACATGGAGAAAAAGCAAAGCTAGAGCTTCAGGCAATATACTCAAAGGTGGAGGGAAATCGCCATGCAAGTCCAACCACCTTTGCTAGAAAAGGAAATGACAATGCTCTTCATTAATACTCTAAAGGCTTTATTCATTAATCACATGCTGGGAAGTACACCTAAGAGTTTATCGGACATAGTAATGTCCGGTGATATGATAGAAAATGCAATAAGGTGGGCAAAAATAGAAGCAGGGGAAAATGTCAAGAGAACGACCCCGAGAAAGAAGGAAAATGAGGTAAATAATGCGATTGTGTATGGCAAGGGCTATTCAAAGCTGATTACTATAAGCCAGCCAAAGGCAGTGGCTACTAGCCAGTAAGGCCCCCCAAGGCAAGAATCCAACATAAGGTAAAATAAGGAAAAACTCTAGTTTATGCCCATCCCGATGATGTATAGGGAGTTGTACCAAAATTTGTTTGATGCACGTATAGTATCCCCTTTCTACCTAAAACCTATGCAACCTCCATTCCCCAAATGGTACGACATGAACTCCCAATGAGAATACCATGTGGGAATAACAAGACACTCGATCGAGAACTGCACCACTTTCAAAAAGTTAATCGAAAGACTCATCAAAATAGGCATTGTGAGATTTGATGATCCATCTGGTGTAGAGAATCCATTACCCAGCCATTTTGACAAAGGGGTAAATGCAATAATCTAGAATGCGGGGAAAAGAATCAAGATAAATATAGTAGAAGTGAAAACCCCACTAAGAGGGGTTTGGAAGAAAATGGTAGAAAATGGATTAATCACATAGGATTTAGGGGAAAAATCCCGAGAAGCAAGGAACTACTGTGAGTTCTATAATGAAGAAGGTCATAAATTCAAAGAGTAGTGAATTCAGGGCCCTAGTACAAGGTCTGATGGACAATAAGGATCTAGAATTCCTTGAGTATACTGAAGGCCAGAAGGAGAAGATATGTGGGCCTCATTGACAGAGAAAGTCTATAGGGCTAATCACCCTATAGTAATCATCTCACGACCAAGAATCAATGAAGCCGGAGCACAAATTGCACCAAGGGTCATAATCTAGAAACCCATAGCTTTTCCCTATAAAAATAGTAAAAGGGTTCATTGGAATTATGACTGCAATGTAATGATCTCAGGGGAGGAGAACTTGGTTAACACCTTAGAAGAAGGACAAGAAATGAGTTCTTATACACGCAATAGAAGGCGCTATGATACCCCGAACACAAAAGCTGAACTTGTTAAAGGAAAATTCTTGGCAATTGAATAGAAGAAAGAAAAGTCGGCCAAACTTAAATGGCCTGTTAATGAGCCGATAACTGAGAAAGAAGATAAGGAATTCTTGAAATTTATAAAACACAGTGAGTATAGTATCATAGAACAAATACACAAACAGCCAACTCGCATATCGATACTAGCTTTACTCTTAAGCTCAGAGACACATTGTAGCGCACTGATGAAGGTGTTAAACAAAACCTATGTCATTGATGGTATCTCCTTAAACAAGCTAGATCATCTTGTCAACAACATAAGTACCGATAATTTTATCTTTTTTAATTACGATGAAATACCGCTAGGAGGCATGGGATCTACAAAGGCTCTACACATCACCACCTGCTGCAAGGGGTATATATTGCCAGGGGTATTGATTGACAATGGATCTGCACTGAATGTCCTGCCCCTGTTTACACTGAATAAGTTGCCTGTGGATAGCTCTCATATGAAGACGTGCCAAAACATAATGAGAGCATTCGACGGTATCAAAAGGAAAGTAATGGGAAGGATTGAGATTCCTCTCTTGATCGGTCCAAACACATATGAGGTAAACTTCTTGGTGATGGATATCAAGCTTTCTTATAATTGCTTATTAGGGATGCCTTGGATTCATTCAGTAGGGGCAGTACTGTCATCGCTGCACCAAAAGCTAAAGTTGGTAACTGAGAGACGATTGGTAATGATAAATACAGAAGAAGACATTATTGCCTCTGTTACTAGTGATGGGCCATACATAGAGGCAGATGATGATGCGATAGAATGTTCCTTTCGATCTCTAGAATTTGTGAATGTAACCTTCATCGTCGAACGAAACAAGATCCCAATGCCCAAAATATCCAAAGCTATGAGGATGAGCCTACAACTGATGGTTGGAAAATGAGCGTTGCCTGAAAGGAGACTCAGGGAATACCTCTAAGGAAGATTCGAGGTACCAATCTTGATAGACAAATGGGATCGCTTTGGCTTGTAGTATAAGCCAAATGCGAAGCAAAGGAAGAAAGAGTCAAAGAAAATGCAAGAGAGGAGAAGAGCACGATTAAGCGGGACAGAGGTCAAATGAGAACCAATAACCTTTCCCCATATATCTAGAACATTTGTGTCAAGAGGAATTATTCACCCTAAATGGAAGATGACAAGAAAAAAAAACTACTGAAGAAATAATGGGAAATCTGAACATCAACACCGTATTCGAAGAAGGAATTAGGGGAGAAAATTTATTAAGCATCGGCCCTTATGTACCTGGAAGTGTTCTAAACAATTGGACTGCGGAAGAGATTCCTATAGTTTTTAGAGCTAATTCAGAGTAATGTTCAAAACACACTTATTGCTTTAAGCCTAGGGGCTATAAGAATCCTTTTGTGAAATAGGCCTATGCAAACTATCTTTATTTCAATGAAATGCATCTTTCTATCTTATTCCGAGCAAATATTCTTCTATTCTTTCATTTCATTGTTCTTCATCCCTATAACAGGTCTCCAGATATAAATGATATGAGCAACACTGCTACTAACTTAGAATCTCCATTTGAGCGAGATATGTGTTTAGAGGAACCTCAGAACTTTGAAGATGATAGAGATTGTAACCTATCTCTTGGTTTGTTAAGGATAGCGGAACAAGATGAGAAACAAATTCTACCTCATAAAGAATTAGTAGAGATTTTGGTTTTGGAAGAAAGAAAAGAAGTGAAAGTTAGAGCTTGCATTCCTGAAGAGACAAAGCGAGACCTCATTGAGTTACTCCAAGAATTCAAAGATATTTTTGCATGATCGTATCAAGATATGCCTGGATTAAGTACTGATATTGTGGCACACCGACTCCCCATAAAGGAAGAGTACAAGCCAGTTCAACAGAAGCTCTGAAGGATGAGGCCCGATGTTTTGCTTAAAATAAAAGAATAGGTCAAAAGGCAATTTGATGCTAGTTTCTTACAAGTGGTCAAATACTCAGAATGGGTAGCAAATATCGTCCCCGTCCATTAAAAAATGGAAAATTATGAATGTGAGTAAACTATAGGGATTTAAATAAGTCTAGCCCGAAAGATAATTTCTCGTGGCCTCACATCAACACCTTAGTGGACAACACAACAGGTTATTCATTGTTCTCCTTTATGGAAGGCTTCTCCAGTTACAATCAGATAAAGATGTATCCTGAAGATATGGATAACACCACATTTGTAACCATGTAGGGAAGATTTTACATAAAGTGATGTCATTTGGACTAAAAAACGCGAGAGGGATATATTAGAGAGCTATGGTAACCCTGTTTCATGATATGATACACAAAGAAATTAAAGTTTATATTGACAATATGATTGCCAAATCCCAAACAGAAAAGGAGTACGTGCAACTCTTGAGGAAATTATTCTTGAGGTTAAGGAAATTCCAGCTAAAGCTCAATCCAGCAAAATGTACCTTCAGAGCCAGGTCAGGGAAATTGCTAGGATTTGTAGTGAGCAAAAAGGGGATTGAGATTGACCCAGAAAAAGTCAAGGCTATATAGGAGCTACCTCCATCGCGTACTCAAAGAGAAGTTTAAGGTTTCTTAGTGAGGTTAAATTACATTGCCCAGTTCATTTCACAACTAACTGAGAAATGTTACCCCATATTCTATCTTCTCAAGAAACACAATCCAGGTGTATGGGATGACGAATGCCAGAAAACTTTTGACAAGGTTAAACAATACCTGTCCAATACCCCAGTGTTGACGCCACCTAATCTAGATAAGCCACTGATATTATAATTGGCAGTACTTCAGAATTTTATGGGATGTGTGCTTGGCCAACACGATAAGTCAAGAAGGAAAGAAAGGGTGATATACTACCTCAGTAAGAAGTTCATTGAGTGTGAGACAAGATACTCGCCAATCGAGAAGTTGTGTTGCGCCTTAATCTGGACAACCTAAAGATTGGGACAGTACATGTTGTACCACACAACTTGGCTCATCTCAAAACTAGACCCTTTAAAGTACATGATGGAGTCGACTGTTTTTAATGGAAGGATGGCCCGATTAAAAATTCTACTTTCCAAATTTGATATAGTTTATGTGAGTTAGAAAGCTGTAAAAAGGAGTGCAATAGCAGATTTTCTAGCCATTAGAGCTCCAAAAGATTATGAGCCTTTGAACTTTGACTTCCCAAATAAAGATCTAATGTATGTTGCCACCACTAAAGAAGAGTCTTAAGAAGGCCATCCTTGGAAACTAAACTTCGATAGAGCATCAAACGCTGCGGGTAACAGAATCGGGGCAATCCTAGTATCCTCAAAATGGAGATTATTATCCCTTTACTTAAATTGGATTTTGATTGCGCAAATAACATGGCGGAATACAAAGCATGCATCATGGGTATCCGTGTAGCCATAGAACGCGAGATCAAGAGGTATATGGGGATTCTGTGCTAGTAATCTATCAAATTAAAGAAGAATGTGAGACAAGAGATCCTAACTTGATCGATTACCAAAGGTTGGTCCTTGAATTAATTAAAGAGATTGATGATATCACCTTCTGCTACCTTCCGTTAGAAAAAAATTAGATGGTTGATGCCCTAGTAACTTTAGCTTTCATGGTCAAAGTGAACAAACAAGAGGATGTGAAACCGATCCAGATGAGTATTTATGAAGCTCCAGCTCATTGTTACAACATTGAAGAAGAAGAAAATAATGATCATCCTTGGTACCATGATATATTGCTATATGTGAAGAATCGTGAATACCCTAACCAAGCAACAGAGAATGATAAAAGGACGTTGAGAAGATTGGCTAGTGACTATGTCTTGGATGGAGAGATCCTATATAAAAAAAAAGAAAGGATCAAGTGCTACTAAGATGTGTGGACGCTGTTGAGGCTAAAAAAAATTTTGGAAGAAGTCCATGAGGGCATCTGCGGAACACATGCTAATGGTTTCATAATGGCCAGGTAAATCATGAGATTCGGGTATTATTGGTCCACCATGGAAGGAGATTGCATCAATTATGAAAGAAATGTCATAAGTGTCAAATTTATGGAGATAAAATTCATGTACCTACTTCATCTCTGCATGTTATGACATCTCCATGGCCTTTCTCTATGTGGGGCATGGATGTCATTGGGCTGATCCCTCCAAAAGCTTTAAATGGGCATCGATTTATCTTTGTGGTCATCGACTACTTCACTAAGTGAGTAGAAGCCGCTTCATATGCCAATGTTACAAAGTCAGTAGTCAGCAGATTCCTGAAGAAGGAAATCATATGTCGATATGGAATGCCAAAAAGGATCATATTTGAAAATGCATTGAATTTGAACAACAGTATGATATCAGAAGTCTGCAGTCATTTCAATATCAGACACCATAACTCATCACCGTATCGCCTAAAAATGAACGGTGCAATCGAGGCAGCCAATAAAAACATTAAGAAGATTGTGGGGAAAACAACTGAGACTTATAAAAATTGGTATGAGAAGTTACCATTTGCCCTGTATGCTTACCGAACATTTGTCAGGACCTTCACCGGGGCAACGCCTTTCTTATTAGTTTATGGAATGGAGGCGGTTTTACCCATTGAAGCTGAGATTCCTTCTCTCTAGGTTTTGTCAGAATTAAAGTTGGATGAAGCAGAATGGATCCAATCTCGATATGATCAGCTAAACTTGATTGAAGAAAAAAGGTTGAAAGCCATCCATCATGGTTAGATGTACCAAAAGCGAATGATGTGAGCTTACAACAAAAAAGGTTCATCCCGGAGAATTCAATGAGGGGGACCTAGTATTTAAAAATATCCTACCCATACAAAAAGATTTCAGAGGGAAATGGATGCCAAATTGGGAAGGATCTTATGTGGTAAAGATGGCCTTTTTTGGAGGAGCGCTAATTTTGACTAAGATGGATGGCAAGAACTTGTCTCATCCTATGAATTCAGATTCAATCAAGAAGTACTTATCCTAAAATAAAAATGGAGAGGCAAAGACAAAAACCCGCAAAGGGCACCTTGAGACCAAAGGGGTTTTAAATTGAAAACCCAAAAATAGGCAATTCAAATTTTGATCAAATATGGGACATGCGGGAGTCTTGTTCTCCCTGAATGAACAAGGAAGAGAGATGCTACATCTTGGGGCATCAACAAAGTATTTTGAGTCTCCGAAACACATATCAAGTTTAAAAGGGTCCGCGAGAAGTTAGTGCGAAGAAGCTTATACTATGATATCTAGGGACCTATAGTGCAAAAAAGATCATGCTATGATATCTAGGGACCTATTTTCATCTGATTCATTTTATATTTTAGCAAAAGTTTACTACCTTTGATTAATTCATTCATTTCAAACTTTTCTCCCAATAAAATTCCTTTTGTCCATTGTTACAATCTTTTTCAAGCCATTTTACATCGAAATAACAATTAATGGACTAATAATATTCACATAAAAGGAGTTTTGCATATTACTTTGAAAAGCTTCTAAATAGTATAAGGACCTAAAACAGGACCATTAGTTAGAACTAAACAAATTCAAGAATTGGAAACAATTGAGGAAATAGCCCAACTTGTGATTATTTCCTTGGGTTTTCTGTCAAAGATATTAGCTGAACAAGAAGGCAGGGTAACACATCAGTGATAGAACCTTGATGAACAACGAGCAATGTCAACCTAAGCATTGAAAAGTGGATCATTCTCGCAAAACGACATTCTGCATTCATGCAAATATCATTCATACGCTTCTAGTTAGGAGCATTTGATTCATTCTGATCAAGACATCCTAGTCACTTGGCATAAACATAGGCCCATGAAATAGATTCTACAGGTCATGTTCCCTAGAGAATGGTATAACAGAAAAATGAAGTTACAAATCCCATACCCCTGAAGTTGCAGTGGGATGCATTGAAGTCATTATAGTGAATCTTATCTCCCTAAAGTTACAGTGGAGCAGACTGAAGATAACGAATCTTATTTCCCTGAAGTTGTAGTGGAACATATTAAAGCTACAAATTACAAATCCTATCTCCTTGAAGTTGTAGTAGAGCAAATTAAAGCCACAGATCTTATCTCTCTGAAGTTGCAGTGGAGTAGATCGAAGATAGCAAATCTTATCTCTCTGAAGTTGCAGTAGAGCAGATTAAAGCTATAAACCTTATCTCTCTGAAGCTGCAGTAGAGCAGGTTGAAATTACGAGTCTTATCTCCCTAAAGTTGTAATGGAGCAGACTGAAGATAGCGAATCTTATTTCCCTGAAGTTATAGTGGAACAAATTAAAGCTACAAATTACAAATCTTATCTCCTTGAAGTTGCAGTGGAGTAGATTGAAAACAGAAAATCTTATCTCTCTGAAGTTACAGTAGAGGAGATTAAAGCTACAAACCTTATCTCCCTAAAGTTGCAGTGGAGCAGGTTAAAAATAAACAAATCTTCTCTCCCTAAAGTTGCAGTGGAGCAAATTAAAGCCACAAGTATAATCTCCCTGAAGTTACAGTGGAGCAGTTTAAAGCAACAAATCCTATACTTCTGAAGTTATAGTGGGTCAGATTAAATCAAATCACAAATCTCATCTCCCTGAAATTGCAGCGGAGCAGATTGAAGCTACGAGTCTTATCTCTCTGAAGTTGCAGTAGAATGGATTGAAACGATAATTCCTATACCCCTGAAGATATAGTGGGTTGGAATGAGGCTACTTGAAGAAGAGAAGCACCAAAGAAGTCGAAGCTCGGTAAGACCAGGC
Organism: Gossypium arboreum; assembly: GCF_025698485.1. Classification (NCBI taxonomy): domain Eukaryota; kingdom Viridiplantae; phylum Streptophyta; class Magnoliopsida; order Malvales; family Malvaceae; genus Gossypium; species Gossypium arboreum. The sequence continues at coordinate 83,749,214 of NC_069074.1, forward strand.
AAAACTGACCTTTTCAAAAGTCTTTGCTCCATTCCCGTTACACGATAATGACCAAAGAGGGGCAGTTGTAGCAGGCCAATTTTAGCCAGGGCCCAAATAAAATAAACCAAAAAAATAAAATAAAAAATAAGCCCAAATTACAAGAGCTCGAAAGCCCAATATCAAAAAAAAAAAACCTAGGGCTTCAGAAAACCTTAGCTGCCGCCCCTAGGCCTGCCACCGCCACTAGCCACCGTCTATACCCACCTGCTCCACCGCCTATGTACACCTGCAGAGAACCAAAAAAGTAATCATTAGCGAAAACAAGTTGTAAATTGGGCTATAAAAGCCTCAAGACAAATGTAACTTTTTTTTACAAGAATTAAGAAAAAAAAACACAGACAATCTAATCCAAATAAAAAAAAGAGAGAGAAAGAAATTCAGAAATAAACAGCAATCTAAGAGGTGATTTTCTTTTTCTTTTTTTTTCTTTCCGACTTCGAATATAAATCTATATGTATATAAATATATAAAAAAACTGAATATAAGGGAGAAAAATCGGAGCTTTTTACCATTCTTCGGCTGGTGATCTGTAATCCGTGCTTGGGAGGTCGAGAGAAAAAGAAAAAAGAGGGGAAATTTTTTTGCTTTTTTCAGCCACCGTGGATAGCGGCGCCGTTGCCGGTGATCGGCAGCAGTAACGGTGGCAGATGGCCGGATTCTGGAAAAGTGGGAAAATGTTTTTTTTTAAAAAGAGAGATTTTAGTTTTTTTTAGAGAAGGCAAAAAAAATGAAATTTTTAATTTTTTTTTATTTATATAGACATGTAAAATGGTGTTGTTTTGGGCCATAGCTCTAGGTTCCAAAACGACGTAGTTTTGGGCTGACCTGCGTGTCGACCCGACTCGTTCCCCAGGATACCCATGTTTTCAACAAATGGTCTATTTGCGCATTTAGCCCTTTCGCTTTTTTATTGTTTTACAATTAAGTTTCTTTCATTTTTAATTTTTTCCCTGTAATTTATTTCGACTTTCAACTTGGTCCACCTTGAAGCTGTGTGTTTTGGAGGGTGGGGATTATTGCCCATTTTGGTCCCTCCTTGTTATTTGCGCGTTCAACTTGGTCCTTTTCTTTTTTATTTATTTCTGATTTACCCTAAATTTCTATTTTAAAGTTCAATTTAGCTCATTTTTTTGTTATTTTTGCTATATTATTATTAAATTAAATTAAATTAATATTATTACTATTATTATTATATTTCCTTTTGTATTTATTTTCCTATTATTATTTTTTAAATACACTTATTTTATCATTCTATTATTTATTTACTTATGTCCTTTTATAATTTCAAACTTTAAATTATTTACTATTTTATTATTACTAATATTATTCTTATTTTCACTTATGTATTTATATCCTTTTATAATTTCAAACGTTATCATTTTGTTATTATTAATATTATTATTTTTTAGCCGCTTTACATACCATTTTTTATGTATTTGTTTACTATTATTTTTAGTTTTACTTATTATTTTTCTTTTATTTGTAATCAGTTTATTTGTTTCATTTATTTATTTATTTTCGTCCTTTTATTATCATTATTGCATTTATTTTATTATGCATATTAGCACCGTGATTTATTTTTACATTTTCACAACAAATTTGTGTTACATTAATTTCACTCGATACATAAATTATGATTTTAAAATAAGTGATACTTCATGTTTTGAGATTTGAAAGGTCGTACCCTAACTTACGGAGTTTCGATTTTCTTGATAAATCTGAATAAACAAACATTTTAAAAAAAAAAACCTGAATTTTAAATAATCTTGGGAATCAAGAAAAAATTGTGTTCTAACTTACGAAATATGATTTCTTTCTAAAAACAAGATAATCGAATATCTTTCAAAATGAGTAAATTTTTTGTATCGGGAATTTAAGACATTGTGTCCTAACTTACGATACGTAATTTTCTTTCTCGATTAACTTGAAATATGACCCTTTCTTGAAAAATTTCCAATATTTTAACGAAGGATCGTATTTTAAATCTCTTCAAGATTTTCAATTCTCGGCACTAAAAAACATGAAGTAATCAATTAGGTACCAATTTTGAGCTTCACGAGGGTGTTAATCCTTCCTCGTGCATAGCTAACTCCCGAACCCATCTTTCTAAATTTTGTGGACCAAAATCATTATTTTAATAAATCAAACCATTTATTAAAAACAACCACTTTTCGAGGTGACCCGATCCCGCCTCATCAAAAAGGATTGGTGGCGACTCCCATGTTCGTTTTCATTTTCAAAATCAAAGTCAACCCCTGTTTCAAAAAATGGTTTCGACATTACCAATAATAAAATATAAAAATAATATTCTATTAATATTTAAAAATTTTATAAATTTAAATTTAATTATATTTTTTAAACAGTAAAATCAACTATTTATATGGGCTAAATTGAGTTAAGTTCAAGTTGCGTAAAGCCTTTAACTTTGACCAAATCCAACTAAAAACACCTCTAACAATAATCTAGCGTTGTTTTTATGAATTGATTTTTAACTTGTAATTTTCAATTTTATTACAAAATTTCATTGAGGAATAAGAAAATAACATATTTGTAACTTCTCCAATCCGGCGTAAAGGTTAAGTCTGAATTTGGGAGATTACATCGGGCATAAAGATGACCTAGTAAGATTATCGAAGTTTTTGAAAATAGACATCTTTAAAACATTTGTTTAATTTAGTAAAAAAACTTATTTAATTTCCAAATTATTTATTACTTGAAATCTTAATTACACTTTAAAAACAGGAAGTGATAGCTATTTATTTTTAATAAAAATCGGGGTTCATGTATAATTGATTAATAACCATAATTCGAAAACATTAAAACTTAAATTAAATGTCATGCAAAATAAAACAAGCTTAAACCTAATCTCATGCCACAGTTCAAAATAATTTATTGTAGTATTCGAAAATAAAATAAATCATATAATGAACCTAAAATAATTTTTTAAATTTAATAATGTGTCGAGACCTTACAGATGTCACGCCCGCGTCCTAACTTGGTGGGTTATCTATAAGGATGAAAAATTAAGTTGGTAAGACACATTAAATAATATCGCATAAAGTAATCACAGTCAAATAACAGTTCAAAATGTCGATTTTACAATTTAACTACCAATAGTATCACAGTACTTACAGTTGTAATTTCAGAATATCAAATTTCCACATCATTCACAATATTCACATATATATAAATATATCATAACAGAATTCTAGATTTCTATGCACATGATTTAGAAGATGCCATACAATTTTGGGTTTTAACAGAATAAATCCTACCCCACATTACATATCATAATGAGAGTTTCCCTAAAATCCTTTCTCCAACACATCAGGTTGTGGATAAACCACTACTCATTCGTAGATAAACACACAGCAAGTCCCCACAGTTGGATTCTAGCTTTGGCTGTGGGTTCAGAGCAAAAAGTCCTGCAAATGAAACCTGTTTTTGCCTTAGATTATACAACATATACCCCCAGTTGGAATCTGGCTTTGGCTATGGATGTACTATAACACCCCAAACCCGACTTGGACATTATGGCTAAATCCTGAGGAGTTACTTTAACTCGCTTGAAAACCCAAAATTTACTTTGAGATCATGTGGTTAAACTAGTGTTCACTTTGATAAATCGTGAAAGTATGTGATTATTGAGGACATGCTAAGCATGTCAAATGAATGACAAAGATATTGTGATATGATTATGTATGAGAGTATGTGACATATTGCATATGCATTGGGTTGGGATTTTTTGGTTGACGAACGAGTTCCGTGGAGTACCGGCGGCATATTAAGTCTGCATTATTCGTAGTTAGTGCATTGCACCTGGAGTACCGAGGGAATTGGAGATTTTATCGTATATTATATGTTATTGGCGATTGTATCGCACTATTTGATATCCGACAGATTTTCTGCATTATTGATTATTCGGTGGTTTTACCACATCGAGCTATGCTCATAATGTTTTGAAGTTTGGCAGACGGGTTTTAGGGAACTCGTGGTGTGTAGCAGATGGTATGGGTAGGAACCTTTTTGCATTGTATCATGTGCACGACATATTCGAATGTTATTGGTTTTTGCTATGAATTGTATTTTGTTGTACTGAATGGTATCGAAATTAATGATTATCACTTGAATGAATGATGACCTGTGCTCATATACCGTTTGACATCAATTTGATAATGGCTATGTAACGATATGAAATTCCTATGATGGTTCTATTTTCTTCTGTTAAAGCTAATCTATTTTACTGTATTCGATATTTATGTTTGTTTAAATAATTGTTCGACTCACACTGAGCTTTTCATAAGCTCACCCTTAATAGTGTTTAACTTTTCAGGTAAACCTCGAAATTAGGACCGGACTCAGCATTCGTAGAATCACCTTGGACCTTGAATTATTTTTTTAATAAGTTTTAATCAATTTCTAATGGTTTTGGTTTGTAATTTTTAATTATTTCTAGTCTGTGGCTTGATAACTTTTCTTCTGGGATTTTTGCATGCATGGATTACTCAAGCATAATAACCAGATAATACATGATATCGGGCTTCAGTAAAATTTGATATTAATCCCCAGTTTCCGCTACATTGCAAAGGATTCATTTTTTAAAAAGAAATCGATAAGGTAACTAAGTTTTTAAAATGACTTGAAAAATGGTTTTTCGGCTGCATTAGTTTAACACCGAGTTTTTTTTCTGAAGGAGAGGGACAAGCAAACTGTTTTTCTAAAACAACACTATCAATAATAAATTGAATTCTAAGTATACACAACCTATTGAATGAATGCTTTTAAGTTAACTCAAAGTATAGCTATGGTTTTCTCTAAAATGAGTTTATTTAAGGTTTTCATAAGTAATATAAGTTAGCTTAGCCATTTCGGTGGCTAATCTAGCCTTCTCAATCTAGCCATAATTTCTAGACCAGGTTTGGGAGGTTACAATATTTATAGGAACTGTGGTATAAATTTTATTTTGGACATTCGTAAAGTTTTATTTAAACTGAACTTTAGAAACTATAGATTTTATACTGAACCTAAATTTACGAAGTTCATATGTGGTTTTTACAAAAATAAAACTAATATGAATTTTTTAGAATTTAATGTTTTTTTTTAACGCTCTAATTAGAAATTGTACAAGAAACGTCAATTTGAATTATTTTTGAATTTTTTATGCCTATTAAATATTGTTTCAAAACATAGCTAAGTATTATTTAATGTCCTAAAGATGAAGCAAACAAAATGTTTTCTTGGTTTGAAATTAAAGTTTTTTCCCGCCATTTTTGGTGGCCAATGTGACCTCCAAGTGTAACACCCCTCACCCATATCCATCTCTGGAATAGGGTTCGAGGTGTTATCGGAACTTTACATATGCACACATACTAAATCGAGTCACCAAATTTTTCCCAAAACTAAAACTTTTCAAATACATGCGTATTGTCCCTTTTTACAGGTCTTAAAAGTCTATAACATACAACGGGGTGGTTCGGGACTAAATCGAGAACTTTAAAAATCTTTGGGCAGCTTAACCAAATTTTCATGTTTTGAGAAGTCACACGCCCGTGTAAGTAAGGACGTGTGGTCACACACGCCTGTGTGACTTGGGCACGCCCATGTCCTTAGTCCGTGTGCAACACTGAATTTTAAGCATGGCTAAGGCACACGCCCATGTGGCCTACCCGTGTACGCTACTGACTTTGAAGCACGGGCTAGGCACATGCCCATGTGTCCTACCCGTGTACTAAATTGACCTAAAATTTTAGGTGTAGGGAACACATGGCCATAAGACACACCAGTGGGAGTGGCCCGTTGTCACACACGGCCTAGACATATGCCCATGTGTCCAACCATGTGGACCCTAATAGGCTATTTCCCCAGCCTTTGGTCACCCCTATTTACTCCTTATACTTAATGGCTACCGAATATGAACTAAAACATGATTATACTCTTACAAATGGTTTTGATAAAACTTATTGCATGGAAACCTCATATCATCGGTCTCATGCATACAAGATTATTTCCCATTTAGTGTTTACGGGGTTTTCCATGTCACTTTAACTCATTCGGTGTTGGCTCGTTCTTATGACTCATTGCCAATTGGTAACAGCCCATCACATATGAAAATAAACAAACATGGATTTGTAGGTCATAGCCTACTTCAAAATAAACCAATTCCTATGGCCATATACAAAAAGATAGGTACATCTTTACATGCCTTCATGTGGCAAATCAAATGACACATATAACAAAATACCCAAAAATCCTATACATGCCATTGAACAAAATAGAAATGTCTTTATACCAAAGTTTGACTAGTTAGTGTATTGACTCTCCAGCTGTCTTCCAATCCTTACGAGTCCTCGAGCTCTGTAAGACAGGGAAAAGAGAGGGGTAAGCATTTACATGCTTAGTAAGCTCGAATAATGAGAAAGTAAACTTACCCAGTAATTAGTATACATTCATATTAAATCATGAAACCATCAATTATGAACTGGTTCCTTATCACATGCATTCAATCAACGAGTTAGCCACATAACAAAACATCATAAATTTTATCTAGATGAGCTCATCATTCAACATCTCATTTTACACAGGTATCCCAAGTTAATCTCATTGAGTTTTCTAGGAAATCTTGATGGAATACCTATTAACCGTCAATTCATACAAATGATCATTTCAGAAGTGCACTCCTGCGAACCTCATATTTAATGGCAGGATTACCAGTCCAGGCTAAATCCTTCACATCATGAACTCATAAGGTGATGTCGGGATTACCAGTCCAGGCTAAATCCCTTATGGACATACACCTTTACTGAGCTCGGATCTGAATTACCAGTCCAGGCTAAATTCAGACCCTAATCGGATTACCTGTCCGGGCTAAATCTGTAATGCGCATATATTCTTCAGGAGGCTCGATCACTCAAGGAACACTCGTCTGGGCTAGATCCTTTTCTATACTTGAGATCAACGGATTACCCGTCCGGGATAAATCCTTATTGCAACACATACAGGATCTCAAATTACATGTAATCAAGGGTTATCCATCGCATTTCCTTTTTCAACCTCAACCTAGACATTTATCAACCATTTATTATCCAAAAATGCATTTCATTATGTATTCTTGCCATCAATAAATGCAATTATCATACATTCATAAATCATGTAATTATGCATACTATAAGTTTACTTTGTGTTATCCGAACTTACCTGGTATTTGTTTCGGAGTTATGTTTCGGTTATTCTAAAACCTTTCGTTTTCCTCGATCGACCTCCGAAATTTTTTCTTCGGGGCCTATAACAACAAAATTAACTCATTAATATGCCACATTATACATTTCAAGACCAAATTCCACCCCCAGTCCAAATGACCGTTTTGCCCTAACATTTCACATTTTTACGATTTAGTCCCTAAGCTAGTATAATGAAACACATGTAATTTCTACCTTACCCAAGTCTAGCAGAACACTTTTACCTCTTACGGTAGCCCACCTTTTCCACTAATTTCTCATTTCTACCACACATTTTACAACTTTTGCAAAATGGTCCCTATAAGGGTTTTTCATGAAAATCACTTAGGAAGATATGTTTAACACACATCCATCTTTCATATTCCTCCATAATCCATCAAAATACAAGTAACTCATGCATGGGTAAATTTTTAAACTTGAAACCTAGCATGAAATATCGGTAGAAATGAAGAGAACAAGCTACCGAGATTTCGAAAATGCAAAGAACATTAAAAACGGGGCTTGGGAGCACTTACTATTGAGCTTGAAATGTTTAGAAACCCTAGCTATGGTGGCTAGAGAATTTCGACAGCATGGAGAAGAATAATGGCTGATTTTGGCTTGGTTTTTTCCCAGTTTATTTCATTAAAATGCCAAATGACCAAAATGCCCTTAAGCCATTTCTTTAGAATTTCATCCATGCAAGCCCATTTTTGTCCAAAAACTTAGAAATTGGGCAAATATCTCTCCAAAACCTTCTAATTTATAATTTAAAGCAATTTCATACAAACTTCTTCTAGAATCCAAGTTTTGCAATTTATTCAGTTTAGTCCCTAATTTCCAATTGGATACATTACTCAATGAATTTCTTCATGAAACTTCAACACATGCATTTTCTCATATTATAGGCCTCATAATAATCATAAAATAGATATTTTGATGTCAGGTTAGTGATCCTGAAACCACTATTCTAACTAGACCCTATTTTGGAATGTTACACAAGATTTGGTCTAAACTGCTAGGCCGGGTTTTAGGGTGTTATAGCTTTAGACTAATTTTGTACTACCAAATATTCGAATAATATTGGTTTATATTTTCTTTTGCATTCACTTCGAGGAATGCAATAGATTTACTAGGATGAACTTATAAACGTCTCAAAAAATTCTTTATTTCATAATCACCATTGCAAATATGAGTAGATTTCAAATCAAAATCTATCTATTCATGTTGTCATAATTAGTCTCCAATTATAATAAATATGATATAATAAATAAATCATAGTAAAATATACCTAAGATTCTTTAATATCATCATTATCACCCTGGCTGAGTGGTTAAAGGCTCTAATTATTACCCATAGTGCACAGGCTTCAATTGAAATAGCGGCAACTCTAAGAGGCAATCAAAAATAGCAACTTTTGAGATATTTTTGTGACTTATAGAGAAAAACAATTAAAAGAGAATTGTGTTGATAACGTGTTACAAAATAAATAGATAGAGAGTAAAGAACAAAGAAAATATGAGAAGTAATAAAGAATGTATTTTATTGATCAATGAAAATATTTACAAAGCTTCTCCAAAGTCTCTATTTATAGGTATAAGAAGTATAAATGAAATATATATTTGTTTCTAATGACTATTATAAATTAAATTACATCAAAACTTATCTTCATCTTGATGGACATCTATTTAATAAGATATTCATAACATAAATTACATAAAAATAATATAAAATTTATAACATATATAACCTTTATAAAAAAAGTTTTATAAAGTTTTCAATAACTTTATAACATTTCATATAAATAATATACATTCTTTTGCCATAACTTTTAAAGTTATTTTTTATAAATAAGTTATTGAAAAAATATATGTAACTTTTTTTACAAAATATATAACTTTTTTATAAAGGCTTAAGAGTGTAAAAAGCCCTCAAGCTTTTTCAAAAGCGCAATTAAGCCCATATTTTTTTTGTTGCACTCAATTGGGTACTTCAACTGTTAAAATGCATCAAAATGGCCCTTTGACTGTTAACTTTAATAGTTAGCCATTAAAGTTAGCTGCACCTAATTTTTTAATTAAAACCACCACGTGTCAAAGCCACGGCTTGAAATGTGGCAAAAATGATAAAAAATAAAAATCAATAAAAGTTATAAAAATAATTAAATTTTAATAAAAATATAAAAATATTAAAATTAGAAATAAATAAAATGGTAATAAATAATAAAAATTGTTAAATTTTATAAAATCGTAAAAATTATAAAATTTTATAAAGTCCTAAGAAAATTATAAAATGTAAAGAAATAGAAAATTAAGTAAAAATTATAAAATTATTGTACCAAAAGAAACATTTAATTTATAATTTTTCTATATCTTTTATTGATTTTTATTTTATATTATTCTTCACAACATGTCACTGTTGTGTTGCGACACATGATAGTTTTAACTAAAAAACTGGGGTCATTAACTTTAACGGTCAACGCTTAAAGCTAACGATTAAATGACCTTTTTTGATGCATTTTATAAATTTTATTATTTTTTTATAGAATTTATAGTTTTTTATAATTTTTATGATTTTTATAATTTTTTCTAATTTTACTAAATTTTAAACATTTTTATTCTTATTAAAATTTAATAATTTTTATAAATTTTATTTATTTTTATTTTTATAATTTTTTGCCACATGTCACACCGTAGTTGTGACAGGAGGTGGCTTTAACTGAAAAAAGTTAGGGGTAGTTAACTTTAATGGTCAATTGTTATAGTTAACGGTCAAAGGGTTTTAATGTATTTTGACAGCTCAAATACCTAATTAAGTTCAAAAAAAAATAGGGGCTTAATTTTTTTTTTTGAAAAAGTTTGAGAGCCTTTTTTACGTATTTTGAAAGGTCAAGTACCCAATTGGGTGCAAAAAAGAAAGTAGGAACTTAAATTTTTTTTTTCAAAAAAGCTCATATGGAAACTAAAACTTACCTTGATCATTAAAGTATAAAAAATTATTCTATTTGGTTACCAAATTAACTTTCTTTGGCACATTATTACATATCTATACATGGAACATCTCAACAAATCGAATACATTAGTTACATTCTCAAATCATAAATATTTCCAACATTTAAAGCATAATCATATAGCAATCTCTATGTCAAATATCATCTATAGCATTTCATTTTTAATTTATGATTTAAATTCCATTTTTCAATTACATGAAAATCAATTGGTGGAACTATAGTAAAACAGACTCGGATACACGAGAATATAATGCCCACACAAGTTGACAGTTTTTCAGGGTTGCTTACACAAGTTGACATTATAATCGGGTTGATCACATAAGCTGACATTATATCAAGGCTACCTGTCCAAGCTAAACCTACGATACACATATGATTCAGAAATTACAACAAATGCTAGATCTTGTAATACCATGTAAAATCACGGATTGATCGCACGTATAACGCTAATGACATGTCAAACATATTCTAACCTTTTATAAAGTTTATTTCGGCATCATTTCTGTATAAATGACATTATCAATTCCTGTATACAAATTCATTTATCATATGAGACATATTCAGTCAACAAACTCATTTATATCCTGTTCTATTTCCATATGATCAATATTTTCATGAATTTACAATTCAATCCAATACAAACAATTGTGCCAATTTTCATGATTCTACTCAATTCCAACAAAAATTATTCATACAGAACTAAAAAATAAGGTAGCAAATTCCATATTAACTTATCTAGTGAAACACCAAACAATCTAAAACTTCAAGGATTATGTAACACCCTAAACCCAGCCTAGACGTTATGGCCGAATCTGATGATGTCACATGGAATGGGTTTGAAAACGAAGTTTGTCTAGCAAAGTAATTTCAGTTAACTGACTCATATGTTTTATCTCCATTTAAGAAAACATTAATTAACTGGTTTATTTGTCAAAAATTTTATTTACAGTAAAAGCTTTATTCGTTTAGGTTCAAAATCACAGTCGTGTTTTTAGGAAAACCATTGTTGCGTAAAAACTGTCATTTTAAATGAGACGTTTTCGTTAAGTATTTAAATAGTCAAATAATCCAAAAAATAACCAGTTAAAACCAAACAGTCTAGAGAGTCCTCAACAAAATTACAACTTTCAAAAGATCCCCAAATATATAAATAAAAACCATAAATTATTTACTTAAATCAATTTTACGAAAATACGGTCACCACTGAGTCCCGCTGCACCGACCCGCCTAAGACTGAGGATTACCTAACAGAAAAACAAACAGATGTGAGTTTACGAAAACTCAGTGTGTAACACATCAGAGTTAGCCATGCAAGCATACAAACATCATACACAGAACCAGTAACAAATACAGACACAGATTCGTGTCCTTTTCAGATACAATAGTAGAATCAAATACAAATATAGATATGAAAAATCCTACCCCCATCCTCTACATACCATCTTTGGTCATCCCATCACACCATGTAGGGTTAAAAAACACCCACCCATCCCTACACACCACGTCGTGTCATTAAAGCACATATCAGATAATATATGCAGTCAAGCTGCCAGAATAAAGGCGTTTAACGCGGGTCAGAATACTTCCTCCTCATATATTTGTCCCACCCCAAAATAGATACAGAACATACATATAGAATTAACAGATAGAACATGCCTAACATGCTTATATAAACAGATAGTAGATATACATGGCATAGATATGCTCAGAATAGTACTATAGTCTAGCAAACCACATAGTTATAGAGTTTAGTAAGCCTTTACCGACCCTGCGGTAGGTCCATAGTTGATTAGGATAACCCGTGAGACCCTACAAAAAATTTCAGTATAATGGGCCCACATGCACGTATGGGCCCACACGGCCTGGACTAAAATCGACACACTCGTGTGGCATGGCCATGTTGGCCCACACGCCCTACTCGGCCTGGCCCGTGTAGCCCATACAGCCACAGTCGAGCCACTACACGGCCATGCCTTTATCGACCACACAACTGTGTCCTCACACATGGCCTACCACACAGGCAGCCACATGCCCGTGTGGCTTCGACAGTGGCCATTTTTGGCTTTTACTGAAAACTCGATTTCTGCATTTTGAGTACACACCTTTTTTCAGATTTGATGCCCAAACACCATGAAGACCACTGAACTTAAGAAACAGCATCCAATAACTCTAATTCAGAACACAATTACTAAACTCAATCCGAAAGCAATCCACATGTACAGCCTTACAACATCAACCACTGAGTTCAAAAACTTACCACCAACGAATAGAAACCCTAAACGATCAGATAGCTGAAGGAGTACCAGAAGCTTCTTGACCTTCCCCTAGCCAAGAGTAACCACAAAAAATCCCCTTTTAGAAAACTAACCATGAACAATAAGATCTTAACAAAGAAAAACTTACCCAACGAACACAGTCACATGTTTGCACTAGAATGAGGCGGATGTGAATAATTGAAAGAAGATGAAGAAGCAAAAATTTGGTAGAGAGTAGGGGGAAACAAAATGTCAAAAAGGTTGAAAGAAATCTAGAAAAGAAAATAAAAATAAGTAAATAACAGATATATCCCACAGTCCCTTAATTATCTTCACTAACCCACTACTCAGATTCCAACTGCATAGAAACACTTGCGCAAAACCTGAGCAAATATAAATACCAATGCTTGCGCAAGGATTCAAACACAAGAACTCCAACACACTGACTCCTTTGCCACTAAAACCAATAAGCTTATTCTGATATGAAATTACAGACCATTAAATATAAGTCCACTGAACAAAGATAAGGCTTAATTCCAAAATTAACCAAAATTGCTAAAGGTAAGGCTTGAACTTGGGACCTCCTACACACCTAGAACACTTAACCACTAAAGCAGACAGATATTTGTGCCAAGTATTCACAAATACAGAAACCTAAAACTCGAGGGGTTATAGACTAGTTTGCAATTTTTGCTTTTCCTCGATTCTATCTGGTTTGATTCAATTCTTGATCTATACAATTATTCCATTCAATTCATTAATATTAAACATTTATACATTATGTCATGTCATGAAAGAACTTTGATAAATTCATTTTTTGATACCTTTAAAGTTTTACATTTATTTCAATTTAGTCTCTAAAATCGAAATAGTCATAACTTTAAATTCTGAACTTCAGTTTGAAAATCGACCTCAATTTCATTAGACTCTCTACTATCTATTATTACCAAAATTTCACATCAATTTCACAATTTATTCACTTTAGTTATTATGCACAAAATTAATAACCAAACATCACAATTTAGTCATTTTTCATAATTTAAGCTTAAAATTTATCAATTTAACACTAATTTCTTCAAGAAACCAACAATAAAACTATAAAAAAAACTTTAACAGTTTTGCAAATTGGTACATAGGCTATTTAAATCAAACTCTCATGATTTCATAAACAAAAAAAAAATTAGACGAAAATGATTTAGAAATGCATACTAATTGAGGACCGAAAGCTTGAGGCTAGAAAATGGCTTTTTTTCCCTTGAGGTTTTATGTTGATTAGATCAAGAAGAAGAAGAAATAAAGATGACAACTTTCACTAAGTCACCTTTATATACTTAGATTAAATCTTAATTAATCAAATTTAATTAATTAAATATTAATTAATTAACCTTAATAACAATTAATAAAAATTAGTGGATGTTAACATCATCCTACACTATTTGATATAACCAAATGATCTATTTACCATTTTGAACCTTTAGCTAATTAGTAATCTATAGTGATAAGACTTTTAAAATTTAGTCTCTGTACCTTAATTAAGCAGTTAAAAGACAAAATTGAAGGTTTAAAATTTAATATTCTATTATACTAACTTTGTAAATATTCATATTTAATCTTTACAGGCCCGAATCATGAAAACGAGATTCTAAAATTGTATTTTCTAGTACAACAGAAAATCAGACAATTACGTAACCTTTTTTTTTTTTTTGCTTAAGTCAAACTATTCTGTTTAAAAGCAACAGAACAATAGTTCCAGTAAAACAATACAATTGTCACAAAAGCTAATATAACATGAAAACCAGACATTCTAATCACCAATCTAACATTCACCACCACACCTTGAACTTAACCCTACGATTAATATCTACTGACACTAATGATTCTAGCCATTTCATTGCCATGCTGCTCTGCTTTTGAAAATGCTACCTCACCTACACAAGCTAGTCTCCTTTCCATATCTGCCAATGTAGTTTATTGCAACCAAGGTCTCCTGTCTTTATTCAATAACCAATTATATGCCACCAGTGACCCAATTTCAACAATAATCAAACCAGTTCCCCTTTACCCTATCTCAATTATTACATCCAACACAGTAATTATTGCTCTTAATTCAGTGAATTTGCATCAATGGCATCACATGGTCCCGAGAATAAAGCTCTTACATTTCCTTCCTCATCTCTAAGAACACTTTCATAGCCCATAACTTCCTCAGTTGCCATTCCGCTTACGTTAAACTTCAGCCAACCATGAGGAGGATAATGCCAACCCAATGAAACAGGTTTGGAATCGAACCTGCACTTAGACGGACTTAACCACCATAATCACTCTTGTACCATACACTCATCGAAAGTAACTCTTACCCACAACAATGATCTTATCTTGGAATGAAATATTAGTATATCCATAGACAACACCTTTCTTTCAAACACCATCTTGTTCCTTACGAGGCAAACAAACTAACATGATGCCTTTATTGCAATCAACCATAGACTTTTGCTAGAACCATGAAACTTCACATTAAAACATAGAGTAAAATTCTTTAAAACCACTCACCATTATCTAGCCAACATCCCACCAAATAAATATCCTTCTCCAAAAACCCACAATAAATCTGCATTTAAATAACAAATGGTCTGCTCTCTCCTGTTCACGTTCACACCATAGGCAAACATTCATAATGTTTTGTAGATGCTCCCCTCTTTTGACTAAGAAATCCTTTGTGGGAACTCTGTCGATTGCTTTTATTATCTTTAACCCCAGCTGATGTAAGTCCTTAATCTGAATCAACCAGAATTCTTCCAATAAAAATCTGGTAAGTCTTCTCCTTCTATTATCTGGGCTATACCATGTGAATTTCTTTCCCAATAACGGCAAGTCAATGAGTTTACAATTGTGGATAAAGCTATCAAAATCTCTAGATCCCTTTTCTGTTCCCATACAATTACTCCTTTCACTTCTGTATCTCACCACATTAAAGTCTCTCCTATAATCCATGGACTTGTAAACTGGTTTCTCAAATCTGTTAACACCCTCATAGAGTTCTCTGCTCGAACACATTGTTGGAGCAAATACATTTATCAACACTGCTTCTATTTCCTCTTGTACCCATTTTTCTTCGATCATAGTCAATCTGTTGTCACTTTATTCTTTGGATAATTTGAAATCGTCATTATCCCATATTGTTAACAACCATCCTAACCTCCCTATTACTACAGCAAACCTAAATTCACAATAATCATCCCCCCATATTTTTCTCACTAAAACCATAGTCACCAATTCAATTTTGTTTCTTGTAGAAAACAAACGTTCGCCCTTGACATGCGAATTAAACTTTTGACATATTGAATTTTCACCTTCGACCCCAACCCCCTTATATTTCATGAAACAACTCTCATGACACCAAACTAATCTATAAAACAATACAATTTTAGAATCAAGAATTCCAAAATTAGAAAAACTCACATGAAACCATGTCTTTGCTGCATCTATTTCCTCTATCTTCCTCGCTCTATTGCCCCTCTAATCTCCTAATTTCATCAATTACTTCTTCCTCATCCCTTTTCATACTAAAACCCAACTTCTTCTCTACTTCCTAAGTCCTCTTTACCTCCCTTAAGATGACCCTTCTACTGTTGCTAATATCTGACTCAAATAGCGAGATATTTGTCGTTGTTTCTTCAAACCTTGTTATTTCTTTTCCTTTTTCTTTCTTCTCCCTTCTATCCCTCTTTTGTTTTTCTTTTTTCGATAGAACACCGTTCTGAATTTCTTACATGGATCAGATCCTTTTATTCAACGTCTTTTTTTCTTCTATTTTGAGTTGTTTGAAAAAAATCCTCTTCTATTCTAAATCTTACTTCCTATTCCTCTAAACTTCTAGCTTTTATAATAGGGTAAATTACACCAACAGTCACTCAACTTTGGGGTAGTTGACAAAATAGTCACTTGAGTTTCATTTCAGTCACTCAACTTTGAAAAAATAACAAAATAGTCACTAACGTTATTAAAAAGTGACAAATCAGTCACTCATTAACGTTTTCCATCACAGGCTTAACGGAATAGCTGACCTCCTTCTCTTTATGCTTAATGAACTTCCATTAACGATTTTGTAGATGGTTCCATTAACGATTTTGCTTCATTAAGAAAGTGAAAAACAAATTTCAATGCCAATTCATACGTGAAAATAGATTGCATGATCTGAAAGGCTTTCAAAGTAAATCTGAAGCAAGCAGAATTCGATTTCTTATTTGCAACGAATATGTCAACATAAATTGAGGGGCAAAAAGGAGATTAAACCAAACTACCAAAATGTCCAAGTCTCCCATCAAAATAATAAAAGGATTCAACTTTTGACCATAATAACAAAAACCCAGATACTAAAACATCACAGGAATTCAATATAAATCAAGAAAAAAAACAAAAGCACGCATATTTCCAAACAAAACAATGTAAAGATCCAAAATTTGACTAAAATAAGGAAACCCCATATTCTGAAACACCATAATAAAATTGAAAAAACAAAAAGAAACTTACAAAGCAGTCATCGTTAATGGTGAAGATATACTTCTTCTTGGACACCATGTAACCAAAGCAACGACAAGCAGAGTCCTTGAAGGAAATGCAAGAAGCCTTAGTACCGAAGATCCTGTTAATATCATTCCTATTGTAAAGCTCATAGTCAAATCCCTCAGGGACCTTAATGGTCTTTGAAGGATCACCATCTTGAATAATGATGAGATGGTAAGGCGTAAAGAATGGCCTCCATATCTCAAGAAAGTCCAAGTTTCTTATGGTTGGTATAACAATGTCGAGCTCATCTTTCAGCAGAGCCACTATCGGTGTCTTTGTTTGTGTTCTTCTTGCAGTGCTCTACCATTTTCACCGCAAAAAGGAGAAACGATAAAAGGAAAAGTGAAAAAAGCAGAGATTTTTTCTTTTTCAATTATTTTGAGGATTGATTGAGAGGAAAAAAGCTTGTATGCTAATATATGGAGAGGGAGACTGAAGAGTCACATGAGAAACGAGTGAGGCTACACGATTGGAGGGAGATACAAAAGAGAGAGACAAGTTAATTGGCCACGTCAGCTAATTAACTGCCACGTCAGCTGTTCCATTAAGCCTATAACGAAAAACGTTAATGAGTGACTGATTTGTCACTTTTCAATAACGTAGTGACTGTTTTGTTATTTTTCAAAGTTGAGTGACTGAAATGAAACTCAAGTGACTGTTTCGTCAGCTACCCCAAAGTTGAGTGACTGTTGGTGTAATTTACCCTTTATAATATTATGTCCTCTTTCTTTAAAAGTTGGACTATTAACTTTCCTTAGGATATGCCTTTCTTCACCATTTAAACCCACTCTTGTATCCATACTCTTTTGCTGGGCAAGCCCCTCTTTCGGGTCCACTTGAATTAGCAGGCCCATATTTATCATATCCTCCTTAGCCCTAACCAATTATCTACCATATTCTTCAATCCCAACAGTTATTTTTTCTTTACACCCAATTAAATTTTTTTTGCCATTAATACTACTGTAGACAATCCAATGCCTTTTTTTTCAATTTCACCTTCTTCGATACTTATTGCATTTATAACATCCACCACGTCATTTCGACTAACCTCCAGAAAATGTTTCGATTCTAATCTAGTCTCTGACCCAGCTTCCGGTGTTTCTCCTTCCTCCTCCTTCAGCTGCCCCATTACTTTCATTGGATTCTCATTTTTCAATTCTGTCAACCTTCGTTCTTTGATCTTAATCAGAAACTTTCCATCTCTGACCTCCATAATTATCAACTCATCTATCTGGCATGGCTGGTTGATCGATATCAGCATCTTCATCCTCTAAAAATTACTTGTATTATTCCAATTTTCTCCCATTGATATCATCTTGCCCCAGAGATCTGCCACTCTTTTAAAAGTCTCGTAATTCTAGCAATATAGTGGGATTCCTGCAACGTCGATCCTTGCCACCCTCTCTATCAATAATCTCTTTTCCGACCACAGTTCAATTTTTATAAAGCATTGCTTCAGATAAGCCCAATCATTTTGCTTCAGAACTTCCATAAACTCATCCGGTACTTCTATTAGAAAAAATCTTCCTTGAATTCTCTTGACAGATATCTCCTTGAGTCCAAATTTAGCCAATCTTTCAGCCATACTTTTTGTGTCGCATAAGGTTGATGATTCCACCACCAAACATCGTTGAAGTTTCCATAGTAGTTCTTCTTCCATAAAACCTTGCACTATCCTTACTTGGTTCCCCTCCATTCCAAAACAATTCCTTATCTTTAATCGTTCATCCTTTGAATTCCCAAATATTTCTCCTTTCTCGCTTCAGTTTTCTCCTTTCCTTTTGGATATATCTCCATATAACTGATTGATATTGTTTGAGTATTCCTTTTCCTCCATATCATCCTTCTCCCTTTGAATCTAGCTATTTTCACCCCAAGTCTGTACCCTAGAATGACGAAACCATTGAGCCTTTCTATTGCACTTTGTGCATCCATTATGCTTGAAAACCTCACAAATCCAAACCTCGATCCTTTTTTTCTTTTCTTGTTCAGAATAAAAGCATCTATCACGTCTCCATGGAAACTGAATAATGCCTATAATCCTTTCTAGTGCATGCTTGCCGGTACATTAATCACAAATACTATTATCTGTAATGTTTTACGCTCCATGTCAATTGACAATTACGTAACCTATTTGCACCAACGGGCCAAACATGGCTAATACTTGACATGTATGTCTTAATATCCTCATCTGTTCTCTTCAATATAATAACATCCAATAATTGTTTCATCCACTGTAACTATCTGTTGGAACTTGAAACAAAGCAGCAAGCAAAAGCTAAGAAGCTTATGGAAGAAAATAGAGCAGAAATTCAAAGGAAAACAGGAACAGAATTAAAGCAAAGAAAAGGAGCATAAAAATTGAATGAAATCTGATGATTTTTCATTGACTTGAACAATGGCATATTGCCAGTACATAAATCAAGCTTTTTTGCTTGTCAAAATCAACATGTAGTCAACTAATCTAAACCAACTACCACTAATACATTGGAACTTACAAAACAAGACTTGTACACTTAAGCAAAGTTGGTCATCAGCTCCTACATCATCAAATTATAACAAATGTAAGCTAAACTAAGTTCAAAATGAACTAGATTACAAAAGCATAGTTAAACTGTAACAAAATGTAACTGAGATAGAAAAGAAACATCAACCCCTTCAATTCCATGTATTTTACCCGGAAAACTTATGTGTATGAATTCTTGTACATACTTTACCCGGATAACATAAGTGCATTAATTCTCACGTGCTTGAATCTGCATGGGCTGCGTGGGAACTAACTTCAACACTCCTCCTTAGTTTCCATGCTGCAAACTCCAAGTTCTTTTCTTAACTTAATAAACCTTGAAGTACTTAGCCCCTTTGTGAAAATATCAGCAACTTGGTGTTCTGAATTGCAATGAACCAGCTCTATCTCTCGAGCTTGTTCCATCTCCTTTACCATATGCAACTTAATGCTGAAATGTTTGGTTCCACCATGGAAGACAGGATTCTTTACAATTGCAACAGCGAATTGATTGTCACACATAATCCCTGTTGCTTCTTCTTGATGCAAGTTGAGGTCATCTAAGATCTTTCTAAGCCATATGGCTTGATTTATAGCTCTAGCAGCTGCTACATATTCAACTTCAGCAGTGGACTGAGCAACTATTGATTGCTTCTTTGAACTCCAGCAAAACATTGCTGAACCAAGTGTAAATACATAACCTGAAGTGCTTTTCATGTCATCTTTTGAACCGGCCCAGTCACTGTCAGTGTAGCCTATCAGCTTCAGGTTTTCACTTCTGCTGAATTTCAGTCCATAGCTCAGGGTGCCTCTGATGTACCTGAGCACTCTCTTTGCTGCTTGAAGGTGTTGTTTGTTGCAGCAATGCATAAACCTCGACAGCATACTAACAGCAAACATGATGTCTGGTCTGGTTGCTGTCAAATACAATAAGCAACCAACAAGACTTCTATAATCAGCTTCACTGACCTGTTCATAGCCTTTTTCACTTGATAATTTTACTCCAACAGCCATAGGTGTGCTTGTTGGCTTGCAATTTTCCATAGAGAATTTGCTTAGAATTTTTGCAGCAAATATCTTCTGCCCCAAGAAGATTCCACTATTAGTTTGCTGCACCTCCATTCCAAGAAAGTAGATCATTTGTCTCAGGTTAGACGTTTCAAACATGTCTTTCATTTTGGCCTTAAAATCAGCCAGTATACTTTGGTCTCCTCCTGTCACCAAAAGATCATCAATATAGAGGGACACAATAAGTTGTGTTTCAGCTTGTTTCTTCTTGACATAGAGAGTTGGCTCACTGATGCTTCTCTCAAATCCCAAACTGACAAGATAGCTGTCAATTCTTGCATACTAGGCTCTAGGGGCTTGTTTTAGGCCATACAAGGCATTCTTGAGCCTGTATACCATATCCTCTCTGCCTGTCACAACAAAGCCTTGAGGCTGATCAATATAGATCTCTTCTTCAAGGAAGCCATTGAGAAATGCAGACTTCACATCAAGCTGGTGGATTTTTCACTGCTTCTAAGCTACCAAGGCAATCAGCAATCTGATGGTATCTAGCCTGGCCACTGGTGCAAATGTTTCCAAGTAGTCCAGGCCATATTTCTGGCTAAATCCTTTGACTACAAGCCTGGCCTTCAGTTTATTCAAGCTCCCATCAACATTTTTCTTGGCTCGATAGACCCATTTTACTCCAATAACCTTCCTCTTGGCTGGTCTAGGAACCAATTCCCATGTCTGGTTCTTCTCAATCATGGCAATTTTATCAGCCATAGCTCTTTTCCATCCTTCACCAGCTTCAGCATCTTCAAAACTGCATGGTTCTTCTTGTGCAACATGAGCCCTTTCATAAACATCAGCCAAAGTTCTTGTACCCCTGACTGGTTCATCATCAACATCCATCTCTGGATTAATTTGATCAGATTCAAACTGATCTGTCATAAGTTCTTCAGGAATGGCTTCAGGTTCATTTCTTTCCCAATTCCAACAAGCCTTCTCATCAAACACTACATCTCTGCTCACTTGGATTTTGTTGGTTAAAGGATCCAAGATCCTATAACCCTTTTTTACCATACTATACCCTGTTAAAATACCAGGAACAGCCCTTTTGGATAACTTGTCCCTCTTAATAGTTGGTACTTGTTTGTAACATAGGCAACCAAAGACTTTCATAGGAGCCAATTATGGCTTGAACCCGAACCAGGCCTCAAAAGGTGTCTTGTGAGCTAGTGCTTTGGTTGGAAGCCTATTCTGAATGTAGACAGCAGTGTTGACAGCTTCAGCCTACATGGTCTTGGGCAAATTCTTTTCAAACAATAAACATCTAGCCATATCCATCAAGCTCCTATTCTTCCTTTCACTAACCCCATTTTACTGGGGTGTGTAGACATTGGTTAGCTGGTGTTTGATGCCAGCATCTCTGCACAAAGCCTGGAACTGAGCTGAAGTGTATTCAGTTCCATTATCTGACCTAACGGTCTTTATCTTGCAGCCTGTTTCTATTTCCACTGTAGCTTTAAACTTCATAAACACTTGAACAACCTCAGATTTGTGCTTTAAAAAATAAATCCAACAATATCTGGTACAGTCATCAATGAAGAGAATAAAGTACCTATTGCCACTTAGTGATTCAGTCCTCATGGGACCACAAACATCAGTGTGCACCAATTCCAGCTTGCTTGAAGCTCTCCAGGTTGTGTTTGTAGGAAATGGAAGCCTGGCTTGCTTTCCCATTTGACAAACCTCACAAACTTCTTCATTTTGAACTGTCTTGGTGAAGTTTTCAACCATTTCCTTATTGACCATTCGAGCCATAGATTTGAAGTTGGCATGACCAAGTCTTTGATGCCAAAGTTTGATGTCTTTTGTTGAAGCAACAAGGGCTAAGTGTGAGTCACCTGACCAGTTGACTTCAAAGCATTTGTCACTCATGGTGACTATCATGAGGCTTGATCTATTTGGATCAGTTATTTGGCACTCCTGGCCCTTGAACACAACTGAGTATCCCTTTCCTAGCAGTTGAGAAATACTAAGTAGGTTTCTGTCAATCTCAGGTACTAGCAGCACATTTTTGATGATTTTATCACCTGTGGCAGTGCATATTTGCACATCTCCCTTGCCTTCAGCCTTGATTAACTGACCATTTCCAATTTTTACCTTGGTTTTGCAGGATCTGTCCAAGGTTTCAAAAATGGTTGCATTTGGTGACATGTGATTGGTGCAGCCACTGTCCAGCAACCAGCCTTTTGTACCTTTCTTTTGGTTAGCTGAGCATGAAACAGTAAAGACTTGTTCTTCATGATCACTGCTATCTTCAGCTACTCTAGCTTCTTCATTCTTGTGTTGTGGTTGGTTGTGGCCAGGTCTGCCTTTTTCTTTGCAGACTCTATCAACATGGCCCTTCTTCTTGCAGTGTTGACACACAGCATTTGGCCTGAACCAGCATCTGGCCTTTGGATGACCAGGTTTTTTACAAAATCTACAGAGTCGATCTTCTCCTCTTGCAGCATCAGGCTTAGGCCTATTTTTTCAGTTTTTCTTGCCTTTATAGGCTGTGGTGCTCGAGGTTGCTTTGGCCTTGGCTTGAAAAACACCCTCCTAGTGCTCTTCCAATCTGTTGGCTCTCCTTTTTTCCTGAGCATAGAGGGCATTAATAAGCTCAGTTAGGGAAATGATTGCCAGGTCTCTTGAATCCTCCAAGGATGAGATCTTTGCCTCATATCTTTTAAGCAATGTTGAGAGCACCTTCTCCGCAATTCTTGCCTCACTGAACTGTTCTCCTAGCAATCTTATGCTGTTGACCACAGCCATTATCCTGTCTGAATACTGCTTCACTGTCTTTTCTTCCTTCATCTTGAGGTTTTCAAAGTCTCTTCTCAAGTTTAGCAACCGTTGCTGCCTTGTTCTTTCAGTGCCTTGGAACTCCTCCTTGAGCTTGTCCTAGGCCTGCTTGGGAGTCTCACAGGCCATGATTCTGGTGAAGATAACATCAGAAACACAGTTCTGAATGCATGACATGGCCTTGTGCCTTTTGGTCCTCTCATCTGCATGCTGTCTGATTTGAGCCACTGTTGGATTGGCTCGAAGTGGAGCTGGCTCGACATCAGTGTTGACAACTTCCCACTGATCAAAGGCCTGCAGGTAAGTCTCCATCTTGACAACCCATATGTGGAACCCCTCACCATTAAATACTGGTGGTGCTACAGGAGAAAAGCCTGATGAAGCCATTCAATTTACTACAACAGGTCCTCTAAGATGAAAGCTCTTTATACCAATTGTTGGAACTTGAAACAAAGCAGCAAGCAAAAGCCAAGAAGCTTAAGGAAGGAAATAGAGCAGAAATTCAAAGGAAAACATGAACAGAATTAAAGCAAGGAAAAGGAGCATAAAAATTGAATGAAATCTGATGATTTTTCATTGACTTGAACAATGGCATATTGCCAATACATAAATCAAGCTTTTTTGCTTGTCAAAATCAACATGTAGTCAACTAATCTAAACCAACTACCACTAATACATTGGAACTTACAAAACAAGACTTGTACACTTAAGCAAAGTTGGTCATCAGCTCCTACATCATCAAATTATAACAAATGTAAGCTAAACTAAGTTCAAAATGAACTAGATTACAAAAGCATAGTTAAACGGTAACAAAATGTAACTGAGATAAAAAAGAAACATCAACCCCTTCAATTGCATGTATTTTACCCGGGAAACTTATGTGTATGAATTCTTGTACATACTTTACCCGGATAACATAAGTGCATTAATTCTCACGTGCTTGAATCTGCATGGGCTGTATGGGAACTAACTTCAACACTATCACAAAGATTAGATTGACCAATACGGCCTACAATGTGCAGAAGCGCGACATTTTCATTCTAGAAGAAATTAAAGGTATAATTGAAACAAAATTGGAATAAAGATTTCAATACAGAATCAACAGACATTCCAGCTAATACTTATCAATTATTTGCATCTTCACTGCTCCAATGAAGATGGTTTTTAGTCGAATATGGTAAATGAAATCAATGAACACCAGCTACTTGATGAACGAGTGAATCAAAGTCCTGATATGTGTCGGCTTATTGGTGAAAAAATACATGGGTTAGTTTTGCAGCAATTCATGATCTTACATTTCATACCTTTGCTTACAATTATTCACTAACTAATCATCCGATGAATGTAGGCCTCAAATTTAGCCACTAAACTTTATTCTTTATTTTTAGATACATATTATTTGATCACTTTATACAGCATATTACTCATAAAAACTTCCAATTTCCCTTCTTTAGGTTAGTTGCAAATATGATCCAATCAAAGTACAGCTTTTTCTAGAAGAAAATTGACTATAGCAACCTGTTCAAGAGAGGCATAAATAGAATGCAACAATGCCTGACCTACTTACGGTACAGCCAAGTAATCATGTGTTTCTATGCTAGATCATTAAATCGATGAATAAAAATTTCATGCCATGGGTGTGTATCATTTATGCCATTGATGCTACTATTTTCTATTCTAATGCAAAATAGGGATTTAGTGTTTTCACTGTTAAAATTGTGTCCTTTAATTTTGGCTCTGTTCAATTGTTGATCATGTCTACCTATGTTTTATTTTACTACTATTGCTTTCTTTAATGATAGATGATTGAATCGGTAGAATTTTATTAATCCTCTACATGTTTTACTTTGACATATGGATCCTAAGCATTCCTTGGATAGTGCCCTTTTTGTTCATGTATTTTTTTCTTGGAACCTTATTACATGTTGTACCACTCCAGTCTTTGGAGACATTGAAGATGATTAACTGCTGAATTCTTTATTCTGCAGAGGAACCAATGGCAAGAGACTAAAAATCCTACTCTTTTTTATACCTTCCTCGACTCTTTGTGACATTATAGCTGAAAAATGATGTATGCTAATACGTGAAATGTTTCCTCTTGCCTTTCTTTTTGTAGTACTAAAACTACAAATAGTGTATGCAAAACTCTTTAGAGAAAAACAAATGTCTGTAAATCTCTTGTCCGGTAATCCTATCTTTACCTCATTGTAATAGTTGGAAAACTTTTTTTGTTGAAGACAATGTCAACTACTGGGATAAGTTATTGTAAGCATCTTTTCTTTAAGTGTTTCATATTAAAAACAAACATTGTTATTGTTTATTTTGTAGTCCAAATTATGATCATTTCTACACAAAATTCACTGATACGAGTAACTCAGCCCAATTCAAAAGCCATATCCAAATCCAAACAGATAAAGTCAAAACTCAACTTAGTGGTTCAAGACTTTATCACGAAAAAAATTCGAGAAGAAGAGTTGAAGTTTCAAGACAATAAATTCTGGATTAATGATGAATTAGAAGAGACTAATTATGTTCGTGGGCCTAAACTCTCAATCTATGACGGCAAGCCCATGTGGAAAATGCTAACAAGCTTAAGCATTTCACTTCAAGAACCCCAATTGATCTTACAAGCTTAGGCGTTTCATATTGGGTTTAAGTTTTAGGCTTAATTTTTATTATATACGAGCCCAATATTTTATTTATCACTCTTATTATTTTATTATTGTTTTATTCTGAATTTTGATAATTATTAAGCATTTTAAGTTATTTAGGAATTTTATGTTAACAAGAAAGTTTAATTTAAAACTACTTCTTGTTTAGATTAAATTAGAGTCCTATTATACTTAGGAGTTTTATTTAAATTTATTTAGCTAGTCTATATATAGGCTTTTGCATTGTACACAAAGGAGACAATTCATTATTATTCTATTTATCTTTTGAGTTAATAAATTCTCTCTGAGTTTTTCTTTTCAAGGATTTCTCTTGAGTTTCTTTTAGAAGAGTTTTAACAATCTTTTTAGATTGTGGGGATCATCTTCAAACTTTTTCTTGCCAAGGTTTTTATCTTGGAGGGGAAATTAGAGCCGCTTGAAGGGAGTTGTGGATTCTTCGTGTTTTCAAGGCTTCTTAGGACTTCTACACGCCACGTTCTATCTTTCCATTTATATTCTTTATTCACTTCCTTAATCTTTGATTTATTATTTGTTTTAATTATTTTATCTAACTTGGATTTAATTTCGTTTCAGGTTGTGTCAAAAATCCAAGTTCCTTTCCGAACGTCTAGAGCCCTAAGTCAAATATGAGACTTTGACAAACTTTATGATCCTCTTTCGCATTCATCCTTCTCATCCTTTATCATTTGGTATCAGATTTGGGCGTTTTAGGTGTTCTTTTTAACTGATTTCTAGAAAACAGCCTCAAAACAAATTTTACCCCTACAGTTTTCAGAAAAAAATATTTTTCAGAGGGTAAACAATTTTCAAACGATCTAAAATTTTTCATACTATTTCTTGGCACTATTTTAAAGTATAAAAAAATATTTCCCACAAAAAAAGTGATAAAAAAGTACAAAAAATAAAATACAAAAAAAAAATTGTGGGTTGAATTTTGTGCTGAAACTTTCCAAATCAAATCTACATTATTTGAGGAGGCTCCAGTTTAAATTTTGTAATTTTTAGAAATCAGGAACACCTTGAACGAAGTTTGTCAAGTTGCTTCGCAATTTTTCGGGTTTTCGGGCTTCAGCAATTTTCATTGACTCTTAGATTTAAGTTTTCATTTGTTTTTCCTTTTTATTTGTTCCTTACACATTATAACACTTTCTTGTTTCTTGTGTTAGTAGGTTAAAGCACATTGCATATTCCTTCCTCCGTGCAACAAAATTCTTTGATGTCTAAGCCAATTTTTGGACTCATAGTGCTATTAGGTTTGCTTTGATAGTTTGATTCTAAAACATCTTGATTGATTGATATAGACATTTTTAAAAGACTCACAAGATTAATTCTTACCTCATTGAGATTTTTTTTTGAGTGCATATAGGTGAGGTTTGCTTAATTTTTTCTTTTGAAGTGTTGTGCTTTTCCAGGCTTTCACTATGACTCGTGACACTCGTGCCCGTAAAAACCATGATGAGATACCATCTGATGACAAAGAACAAGATATTACATTGGAGAATATTGTGGGGATGGTAAAATTGCAACATCAACAATTGAACGAGGTACGTGATACATTTGAGGCCAATTTGACTACGTGTTGAACGAAACTACAAGAGAACATTAATCAGCTTTCCAATCATATTCAACTGCTCACTTAAGCTGTTGCTCATCTGGAGACTTCTTCGAATCGACGATCTCGTGCTCGTGATAATGATCATAATAGGGATAATGAACAACTTTGTATTCATTCTAATCCTGGTAGACATGAATATCGTCACATTGATGAAACTTTGGGTATTTCTAAGCAATGCTATCCTTCTGTCGCTAAACCAAAGTTCAACATTCTACCATTCCAAGGAAAGTATGATCCAGATGCATATTGTGACTGGGAGGATAAAATGGAGATCATGTTCTGTTGTTATAAGTGTCCGGAGGAGGAGAAAGTTCCATTAGCTATATTGGCATTTTCTGATTATGCATTGAGTTGGTGGACTCAACAGGTGTTGAACCGCCAAAGGAATCGTGAATGAGATGTTGATTCATGGGAACAGTTGACACAAATCATGCGAAAACATTTTATCCCACCTCATTATTATAGGGATATTAAACGCCTTGTTCAAGGTAATCGATCTGTGGATGAGTACTTTAAGGAGATGGAGATGCTTATGCATAGAGCAAATATCCAAGAAGATGAGGAGACTACCATGGTGCGATTTGTAGATGGCTTGAACGTTTCGATAGCCAATGTTCTTGATCTCCAAACCTATATTGATCTTAAAGATACGGTACACAAGGCAATTGAGATTGAGCGACAGTTTCAAAAACGTCAATCTTGTCCATTTAGTACTTCACAATATTATAGAGGTATGAGTTCTAATTCTACTTTCAAGAATTCGAAATTTCCTTTTGCTACTAATAAGTTACTGCCAAAACATGATGAGACTAAATCTTTTGAAGGGAAAAGTGGGGCTCCTACAAAACCTTCTTCTTCATCTTCTAAGCAGCTCACTTCTACTACTTCACCAAAAAAACGAGCTCGTGAAATTGAATGTTTTAGGTGCAAAGGGCATGGGCACTATAGCCGTGATTGTGCCAATACAAGACTTTTGTTGATCAAAGAAGATGGTGATTATACTTCTGATTCCGATAAAACAGACCCAGATATGCCCAAATTAATTGATGATGTTAATGATTACGGTAAATTTTATGGTGAAGAAGAGTTGGTAGAACCACTAACTCATCCCCGTTGTTTAGTTGTGAGGCACACACTTAACATCCAATTGAAGGATGATCATGATCTTCAACGGAGTAATATATTCCATTCGAGGTGTTTGATTAAAGGTACACTTTGCTCATTTATCATTGATAGTGGAAGTTCTGCTAACGTTGTGAGCAGCTACCTTGTGGATTCTCTAACTTTGCCATGTAGCAAACACCCTACACCATACCATCTTCAATAGCTTAATGAAGGTTCGGAGGTCCGTGTAGTAAATCAGTGCTTGATCACTTTTAAACTTGGGACTTACATTGATGATGTTTGGTGTGATGTCGTTCCCATGCATGCCGCCCACTTGTTACTTGGTAGACCATGGCAGTACGATCGTGATGTTATTCATCATGGTAAATTAAATCGATATTCTTTTATTTTTCGTGGGAAGAAGTACACTTTCATCCTTTTGAATCCGAAAGATATTCACAATGATCAAATCGACATGATGAAGTTTTGTAAGGAGGTTATGGGAAGTAAGACACAAAATTCAAAAAAAGGCTGAGAGAAAAGAGGTCTCTAGTGAAAAAAGCCAAATTAATGATGACCCAATGGTGAGTGCATCTTCTTGTGAGAAAACAAGAGTGGTTCATAATTTTTATGCTAGTGGAAAAGATGTGCGATGAGCCTTACTCACTAAACAACCTTGCATCATTATCCGATTTAGGCAAAACTGTTTATCTTTGACTAACCTTCATAACTCTTTGCCTAGTGTTTTTGTGTCTCTTTTACAAGAATATAAAGATATTTTTGAAGAAGCATCTAAAGGATTGCCACCTTTGAGGGGTATTAAGCATCAAATTGACTTAATACCTGGGTCAACAATTCCAAATCGACCAGCTTATAGAAGCAATCCCGAGAAGATGGAAGAGTTACAAAAGCAAGCAGATGAACTTTTGGCGAAAGGTCACATTCGTGAAAGTTTAAGTCCTTGTGCGGTGCCGGTAATTCTGGTTCCAAAGAAAGATGGTATGTATAGAATGTGTGTCGATTGTCGACCAATTAACCAAATTACTATTAAGTATAAACATCCTATTCCAAGGCTTGATGATATGTTTGATGAACTTTATGGTGCTTGTATCTTTACAAAAATTGATTTAAAAAGTGGCTACCATCAAATTCAAATGAAAGAGGGGGATGAATGGAAAGTAGCATTTAAAACTAAGTTTGGTTTATATGAATGGTTAGTCATGCCTTTCGGTTTGACTAATGCACCTAGTACTTTCATGCGCTTGATGAACCATGTTTTGAGACCTTATTTGGGTAAATTTGTGGTAGTATATTTTGATGATATTCTGATTTACTCAACTTCTTTAGATGACCATGTTTTTCATGTTAAATCAGTTTTGGATATTCTGCGAGCTGAAAATTTATTTGCCAACCTTGATAAATGCACTTTTTGTTGTGATAAACTAACCTTTTTAGGTTTTATAGTAAGTGCTCAAGGTATTCATGTTGATGAGGACAAAGTAAAGGCAATTAGAGAATGGCCCACTCCTAAGTCAATTACCAAGGTGAGATCTTTCCATGGTTTAGCAAGTTTTTATAGACATTTTGTTAAGGATTTCTCCACTATTGCTGCTCTATTAACTGAGATTATTAAAAAATCTACGGGTTTTAAATGGGGAAAAGTTTAGGAAAAGGCTTTCCTAACTTTAAAGGATAAGTTATGTTCTGCTTCGGTTCTTAAATTACCTGATTTTTCTAAAACTTTTAAACTTGAATGTGATGCTTCAGGTATTGGAATTGGTGCCGTGTTGATGCAAGAAAAAAGGCCAATAGCATATTTTAGTGAAAAACTGACAGGGGCACAATTAAACTACTCAACTTATGATAAGGAGTTGTTGGCATTAGTTCGAGCTCTACAAGTTTGGCAACATTACTTGCTGCCAAATGAGTTCGTTATCCATACAGATCATGAATCCTTAAAATTGTTAAAGGGACAAGGTAAGTTAAGCAAGAGACACGCTCGATGGGTGGAATTCATAAAGACATTTCCATATACAATTAAGTATAAAACAGGTAGAGAAAATGTAGTTGTTGATGCCCTATCTCGTAGATATTCTTTGATAACTACATTAAATGCTAAAGTCTTAGGGTTTGAACATATAAAAGATTTATACTTAAATGATATTGATTTTACAAATGTTTTTTCTAATTGTGGGAATGGTGCCTTTAACAAGTTTTATCTTGTATATGGGTTTCTTTTTCGCCTAAATAGGTTATGTGTTCCACAATGTTCTATGAGAGAGTTATTAATTCGAGAAGCACATAGTGGAGGCGTAATGGGACACTTCGGTGTCGCCAAAACACTAGATATTCTACATGAACATTTTTATTGGCCGCACATGAAAAAGGATGTTGAAAAGGTCTGTTCTAATTGTATTACTTGTAAACAAGCAAAATCTAAGGTAATGCCTCATATACTCCTTTACCGATCCCTTCTTTGCCATGGGTAGACTTATCCATGGATTTCATTCTTGGTTTACCACGAACAAAAAAAGGGTCGAGATAGTATCTTTGTTGTTGTTGATAGGTTTTCAAAGATGGCTCACTTCATTCCTTGTCACAAAATGGACGACGCTACACATGTGGCTGACTTGTTCTTTCGAGAGGTGGTGCGCCTACATGGGATACCTCGCACCATTGTATCGGACAAAGACGTAAAGTTCCTAAGCCACTTTTGGAAAGTATTGTGGGGTAAGCTTGGTACTAAATTATTATATTCTACTACATGTCACCCCTAAACAGATGGACAAACTGAGGTAGTCAATCGAGTCTTAGGTGCTTTACTATGAACTGTTGTGGGTAAGAACCTTAAAAGTTGGGAAGAATGTTTGCCATTTGTTGAGTTTGTATATAACCGATCTATTCACTCTACAACTGCATATTCCCCATTTGAACTTGTTTATGGTTTTAATCCACTAATTGTACTTGATCTTGCACCATTGCCTATAGAAAACATTTCTAGTTTAGATGGTGAGAAGAAAGCTGAATTGGTGAAATCCATGCATGTGAAAGCAAGACAACGAATCGCCAAAACAAATAAAACAACTGCCAACAAAGCTAACAAGGGGCGCAAGCAAATTATCTTTGAGCCCGGTGACTGGGTTTGGGTCCACATGAGAAAAGAGCGATTTCCAACTAAACGCAAAACAAAATTGGCCCCACGTGATGATGGACCTTTTCAAGTACTCAAGCGCATTAATGACAATGCATATCAAATCGACCTTCCCGGTGAGTATAATGTTAGTGCCACTTTTAATGTCACTGACCTTTCTCCTTTTGATATTGCAGATTCGAGGACGAATCCTTTTGTGGAAGGGGGGAATGATACGAGTAACTCAGCCCAATTCAAAGGCCATAATAGAGATGAGTATAGTTTTCCTCAAGGCCCAATTACGAGATCCAAATCCAAACAGATAAAGTCAAAACTCAACTTAGTGGTTCAAGACTTTATCACAAAAAAAATTTGAGAAGAAGAGTTGAAGTTTCAAGACAATAAATTCTGGAGTAATGATGAATTAGAAGAGACTAATTATGTTCGTGGGCCTAAACTCTCAATCTATGACGACAAGCCCATGTGGAAAATGCTAACAAGCTTAAGCATTTCACTTCAAGAACCCCAATTGATCTTACAAGCTTAGACGTTTCATATTGGGTTTAAGTTTTAGGCTTAATTTTTATTATATACGAGCCCAATATTTTATTTATCAGCTCTTATTATTTTATTATTGTTTTATTCTGAATTTTTGATAATTATTAAGCATTTTAAGTTATTTAGGAATTTTATGTTAACAAGAAAGTTTAATTTAAAACTACTTCTTGTTTAGATTAAATTAGAGTCCTATTATACTTAGGAGTTTTATTTAAATTTATTTAGCTAGTCTATATATAGGCTTTTGCATTGTACACAAAGGAGACAATTCATTATTATTCTATTTATCTTTTGAGTTAATAAATTCTCTCTGAGTTTTTCTTTTCAAGGATTTCTCTTGAGTTTCTTTTAGAAGAGTTTTAACAATCTTTTTAGATTGTGGGGATCATCTTCACACTTTTTCTTGCCAAGGTTTTTATCTTGGAGGGGAAATTAGAGCCGCTTGAAGGGGGTTGTGGATTCTTCGTGTTTTCAAGGCTTCTTAGGACTTCTGCACGCCACGTTCTATCTTTCCATTTATATTCTTTATTCACTTCCTTAATCTTTGATTTATTATTTGTTTTAATTATTTTATCTAACTTGGATTTAATTTCGTTTCAGGTTGTGTCAAAAATCCAAGTTCCTTTCCGAACGTCTAGAGCCCTAAGTCAAATCTAAGACTTTGACAAACTTTACGATCCGCTTTCGCATTCATCCTTCTCATCCTTTATCATTCACATAAATAGTTACCCTCCCGAAGCGGAGCGAGGGTGATGCTTACTAGTTATTAAGAAAACAAGACCTTCTAGGGCTTAACTATTGAATCAAGAAAGAAATTTCTTTTAATGCCTTCAATATTTTTTAAAGCTGATTTTTTTTACGAATTAAAGTTTTGATTGTATGTTAATTGCTTGAGGGAAGGTCGGATACTTTATTATCCCTATTTTTATTTGTTATATATTTTAGGCATAATGATTTTATATTTCATTGAATTTTCGTCTCTTCTAACCCTTTAACTTGTATTTTTTGTCAAATCACCCCAAAATGGATGAAAAACTTAACATTTGTAAACTTAATATGGCAGGCATACACATGAATTGTCACATGGATGACAAGTCAACATTTATTTTTTTAAAAAAAAACTTAAAAATATTAAAGAAAATATTTTTGATATTTTTATAATTTTTAATGATTTTTAAATTAAAAAATTTTATATATTTTTTTATTTTTAAAAATTAATTAAACACAAACATGGAAATTCACATCTATGTGTCACAGGCAGCGGATTAAAGCCCGTGACCATTGCGCATAGAACACGCCACAGAGGTCAACTTATTAAATGAGGTTCATTTGACCCACATGAACTGCTCGACTCATGGAACCCGTAGAGAAGCCTATCTGCTTGAAGCCTTGGTGGTCTAGTGAAATACTCTAATAAAATTAGAGTTACTAGGGTAAATAGTGTAAATCTTAAATGGATAAGATTGTATAGAGTTTAAATCCCTTATTACTCTCAATTGTTGATAAGCTCTAATCTTGACCTTTGATATAACTCAATTTGTATCGTTCATTCTGTAACATCCCTTACCCGAGTTCGACGCCAGAACAAGAAACGAGGTGTTACCAGGCTTGAACACATACATACAAACATTTTCGGGTCATAAAATTTTGCTCAATTTTAAAACTTTCAAACTTCCCCTTGACGACCCTAATATAGGCCTACGAGGCCCAAAACACGCTTTGGAAATGGTTCGGGAATAAACTAAACACTTTAGAAAACTTTGTAAAAATTTAAAGCAGACAGGGGCACACACTCGTATGGAAGGGTGACACGCCCGTGTGTCTTCTAAACATGGCCATGTTGAAGGACCGCATGGCTCACATGGCCTGAACATATCGAGACACGCCTGTGTCCCTAGCCCGTGTGAATTTATTTCTCGATTTGAACCTACAAGGGTTTTTACATAGCCTGACACATGCCCGTGTCCATGGCCTGTGTCGCTCACATGGTCATGACATGCCCGTGTCTTAGCTCGTGTACAAAAACCTTGACATTCTGTTTCTGACGTCAGCAACCCTTTAGGGGTACACAGCCATGGTACGCGTTCGTGTACTAGCCCGTGTCCTCCACACGGTTGGGACACAAGGTCGTGTCTCCGCCTGTATGGTTACTACTGGGCATTCTATTTTGCCAAATTTAGGTGCAGGGGACGCACGGTCTGACTACACGCCCATGGGGTAGACCGTGGGTCACACACAGCCTAGACACACGCCCGTGTGTCTACCCATGTGGACCAAAAAAACAAGGCTATCTAGCAAGCCTTTTTGCCACCCTTACTTGCACCAACCTACACAACATCGACATCTCCAATCCAAGCATAAACACACATAACCAAATCAACCAGAACCAAACATCCACATCCACGAGAATTTTCATCAAATGCATTTAATAGAAATCAATATTAGCCAAAATCAATGGCCTATACAAAATGAATATCACATCCATAGGAGACAACACTTGTGGCTAAACTAAAGTGACACTAAACAAAAAGAACAAGTCCCTATACATGCCACACTCAAAACATTTAAACTAGTTATACCAAAAGCTTCAGGTGATAGTGTGATCGATGCCTCCGACGTCCCTTGATTCCCGATGCTAGCTTGGTGGCAATACAAGAAAATGGAAAAGAGAGGGAGTAAGCATAAAGCTTAGTAAGTTACAAGTAAATATTTAACATTGCTTTACCAAATAATATCATACTCATAACATATCATACACTTGCACAAGTTTCTTGAATGACTATAGACATAACTTACTCATTTCATCCTTACTATTCATATACATAACCCGAGCTCATTCTCATGACTTTCGTATAGGTACCTGTACTCCTTGCAACGTAATCATAACTTTTCTCAATCATGATATAATCTTTAAATTACTCGTTGAACCGGTTGGAATAGTAATGGATACCCGATATGCCTCATACAAAAGGGTAAGATACCGATGCCATGTTCCAGACATGGTCTTACACTGGCTCTCATATATCGGTGCCGATGCCATGTTCCAAACATGGTTTTACACTAGCCCACATGTTGAGGCCGATGCCATGTCCCAAACATGGTCTTACACTAGCTCTCCTATAAATGCTGATGCCATGTTCCAAACATGGTCTTACACTGGCTCACATAATCCTATTATCACGACATGGATATCCAATCTATTCCTACGATTTATTAGGGAGTCTCACCACATAAAATTTTGTCATGCATATTCGTATCAAAATCGAGCATTTCATGCAATATCAATAATTTAGTGCATAATAACAATAGAGTTGTAATATTTATGTGCAACTTACCTCGGTATACAAAAAGCGGGCGACTAGTTGGATTTAGTCTACTAGCTTGGCCTTCCTTCGGTCTAGGCCCGGATTTCGTATTTCTTCATCTAAAATGATAAAAATTCACTGATTTAACCATCATATTAATCAATGCATTTCAAGATTCATATTTTGGAAAAATAACCATTTTGCCCCTAGACTTTCACAAAATTATGATTTTACCCCTAGGCTCGTAAATTGATTTTTATCAAATATCCTATTTAACCAAACGTAGCCGAAACTTTATTACACTTATGAAATCTCCCAATTTTAATTATTTCACACAATTACTAGCTATTTTATAACCTTTACAAAAAGGTCCATTTTAGGTGTTTTTCATGAACACCATTTCATAAGAGTTATTTATTACACAACTATAACTCATTTTCTTCCATAAAGTTTCAGCTCATAACATAAATGCTTTCATGGAAAAACCCTAAACTCTTAACCATATTGCAAAATAGACCCTCCATTAGCTAAATTAAGCTACAAAGGTCCTAAAAGTACAAAAATTATCAAGAAAAGTCATCAAAATCATTTACTTATGAGAGAACTTAATGGCTGAAAGTTTCAAGCTTCAAAAACACCTCTCTTGCTAATATTTTCGGTGGAGAAGATGAATGGTAAAAGGATGAAGCCCTTTTGTTTTATTTTATCTTATTTCTAGTCAAAATAAGCTACCAACTTCACCTAATTTTGAATTTTCTATTCTTCTTTGACCCTATGGCTAGCCACCCCAATAGAAATGGGTCTATTTGCCCTTTAAATACCCCTAATTATGATTCTCTAGTTATTTAACACCATTTTCTAGAAAAACAACACTTTTGGCCTTTATGTGATTTACTCTTTTTCCGCAATTAAGCTCACAATCGCTAAAATTAATTCATCAAAATTTTCATGCATCCATGTAAACATGCTACAACACATAAAATATTATTAAAAATAATTTCTCCAGGCTCAGATTAGTGGTTCCGAAACCACTGTTCTGACTAGGCCCAGAATCGAGCTATTACAGCTTCTAGGGAGCTCAACTATAACTAGAGGCCTCCCCTTTCATTTGTAATCATTCCATTCATAGTTGTGAGTATATTTGAGAGAATTTACTCAAATACCTTGTGTGCATTTCTTTTCTTTGACTATTCTTCTCTTTCAAGCTTCTGTCTTTGAGTGTCACATCCTAAAATTGGGCCTAGAAGAAATAGGGGGAAATTGAGTTTTAATTTTTTTTAAGGTAAGGGAAATAGAATGCCTTAAAATTATTTTTTGTTAGAAAACTAATAAGAATGAGTTTTTTGGTTTAGTTTTAAGGCCTTAGCCTACCCATAGGTCCCAAGTTTGAACCCCTTGGTGAGCATTCAACCAAAATATTTTTATTTCCTTGTTTTTACCACGCCAAAAGTGACGAATTTTTAAAACAACCCAGCCTAAAAACTACTTTTTAAAAAAAAAATTAGTCCTTAATTTAAAAATTTTTCCATAACTAAATATTTAAAACCTATTCCAATTAGGAAAAATAAGTATTATAAATAGACAATTTCAAAACAATCCTTAGAATTTCATCTAGCAAATTTTCAAGAAAACATCCATAAACACTTTCTTTTCCAAATCAAACTTTCAAGATAAAGGAGTCGAAATCTTCAAAACCATCCCTCAAGTAGATCTTTAATCTCTTCTCCAACACTAAGGTTTTTAAGTCTTCAAAATAGGTGTGGGAACTAAACCTAAATCTTTGTGTATAATTGAACCTTATAGCAAGTAGAGAAACAGTATAGGCGAAACCTTAGGAGAAAACCCCTGTATGTGCGATCATGTAGGTGCGAGCCTATAGATGCGAACCCCCTTGTACATGAAAATCCCATGCATGTGAACCTTTAAATGAAACCCCCTTTCATGCGAACCCTGTATGAATACCATGTGAATCCTAGATTATACTTACGAACCCTAGGTTGTTATGTGTGCATACCATATCTGTGAACCCATGTGCACAAACATATAGGAATATTCATGCGAACCCCTTGTACGTAAAAACCCCTTGCATGAGAACCCTAGTTAGTATATATATGGTCTCATATTTACATGCGAACCACTACTAGTGCAAGTCAATTATATGATATCACATGCAAACCTTTATACATGATATATTCGAACCCTTTTTATTTAAATAGGTGAAACTTGTCTACTATTTCATATGACCCTACATATACCTAATTTGCGAACTCATATGTTTAAAGTATGTGAACCTATCTATGTTTGTTATAATTGGGCCTAGAAGAAATAGGGAAATTGAGTTTTAATTTTTTTAAGGTAAGGAAATAGAATGCCTTAAAATTATTTTTTGTTAGAAAACTAATAAGAATGAGTTTTTGGTTTAGTTTTAAGGCCTTAGCCTACCCATAGGTCCCAAGTTTGAACCCTTGGTGAGCATTCAACCAAAATATTTTTATTTCCTTGTTTTTACCACGCCAAAAGTGACGAATTTTAAAACAACCCAGCCTAAAAACTACTTTTTAAAAAAAATTAGTCCTTAATTTAAAAATTTTTCCATAACTAAATATTTAAAACCTATTCCAATTAGGAAAATAAGTATTATAAATAGACAATTTCAAAACAATCCTTAGAATTTCATCTAGCAAATTTTCAAGAAAACATCCATAAACACTTTCTTTTCCAAATCAAACTTTCAAGATAAAGGAGTCAAATCTTCAAAACCATCCCTCAAGTAGATCTTTAATCTCTTCTCCAACACTAAGGTTTTAAGTCTTCAAAATAGGTGTGGAACTAAACCTAAATCTTTGTGTATAATTGAACCTTATAGCAAGTAGAGAACAAGATAGGCGAAACCTTAGAGAAAACCCTCAGAGCAAAGCGATCATGTAGGTGCGAGCCTATAGATGCGAACCCCCTTGTACATGAAAATCCCATGCATGTGAACCTTTAAATGAAACCCCCTTTCATGCGAACCCTGTATGAATACCATGTGAATCCTAGATTATACTTACGAACCCTAGGTTGTTATGTGCGTACCCATACTGTGAACCCATGTGCACAAACATATAGGAATATTCATGCGAACCCCCTTGTACGTAAAAACCCCCTTGCATGAGAACCCTAGTTAGTATATATGCGGGTCTCATATTTACATGCGAACCACTACTAGTGCAAGTCAATTATATGATATCACATGCAAACCTTTATACATGATATATTCGAACCCTTTTTTATTTAAATAGGTGAAACTTGTCTACTATTTCATATGACCCTACATATACCTAATTTGCGAACTCATATGTTTAAAGTATGTGAACCTATCTATGTTTGTTATGCAAACTCACATGTTAGCAGTATGCGAACCTATATATATCAGTTATGCAAATTCACAATGTTAGCAGTATACGAACCCATGTCTGTTATACAAACTCACATGTTGGCAGTATGCAAACCCTATATACACCTTTATACAAACTCACATATTAACAGTATGTGAACCCTATATACGCCTTTATGCAAACTCACACGTTAGTAGTATGCGAACCCTATATACGCCTTCATGCAAATTCATATGATTAGCAGCATGCGATTCGTATATTTATACGAACCCTATAATAAAAAATATGCGAACCTTAACTTGCGAACCCTAGGCAAGAACCCTACACTAGCAAAGCCTTCTTCTGGACCTATACATATGCTAGATAACCAAACCTATTAGTTTACATTGTACATGTGAGACTATTTGTTTTACTTGCACAAATTATATGTGTATTTACTATTCGATAAAAGAGTACTAACTGACCTTTTAATGAGAATTCAGATATTAGTGACGATAATTCCAACAATTGGTGAAAGAACGAGTTAAATCAAGAATTGATTTAATTTAAGGTAATAAAGATTAATTTTTCAGTAATAAATGTAAAATTGTTATGGAAAGAAACAATGGGTAAAAGAAAATTGAGAGTTTTAAATAGAAGAGGGGAAATTTTCAATTTAGAGTTGAAGAGGAATTAAAAATCCATGTGAAATTAGGAAAAAAATATTAAATACCTACGGTTAAGAAATTTGAGGTGGCTGAATAGTAAAATACCCTTTTTGCTTAAAAATGAAAAAAATGGAAACGGGGATTGAGTTTGGCATGACTTGAACCTCGAAAGCAAAGGAAAAAATGCAAATTCCTTACCATTTAGGTTGTGACCCAAATTTAGCATATTTTTACACTATTTAATATATATATATCCTAGCTTAGTTTTGATCATAAGTTGCTGAAAAGAAAAGGAAAAGAAAAGGGCAAGAGTGTGGCTTCAACCTTGGTTCTCTAGCTAGTATACTAAGCTCTTCACCATTAAAATCAAGGTTCATCTCTTAGTTAATTAATTCATTTAACCCTATCTATTTTGGAGTGTTACATCTTGAATTAGAAAAACCCATAAAATGCATGTAGACTTGTATTGCTTGGTACTTGGTAGTATATATGTAGACTTGTATGTTGGTTAAGCTAGCTTAATTAAGACCAATGTGTTAAACTTGTCTCTGCATTGAACAATCTAGAAGAAAATTAAGAAAAAGACTCAGAAATCACTTGAAAACATATAATACTCATATGTCATCAACTGGTTAAACTATGATCACCCATAATAGACTTTGTATTTGACTTTTTGTTGAGGGAGACCGACTCCTTCAGGAGAAGTCCCCTGAGTGTTGTTTTCCAAGTAGTCGGTGCTGCTCTAAACAACTAAAGGTATTGTCCCCATGTCGAAATTTTATCCTCAGGCTCTGTAGAATAATCATGGAGAATATATGCGAGGGAATTCAAACACCAACCAATGCATGTGTAGCCTTTACCTTGCCACCATCTTTGTGAACCTATAAGGATAAAATCGCAACAAGAGA
This sequence comes from Gossypium arboreum, assembly GCF_025698485.1. NCBI lineage: Eukaryota > Viridiplantae > Streptophyta > Magnoliopsida > Malvales > Malvaceae > Gossypium > Gossypium arboreum. Next base: position 83,789,963 of record NC_069074.1, read on the forward strand.
ATAGTACCATTTGTTGAAAAGTCAAAAATGGGAGGTGCAAGTGGCACCGAAAGGAAAATGGTAGGCAAGTTGTTTAAAATTGAATGGGATAATTACAATTTTAGTCCCTAATTTTTTAGGCCATTTGCAAGTTAGTCCCTGAACCTCAACTATAAATAGGCCTAACCATTTCTCATTTCAACCATCCCAACCAATCTTTCTCTCTTAGTTTTCTCTCTTCTCCCATTTGAGAATTCTTAAGGAATTCTATTTGTTTGTAATATTTTGGAGATAGTAAAGTTATCATCTGGTGTTAGTGCCCGAGGACGTAGGTATAATTTACCGAACCTCGTTAAAACTCTTGTGTTTTTTTCTTGTCCTATTTTTCTTTCAATATTTGAGGGTATAATAGTAGTATTTAATTGTGCTATTAAATTACTATAGAAGGAATATTCTGACTAAGGAAAGACTTGGTATTTAAGAGATCCTTGTGATCCACCTCTCTTCCCTGGGAATTGAACTTTGTGTGATTTTTTAGTACAATAATTTACACGCTTCCGACCCTATTGGAACAACACCATTTATTGAGGGGTCCTTCAACATAATAAATGAAATTTAAATGCATATCTTTTTTTAATGAAAGTAAATATATTTAATTAGAGAAAAGCAACGAAAAATCCAACAAGAAAATCCTTATTAAAAGATTAAAACACAATTGTACCATAAATTAAAAAAGAAACTAAAAAAAATTAAAATCTAACAAAGACAATAACTTGATGCCCCAAAGCTACCATAAACAATAATTCGTAAGAAGACCTACTGCTCATTTTATTGATTTCCATCTTGATTTTGCAAAAGAGGTTTGAATTCCGAAGAGAGCCTAATACATGAGAGCAAATGATTGAGCACAATAAAGAAAATTAGTTTATTAATTTTCATGATTTATAACACAAACTTCATAGGTACGGATACCAACATACTAGATATCAATGATTAAAATGCTAGGATAGATTAAAAATGTTGAATTAATGATAAAATTAAGAGTGACGTAATAAGTGCAAGTGTACTCATTACTCACCATCTTTGTTGAACTTGTTTGATGTTGTTTAGCAACTGTTGTTTGATTTTATTTAGCTCAACCATAACATGTTTCATATCTATTCTTTCTTCTGGTAACTCAGCTGAACAATTCAAGCCAACTTCATGATGGATGAAATACAATTTGTTTTAACATCCTCTCTTTTTAATAAATCAACATCTGCAATTTCTATCACTCCTTTAGACAATGAACTTTCCATCCAATGTCTTATAGTCACTTGTTCAGCAAAATAATTATCAGTTGGCTTTTTCTTTGTAAAATTTTCTATAAATACAATCCCATAACTATAGACATCACATTTTATAGAAACAATTCCTGCTGATCCAAATTCTGCATTTCAAGCATAATTAGAGCATCATTAATCCTTAATTATTTCTAAAATGTTTATTCAAATATACACATGAAACAAAAATATAGAATGAAAATCAAGACTATAATCATAAAAAGAATTCACCTGGTGCCATATACCCGATAGTTGCAAGAGTCATGGTTTGTTTCACTACATCACCTTCTCCCAACAAATTGGAAATGCCAAAATCTCCCACATGTACAACCATGTCTTTATCTAGTAAAATATTGCTTGGTTTTAAGTCAGAATGAATTATAGGTGTTGGATGTCCATTGTGGAGATGTTCTATAGCTGTCGCAACATCTATCATTATGTCAACCCTTTGTATGATATGAATGAAACAGCTTTTAGAATGTAACCATTTCTCAAGGTTTCCATTAGACATGTAATCAAGCATCAAGGCTTTGAAGTCAACACTTGAGTAGCAAGTAATCACCTTGACAATATTATGATGAACTATATTACGCATAGCATCACATTCAATGTCAAAATTCCTAAATGCACCATCTGTTTGCAAATTGAAAACTTTTATTGCAACTTCCATTCCATCTAAAAGCCTCCCTTTATATATATATCTGAAACTCCCCGAACCAAGCATATTGCTTTCCTTAAATCCATTAGTTGCTTGTGAAATTTCAGCATGTGAAATTCTTTTCAGTGTTTTCAAAGACAACAAATCATCTTTAATTGGTAGAGTAGTACTCCTCATTTGACATCTTTTATACATAATAGTTAAGACTATTAGTACTACGACAATACCAATTGTTGGTAAACTGTACCTAAAAGTATGTAATATAATCATTTGGGAGTTTCCGTGGATTTCATTTTTGCAGAGTGGGACTAGCAATCTAGGAGGACCACAAAGTGCATAATTCTTCATGAATAATGTGCTAAAAAAGCTTAAAAAACATCATTTGGTGGGAATTTTCCCTTCAAGTCCATTGAAAGGCACATTAAAATACTTTAAATCTAAAAGCTTTCCCAAAGATTTGGGAATAACTCCAGAGAGATTGTTATTGCATAAATCTAAGAATTCCAAACTAATCAAACCATCAAATGATTTAGAGATATGACCATGTAGTATATTATTTGATAAATCTAATGAAACCAAAGTTTGAAGACCCCTAAATGTGGATAAGATATCGCCCATAAGAAGATTCCTTGATAAATTCTTCAAATTTCCAACATCAATAGCATGTGAATTGTGAAGATGGTTTGATGATAAATCTATTTTTAAGATAACTTTAAGATTCCACAAAGTTGAGGGTATTGTGAAACTCAATTTGTTGGAATCTAAGTAAAGATATCTCAAAGAAGGAATATTACCCAAATAAGAGGGTATGGATCCATGCAGCTTGTTCAACCCTAAAAACAACTTGCATAATCACTCCAAATCACAAAGGCTTTCTGAGATGGGCCCTCCTAATTTATTAGAGGAAAGACCTAGACCTTGGAGATTTCACAGTTTTCCTACTGATGTTGGAATTGTAACATCCCTAACTCGTATCCAACACCAGAATAGGGTTACGAGGCGTTAGCTGACTTATATTCAAACAATAATACATTTCAATCACAATTCTTAAACCAAATAAAAATTATTCCTATTCCATCATATTGTCCCTAATATGAGCCTCCGAGGCCAAAAATATGCATTAGAAATGGTTTGGGACTAAACTGATAACTCAGAAAAGTTTTAGGAAAACTTAGAAAATTTACAAAGTACAGGGGTCACATGCCCGTGTTCCCCAGCCGTGTGTTTCACATGGCCATGGGACACGCTCGTGTCTCAGGCTGTGTGGGCATTCGAAATGGGATCACATGGCCGTGTCCCAACCCATGTCCTACCCCGTGTAACTCTCTGACTTGGGTCACATGGCCAGACCACACGCCCGTGTGTCAGGCCGTGTGCTAGGCCGTGCCAAACCTGTAAGGTATACTAACTTGTGCCACACAGCCAAGCCACACGCCCGTGTGCTAGGCCCTGTGAAGCTACTAACTTGGTTTTTGAATAGTATTAGAGGACGTACTACTGTGTCACCTGGCTGTGTGTCACACACGGCTAAAACACACTCCCATGTCTCTACCCGTGTGGACAAAAATAGGCCATTTTACAAGCCACATTCCTTACCCACATTGGTACCAACCTACACACATCAATTTGCATATAGCCATGGCATAAATAGGCATTCAAAATCAACCAAATTCAAGTTTATAACATATACTTTCACATATACAACATGATACTTGTAACGCCCCGTACCCGAGACCGTCACCGGAGTCGAACACGAGGTGTTAACAGACTTAATTCATTACTTAAACAGCTCAAACAATTTATTTTTTAAAATTTTCAGTCAAGCTAGCAATCTGCGTCACAGTTTTTTAAAAATTCATATCTCAAGTTACGAAACTCGAAATCTAATTACATAAATTTTCCCTAAAACTAGACTCATATATCTATTTACTAATTTTTTTTCTAAAATTTTTGGTCAAGCAAATTAGTACAGTTTATTAGTTAAAGTCTCCCCTGTTTCAGGGTTCGACTGCTCTGACCTCTATGTATTACGAATCAGATATATCCCTATACAGAGTTTCAATGACTATGCCGTTTGTTTCTAATAAAACTAGACTCAATAAGGAATCTGTACATATAAATTATGACTTCTAATTATCTTTGAACAATTTATGGTGAATTTCCAAAGTTAGAACAGGGGATCCAGAAATCGCTCTGGACCTGTTTCACAAAAATTTAAACATCTCATAAAATATAACTCATATACCTATTTTGTTCCATCCATATGAAAATAGACTCATAATTATTCAATTACATATTTTATTCATCATCTAATTGTATCTCTACTATTTTTAATGATTTTTCAAACTCACATCACTGTTGCTGTCTGAATCTATTTTATGGTAAATTTTACCTATTTCATGGTTTCCATGGATTAGCTAGCAATTTAGCATACATAACACCAAATATGATCATGATTAGCCATTCCAATGGCTAATCATTACCAAGCATTTCCATACCACACAATAACCATATCATAAGACCATATATACAAAATGATTATAATGTTATACATGCCATACTCAAAATATACAAGCCATTATGCCAATATGGTATACGGATAGTGTGAGCGTGCCTCCGACCGTTCCCGATTTCCGAACTGGCTTGTCAACACTACAAGGAATGAAAAGAAGGGCGTAAGCATAAATTCTTAGTAAGTTCACATGCATATAGCAAGTAACACAACTATATAAGCAAACATAAAACATCATTTGCATAATCATCACCGAGACATTCATATCACATTTTCATTTATCATCTTACCATATTGTTGTTATATCGAGTTTTCAACCCGAGGGTTAAGTACATACCTGTTCAAAGTATTCATTTCACAACACCTACCAATACGTCCCTTTCATCTCGAGTATTCCTCCATTTGAGTAGAATTTTACCCGTTGAACACATCGGAATATAATTCGGATACATGGAAAGTTTGCACATAAGTTCCACATATGTAGCCAAGCTACCATGTAACCCGCCCATAAGTGAACTCGGACTCAAATCAACGAGCTCGGATGCCTAGTTACATCTCTCGAACTCGGACTCAACTCAACGAGTTCGGACATTCGCATCCATAAGTGAACTCGGACTCAACTCAACGAGTTCGGATGCCCAAATATCCTAGTGACATTTCACTTGTATCCTAATCTATTCCTAAGGTTCAAACGGGCTTTTTTCCTCGATCTCACATCTTTGCCGTCTTCCACGGAATATCGGAACCGATACTCGGTGATAGTTTATACTCACCAAGTAATTCACATAATTACATATTATTCAACAATAACCACAAAACATAACGTTTCATGATAATAATAAGCATCATATCATATAAACAACATTAAATTCCTTAAAACAACAATTATGTTACTACATTTACACATGAACTTACCTCGTATGCGAAAATGGCTACTTTTACCATTTCGTCCACAACTTGGTATTTTCCCTATTTTAGCCCGAATTTTAGTTTTCCTTACTCTATCATTTAAAATATAGTCTAATTAGGACTCACATTATTCAAATTTACCCAAAATCATACTTTTGCAAAATTATAATTTTGCCCCTAAACTTTTGCATATTTACACTTTTGCCCCAAAGCTCGTAAATTAAACTTCAGCCTATTTTATTATGTTTTATGACATGCTGATCATTTTTCCCTTCTATGGCAATATCAAATTCTCACTCTAACATGTACTTATGACTATTAGGTATTTTTACCGATTAAGCCCTTTTGCTCGTTTTCGCTTAAAACCGAGTAGTACAAGTTGTCTAACATAATTTAAAACCTCATATTCTATCATAAAACACCAAAATACACAAATTTCACCTATGGGTATTTTTCCAAATATGAACCCTAGGTTGAATTATTGCTAGCATAAGCTTAATCGAGCTACCGGGACTCCAAAAACGTAAAAATCATTAAAACGAGGCTAGAACGGACTTACAATCGAGCTTGGAAGCTTGAAAACCCTAGCCATGGTTTCTCCTTGCTATATTCGTCCATGGGGTTGAAGATGAGCAAAATTGGCTTTTAATTTTGTATTTTAATTCATTTTACCCCTAAATGACCAAAATGCCCTTACTACTAAACTTTCCAAAAATTCCATCCATGTCCAATTTTTGTCCATAGACTTAGAAATTGGTAAAATTTCTATTTAAGACCTCCTAATTAATATTTCAAAACAATTTCATACTAAAAACTTCTAGAATGCAAGTTTTGCAAATTATTCGATTTAGTCCCTAATTTCAATTTAAGCACTTTATGCATAAAATTTCTTCACGAAATTTTCACACAATCATGCAATCATATCATAGACCTCAAAATAATCATAAAATAATTATTTCTATCTCAAAGTTTGTGGTCACGAAACCACTATTTTGACTAGGCCCAAAATCAGGATATTACAATACTCATATGCACATCCATTGACCACTTTAGCACATACCATTTATGCTTCCAAAATATACATCAATAATCAAATACAAATATGCCTCAAATACAACCCAAATCAAATGGCTAAAAACATAACAAAACATGTAGGCTATCATTAGCCAAATGACCTATACATGCCATTATAACCAAAAATTTATAAAACCACAATACTAAAATAGCCGATAGATAGTGTGATGAAATCTCCACTGTCTTCTAACTTGAACGAGCTTCCGATATCTAAGCACTCAAAGAAATTAACACAAAGTAAGCATGAAATGTTTAGTAAGTTCTTAATTCAAAAATAAAGCTTACTACTTCAATTTGTAAGCATAATCCACTTTAGTCAATTCAATATATCTTGGCCTTTGTCTAAACAACATTAAGCTCTCAATTTTAATTATCACATAAATTAGCAACCCGTCTCAAAACAAACAGCATAACTACACACTACTTAGTGCATTCACATTTTCAAGCATGTGTATAAGCATATTTTTACCATCTAATAACTCATACTCTTTTCCATGCTTTCATAGCAACTCTAATTGAGGCATTTGTCGATCTTTCCTTCTATTTATACCAATTTAACCTCAACTGAGTTCATCATGTATTCATATGTCATAAATATATATACCATTCGAATAATATGAATACGATATTCACCAACACATTAATCCCAAGGTTAACATAAATTCAATCACATAATTACCCATAATGTTCACAACTTCTTTAGTTTCAATGATCGTATAGCCTTCCCTACATACCTGTATCGACAAGTATCTATTTCTCACCATTTCACATATTCAATTTGCCTGTTGAACCATTTGGAATAGAAACTGGATATTCGGGAGTCTCACACCCTAAGTGCCCATATCATGGCTCGAAGCCAACTCAATGCAGCTCGCACTCGAAGTGCTAATATCATGGCCCGAAGACAAATCAATATAGCTCGCACCCGAAGTGTCAATATCATGGCCCGAAGCCAAATCAATATAACTCGCACCCGAAGTGTCAAAATCATAGCCCAAAGCCAACTCAATATAACTCACACCTGAAGTGCCAATATCATAGTTGATTCTTCGTCGAACATTTTTGTAATGTCAAATTCATCAACAATACAATTATAAAGCATTTAAAACACAATTATAATAATGCTTATTAGCATACAAACTTGCCTCGAACTCGTACGACGGAAAATAATCGTTTAATAGATAACTTTATCTTTTCCTCGATCTAATTCCATACATAATTTTTCTTGATCTATATAATCAAATTTAATTCATTTAATAATTATTCTACTCAATTCAATCAAATTTCATATTATGGAAAAATTACTATTTTGCCCTATACTTTTGACCTTTTTACAATTTAGTCCCTAGGCTCGTAAAATAAAAATTCATGAAATTTCACTACACCGAAGCCTAGCCAAATTTTATGAATGCTCACAACAATCCATATATTTCACAATTTTTCACATTCATTACACAATTTTCACATTTTTCAATTTAGCCCCTATTTGACAATTTCATTAAAAATCCTTTCACAAAAGCTGTTTATTTAACAACAAGGACTCATATTCTTCCATTAAAATTCAAAACCCTATTATACACATCAATGGAAAATCTTAAACTATTCAATAGTTTTGCAATTTAATCCCCTAGTTAGCTAGCTTAAGCTACAATGATCCTGAAAACATAAAAATCAATAAAAAGGGGATAGTTTTTCACTTATATGCAAGTGAAAAGCTTGGAAAACAATTTCTCCCACTCCCATGGAGTATTCGGCCAGCACAAGGTGAATGGAAGAAAGATGATAGCTTTAATTTTTGTTTATTTTGTGTTTAATTGGCTACTTACCAAAATGCCCTTACCTAATTTTTAAAATTACTCAGCTACCAAACGATGCACATCCACTAACTCATTTATTGGTCAAATTACCATATAAGGACCCCCACTTTAAATTTCTATAGCTATTTAATACGTTTAGCTAATAGAACACAACTTTTGCACTTTAAGCGATTTAGTCCTTTTCATCAAATTGAACATGCAAACGGTAAAATTTCTTAAAGAAATTTTTATACTATAATATTATCATGCTATAGACCTCAAAATAATATTAAAATGAATTTTTTGACTTTATATTTGTGTCCCCAAAACCACTGTTCGAATTTTACCTAAAACGGGCTGTTACAACTCTCACCTTAAGGAATTTTCGTCCCCGAAAATCTTACCACAAAATAGGTTAGGGTATTGTTTCCTCATAGCTTTCTTGGGTTCCCAAGTAGCTTTCTCAATCCCGTGAAGTTGCTAAAGAACCTTCACTAACGCTATACTCTTGTTTCTTAACGCTTTAATTTCTCATGCCATAATTTAGATCGGTTTTCATTGTACGACATGTTAGGCCGAGTCTCAACCTCTATCGAGGAAATTATATGCGAAGGGTCTGATCGCAAAATAGATAACTGAAACACATTATGAATCTTTTCTAACTCTGACTGTAATTCAAGTCGGTATGCCACTAGCCCTACTCTCTCGATACTCTAATACAACCCGATAAATCGTGGAGTCAATATCCTTTTACGACCACATCAAAGAATCCTCTTCGAGGGTGATACTTTCAGAAACACTCAGTTGCTAATTTGAAATCCAATATATTTTCATTTCAAATCTGCATACAATTTATGTCGATCTGAAGCTACTTTCAACTTCCACGAATCACTTACACTTTTTCCCCAGTATTATGAATCAATTCAACCTCATTTATTTTTTTCTCATTGAGCTCCGTCCAATATAAAAGAGTTTTTCATTTACTGAAAACTATTATTGTTCGCGAATTCAACTAACGGTAAATATTTTTCTCAATTGTTTTCAAACTCTAAAACACAGCAACGAAATGCAATCGCGTACTCAGAGCTTCCTGTAGCTTTCTCTATAATCGCGATATAGACCTCGGATCTCAATCTGAAATAATGGAGAATGGCGCTATGTGTAACCTGACAACCTCAGGAACACATAACTCAGTCAATCTGAAAAGTGAGAAATCTATACATACCGGAATAAAATGTGTAGATTTCATCAAACGGTCAACAACAACCTATATATCGTCTTTCTCTTTCAAAAATAGGGTAACCCCGATACGAAGTCCATAGTGACTATATCTTATTTCCATTCCAGTATCATCACTGGCTATAATAGTCCTGAGGGTACTTGATGTTCAATTTTAACCTATTGTCATATCAAACATTTAGATACAAAATAAAAAATCTCACATTTCGTACCTGACCATTGATACATCTGTCTCAAATCACTGTACATTTTATTATTCCCTAGATGAACAGACAAGCTACCTCTGTAAGCTTTGTGCAAAAATTTTCTGTATAAGCTCTAGATTTTTCGGTACACAAACTCTACCTCAGAACAATAAATAGTCATCAGGTCTGACCTAAAATTCGGAATCAGAAGTCGACTCACACTGTACTCGTTTAACTTGCAATTCACTATCACATTTCTGAGCTTCTCAGATTTGCAATGGAAACATCAATTTAACTTTTAATTCAACTAGGATCAAACCATAATCATACAAGGTCAATCGTGTAGCCCTCGTTCGTGAAGTAAAAAAATTTTCCACTCAAGCATCTGCAACTATATTTGCTTTTCCCCAAAGGTTACTCAATAACTAACTCAAAATCTTCTAATAGATCGAGCCATTAATGCTATCTTAGATTTAAATCTTTTTGTGACATCAGATACTTTAAACTCTTATGATCAATACGTATATAACAGTTTCTTCGAACAAAAGATGTTGTCAAATTTTCAACGCAAACTCAATAGCAGCCAACCTTAAGTTACGTGTTGGATAATTCTTTTAATATGGCTTTAACTGTCTGAAAGCATAAACTACCACTTTACATTCTTGTACTAAAACGCATCCCAATCTATTCGATGACACATTACTAAAAATCATAAATTCTTTACCGATTCCAGTTGAACCAGAACTAGTGCTTTGGTTAACAATGCTTTCAATTGTTTAAAACTTTGTTAACAAGTATCAGACCATTCAAACTTCACAAGCGCGATAACTTTTTCAATCAGAACAACTTTAAATCATAAAAACATCTTTCAACAAATCTAATAGTTATATTACTGTATCATGTTTTCTAGAACATGAATTCTTCCTTCAGACTGTTCCCCTGTTTACCTGTGAATATACAAAATTATTTCCATACCTGATGATAAACTTAAATGCATATAACTCAAATTAATTTTCAACTGAATAACCCGCTTTGCTTAAAACAATTGAGTCGATCTCAAATATCATTTAATAATATTTCAAAGTAATCTCTTCTTCATGTTGTTAAAACAACTCAGACATACAATCTTTCATAATTCCCACAACCTGCTAGTCAAATATCTTTACAAACTGCATTAGCTTAAACGAATCATAGTATCCCAGAGAAAATCCAAAAGAAAAACACCGCTCATACACACTGGAATCAATTGTGACAGAGACAATATACTTTCCATATATATAAATCAGAGCAACAACCAATAGAAACAGAATGCTAGCATCAAATGAATTTTACCGTCGAATTTTGTACCAAACATAATGGAATAGAATGCCAAAGAAAGATAGAGTAATGTTGATCATAAACCAACCAGACCAACAATGCTTTCTTCTAACAATATGGTTAGCTAGTGTTCTCATATGATAAGAATTTCATCTGAAAATGAATAGCTACATATACCTCTGAGAATGAATGAACACATAGAATATCCAGAAGAGATCGTCATAATCTACTCAACTATAATTGTTGCACTCAGATACCTTTACAACTCAAACATTATTCCACTGATTATTACTGTCATCACTACTTCCACATTATTCCATTCACTAATGAAAATCAATTTAGAAGAAATTTCGGTTAATACATTCTTTAGACATCATACCTGAATGAGTCGATTAGTCAAGATTAACTTCTTCATTAACAGGGACATTGCGTAATCCGAATGATCTTCAGAAAAATCTGATATCTCTTCTAGAACTATCTTTACTTGCTAACCCATTCCCATCTTTAACCGTATTATTAATCATTCGGCCACTGAACTCTTTGGCTTCACACTTGTGAGCTTATCTAATCTAAATCTTATGAATTTCATTGTATAACACTATACTAGTGAGGGGGTGAAGATTGTAAAGCCTATAAATTTGACTCTCAAACATTCACACATAGAACGTAACATTTATCATCAATACAATATTATGAACTTTTATTCATACCTTTATGAGTTTCAACTCATCATAAACACATTTCTACTCAAATACTTGAGTATCATTTCTAGCATCATCGGAATTAGCTCGATTGAAAAGCATCTCTATCTAAGTAAAACAAATCTCATCAGAGTCGGGAGATATCACACTATCACTGATTATTTAATGGCATGTATAGCTAGACTCACATATGGCATGTATAGCTAGACTCACATACGCTACGTTAGTCCGAGAATCGACTAAACCGTAGCTCTTATACAAATAAATGTAACACCACTAACCCGTATCTGACGCCGGAACAGGGTCACGAGGCATACCGAACTTATATCTCAAACAATAATACATTTCAATCACAATTCCCAAACCAAATAAAAATTATTCCCATTCCATCATATTGTCCCTAATACAAGCCTCTGAGGCCAAAAACATGCATTAGAAATAGTTCAGGACTAAACCAATAACTCAGGAAAGTTTTAGGAAAACTTAGAAAATTTACCGATAACTCAGATTTGTGGTCTCAAAACCACTATTCCGATTTTACCGAAAACGGGTTGTTACAGGAATGAACCCATTTAATTTATTATAGGCAAGTTCTAAAACCAACATGTTGCTCAAATTACCTATTTCCATAGGAATAATGCCTTGAAGCTCACAATTAGAGGCATAAAAGTATTGAAGGGATTTTGAAAGGTTCTTGATATATGTAGGAAGAACACTCAATGGATTTCCTGAAACCGCTATTTTTTTTTTTTCAAATGCCTGCAATTTGCTAAAGAAGAAAGAAGGGTCCACTCATGATCAGTAGCAGATCCTGTGTTCAAATTATTATTTATGATTTGGAGCACTTCAAGGTGTCTTAAGTTTCCAACCGTTTTAGGGATTGGGGCAGAGAATAAGTTATGTGCCAAGTCTAGGATTTGAAGCATGGAAGCATTGGAGATAGAGTTGGGAACGTTTCCGGTAAGTTTATTTCCCCACAATAAAAGCTTCTCAAGCTTTGGAGCATTGGTGATGGGTGATAAATTACCTGTAAAATTGCATTTTTTAGGACACATATTCATTGAATACCAAATTCACAAGATATATAATACACTAAAATACATTTTAAAATAAAAATTGTAAAACTTTAAATCAAATAAAAATAAAATCTTGGCATGGAAAAATGTGAGAGTAACAGAAATTTTATTAATTTTAATGTTAATAAGAACCGCAGCTCTAAAATAAATCATTAAATTAATAAAGTGCATGTCAAGGGTGAAAATGTTTGTCTCAAATATAATATTGTTCTAAGGGTTACATGTTGGTTTAGCCCTCAAAGTTGTATTTGATTATTATTTAGTAACTAAAGAATTTATTTGTCTTAAAATTTGTTTTATTCATTTCAATCCCTAATGGTATTAGACGTTTTCAGCTTAGTCCATTGGACAATAAAAACTGACTGTCGTTGGGATATCCAATCGATGATATACTACCACAAATCGTATGATGATGTCATTATGACATCATCAAAAAACCTAAAAATCTTTTAAAATGACAAAAATTTATTATAATTATTTAAAGATAGAAAATTTTAAAATTATAAAAATAAAAAATCTATGTAAAATATAAAAGTTGCATAAAATTTTAAAAATTATATTAGATATTTTAATATTTTTAAAATTATATAAATCACATCTACTGAAGTTTGAACATGTGATTATTGTCTCTTGGAAGGATACTACCTATAACAATTGTTTTATGATTCAACTAATTAGAATTTATAATTGGTAGATCTTTTACGTGATAAACTTGGATAATTTTTTCAAATAATTTAAATTATGAAAAGTAATATTATTTCAAATAAATAATAATTTTAATGAAAATTTTAATTATTCCAAATAATTTTAATTTTCTCAAGATAAATTATTCGTCTCTAGACCAATATCTTAAGAACTATTGTCGAATGTTTAACTATTCTAAAGAACATTGGTCTAAAATATAAATGCAGGAAGCTACTCAAAACATTAAATAGGAGTTGTGTCAAATAAACTTACTGCCAAGAACACTAGTAAAGTACTAAAATTGATGTATTTTAAAATATAAAATTTATTCAATTTTATTAAAATATTTTTATAAAATTGATTGTATTACAATATACAATTTTAATATTTTAAATGTGATTAGCGGATGTATACTTTATTTCAAGTTACATAATTTTTACTAGTATTTTAAAAATTTTATTTTTACAGTCTTTTATGATTTCTAATAATTTTATATTTTTCAGTATTTAAAATTTTCTAATAATTTTATTATTTTTACAAATTAAGAAATTAAAAATATATTTTTAAACAATTATTATTTATAATGTAGTTAATTTTATATAAGTTTATTTAAATTTTATGATTTTTTTAAAAACATTTTTTTAACATCATGACATCAACTTATGCCTCGTGATAATTTATGATTCATTGGATATTTGAATTTAATTTTTTAACGTCTAAAGGACTAAGTGAGAACACCTAGTAATGTTAGGGACTATACACTAGGAGCATTTGATAATATTAGATACTAAAGTGGGCCAATAAAACATTAAGGACCAAAGCAAAAAAAAAACCATTATACTTTAGGGACTAAAGTGTGCATTAAGCCATTAAAATATATCTATAATATATATAAATGTATGAGTTTTGAGAAACTTTTGAACTCGTAATTATAGTCTTTTTGTTTATTGTATTATTGAATTTTTATTTTAAATATTTTATTATTATTTATAAGATTTATCATTTGTATAAATAAGAATTTTGATTTTACTATAATATTTAGTTAAATAAATTCACTTCATAAGAAAATTTAACATTCTTATAAATAAATTTTTTATTCTATTAAAAATTTAAAAAATTATATAATAAAATTTAAAATTTAAATTGAATTATAAATTATTACTAGAAACTCTATCATACACGTATGCGTTTGGGAACCAAGTATTTATAACATCAATTTGTGTTTTAAAATAACATATAATAAATATTGAAGGCTTAAGGGTGCAAAAAGCCCTCAAATTTTTCAAAAATACAATTAAGCCCCTGCTTTTTTTTGCACTCATTTGGGTACTTGTACTTTCAAAATGCATACCAAAAGCCCTCAAACATTTTCAAAAAAGCAATTAAGCCCCTACTTTTTTTGCACTCAATTTAGTACTTTAACTTTCAAAATGCATCAAAAGACCCTTAAATTTTTCAAAGAAAAGCAATTAAGGCCCTACCTTTATTAAAAAGTAGAAAAAATTAAAATCAATAAAAACTATAAATATTGTTAAATTTTAATAAATAATTCAAATGTTAACAATGTATTAACAATAAAAAATTGTAAAATTTTATAAAAATCATAAAAATTATAAAATATATAGAAATATAAAAATTAATAAAATTTTATAAAGTCGTAAGAAAATTATACAAAATGTAAAGAAATATAAATTTAAGTAAAAAATTATAAAATTATCATACCAAATGAAACATTTTATAATTTTTCTATAACTTTATTGATTTATATTTTTACCCATTTTGACACAAGTCACACTATTGTGACACGTGATGACTTTAATTGAAAAAACTAGGGTCGTCAATTTTTATAATTTTTATCAAATTTTATATTTTTTTATTTTTACGATTTTATAAAAAATCTATCCTTTAATAAATTCTCATTTTTATATTTTTATTAAAATTTAATAATTTTTCTAAAATTTATATTTTTCTAATTTTTAATAAGAGCATGGTGTTAATTTTTTTTTGAAAATTTTTAGGTCTTTTTATGCATTTTGAAAGTTCAAGTACCCAATTGAGTGGGGAAAAAAGCAGGGCTTAATTGCTTTTTTGAAGAAGTTTGAGGGCCTTGTGATGCATTTGAAAAGTTTAAGTGCTCAATTTAATGCAAAAAAGGAGGGCTTAATTTTTTTTTTAAAGTTTGAGGGTTTTTAAAACCTTAAGCTAATAATGAAATGTTATTTGAAACTAATTAATAATAATAACACATGACATATGTACGATATTAAAATAATAAAAATAGATTAAATTGTAAGTAAAACATAATTTAAACATATGAATACATCAAATTAAGATGACTAAATGAATATAATTATCTATTAATTCTTAAGTTGGTATCAAGTTAATTTATTACATAAAATTTTGATTAAGTGATAAATTTAAGGTTTTATGTATTGACGTGATTCAAATCTCACCATAAACTTTTATTTGTTTTTGGAATAAAAACTAGAGTACCGTAAAATAATTTTAACTTATTTTAAGTACAAAAGATATTTTATAATTTTTCTAATCGGGTTGGTACCGATTTAACTCTAACACCAACTCAATTAGGAATTTTAATAATAGTATATATATTCACATTCATCAAGAAAAAGTAAAAAAATATTATTTATATAACAAGTAACTGTTATAATGTATAAATTTTATAAATTATATATTTAAATAATCTAATCTAATCTAATCTATTATATTTATATTAATTATATGTCATCTACCATCTTTAAAAAAACTGAATAGTAACAATATATCATTTTTACATTTTGTACAGATATGCTTTAATGATAAATCAATTCATATAGTTTAATGGAAATTAAAATTTTAAAATGAATCAATTCATATAAATCTTATTGTTTATTATGAAATTAAAATGATAAAAGTATATGACCAAAATAGAAGAAACAATTCAACACCATGTTTTTGGAGTTTGGAAAAAAATAAAGTGAAAAACATACCTTCTAATTTGAAGGTTGCAGCATTTGTCTATACTTGATGGGATAGAACTTGATCATTCATTTCTACTCAAGTAAAGCTCTTTAAGCTTGGGAAGACGGACACACAGATCATCGGGCAAGCCACCAGAAAGACTATTATCACGAAAATGAATCATTTTCAAAGAAGAAATGTTAAAGATGGAAGATGGAACCTGGCCAGATAATTGATTGAATCCTAAGTTTAAGATTTCTAGATTGCACATATTGACAACTGTTTGAGGGATTGTGCCTGTGAAGTTATTATTTCTATTTCCAACCTTTTAACTCTGTGCAAGTTCCCAAGCTATGATGGAATTTCCCCATTAAGACGGTTGTAGCTTAATCGAATAATCCTCAAACGATGCAATTGGCCCAATTCTTTAGGCAGATGGCCATAGAAATTGTTGTTGCTCAAGTCGAGAGAAAATAGAAATGAATGATTTCCAAGGTGTGGAGGGATAGTACCCCTAAGATTCATGCTTGTAAGAATATTCAAAGCTACAACTCTTTCATGGATGATGCCACAAGAAACACCAACCCACTTACAAACAGAGGTAGCGTTCATCCAATTGTTTGCCAGCATATTTTGAGGATCGACAATGCGATCTTTAAACTCAAAAAGTGCAAACTGATCGGAGTTGAGATTCCGGAGTGATAGCCAAGGAAACTATAGAACATTGTCTGAATAAAAGTGAAAGAAGAAGAAAGCAAGTGTTGTAGTTCATTATTGCAAGACGAAAGAAGCCAAGAAAAGAAAAGTATAGGAAGAGGGAAGTTGAATTAATGAAGAAATACCCAGCCAACATGCTTAAATAGGCTTCAACCCTTGCACACTTCTCATACATTAAGTTCACTGCCATTACATCAAGAAAACTCATATCTCCATTCATACCTATCCATACTTTATTTGACAAACTTTTCCATAACAAGTGTTTAGTAAGGAGACAAATCACTTTGGTTTAGGGTTTAAAATTTAGGGTTTAAGATTAAGGGTTTAGGGTTTACCGACTTTTTCACCCTTGGTTTCAAACTCTTAACCCATCAATTCACTTTAATTGAAACGATATACACGAGTCTTTCGGCTTATATTTTTAAAATGTATTTAAATTGTTTTTTATTTGTTTATATTTAAATTAAATATTAAAATTTTTATTTGATACGAATTTAAATCGTTTTATCTTATCTTTTATTTATCGAAAAATTCAAATTCCATAAATTCTTGAATTTTGTAATATAAGGACTATATATGCTTTTTATTATAACAATGTCCGGATAATCTAGACATTTTAACTTGCTACTTCTCTTTTTAATTTAATTTTGTTACTTTTGATAATATTTTTTGAGAAATCCAAAAATTTCAGTCTGAAATTTATTTATTGCCACGTCTATCTCTTGGGTAAGTTCGTGGTCAGGCAGCCCACAATGGGGGCAGGATTGTAATTTTAATCTTATCCGATCCGATTCATTAAGAGTGGAATTTTTTAATCATAATTTAGTATTATTTTAATTAATTAAATTTTAACATGTTATAACTAGTAGTTACAGAAAAAAATGTTATTCCTTTGAAAAGTGAGAATCTATTAAGCATCCAATAAAAGCCGTAGAAATAAATGGTAACGAAACCATAATTCAATATAAAGCTAGAAATGTACCAATCTACATAAATAATGTAAGATTTGTGATACTTAAATTATTGTGTTTTCTAGAAATGCATGGATATATTTTATTAGGAAATAATTTTATATATCAAGATTTACTATTTTCTATTGATAGATATTTAATTATGTTATCGAAAAAAATTATTGAAATATGATTAGTAGGAAATCATAAATTTGTATGTGGAAAAAATTTCATCACCAAGAAAGGAACAAATTAAACAACTTAAAAAAGTCATTGGTTGTTTAAAATATTTGATAATAATTTTAGTGAATAACCATTAAAATTATGGCAAAATAACCCTAGATATTGTAGTATTAAATTGAAAAATCCCAATAAAATTATTAGAATAAAACCTATGATCTATACTAAACAAGATATGGAAGAATTGTTAGAAAAATAATTAATAGAAAAAACTAATAGTTCACATTCTAGCCCAACCATTATGGTTAGAAATCATATGGAAATAAAAAGAGGAAAAACTAGGATAGTTATTAATTATAAAAGATTAAATCAAAATATTATATTTGTAACGTCCCAATTTTCACAAATTCTGTGAATGTTGGCATAGGTTTAATTATGTTAGTGGGCCTCTAGAAGGCCCAAGCTTAAGATAGAACCCGACAATTTTAGTTAATTTTTGTTCCATAAGAAAAAGGGAGTGAAATTATGAAATAGGACCTATGTGAAAATGTTTGAAAATGCTATAGGCTAATTTGTAGTGGCCAAATAAATAGTAGTGCAAAATAGGAGGATTTGCATGTCAAATTCCCCACTTTTAATGTAATGGCTGGCCAAGGTGATGGATAGTTGATAATGTATGCATTTTAGCATTTTAATAGTTAATAGATGATGGGCATTAGCATTTTAATAGTTAATGGATGATGGGCATTAGCATTTTAATAGTTAATGGATGATGGGCATGATAAGCATTATGGGCATATTTTTATTGGAATTATGGCATGAGTATGGCACAAATATTAGTATATCATTTATGTGTCATAAAATGTTGAGTGATAAGAATAACAAAAGGAAGCAAAGGAAGGTTGTTGTTCATTCTTTGTTCTCCATAGCTGAATTTGAGAGAGAGCAAATAGGGGAGGAAACCCTTGAATATTCGGTCACTAGGAGGAGGAAAAATTGAAGGTAAGTTCTTGGTACTTTGCTTCTATCTTGATGTTCATGAGTTCTTCTTGATTCTACCCTAACTCATGAAGCATATTTTAGTTTTTGGTTGTTGTTTCATGTTCTTTTGATGAAAAATGGAAGATAGGTGAAGTTGAGCCAAACAAATGAGCATGCATGTGCCTTAGATGCTAAAGGGAAAAATCGGCTAACATGTTGTGCTTTAAAATGATGAAATGGAGATTATGCTTAAGTAAAATCATAGATATGTGATGATTGATTGGTGATATACATGTTTAAATAACAAGCATGCAAGTTAGATGTGAAAGAGTGATTTGGTAATAAATCTGCTTGGGACAGCAGCAGTAACGTGACTTTGGAAAATCACCATAAATTGTGAGAGATGAGTTAGAAGGTGAATAAATTATGTAATTAAAGCTTAATGAGTCTAGTTTCTAATGAAATAAACAAGAACATATTTTGAATTCTGTACAATGAGAAATTTGATTCGTAATGAAGATTGGTCAGATTAGTCAAACAGTGAAACATGGGAAACTGTGAGAAAAATCTGGTATTGATTGGCTAAACCAAAAATACTGAAAATTTTATGGATAGAAGATATATGAGTCTATTTTCAGGGAAAATTAACGGAACTTGATTTGGAGTTTCGTAGCTCCAGTTATAAATGATTTAGTAACTGTTGCTCAGGAAGACAGCTTTCAGTGAAATTATGATTATGTGGTAAACATTGACAAAAATTTGTTAATGAATTGCTTATTGATTTCTTATAAGCTTACTATGATCTGTAGGTGTGGTTGGCCGAATATTGTAAGGGGTTAATACGTAGTTTGTATTTGAATAGTTAGATTAACGTGTTAGTAATCCAATTGTAGGTGGTTCGTGTGTGGATCTCGTCAGCATATCGTCGCAAACAGGTGTGTAACTAACACCCTCTTTCTTAGTCTAGATCGGCAAAAGTCGAAAAGCCGAAATGCCGAAAATCGGTATTTTGTAGATTTGCGAGTGTGCGAATGCTCGTGAGGTAAATCAATTAATGTTTTTGGTAAGCTGTAATGTTTGGACTGCAAAGTGCATGATTTTTGTGCCCTCGATATTTTTGGGCTTAATGGGCCAAAAATTGGAATGATAGGCCAATGGGCCCAATTCGGTAAGAACCCTCGGTACGTGATTCTATTAGTACGTGAAACGTAGGAATATGCATGAAAAACCCTAAAATAGATAAATTACTGAAATACCTTTAAAAGTGAAAATTTTACAGTTTTACCCCTAGGAGATAAATTACCGAAATACCCCTAGGGTTAAATTGACCTAAATGCATGTTTGACTATTGTTATTTACTGCATGCCATGTTGTTATTATCTGATGCATGGGACTGGGATATTGACGGAGGAAGTACTGAAAGTGGCTTGTCCACGTCTTGAAGCTTTGCCTCAATTTACTATTAACCGAGCAAAGAAGGCCGCAATCGTGGAGTGTTAAATGGGTGGGTTGAGCTATTCCCACATGGAGTGTATGGCTGGTACGGTGGAGTGTAGTGGTTGGTGGGTTGAGTAGTCTCCCAAATGGGCTTGCATATGTTTACTGATGTTACATGTATTTTGAAATGGGCCTATGGGCCATATTTATTATCTGAATAAGGGGCTAAGGCCCGGTTATTGTAATCTGAAAGGGCTCCTACCAAGACCATGTTACTGAATGGGCTTAGGCCCAATAGGCTTGAGCTGACTTGGGCTTTGAATGGGTTTTCCTTACACACCGAGTTTCCCAAACTCACCCCTTTTATTTTCATCCACGCAGGAAATCCCCAACCATAGTGGGCTTGGAGTCGTGAGGGAATTCGGAGTGGCCACTCATTCTGAAAGTTTGATTTTCTTCTGGTGAACTGGACATCCTTTTATTTACGTTTGAAGTTTTGTGTTTTTAAATGTAATAAGGCCGCTTAATTATTTATTTTTGATGGTTTTAATATGTATTATTAAGATAGGTATTACTTATTTTAACTGTTGAAATTGGATAGCTTTATGGCGCGTTTTCAAAAAAACAACAATTGATTTCAAAATAACACAACAACAAGCAAAGCTTCCGCAATGAAAGTATTTTCCAAAATTAACCACTTTTCCTAAAAATGACTTAATCAAATCGGTTTCCTAGAAATATCCATGACGTTAAGGTGTGGCAATGGCGGTATGCATGTCTAGGATTGGATCCGAAGGGAGCTTGGTACTTAAGCAGTCCGATGGACTTACCGCCTCTTTTCCGGTTTCCTACCTGGTGCACAGCTTCCATTCACTTTAACCTATAATGAAATTATCTTTTAAAACACTAAGTAAGTTTTTCTGGATCAACAATATAAAATGTTTTGAACGCTTCGATGTGGCATGTCGGATCCGGTCATAACGTCTGGGCCGGGTTTGGGGTGCTACAATATTTGATGGTTATTTCATTTTAAGAAAGGATGTTTTAATTAATCAACCTAAACAAACTAAATATTTTAGTAAATTTGACTGTAAATCAGAATTCATAGAACTAGAAAAAATAGAGATGAAATTTTAGTATTAAAATTATTTGTAGATATTCTTATAATTATAAGATCATATAATAGTGAAAATAAAATTTTTCCTCAAAAGATTGAAGAAAAAAAACTTCAACAATTTCTAATGTATTCCTCCCAAATTTTCAGTTTTAATTTTATTACAGAATTTGTTTGCCGACAATAAGAAAAGAGCACATTCACATTTTCGCTTTAATTTCAACTTACACCCTATCTATTTCCCACTTTCCTTCTTCGGCCCATTTCAACTAACACCTTCGTTTCAAACGTAACTGTTTTTCGTTTTTTCCTCTTTATTTCATTAATTTAAAATGATCAATCTATTTGTTTTTAAATATATAATTTTATTAATATTTTGTTAATTATGATATAAGAGTTTTTTATCAAGTTTTTTAATTATGATATAAGATTTATTTTATTAAATTGTGGCTTATCGAATGTTCATCTACTTATTAATAACTTAGGTTCGAATCATTATTATATTAGAAAGAGTTCCATTTATTCTTTATCGTAAATTTTATAAAAAATATTTTTTATAATACTATATGTGTTAGGAATAATATTTTATCATGGATGTCCATAATTCTCAAAATTGTAACCTCCAATGCAATAAACCCAATGAAATTATGAGGCTTTTATATTGTAATCAAGCCTCTATTTATTCTTTGTAACTTAGATAGAGGCATGTACAAGGCATACACAAAGAATAAAAAAGTTATTTACGTTTCTATTATATTGATATTTTCTATTTAATTTGTTCTTTTCTTTCATTATTTCATCACATATTATCAGTACTATTTTAATTGAGAGTAATATGTTCTTACATTGGATCAAAATTTTGTTGGACTTCAAACATTAAAATTTAATTGTTTAGGTTAAGAATCGTTAGAATTAATGGCTACTTGAGATTTACTTGGGGATGATTTCATTCTCTTCATTACAAAGGATGCTTATAGTTATTGCTTCTCAGCCACAATAACCTAAATAAGGGTGTGTTTGATAAACCATCGAAAGTTTTCATTTCTGAAAATTTCTAACATTTAATATTTTAAATATGTTTGATAATCCTTTTAACTTTTTACTTAATTTAAAGTTTTCAACAAAAAAGTGCTAAATAAGATTAGTAGATGCTATTTATCAGATAATGTAATCACCCTAACCCGACCTAGACATTATGGTCGAATTCTAAAGGCTACATTAGCCACCAAAATGGACTAGTATAACTATCTAGTTTTCGTAACATTTTTTTGTCCAAGTTTTAGGAAACTTAAAGTAGTAGTCCTAGAAAAGCCAAAACGCCATTTTATTAAGCCAAATAAACTTAGAGTCCAGTTTATTAAAAGCCATGTCATTTTACAAAACTTAATTGATTTCGTCATTTGGCCTTTTCTAAAACTCAATTTCATTATTATGTAGTGGAAAAGGTGATGCCTTTAATTTTATACGAAAAATTGTGTTATGCCATATTAAGCCAATTGTCAGGATTTTTCGATTTTTAGCAAAATTTCATGCATGCAAAAACCCAAATAAAAACAAACTCATGCCACAGTCCATAATTTACAAAATTACAATCCTCAAAAACCATAATAAAATAAAGTAAAAATTAAAAGTACTTATTAAATAAATTTAAGACGAGACCTCCAAATATCGTGTCTGATCCTAACCTTGAGGGTTATAAGTAATAAGTAAATTAAATGGGTGAGCTTGAAAAGCTCAATGTGAGTCTAAACATATGTAAACAATGTATATGTAAACAATGTATAGACATACAAACAATTAGTGAAGCATACAACCATCATTATAAAAAAAAAAAACATACAGTAAATCAAGACATCACAGTCCTTAATATTACAATTTTTTTACATGACATGCATATATGAAACAGTGCATAGGTCCTACCCATCCATCCACTATAAATTACGAGTTTCCAATACTCGTCATCTGATACACAGTCGTAGCTCAATGTGAATGAACCACTAGTAATAATTTATAGTTAAATAGTCAATAATTGACAGTCAAACTGCTAGTAAGTTGCGGATAAACCACTAGTACTCCAAAGGTTGCAGATTAACTGCTAGTGTAATAATGCGAATAAACTATCCGACTCTACAAAACTCCTCCATCACCAATCAATCCCCAATCCCCATCCAATACAATATGTCTTACTAATAATGTAGCATATCATGCTAGTCATTGACAATATCAATAACAGTGGCATGCTTAACATGCTTTTAGTTTATCAGTATAGTGACATGTTTTACATGCAATTGGTATGTACAGTAAAAATCAGTGGCATGCTTTTACATGTAAACAATAAATAATAACACATCATACATCCCAATAGACATACAATCAGATAATACATATGACACTTACACACCCAATTAACCATAATTAAAGGCCCTTAAACATTCAACCATCGCTTCTTAACACTTACCATGTTCGGCAATCCCTTATCTGACACAAGGCCATACATAACACATACTTTCAATAATCACCAATACACCCAAATTTAAGAACCACACCTGAAAACACAATCTGAAGCACTAAAAATAATCCACTACTCCTATGTCTCATATCTGACTAAATCCTGTTTAGATTTGTACCTAACACGAAGAAATTACACGTCAGAATCAACCATAAAACACCCCTATAGGGCTCGGCCAAATCAGGGAAACAAACCAAAATTTCATATCTAAGTTTCCAAGATCACTTACACTTATACTGATCAAATGAAAGATGCGTACGGCCTCAAACTTCACTGGAGATCTGAGGAAATTCAAGTCTAGACCTTTGACAAAGAAAAATTCATGAAATTAGCACATGAGAAATTTGACCATAGACCCTGTAGTATTTAGCCATCATAGGAAAAAGAAAGAAAACAAAGAGAAGGTGGGAGATCTCTAATGGACGACTACAACAATGGTGGTTGTTCACTAAAGCGGCGACAACAATGTAAGAAAGAAGAAGAGTATGGGAGAAAATTGAGACGTAATGTAAGAAAGAAGAAGGGTATGGTAGAAAATTGAGACGTAGGGGCGGCACAATGAAAAAAAAGAAAGGAAAAGAAAATTGGGGAAAATGAGAAAAGAGAAGAGGGGCAGCAACAGGAGAGGGAAAAAATTATCAAAAAAGGCTGAACAGAAAATAAAATACAATTTATACCTAGGGTTACAACATGGGACGACACAACTAGGGTTCTGTGCAAAAATACTGAAAATAAAAATTACACAAGGGAAGAGAATCAAACTCATGTTTCAAGGATATATTCACTAACACTTAACCATTAGACCAATAACTCATTTATGTTCAATTGTACAAAAAATATCAATAAAATCGGGCATGACACGTGTAGAAAATATTAAGTTGATTTTACTTTATTAAAAATTAAAATAAATTGTCTTGTTTTTGTTAAATGAGTTAACCAAATTACCATATTTATTTTTATCCAAAACTATCAAAAATAATATAAAATATTATATTAAGAAAACTAAAACTATGAAATAAATATTTTTAGAGATTATTATTTACTTTTATCAAACAATACAATTATATTCAGTACTTATATTTACTAATTTACCAAACAATTTTCCAATATGAATTCAACACTTATCAAATTCAAGATTAAAAATTCAGTGCTTAATTTTTCAGCACTTAAATTTTCAATTCATTAAACACATCTTAAATCTAATTCAATTTATATAATTCTCTATTCATATCTCTATGAATTTATAAAATCCTTCATCATTTAGTTGTTGGTATCTTTGTATAAAGATAGATGTTTTTATTTTTATTGGTTCATTTTAATAGAATTAATTAATTAATTTAATTTTAATTTTGATTAAT
This sequence comes from Gossypium arboreum, assembly GCF_025698485.1. Taxonomy (NCBI): domain Eukaryota; kingdom Viridiplantae; phylum Streptophyta; class Magnoliopsida; order Malvales; family Malvaceae; genus Gossypium; species Gossypium arboreum. The sequence continues at coordinate 83,815,622 of NC_069074.1, forward strand.
ATATATGATTATTGTTAAATGGGAGTAAAAATATTTACTTGTCATAAACTTTGAAAGATTCACCATGTCTACATAGTTTAATTATTGTAAAATTTGAATTGAAATTATACCATAAAAGGTGGAGGTTAAAAATCTTTATGTTTAAACCTTTATAGCTTCAAAGTTGCTTTAATCTATTATTGTGACCTTATAATATTTTGTAATTTTTTTGTGTTATGGTATATAAATAAATACTAACCATAGTGATTGGTTAGTAATATGAATTTATTATTTGTTGTGTTTAATATATGTTTTATTTATACTTATTCATTTTATTTTTATATGAGTAAATGAAGTTTTTGAAGATTCAAATTTTTATCATCCATGTTGAAAATAAGTGCAAAAGTGTATATTATTTAAAATAAATTAAGTATTCGTTAATGATAAAATAAAGTTACGGATTTTCGTTCCTTTGACTCTTCGTGTGTTGGGGTAGGTAAATGTAGGGAGTTTCGCTCATTCTTGAGGCAATTGTTATGAATGATCTTATTTCTTTACGTTAGATTGATATTTGGGTTTTTGCAGCAACCAATAGTGAGGAGTGGGACTCTTTTTTGCGGGATTATAGTTGAAACCATCGGTGTTGCTCGGTAAGTGTTGAATACTTGAGTTTATCGATTATCGGTTTTTTTGTTGCAATTAAAATAAGGTTTGGAACTAAATTTGGGGAGTTTTGATGTCATTTTTAGGTGTTGTGTGGCTCGGGAGTATTTTCGCTGCGAAACAGTACCAGGTGTGTACCTGGAACGCAGAAAAATGAGATTCGACGAAAGCCAAAAAACCCCACTGTCAACGCCACACAGTCGTGTGGTAGGTCGTGGGAGACAACACAACTGTGTGATCGATGACGGCCAGGCTGTGCGCAAGACACAGCTGTGTGATGGCCGGAGTGTGGCCATGTGAACTACGTGGGCTAGACCAAATCGGGCGTGTGGGCCACACGGGCATGTGAGCCCACACAGGCACGCTGCATAGGCGTGTGGTATCTAGGCTAGGCCGTGTGATCCACATGGGCAAGGCCAATCTGGGCGCGTGGGCCATACGAACCTGTAAGCCCACACGGGCATGTGGGCCGATTATATTGAGATTTTTCGTAGGGTCGCATAGGTCATCCTAATTGACTGTGGGTCTATCGTAGGGTCGATAAATGCTATCTAACCCTAAAGCCAAGTGATCTATTAGACTGAAACATTGCTAATATATCTGTTATCTGTTCACAAATGCATATTAAGCATGATTTATTTGTTACTTTTGTATGTATGTTCTATTACTACAATTGGGGTGGGACGTTGTATTTTGGAGGAAGTGTTCTGAAAGGAAATTTATGCCTATTATCTGGCAGCATGGCTACATTATATCTGTTATGTGCCACATTGGTACAATATGGTATGTAGGGCTAGGTGGGTGTTTTAAACCCCACATGGTGTGTAGGGATGGACGGAGATGGTGTGTAGAGGATAGGGGTAGATATCTATTTTTTGATGCTAATTTACATATCTGTATTTGTATCTAAGACAGGCTTAGGCCCAAATATGCATCTGTGACTGTAAGGGGTTTAGGCCCGAATCTGTATCTAACTGACTCTGATTATCTATGTGTGCATGCTTAATTCTATGGGGTTACACACTGAGTTTACGTAAACTCACTCCTCTCTGTTTAATCTGTACAGGTAATCCACAGAGTTAGGTGGATTGGTGCAGTGGAGGACTCAATGGTGACCACTCGCCATAAACTGTTTATTTTGCTTTATGGTTTAAATTAAGTTTTGGTATTTAATTTGAGAGTTTGTATTTTCTGGGACTATATGGACTTTTAACTATTGGTTTTGGTTTTGCTACTCGACTTATGGATGCTCTATTAAAATTTTTCTTTTAAAAAGATGATTTACTAAAACAAAGTTTTCTAAATCAAGAACTGTTTTGCTAAAACATCACAATTTTTCGTAAGCTTCTGCTCTAAATGATTTTTAAGCAAATGGAGTAATGTTTTGATATTAAATACAAAAACTTAAGAGTTGAATAAACTTTTTTGAGTTGTTAAAAACAAATAAGAGCTAAGAAACTAAAATGGTTTTATGGTGATGACTTAGTTTACAAAACCCTTTCCATGTAACATCGCCAGATTTGGTCATAACGTCTAGGCTGTTTAGGGTGTTACACTTAGTAGTATTAGAGCCAGTTTGTAAAACTTGACTGTGGATTTTTGGGTTTTAAAATATGTTTTAAAGAACTGGTTTCCAAATGGGTTAAAAATATTGTGATTAGGAATGTGGTACACTGAGTCTCCAGCGTCGATCCTGTAAGTATTCTGAACTTTAGATAGTTTATTTGAAATACAGTAAACATTACACTCTGAAAACACTATAGTTAGTACTATTTGAAATTGTAGTGAAATGAATAGAGACTGAAACTTATGAAAACATTACTGAGCTTCTGAAACTTTCTGCATAAAACATTTATTAATAAATATTGAACTGATGCATAAAACTCTTAATATAGATAAACTCGATTAGACAATGAGCGCATGAGGTATCCATGGATGTAGTACTCGAGGCCGAGGTAAAGGTCGTAGGGGGCTCGAACTGAGTCATCATCTCCGGGCAGTATACCAAATCTGAACAATAGTGAGACACCTGCGTCACCTGCTACTGAGACTGGGTCTCAGAGTCGATCGGCTAGGGACGATGCACTATCCCAAGCCATGCGGAGGATATTGGAGAGGGTCGCTGGACCTAATTCTGAATCTGGGGGCCGAGGGTCGGCAACTGAATGACTTCGATCTAATGGAGCTAAGTTGTTTAGAGGTGTCGCAGGAGTCGTCCTAATGTGGCTGAGTACTGGTTGGATGCCACTGAGAGAATTCAGGATGACTTGGACTGTACCCCCTAGTAGAAATTGAAGGGTGTAGTTTCCTTGCTTCGCGATGAGGCTTATCAGTGGTAGTTGACTGTTAAGGAGGGCACTCAGCCTGATCATCTGAGTTAGGAATTCTTTAAGACTTCATTCCAGAGTAAGTATGTGGGAGCTAGCTACATCAATGCTCGTAAGCGTGAGTTCTTAAACCTTATGCAGGGTGACCGGTCTGTGGCAAAGTATGAGGCCGAATTTCTGAGGTTGAACAGCTATGTTTGAGGTATGGCGACTTCTGAGTATGAGAGGTGTGTTAGGTTTGAGGATGGCCTAAGGGATAATCTGAGGGTTCTAATTGCTCCGCAGAGGGAGCGTGGATTTTTTGTTCTAGTAGAGAAGGCAAAGGTCGCCAAAAATGTTAAACGCGTAGAGCGCCAGAATAGAGATAGGGAGATAGGTAATAACAATAGGGATTTAGAGTCCTCAAATTCTGTGTAAAGGCTTAAGAAAAAGGCTAGATCTGATGGGCCACTTAGAGTGGAGGTCCTTGTTGCTTCAGCTGGGTTACAACCTCATGGTGATTGTGGTAAGGGCTATCCAGGTTAGTGTTGTAGGAGGATTTAGGCCTGTTTGAGATGTGGATCTTTGGAGCATCGTATTAGAAACTATCCACAGCGGGTAGATCAGATGCAAGCTCTAGGTTTTGTACAGCCACCTAAGGGCCGTGATTAGGCTAAGGGTGGTAATGATATGGGCCGAGGGCAGAGAGCACCGGGTAGAGGTGCAGGTCAGATAGAGGCAAGACAGCTTACTTTAGTTTATGCTACACTTCGTTGAGAGGATAGAGATACTCCTGACGTCATCACTGGTATGTTCTTTATATTTGATGTACCTTACTTAGCTTTGATAGTCATAGGGTCTACTCACTCAGACATAGCTAGTACTGTATCTGAAAACCTGGGGATTTCGATTGAGAATGCTACAAGTGAGGTCATTGTATTGAGTCCCTTGAGCCAATCTGTTCAGGTTAGCAAACTATATAGGGATGTTCCCTTAGTAGTGCAAGAGACGGTATTTTTGGCTAATTTAATGGAGTTACCATTTGGGGAATTTAATCTGGTTCTGGGTATGGACTGGCTGGTTAAGCACCAGGCTAGTCTGGATTGTACGACTAAGAGGATCGTTCTGAGAACTAAGGAAGATGAAGAGGTTATTGTAATCAGAAAGTGTCGAGATTATTTGTTTAACGTGATCTCCGTACTTATGGCTGAAAAATTGGTGTGAAAATGGTGTGAGGCGTTTCTGACCTATGTCAATATTTCTGAATCTGGGGGTTCTTCTTTGGAAGATATCAGAACTGTGAAGGATTTTTTGAATGTTTTTCTAAGGAGTTATCGGGATTACCTCTTAATTAGGAAGTGGAATTTAGGATTGTGCTTCTTTCGAGTACAGTTCTGGTGTCTATTACTCCCTATCGAATGGCACCGAAAGAGCTTACAGAGTTTAGGGTTCAACTACAATAGTTGTTAGACCGTGGTTTCATTAGTCTGAGTGTGTCTCCGTAGGGAGTACCAGTTCTGTTTGTTAAGAAGAAGGATAGGACCATGAGGATGTACATCAACTATCGACAATTGAACAAGCTGACTGTAAAGAATAAGTATCTACTTCCGAAGATCGATAACTTGTTTGATCAATTTCGAGGGGCTTCTGTGTTCTCTAAGATAGACCTTCGTTCTGGGTATCATCAGTTGAGGGTTAAGGAGACTGATGTTCATAAGACCGTATTTAGGACTCGTTATGGACATTATGAGTTCCTAGTTATGCCTTTCGGTCTGATGAATGCACCGGTCACATTCATGGATCTGATGAACCAAGTGTTTTAGCTCTATCTGGATTACATCGCGGTCTACATCGACGACATTTTGGTATACTTTAAGATGGAGGATAAGCATGATGAGCATCTTGGAGTAGTGTTTCAGATTCTTTGTGAGAAGCAACTTTATCCCAAGCTAAGCAAGTGTGAGTTCTAGCTGTATGAAGTAACTTTTTAAGGGCACGTGGTTTCTGCTGAGGGGATTCGTGTTGATCCTCGGAAGATCGAGACTGTGCTGGATTAGAAATAGCCTAAAAATGTATCTGAAATCCATAGCTTTCTGGGTCTGGTGGGATACTATCGTTATTTTGTTGAGGGGTTCTCTTTGATTGCTGCGTCGTTGACTAAGCTTCTGCATAAAGATATTTCATTTGTTTTAGACTGATGCACAGTAATTAAGCTTTGAGAAGCTCAAGACTGTTTTGACTGAGGCTCCTATTCTGATACAGCCTAAATCTAGAAAGGAGTTTGTAGTATACACTGATGCGTCGCATGTTGGATTGTGTTGCATTCTGATGCAGGATGGTAAGGTTGTGGTTTATGCATCCCATCAGCTTAAGACACACAAAGAGAATTATCTGACGCATGATCTCGAGTTGGCTGCTGTGGTCTTTGTATTCAAAATTTGGAAGCACTATCTGTATAGTGAGAGGTGTATCGTCTACACCGATCACAAAAGCCTCAAGTATCTTCTTACTCAGAAGGAGTTGAATCTTAGACAATGTCGATGGATTGAGCTACTCAAGGATTATGATTGTACCATCGAGTATCATCCTAGTAAGGCTAATGTGGTGGGCAATGCTCTAAGTCAAAAAGCGATGTCTGATTTGAGGGTGATGTTTGCTTGCCTTAGTTTGTTTGATGATGGGAGTTTGTTAGTTGAGTTACAGGTTAAGCTAACTTGGATTGAGCAAATTTGATATAAACAGTTAGTGGATGAGACTCTAGGTGTGCGGTTTCGTCAGGTTGAGAGTGGTACTACTTCCAAATTTGGGTTAAAGAGTGATGGTGTTATGTATTTTCGAGGTCGGATTTGTGTGTCAAATGATTCAGATTTGAGACAGTCGATTCTGAGGGAGGCGTATAGTAGCCCTTATGCTATGCATCTTGGTAGTAATAAGACGTATCGCGACCTCTATGAGTTGTACTAGTGGCCGGGTTTGAAACTCGAAGTTACCAATTTGTTGCTCATTATTTGACATGTCAACAGGTTAAGGCTGAGCATCAGTTGCCTTTAGGGTTGCTACAGCCAGTTATGATTCCCTTATGGAAGTGGAAGCGAGTGACGATAGATTTTGTTAATGGGTTACCCATGACACCCTCAAAGAAGGATTTCGTTTGGGTCGTCATGGATCGGTTGACCAAGTCTACTCACTTCATTTTGGTTCGAACTGATTATTCTCTGTAGAAGCTAACAAAGTTGTATATTTCCGAGATAGTTAGAATGTATAGGGTACCTGTGTCAATTATTTTTGACAGAGATCCTCGTTTTACATCTCGGTAAGAAAGTTACATGAAGCTCTGGGGTCGAGATTAGACTTCAGTACTGCATTCCATCCTCAGACAGATAGTCAATCTGAAAGGGTGATTCAGATACTAAAGGATATGCTTAGGAGCTATGTGATTGATTTCCGAGGTAGTTGGGAGGATTACTTACCACTACCTGAGTTTGCCTACAATAACAGCTTCCAATCTAGCATCCAGATGGCATCTTACGAGGCTCTTTATGGTCATAAGTGTCGTACTCCTTTGTTTTGGACTGAGTTGGGCGAACGTCAAGTTTTGGATCTTGAGTTGGTTTCTGAGACCGATGATAAGGTTTGATTGATCTGGGATCATTTGAAGGTGGCTTCTGATAGACAGAAATCTTATACAGATCTAAAGAGATGTGAGATTGAGTACTCTGTGGGGGATTTTATGTTTCTTAAGGTCTCTTCGTGGAAGAAGTTTCAGAGGTTCGGTTGTAAGAGCAAGCTAAGCCCTAGGTTTATTAGGCCGTATCGGATTCTAAAGCTTGTGGGACCAGTTGCTTATCAATTGGAGCTACCCTTTAAGCTGGACGGTATTAATGATGTATTTCACGTCTCAATGTTGAGGCGGTACCATTCTGATCCATCCCATATTGTCTCGGTTAAGGAGATCGAGGTTAGGCTAGACTTGACTTTTGAGGAGGAGCCGGTTCAGATTTTGGATCTCGATGTCAAGGTTCTGCTGAAAAAGTCCATTCCATTAGTGAAGGTGTTGTGGTGAAATCATAGCACTGAGGAGGCTACGTGGGAATCTGAGGACTCGATTCGTTAACAATATCCTCATCTATTCTGATCAGGTAAATTTTGAGGTCGAAATTTCTTTTAAGGGTGGAGTTGTAATACCCCAATATTTCTATTTCTATTTCTGGATAATTTTGACACAAATGTGTATCTGCTTTAGTGGTTAAGTGTTCTGGGTGTGTGTGTGTGAGGTCCCAAGTTTAAGCCTTACCTTTGGTAGAATTTGGTATTTTTCTGACTTAAGCCTTATACTTGCTCAGTGGCTTATATTAAATTATTGGTAAAAACATATCAGAGTGAGCTTGCTAATTCGAGTGGTAAGGGAGCCTGTGTATTGTGTGGAGGTTCTGTGTTCGAATCCCTGTGCGAGCATGAGAGTTTATTTTTTCTCGTTTGACCAAGAGAGTTTTGATCAAACTGGAATTTCAATGAGGTTGAGTAGTGGATTAATGGAGAGTAATTTGGGGGATTTGGGTAGTTATCTGATATTATTGGTGGTTTTTCAAAAACAATTTCGATTTTCTCCCTTTCAAAAGTCTATGATGTTCTTTTTATGACTTCATCCAATTCAAAAAAAAATTCTTTCTCATTACTCTATTAAAAATCTATTCTTTCAAGTCGCGAATTTTCGTTCCTTTGACTCTTCGTGTGTTAGGGTAGGTAAAGGTAGGGAGTTTCGCTCATTCTTGAGGCAATTGTTATGAATGATATTCTTTCTTTATGTTATATTGATATTTGGGTTTTGGCAGCAACCAATCGTGAGGAGCGGGACTTTTCTTTTGTGGGATTATAGCCGAAATCGTCAATGTTATTGGGTAAGTGTTGAACACTCGAGTTCGCCTATTATCAATTTCTTTGTTATGATTAAAGTAAGGTTTGGAACTGACTATGGGGAGTTTTGATGTTGTTTTTAGGTGTTGTATGGCTTGGAAGTATTCTCGCTGCGAAACAGTATCAGATGTGTACCCGGAATGCAGAAAAACAAGATTCGATGAAAGCTGAAAAACCCCACTGTCGACGCCACACGACCGTGTGGTAGACCGTGTGCGACAACACGGCCGTGTGATCGATCAAGGTTAGGCTGTGCGTAAGACACGACCGTGTGATGGCCGGAGTGTGGTCCTGTAAGCCACATGTGCTAGGCCAAATTGGGCTTGTGGGCCACACAGACGTGTGGTATCTAGGCCAGGCCGTGTGATCCACACGGGCAAGGCCAATCTGGGTGTGTGGGCCACACAGGCATTTGGACCCATTGTACTGAAATTTTTTGTAGGGTTGCACGGGTCGTCTTAATCTACTATGGGTCTACTGTAGGGTTAGTAAACACTATCTAACCCTAAAACCAAGTGATCTGTTAGACTGAAATATGGCTATGAGTATGCTTATGTTTATATATCTGTTATCTGTTCTCAAATGCAGGTTAAGCATAATTTATTTGTTACTTCTGTATGTATGTTATGTTACTGCAATTGAGGTGGGATGTTGTATTTTGGAGGAATTGTTCTGAAAGGCAATTTATGCCTATTATCTGGCAGCATAGCTACATTATATCTGTTATGTGTTGTATCGGTATAATATGGTATGTAGGGCTGGGTGGGTGTTTTAAACTCCATATGGTATGTAGGGATAGACGGAAATGGTGTGTAGAGGATGGGGGTAGGATATCCATTTCTTGATGCTGATTTGCATATTTTTGTTTGTATTTGAGATAGGCTTAGGCTTGAATATGCATTTGCGACTGTAAGGGGCTTAGGCCGAATCTGTATCTGACTGACTTTAATTATCTATGTGCGCATGCTTAATTCTATGGGGTTACACACTGAGGTTACGTAAACTCGCTCATTTCTGTTTAATATGTACAGGTAATCCACAGAGTTAGGCAGATTGGTGCAGCAGAGGACTCAACGGTGACCACTCGTCATAAACTGTTTATTTTGCTTTATGGTTTAAATTAAGTTTTGGCATTTAATTTGAGAGTTTATATTTTCTGGGACTGTATGGACTTTTAACTGTTGGTTGGTTTTGCTGCTCGACTTATGCATGCTCTATTAAAAGTTTTCTTTTAAAACGACGGTTTACTAAAACAAAGTTTTCTAAATCAATAACTGTTTTGCTAAAACATCACCATTTTTCGTAAGCTTCCGCTCTAAATGATTTTTAAGCAAATGGAGTGATGTTTTGATATTAAATACAGAAACTTAAGAGTTTAATAAACCTTTTTGAGTTGTTAAAAACAAATAAGAGCTAATAAACTAAAATGGTTTTATGGTGATGACTTAGTTTACAAAACCCTTTCCATGTGACATCGCTAGATTCAGCCATTATGTCTAGGTCGGGTTTGGGGTGTTATAGAGATAGTGTCAAGAAGTTCATAGTGTTGGTATGACTAGCTAGACCATCTCAAGTCAACGATCATGCAAAATAATTTGAAGAGAATTTATATGATTTTATTGAAGAATGAGAAGTTATTTTCATTTTAATAATTATCATCAATACTAGTTCTTTGGAAAAAAAATTGAACTAACATCAGCTAAAATTAGAGGTCGGTTGCTTTTTTGGATGATATCCAAATAATATATGAGCTCATGTATCACATGTATGCAACCCAAAGTTTGCAGTATTATTTCTTGAAATAATTGGAATTTTGCACAATCTCTATAGTATGCAATTTGTGCTAACAACGCTTGTGCATTATATCCTAAGCTTGATTTTCGTAATTTTAGTCGAGATAATATTAAGTTGTTTATGTCTATATATGTTATACTTAATGGTTAGCAAAACTATGTCTCCATTTAATTGCTTAACCATTAATATATATAAGAATAGTTTTAAAAGAAGTATCTAATTTTATTTGCATAGAGCCAACATGTAAGAAACATTTGTCTCATGAGAATTGGTTTTCATTTATAAGGTTTTCATTTATAAGCCAATAGATTTCATCTATGACTATTTGAATGTAAAATATCTATTTTACATTCCACCATAAGATGGACCATCAAGTATGAAGTTGAGAAAATTTAAAATTTTTATTTGATGGTAAAATTGAAAAGAGATATATATTTATAATTTTAAAAATTATTGTCATGTTACAAATTTTTCAATATTTGAGGGAGACAAGTTGGACAAATAAGTATAATTATGTCATCACTTTTATGATCCCCACTAATACTATGTGCACAAAGATTAAAGGAAAAAAGTATTTATTAGATATGTTGCCAAGCGTTTTAGGGATTGGGCCAAAGAATAAATTATCTCCCAAGTGTAGAATCTGGAACATGAAAGCATTGGAGATAGAGTTGGGATTGTCTCCATTAAGTTTATTTTCCCACAATAAAAGCTTCTCAAGCTTTGGATCATTGGTGATGGGTGGTAAATTACCTGTAAAATAGCATCTTTTAGTATACATATTCATTGAGTACCAAATTCATAAAATATATAATAAATTAAAATATATTTTTAAAATAAAAATTGTAAAACTTTAAATCAATTAAGAATAAAATTTTGGGATGGAAAAATGTGATGAAATCAACTAAGAAATTTTGAGTAGTAATTAGTGCCTTGTGATATGTATAAACAAAAATAAATAAATAAATCATTCCATACCAGTATTTGATTTAATGTTAGATTTATAAATTACCTGTACAAATGGCATCTTTTAGTATATATATTTTGTACTCCAAACTATTCTTAGCGTTGAAATCATCATTACTTTTCAGATATAAAATTGATTGAATATCAAATTTACAAAACATATTAAAATGTTGTAAAACTTGAAATAAAATAAAATAAAAGTTTGGCATGAGAATGTGGCATCTAATCAATCTTTTATTTTTCATTTTTTACTTCGAAGCAAATATAAAGATATAAAAAAAAAGAAAAAAGGGAGTTCTTTTTTTTACCTATTCCACTGCACCTTCTTCGCATTTGGTCAGATTTTGATCAAGATTTTGGGGATTTTAACCCTAGATTTGCGTTTTATGCGTTTAAAAGATCGAAAGGGGGCATTTTGGAATTTTTTAGCCACCGGAGGCAGCGATCGCCGTTGCCGATAACCAGTGGCCGTGGCGGACCGGCGACACCCCATGGCCGGATAGAAGGGAAGGGTTGAGAGAGAAGAGAGAGTTTTTTTTTTTTAAATGAGGTTGCAAATGATTTTTTTTAAAGTTTTTTTTAGTTATATAAACCCCAAAATCACCTCGTTTTAGTATATATATTTTGTACTCCAAACTATTCTTAGATTTGAAATCATCATTACTTTTAGATATAAAATTGATTGAATATCAAATTTTTAAAATATTGTAAAACTTATAATAAAATAAAAATAAAAGTTTGGCATGAGAATGATCTAATCAATCTTAAAAATGAGACTGACACTGAATAATATAATTAGTTATGATTTGGGCCGGAAAACAAATAAAATATTAAATCATTTTGTGTGAGTATTCAATTCAATGGTAAGCTTGCATGACTGAGCTCCTTAAAATTGGATGGTAAAATAGATTGGAGAATACTGTAAAAGCCTAATTTTGTCCAAGTCCAACCAAAAAACCAAACCAAATATAAAAATAAAAAACAAATAATAAGAGTCCAAATCCTTCAAATCATGCCTAAACTTACAAACTCAAATGACCCAAAAAAACAAAAAGCCCTAATGGCTCAGTGGCCCACAACCTAAACTGTTTTAAGAAAAAACAAAAACCCTAGTGCCCTTTGTGCTGCTCCTTGTGCCACGTCAGCACGCTCGTGCCCCGAGGTCTGTCACCTTCAATACCTCTGACACCGTTGACTCAACCACCACCTGCAAAGAAGAAGCAACACGCAACAAACACAAATAATAGCCAAAATAGTAGAAAAAATAGGAAAATAATCTGGTAAATCGGCTATAAAGCTGGAAAACAAATTGTATTCGGCGGGAGAAAAATAGAGAAATATGAAAAAGCAATAAAAAATAGAAAAGAAAAATTCGAAAAGAAAAAAGGTAATCTTTTTTTATTTTTCATTTTTTACTTCGAAGCAAATATAAAAATATGAAAAAAGGAAAAAGGGAGTTCTTTTTTTACTTGTTCCACTGTGCCTTCTTTGCATTTGGTCGGATTTTGGTCGAGATTTTGGGGATACTAACCTTAGATCCGTATTTTACGCGTTTAAAAGATCAAAAAAGGGCATTTTGGAATTTTTCAGGCACCGGAGCCTGTAGTCGCCGTCGTCGATGACTGGTGGCCGTGGCGGACCGACGACACCCCATGGCCAAATAGAAGGGAGGGGTTGAGAGAGAAGAGAGAGTTTTTTTTTTTTAAATGAGGTTGCAAATGATTTTTTAAGAGTTTTTTTTTTTACTTATATAAACCCCAAAACGACGCCGTTTTGGGCTTGGCTTTTGACACCCAAAATAGCATCGTTTCAAGGATGAGCCGACGACCTGGCCTGGACCCAACCTAGGATCCACATGTTTTTAGTGGAAGGGTCTATTTGTGGTTTTGGCCCTTTCGATTTTTGGACGATTTACAATATAGTCCTTTTTACTCTTTGTATTTTTACCACTTAATTTTATTTCTTCTTTATTTTGGCCCCTGGGCCATTTTGGGAATAAGCTATTGAAACGGCATCTTTTTGACATTTTAGCCCAATAACCCGACCCGAACCGCGTGAGACCTGCGTATTTTGATATGGGTGAGGTCTATTTATTTTCCTAGTCCTCTATTTTTAGTTGTTTTCAAATCAAGACCTGTTTCTTTTCCTCTTTTTAATTTTTACCATGTAATTTTATTTTTATTTCATTTTAGTGAATTTGGGATAATTTCATGTTTAGTCCTTATTTCTTTTAGTGCGTTTCATTTTAATCCTTTATTCTGCTTTTGTTAATTATTTTTATTATTTACAATTTATCCTTTTAATTTCATTTTGATTTCGATTTAATCATTAGCCTCTTTAATTTCAACCTTTCCACAATTTTTTATTTTATTTTATTTATTTATCTATTTACTTCTTATTATTTCTTTATCTTTTTACAATTGAAAAATAAATTATTCACTCTTTTACTTGTGCATTATTATTGTTATTGTTATTATTTTATTTTTAATTTTTTTATTCTCGTTATTTTATTATTTCTTTTATTATTTTGATACTTTCATGTCATGTTTACTTATCTTTATTATCATATATTTTCCATTTTACTTTATTTTAAGATTACATTATTTATTTTATATATTATGATTTGATCATTAATATTAATATTATTATTATTATTATTACATTTTATTATTATAGTATTCCTCTACTTGTTTATTCTAACATTCTGTCCATATAGCTATTATATATTATTCCATTTATCACTATACTATATATTAAGTTTAGATATATTTATCCATTGATGTATTGTATCCAACTAAGATAAATACACATCGTTTTAAATACTACTTTTGTTATTATTCAAAAAAAGGAATTTTTTAAAAATAAGGCAATGTTCCATATTTGGAGATTCGAGAAGTCGCGTCCTAACTTACGGGGTTCGACTTTCTCGTTAAACCTAAATGACCGAACATCCTTTTAAAATTAAAATACATGAGACTTAATTAAATAATAAAATAAAAAGCAAGCTTATTTTCGAGGATTCAAGATATTGTGTCCTAACTTACGGGATGTGACCTTTTGTTACCTTGAGATAAAAGGCCCTTTTGCATACATTTTGATTGAAAATAATATTATGCAAAGTGGGATTGTGCCTTAATCTCTTCAAATTATTAATTTTCGATACTAAAGACATTAAGTAATCAATTAGGTACTAATTTTGGGCATAACGAGGGTGCTAATTATTCCTCGTGCGTAACCGACTCCTGAACCCATTTTTTGGATTTTTGTAGAAAAAGAATATTGTTTTTGTCGAAACCATTTTTTTTGAAAAAAACGGGAATCGACTTTGGTTTTGAAAATGAAAACAAAAAAAAGAGAGTCGCCATCGATCTTTATTGGGTATGATCGGATCACCTTTGTTTTAATAAAATGTGTTAGTTTACTAAAACAGTGTTTTTGGTCTACGAAACTCGAGAGAACGGGTTCGGGAGTCAGTTACATGCGAGGAAGGGTTAGCACCCTCATCACGCCCAAAATTGATACCTAATCGATTAATTAACATCTTAATGTCGAAAGTTGAAAAGGTTTTAAAATAAACTTTAAAATACGATCCCTTTTTATGAATGTCTGGATAACTCGAAGTGGATATTAAAATTCTTTTGTTTCGAGGGAATAAAATATCACATCCAGCACGTAGGATACAACATTTCAAGCCTTCGATGCCAAAATTATCTCATGATTTCCAAAACTCATGCATTGAAATTTTAAAAAGGATATTCAGTTATTCGGTCAAACGATAAATCGAAACCCAACACGTAGGGCACGTGTAACGCCCCAATTTTCGGGAATTCTGTGAATGTTGGCATAGGTTTAATTATGTTAGTGGGCCTCTAGAAGGCCCAAGCTTAAGATAGAACCCGACAATTTTAGTTAATTTTTGTTCCATAAGAAAAAGGGAGTGAAATTATGAAATAGGACCTATGTGAAAATGTTTGAAAATGTTATAGGCTAATTTGTAGTGGCCAAATAAATAGTAGTGCAAAATAGAAGGATTTGCATGTCAAATTCCCCACTTTTAATGTAGTGGCCAGCCAAGGTGATGGATAGTTGATAATGTATGCATTTTAGCATTTTAATAGTTAATGGATGATGGGCATTAGCGTTTTAATAGTTAATGAATGATGGGCATTAACATTTTAATAGTTAATGGATGATGGGCATGATAAGCATTATGGGCATATTTTTATTGGAATTATGGCATGAGTATGGCACAAATATTAGTATATCATTTATGTGTCATAAAATGTTGAGTGATAAGAATAACAAAAGGAAGTAAAGGAAGGTTGTTGTTCATTCTTTGTTCTTCATAGCTGAATTTGAGAGAGAGAGCAAATAGGGGAGGAAACCCTTGAATATTCGGTCACTAGGAGGGGGAAAAATTGAAGGTAAGTTCTTGGTACTTTGCTTCTATCTTGATGTTCATGAGTTCTTCTTGATTCTACGCTAACTCATGAAGCATATTTTAGTTTTTGGTTGTTGTTTCATGTTCTTTTGATGAAAAATGGAAGGTAGGTGAAGTTGAGCCAAACAAATGAGCATGCAAGTGCCTTAGATGCTAAAGGGAAAAATCGGCTAACATGTTGTGATTTAAAATGATGAAATGGAGATTATACTTAAGTAAAATCATAGATATGTGATGATTGATTGGTGATATACATGTTTAAATAACAAGCATGCAAGTTAGGTGTGAAAGAGTGATTTGGTAATAAATCTGCTTGGGACAGCAGCAGTAACGTGACTTTGGAAAATCACCATAAATTGTGGGAGATGAATTAGAAGCTGAATAAATAATGTAATTAAATCTTAATGAGTCTAGTTTCAAATGAAATAAACTAGAACATATTTTGAATTCTGTACAATGAGAAATTTGATTCGTAATGAAGAGTGGTCAGATTAGTCAAACAGTGAAACATGGGAAACTTTGAGAAAAATCTGGTATTTATTGACTAAACCAAAAATTCTGAAAATTTTATGGATAGAAGATATATGAGTCTATTTTTAGAGAAAATTAACAGAACTTGATTTGGAGTTTCGTAGCTCCAGTTATAAATGATTTAGTAACTGTTGCTCAGGAAGACAGCTTTCAGTGAAATTATGATTATGTGGTAAACATTGACAAAAATTTGTTAATGAGTTGCTTATTGATTTCTTATATGCTTACTATGATCTGTAGGTGTGGTTGGTCGAATATTGTAAGGAGTTAATACGTAGTTTGTATTTGAATAGTTAGATTAACGTGTTAGTATTCCAATTGTAGGCGGTTCGTGTGTGGATCTCGTCAGCATATCGTCGCAAACAGGTGTGTAACTAACACCCTCTTTCTTAGTCTGGATCGGCAAAAGTCGAAAAGCCGAAATGCCGAAAACTAGTATTTTGTAGATTTGCGAGTGTGCGAATGCTCGTGAGGTAAATCGATTAATTTTTTTGGTAAACTGCAAAATTTGGACTGCAAAGTGCATGATTTCTGTGCCCTCGATATTTTTGGGCTTAATGGGCCAAAATTGGAATGATGGGCCAACGGGCTCAATTCGGTAAGAACCCTCGGTAGTGATTCATTAGTACGTGAAAGGTAGGAATATGCATGAAAACCCTAAAATAGATAAATTACTGAAATACCTTTAAAAGTGGAAAATTTACGCTTTACCCCTAGGAGATAAATTACCAAATACCCCTAGAGTTAAATTGACCTAAATGCATGTTTGACTGTTGTTATTTACTGCATGCCATGTTGTTATTATCTGATGCATGGGATTGGGATATTGACGGAGGAAGTACTGAAAGTGGCTTGTCCACGTACTAGAGGCTTTGCCTCAATTTATCGTTAACCGAGTAGCAAGGTCAAGAATGTGGAGTGTTAATGGGTGGGTTGAGCTATTCCCACATGGAGTGTATGGCTGGTAATGGGTGGAGTGTAGTGATTGGTGGGTTGAGTAGTCTCCCAAATGGGCTTGCATATGTTTATTGATGTTGCATGTATTTTGAAATGGGCCTATGGGCCATCATTATCTGAATAAGGGCTAAGGCCCGTTTATTGTAATCTAAAGGGGCTTTAGCCCAAGATCACCATTACTGAATGGGCTTAGGCCCAATGGGCTTGAGTGACTTGGGCTTTGAATGGGTTTTCCTTACACATCGAGTTTCCCCAAACTCACCCATTTTATTTTCATCCACGCAGAAATCCCCAACCATAGTGGGCTTGGAGCGTGAGGAATTCGGAGTGGCCACCCGCTCAAAGTTTGATTTTCTTCTGGTGAACTGGACATTCTTTTATTTACGTTTGAGGTTTGGGTTTTTAAATGTAATAAGGCCGCTTAATTATTTTTTGATGGTTTTAATATGTATTACTAAGATAGGTATTACTTATTTTAACTGTTGAAATTGGATAGCTTTAGGCGCGTTTTCAAAAACAACAATTGATTTCAAAATAACACGACAACAAGCAAAGTTTCCGCAACGAAAGTAGTTTCCAAAATTAATCACTTTTCCTAAAAATGACTTAATCAAATCGGTTTCCTAGAAATATCCATGACGTTAAGGTGTGGCAATGGCGGTATGCATGTCTAGGATTGGATCCGAAGGGAGCTTGGTACTTAAGCAGTCCGATGGACTCACCACCTATTTTCCGGTTTCCTACCTGGTGCACAGCTTCTATTCACTTTAACCTATAATGAAATTATCTTTTAAAACATTAAGTTTTTTTGGATCAACAATATAAAATGTTTTGAACGCTTTGATGTGGCATGTCAGATCCGGTCTTAACTTCTGGGCCGGGTTTGGGGTGCTACATTTAGTGGTATCAGAGCCCAGTTACAACAACTCGGCTGTGGAATGGGTTTACAAAATTTAGATCTTCGAAAACAAAAATTTTATAAAGATTGTGAAAAACGCGGTTTTCAAAATTTAGATATTTAGAAGGTGGCATTCCGAATCTCTGGCTCAAGTCTGTAAGTATTACTCTGAACTTTTCTGAATATTTTTCTGAATTATCTGTCTGTACTGAAACCCTACTAGGATACTCTAGATAGGATGATTCTGAAACCATAGGAAAATCTGATAAGAGACTGAAACTGTAGCTAGACTTCGATTCTACGAAAACAAACTTTGAATTACTGTCTGATTCATAAAACATCTATAATAAACACTGGAATATTGAATTGATGCATAAAAATTCGTAATCAAGATAAATCGATATGAGTACGAGAGCTACTCGGGGAAGAGGCCGTGGTCGAGGCCGAGGTAGTACTCAAGCTGGAACTTCGTCTTCTGAACACATACCCACTGGAATAGCACGACCACCACTAACGGATGAGAATGGGCCGTATGATAGGGCCGTCGAGGATGATGCCCTGTCACAGGCAATGCTTCGTGTTCTGGAAAGGGTTGTCGGGACAAGTTCGGGCAACGGAATTCGAGGACCGATTTCTAAACTACTCTGGGCCAACGGTGTGGAGATCTTTAGGGGTGTGTCTGGTATAGCCCCAAATGTGGCGGAATATTGGTTGGAGGCCACAGAATGGATTATGGACAACTTGGACTGCTCTGAGGAGATTATGAGTGGGGTATCTGTACTAAGTCCCTTGGGTCACTCGGTTAGGGTAGACAAACTGTATAGGAATGTACCCTTAGAAACTTAAGGTAAGATTTTCCCTGGAGATTTGATGGAGTTACCATTCGGAGATTTGATCTCATTTTGAGAATGGACTGGCTTGCTAAGCATAAAGCGACTCTGGATTGTGCTGCTAAACGAATGGTGTTAAGGACCACAAAGGATGATGAGGTTATGGTGATAGGTGAGCGAAGGGATTATTTGTCCAATGTGGTGTCGGCATTAAGAGCCGAAAAGTGGATTCGGAAAGGTTGTGAGGTCTATTTGGCATTTGTAAGTCAGTCAGAAGAGGAGGGACTGACAGTGGATAAGGTTAGGACCGTAAAGGAATTCCAAGATGTTTTTCTGGAGGAGCTTCCAAGATTGCCTCTGAACCGAGAAGTTGAGTTTGGAATAGATTTGTTGCCTGGAATGACGCCTGTGTCTATCGCACCGTATAGGATGGCACCGAAGGAGTTAGTAGAGTTAAATGTTCAAATTCAAGAGTTGTTGGATAGGGGCTTTATAAGGCCAAGCGTGTCTCCATGGGGAGCACCGGTGCTATTCGTGAAAAAGAAGGATGGTAATGCAGATGTGCATTGATTATCGCCAGTTGAACAAACTGACGATTAAGAATAAGTATCCACTTCCAAGGATTGACGATCTGTTCGACCAGCTTAGAGGAGCTTCTCTATTCTCCAAGATCGACCTTCGATCTGGATATCATCAGTTAAGAGTCAAGGAGGCAGATATCCGAAAGACGACATTCAGGACTCGGTATAATCATTACGAATTTCTGGTTATACCATTTGGACTAACGAACGCTCCTGCAGCGTTTATGGATCTGATGAATCGTGTGTTCCAACCATTTTTGGATCAGTTCGTAGTCGTCTTTATTGACGATATCCTGGTATATTCTGAAACTGAAACGAAACATGATGAGCATCTCCGTATAGTGCTGTAAGTATTAAGGGAGAAGGAACTCTTTGCGAAGTTCAGCAAGTGTGAATTTTGGTTGAGGGAGGTAACCTTCTTAGGACATGTGGTCTCTGCTGAGGGGATTAAGGTGGACCCTCGAAAAATTGAAGCGATTTTGGAGTGGATGCCGCCTAGGTCAGTGTCAGAAATAAGGAGTTTTCTAGGACTGGCAGGATACTACAGAAGGTTTGTGGAAGTTTTTTCTGTGATGGCAGCACCTCTGACAAAACACATCAGGAAATGAGTACTGTTTGTATGGACTAAGAAACAGTAGGAAGCTTTTGAGAAGTTGAAGAAAGTTCTGACTGAAGCACTTGTGTTAATTCAGCCAGAGTCTGGGAAGGATTTTATTGTGTACAGTGACGTATCACAGGTGGGTTTGGGCTGCGTGTTAATGCAAGAGGGTAAGGTGGTTGTGTATGCATCACGATAGCTTAAGCCTCATGAGGGAAACTATTTGACTCATGATTTAGAGTTGGCAGCAGTGATATTTGCACTTAAGATTTGGAGACATTACTTGTACGGAGAAAGGTGTATTATATACACTGACCATAAGAGTCTTAAGTATTTGTTGACTCAGAAGGAGCTGAACCTTAGGCAAAGGAGATGGATTGAGTTGCTTAAGGATTATGACTGTTCGATCGAGTATCACCCAAGCAAGGCTAATGTGGTAGCCGATGCTCTAAGTCGTAGAGTCAGATTCGATCCGAGAGCAATGTTTGCTCGTCTGAGTCTGTATGATGATGGAAGTCTGTTGGCTGAGTTGCAAGTGAGGCCAACCTGGGTGGATCAGATTAAGGAAAAATAGTTGAACGATGAGTCTTTGGTCGCTCGTTTTCAACAAGTTAAGGAAGGAGGAACTTCTGAGTTTGGGAGCCAGAAGAGACGATGCAACAGCAATACCCTCATCTGTTTGGATTAGGTAAATTTCAAGGACGAAATTTCTTTAAGGAAGGTAGAGTTGTAACGCCCCAATTTTCGGGAATTCTGTGAATGTTGGCATAGGTTTAATTATGTTAATGGGCCTCTAGAAGGCCCAAGCTTAAGATAGAACCGGACAATTTTAGTTAATTTTTGTTCCATAAGAAAAAGGGAGTGAAATTATGAAATAGGACCTAAGTGAAAATGTTTGAAAATGCTATAGGCTAATTTGTAGTGGCCAAATAAATAGTAGTGCAAAATAGGAGGATTTGCATGTCAAATTCCCCACTTTTAATGTAGTGGCCAGCCAAGGTGATGGATAGTTGATAATGTATGCATTTTAGCATTTTAATAGTTAATGGATGATGGGCATTAGCATTTTAATAGTTAATGAATGATGGGCATTAACATTTTAATAGTTAATGGATGATGGGCATGATAAGCATTATGGGCATATTTTTATTGGAATTATGGCATGAGTATGGCACAAATATTAGTATATCATTTATGTGTCATAAAATGTTGAGTGATAAGAATAACAAAAGGAAGTAAAGGAAGGTTGTTGTTCATTCTTTGCTCTTCATAGCTGAATTTGAGAGAGAGAGCAAATAGGGGAGGAAACCCTTGAATATTCGGTCATTAGGAGGGGGAAAAATTGAAGGTAAGTTCTTGGAACTTTGCTTCTATCTTGATGTTCATGAGTTCTTCTTGATTCTACCCTAACTCATGAAGCATATTTTAGTTTTTAGTTGTTGTTTCATGTTCTTTTGATGAAAAATGGAAGATAGGTGAAGTTGAGCCAAACAAATGAGCATGCAAGTGCCTTAGATGCTAAAGGGAAAAATCGGCTAACATGTTATGCTTTAAAATGATGAAATGGAGATTATACTTAAGTAAAATCATAGATATGTGATGATTGATTGGTGATATACATGTTTAAATAACAAGCATGCAAGTTAGGTGTGAAAGAGTGATTTGGTAATAAATCTGCTTGGGACAGCAGCAGTAACGTGACTTTGGAAAATCACCATAAATTGTGGGAGATGAATTAGAAGCTGAATAAATTATGTAATTAAAGCTTAATGAGTCTAGTTTCAAATGAAATAAACTAGAACATATTTTGAATTCTGTACAATGAGAAATTTGATTCGTAATGAAGAGTGGTCAGATTAGTCAAACAGTGAAACATGGGAAACTTTGAGAAAAATCTGGTATTTATTGGCTAAACCAAAAATTATGAAAATTTTATGGATAGAAGATATATGAGTCTATTTTCAGAGAAAATTAACAGAACTTGATTTGGAGTTTCGTAGCTCCAGTTATAAATGATTTAGTGACTGTTGCTCAGGAAGACAGCTTTCAGTGAAATTATGATTATGTGGTAAACATTGACAAAAATTTGTTAATGAGTTGCTTATTGATTTCTTATAAGCTTACTATGATCTGTAGGTGTGGTTGGTCGAATATTGTAAGGAGTTAATACGTAGTTTGTATTTGAATAGTTAGATTAACGTGTTAGTAATTCAATTGTAGGCGGTTCGTGTGTGGATCTCGTCAGCATATCGTCGCAAACAGGTGTGTAACTAACACCCTCTTTCTTAGTCTGGATCGGCAAAAGTCGAAAAGCCGAAATGCCAAAAACCGGTATTTTGTAGATTTGCAAGTGTGCGAATGCTCGTGAGGTAAATCGATTAATTTTTTGGGTAAACTGCAAAATTTGGACTGCAAAGTGCATGATTTCTGTGCCCTCGATATTTCTGGGCTTAATGGGCCAAAATTGGAATGATGGGCCAACGGGCTCAATTCGGTAAGAACCCTCGGTAGTGATTCTGTTAGTACGTGAAAGGTAGGAATATGCATGAAAAACCCTAAAATAGATAAATTACTGAAATACCTTTAAAAGTGGAAAATTTACAGTTTTACCCCTAGGAGATAAATTACCGAAATACCCCTAGAGTTAAATTGACCTAAATGCATGTTTGACTGTTGTTATTTACTGCATGCCATGTTGTTATTATCTGATGCATGGGATTGGGATATTGACGGAGGAAGTACTGAAAGTGGCTTGTCCACGTACTGGAGGCTTTGCCTCAATTTACTGTTAACTGAGCAGTAAGGCTGCAACTGTGGAGTGTTGGGCTGGGTGGGTTGAGCTATTCCCCACATGGAGTGTATGGATGGTACGGGTGGAGTATAGTGGTTGGTGGGTTGAGTAGTCTCCCCAAATGGGCTTGCATATGTTTATTGATGTTGCATGTATTTTGAAATGGGCCTATGGGCCATACTGTTATCTGAATAAGGGGCTAAGGCCCAGTTTATTGTAATCTAAAAGGGGCTCTGGCCCAGTATCACTGTTACCTGAATGGGCTTAGGCCCAATGGGCTTGAGCTGACTTGGGCTTTGAATGGGTTTTCCTTACACACTGAGTTTCCCCAAACTCACCCCTTTTATTTTCATCCACGCAGGAAATCCTCAACCATAGTGGGCTTGGAGCTGTGAGGGAATTCGGAGTGGCCACCCGTTCTGAAAGTTTGATTTTCTTCTGGTGAACTGGACATTCTTTTATTTACGTTTGAGGTTTGGGTTTTTAAATGTAATAAGGCCGCTTAATTATTTTTTGATGGTTTTAATATGTATTACTAAGATAGGTATTACTTATTTTAACTGTTGAAATTGGATAGCTTTATGGCGCGTTTTCAAAAACAACAATTGATTTCAAAATAACACGACAACAAGCAAAGTTTCCATACGAAAGTAGTTTCCAAAATTAATCACTTTTCCTAAAATGACTTAATCAAATCGGTTTCTAGAAATATCCATGACGTTAAGGTGTGGCAATGGCGGTATGCATGTCTAGGATTGGATCCGAAGGAGCTTGGTATAGCAATCCGATGGACTCACCACCTCTTTTCCGGTTTCCTACCGGTGCATGACTTCCATTCACTTTAACCTATAATGAAATTATCTTTTAAAACATTAAGTAAGTTTTTCTGGATCAACAATATAAAATGTTTTGAACGCTTCGATGTGGCATGTCAGATCCGGTCTTAACTTCTGGGCCGGGTTTGGGGTGCTACAGCACGATTTCTTGAAATTTTCGAACTCGAAATATTGCCTTATTCGCCAAAAAATCTTATCTTGAGGTGATAAGATGTCATATCCAGTAAGTTAGGGCACCACATCTCAAACCTCAGAGAGTGAGCATTTTATTTAAAACTCGTATTGTGATTTAAAAGAACATGCCGTTATTTAGGTTAAACGAGAAAAATCGAAACCCAGTAAGTTAGGGCACGATCTCTCGAATTTCCCAACCACGGAATATTGCCTTTATTAGAGAATTTCCTTTTTATGAAATAATAGCAAATATGAAATTTAAAACGATGTGTATTTATTTTGTTTAGAAAGGTAATTTGCGAATAAGATTATTATGTCAATAAATAACAAGAATGTGAATATATTAAAAACGGTTCGCCATAATCACACAATTTGTACTTCTTAACTATTTGATATGAATGACCAAATAAGAGAACAACTAACATAAGATAATGACACAAAATGATAATGACAATGACAACAATGATGAAATCTAAATTAATAAATGATTAAAATAAATAAACACAAAGGCAAAATAAAAGAAAATAAGAAACAATTGTAAAATCTGATGAAGGAAATAAAACATGGAACAAATTAAGATAGTCAACATGAAAATGACTTAAAACAACAATGTATGTAGTGTAATGACCCAAATTTTACGGTTATCGGGAAAGTGAATTTTCGGGTCTCCATTTCTAAAAAAAAATAGATTCGTAAATATTTATTAAAAATATTTACGAAGTCAATTGAGTGGTTAATTAGACTTTAATTAAGTAAATTTAGCTTAATTAAAAGTAATTAGTGGAAAAGATTAAATTGAATTAAGTGTGAAAGTTTAATTATAGAATAAAGAAAAGTGAAGGGACTAAATAGGAAATAAGCCAAAAAGGGTGACAAATGTATGGTTAAAATAAGTTAAATGTGTACAAATATAAATGGTACACATGTATTATACATGTGTATTTACTTATTATATAAGTAAAATAATAATAATTAAAGTATATTATATTAATATTATTTTATATTAATTAATTAAATAAATAAAAGTTATGACAAGTGCAAGGTGATAAATTAATACATGTGTATTAATAAATATACACATGTATAAATAATAAATATTATAATAGTTTAATAATAAAATAAAGTAATGAAATAAAGTAATAAATGAAATAAAAGAAATGAAAAAGAAAAACAAAGCAAACGAAACAGAGAAGAACAGGGGAGAAAGAAAGGAAAGAAAGAAAGAAAGAAAGGGAGAAAATGGAGAAAAGGGAAAATCAAGGTTTTGAAGCTTTAAACTTTAATAGGTATGTCAATATAGCCCTTTTTACTTAATTTTGAGGTTTTAAAAGCTTTAGAACAAAGTTTTGATGAAATTAAGTTGATATTTTGAAAGTTATTAGATTTATAAATATTGTTCATGTTGAGTAAAATGATGAATTAAAGGCTAAATTGATAGAAATTCAAGTTAGAAATGAAATAAGGATTGAATTGCAAAGTGATTCATAAATTTTATACTTTAAGGACTAAATTGAAAGAATTTTGAAATTATGGTTTTATGATGAAAAATAGATAATTATGTCTAAGTTTGGTTAAAATTGAGTAGAAATAAAGTATGAATTAAGATAGAAAAGTAAGTGAATTTAGTTAGGATTAAATTGAAATTAAAAGTAGAAAATCAACATTTTGCACTAAGACTATTTTGGACAGCAGCAGTAGTCTAAGTTTGAAAAATCACCAAAAATTGTAAAAATTGAATTAGAAGATAAATAAAATATATAATTAAATATTATTGAGTCTAGTTTCTTATAAAAGAAACGTTATAAGCAATTGTAAATTATGAGATATAGTGAATTTTGTGAGACAAGGTCAGAATGAATTCAGGTTCCCCTATTCTGACTTTGGAAAATCACCAAAAATTGGAGAAAAATAATTAGAGGGTTAAAGTTATATGTTTAGAATCCCTAATAAGTCTATTTTTAGCAGAAATCAACGAGAATATTATCCGAGTTCTGTACTGTGAGATGATTAATTTTTAGTGAAGAAGGGTCGAAACTGTCAGACAGCAGAATAGGGGTGAATTTAAAGAATAAACTGTACTTAATGGCTAAACTAAAAATTCTGAAAATTTTATGGTAAGAAGATTTGTGAGTCTAGTTTCAGGAAAAATTAACGGATCTTAATTTAGAATTCTGTAACTCAAGATATAAATTAGTAATGTATTAATGATTATGAATTGTATTAATTTCGTAGTCAATGTGGCACCAAAAATCTCGGCTAAGAAAGGACAAGACAAAGTCAACGGGAGTTAGCTCGAAAATTACGGTTTGTAATTCTATAATCCCAACTCAGTCATTATTTGTTATATTTATATACATATGACAATTGTTAGTGTTAGAATTATGATGTTTTACAATTGAAATGGATTGATTTTGGTATGTGATGAATTTATCAAATTTATATTAATTGAAATCATTTTGATTGAATTTATATTGATTGAAATATATATTATATATATGATTTATGTAAAAATTTGAATATTGAATGAATGTTATATTGAAAAATTATATTGATTGGAATATGAGGGAATTGATATGAATATATGAGATTTGTGATAATTGAATATTTGATATTGAAAAGTGAATTGAGTTGTATTGAATTATGAATTAATGTGAATAATTGAAATATATTTGTTGAATTGAATGAAAATGTATGAAATTATGAAAATGTGTTAATATATGTGATTATTAGAATGGTATATTGATGAAAGATTTATTAAATTGAGAAAGTGAATCAAATACCCTATTAACAGTATCGGACCAGATTGGATACAAATGGCATGCCATTGGATTTGTGATGTGATGGGGAGATTTGTAGTTCGGCCGAGAAGATGTTTCTGTTATTATATACTTCGGTTTATCCGAAGAGGCATTTAATGCCTTATTGGTGTGTTTGGGAGGATATGATATACTGGTGTGTTATGGAGGATTTATAATATTCCGGGTGTGTTTGGGTTGGATATTCTGGTGTGTTTGGGAGGAATCCACGTATCTATCAGAGTCCGAGTCTTGTTAATAGGGGTAAATAAGTGAAAAGATAAATCGAGTGAATTTGATTGATTGAGCTATTGGAATGAAATGAGAAATTGAATTGAGAATTGAAATTAAGATAAGAGATTGAAAACATGAACCAAAAGGTTCATGAAATGAGTGAAGTTCAAATGGATGATGATTGATGTTAGAATGAATTAAAATGGTATATTGTTAATAAGTAAAGTGTGAATACAAATGAATTGTGAATATATTGTAAAGAATTTATACGGTAAGCAAATGAAAAGAATTGAGCAAATATGTTGTTGTGTTTGTTATATGGCTTGTATAGAATTTTTATGGTAAGTAAATGAAACTTATCTATAAAATAAATAAATGAATAGTTATATTTGTTATTGTGATTTTAAGTTTAATTGTTATATTATCAAGTGTTCGGATTATAGAAATACCACTGAGTGTATACTCAGCGTACGGTTTGTTTCCGTGCGCAGGTTAAGTTAAGGCTAGACTGTTGAATCAGCATTCCAGGCCGATCCCGAATTCAATGAGGTAAAGTATGTTGAGTATTGATAATGGCATGTACCTAGGATGTTTAATGAGAGTCATTTAAGTTGAAAAAGTGTTGATGAAATAAGTAAATTATGGTTGGCAACGGTATATAGTATGAATTTTGAAATATAAAAAAAAATTCGTATTGATTCTAAATTAGTTCCAAATTGAACTTACTGTCCATATTGGACCGCGAGGGCCCATTAAAGGGACGACATCTTAAAACTAGGATGAGTATGAATATTTATTTTAACTAATGACTGAAATTGGGCTGTACTAACTGGTAATGTTTCGTAACCCTGTTCCGATGACGGTATAGGGTTAGGGGACGTTACATGTAGCAACTTAAAACCAATAAAGTATAAAATAATTTAAATTAGAGCTATATGAAACCATTTGGCATGAAATAATATAAATTTTAAAGGAATAACTTATGGAAGAAATTTAAAATGAGTAATAGAAAATGGTTGAAGATAAATGATATATACATTTTAAAATAGAGTATAAATCAATTTGAAATAAATAGTTTATAAAGCAAATTTCAAATAAATAATATGTTAAATAAATTTCAAATTTTAAATACATATAAAAGAGCTTAAAATAAATAATGTATAAATGAAAATTTTAAAATAAACAATGTATAAAAATAGTTTAAATGAAAATTTACATATAAATATAATCCAAAGTTGAATTTTAAGATAAAAAAAATTTAAAATAAGTAATACATAGGAAGTTCAAAACAAATAACAATAAAAGAATTCAAAATCATTAACATATAAAAGATATATACAAAAGTTTAATATAAATAACATATGAAATTTTAAAATTAATGATAGTAGAAAGGGTTATAATAAATAATAAGAGAATTTAACACAATTATCATATAAAACGGTACAACTAGATAATATATAAGAATACTAAGATAAATAATATATGTATATATACATATACATAATAATTTAAAATACAAAGATATATATATAAATTTTAAAATAAATAATACGTATAATAGTTTAAAAGAAATAACATATGTAAAATATTTAAAGTTGATAATAATATAAAATATATGATATGTTCAATAATTATTATTATTATTATTATTATTATTATTATTATTAATATAATTAAAATAATAATATGAATTTTTTAGTTTGAATAGACTGGCATTTATTGAAGCACATAGCTCAAGGTGAAATAAAGCAAAAGTCACAACAAAATTAAATAAAAAGACAGAAGCAGCAGTAACCTAATGGCTAAAAACAATGAAGCCACACCTAGGAAAACAAAACAACAAAAGCATAGAAAATAAAACTACCTTCAACCAAAACCAAAGCAAAAAGAGTAAAGAAACAGATAAAGCAAAAAGACTTTAGTTTTTAAAAGGCAAAATAAAATAAACAAGATGATAATAATAATAACAATAATGATGAGACAATAAAATAATAACGACATATCAATGATAATAATAATAATAATAATAATAAATGATAAAAATAAAAAAATAAAAATAATAGTAAAGGAAGTAGAATAACATTAACGGATTTAATCACAAAGTAACTAAATAATTAAAAAGGGGACTAAATTGGACTTAAAACAGGAGTTGAGGGTAAATTCGAAACAAAAAAGGAGGGGAAGGACCACATTGCAACACGCGCACAACGTATAGGGATGAAAATAGGAATTATTCCTTCCCTCCAAAAAGACGTCATTCAGGTGCGAGCTGAAATGTGATCGAGATAAAGTACGGGGTATAAATTAAAAAAAATAAAAACCTGATTGCCAAACACTTGAAAAGCGGAAGGGTTGAAAGTGCAATTAGCCCTTCCGCAAAGAAAACACGCGGGTCTTGGCTCAGCGGGTCAGGTCAGCCCACTCCACCCCAAAACAACGTCGTTTTGTGTCTGGGGGGTTATGGCCAAAACGGCACCGTTTTGGTACCGTTATATAAGTTAAAAATAAGGATTTTTTTATTTCTTAACATTCTTTTTAATAAAACAAAAAAATTCTCTCAATCCTCTCTCACTCTCCAGTGTCCGGCCAAGGTCCGGTCAAAGTTTGATCGCCGAACCACCGTGACGGTGGCCGGTCGCCGGTGTCGGCACCACCTTCCACTGTGGCCGGAGGGCACAAAAAGGGAGGCTTTTGAAGCCCGTCACGCGTGGAGTATGGATCCAAGGTTAAAACCTTGAAAATCTGACCAGAATCCGGCGGAGCAACAAAGAAACATCCAGTTTCTTCTCCTTTTCTGGTGTGGCCCTCACCGACAGTACACGAATCAACCGATTCCGGTGACTTTCTCCCCTCTTTTATTTTCGTATGTGAAACAAGAAAAGAGAAAAAAAGTAAAAAACGAACAAGATATAGAACAAAAATCACCTTTCTCTTTCAATTTTCTTTGTATTTTTTGAAAATGAAAACCCCCCTTTTACAATCAGTTCTCCCCCTTTTTACAATCGATTTCATTTCGGCTTTATAGCTAATTCCTATATTAAAATATTGTTTGTATTAGCCTCTGCCACTGCTTGTGCTTCTTGCTACCATCTTTTCTGTTTTTTTTTTGTCCTCTTTTCCAAATGTTTGCAGGCCTCTGGAGGTGCAGGTTATAGGAGTGTCAGACACGTGGAAGGCCGGTGATTGGCGCCTCGAGTGGTGGTGGCACGCGTGAGGAGGCTGGTGGCTGAAGGCATGCTACTAGGGTTTTACTCTTCTTTGTTTTTGCTGAAAATTAGTTAAAGTTATGGGCTAATTGGGTCTTTAGAGTTTTAATGATTTTGGGCCTATATTGGGCTATTGTAATTTGGGTTACTAAACATTGTAAATGGACTTTAAAAAAATTTATTTTGGTTTTATTTGTTCTATTCTTGTGGTCTGGGCCCGAGCATAATTTAGGCTTTACAGTTTTAATAAATCAAACCTCTTATTAAAACGATTAAATTATGAGGTGACCCGACCATACCTCCTAAATAGATTGCTGCCGACTCCATTTTTATTTTTTTAAAATAAAAAGTTGATTTCAAAAAAGGTTTCGATAGATACAAAAAAAAAAACCAAAAATTATAGTAATGTAATTTTAAAAATAAAATATAAATTAGAGAAAATCAGAAAAACCTGAAAAGAATCAACAAACTGTGGAGAAAGTGAGTTGTGAACTGATAAAATCAATTAAAAACAGTTTCAAGCTTTCGTCTTAATTAAATAAAGTAAATTAAAATGCCGAAAAAGGAGAAAGGAAAACACCAGAGGTGAAAATACGATATAAAGATAAAAAGTGAAGGAAGTTTAAAGTCCAAGCTGGATATTCTCTAAGTTCGAACCATCAAACTACACCAACACTATCCATATGTGATACCTATTAGCCATTGTTTTTAATGTAAACAGGTATGATTTTTTTGTTAATTATTTATTTCTTAATTAAATTATAGTGTAAAATTTAAAGGTTACAATTTATTCAAAAATTTTGTATTTTTCATATGTCGAAACCTTTTTTTTTAAAACGGAAATCAACTTTATTTAAATGGAAATTAAAACGGGAGTCGCCACTGATCTTTACTAGGTGTGATCGGATCACCTTTGTTTTAATAAAATATTTCAGTTTACTAAAACAGTGTGTACAGGCCAATTTTAGGCCCAAAATCCAATACCCATTACAAATATTAAACCCTTTACAACCAGACCCAAACCCCAAAACCCAGAGGCCCAATCTTAAACCCAAGTCAGAAGCCCGCTAACCCATACCCACTAATCTAAACAACCCAAGCCCACAATCTAAAAAATTTCAGCAGCAAACCCTAGCCACCAAAGTCTTCAGCCGCTCTCCCCTCTCCAGCCTCCTCCACTCCTCTGACACCAGCACCATCCCAGACCACTTCCTCCTCTGCCCAAGACTGCACCGCCCATACCGTCGACACTCCCACCACCAACACTGCCATGCCACCAAAAAGCAACAGACAAGCAAAGCGAAGCAAGAATAGCAAAAATAATAACAAAATATGTAACAAAACAGGCTATAAAAAGCCGAATGAAACACTGTAAATAGGTCCTTTTTTTTTAGATCTTTGAATACACATATATTTCGAAAAAGTCAGTAGATATAACAAGAATACCAGTCCGAGATAGATATCAACACAAAAAACCAAGATCAACAAATCAGGAGCTAAAATCAGAACCGATCTAAGGTGATTGTTTTTTTTCTAATTTCGTTTTTTGGCCGAATTCATACACATATATTTATCAAAAAATACAATAAAATAACAAAATAAAAAAAGAATAAAAAAATAAGATTTTTACCTTTCCGGCCACCGCGTGCGGTGGCCGGCGCCGGCTGCCCGCCGGCGCCGGCGACCTCCGGTGGCCGTCCCAAGTGATCCCCCCATGACCGAGCTTCCCCTCCCTCTCTTCTTTCCCCGTTCCCTCTTTTCTCTCCCTCCTTTTCTTTTTTCTTTCTTCTGTTTCAAATGAAAACAAAACAAAAAATTTGACTTATATAGGGGTCCAAAACGCACCGTTTTGGACCCCCCCTTTAAAGCAGAAAACGACGCCGTTTTGATGCGGGTCGGGTCGACCCGACCCGTCCGACCAGGGGATCCGCGTGTTTTTTAAGGGAGGGGCTATTTGCGCAGTTGGCCCCTCCGCTTTTTCAACGTTTTATAATCAAGTTTTTAAATTTTAAATTCGGCCCCGCTGTTTTGCCCTGATTTCATTCTGGTCCCCACGCTGCAGACGTTTAACATATGGATTTATTGTGCTTTTGACCCTTCTAGTTACGCGTGTTGTAATTAAGTCCTCCACTTTATTTCTTTTTAAATTGGCCCTATAACTTCGTTTTATTTTAATTTCAGTCCTTTTTCCGTTTATTTTCATATATTTATTAAATGTCCTTGTTATTTTTATAATTAGTATTGTTATTATTATTATTATCATCGTTGTTACTATATATATTGGCATATACTCTTATTGTATGCGTCTGTATGTATGTGTTCATATTTAGTTTCTTTCTAGTTATTTTATTTTAGTGTTTTAATGCTCTACTTGTTTTCATATTTCAATACTATTATTATACTTATTATTAATATTGATACTATTATATGTATGCTTATATATATATATATATATACTCTTATATGTAGGTTTATTCCCATTATTTTATTACTTTTATTGTATATGGTGTTTTAATTATATCATACTGTTCTCTTTGTGTCTCAATACTATTACTATTGTAATATACTGAGTGTGTGTTTTGTTATATATGTATATATTATGTGTATTCTATATTTATCATACGTACATTACTTTTTTTTGTATTATGTATATATTAAATATTGTGTTATTTATGTATTTTATTCTATAGGTATATGTCTCTTATGTATATATATAAGTACATCTTTATGTAATATTATTACTACTAATATTAATATGTTTTGAACATTGAAATTATGTATACATATATATATATTTTAATTATTTACTACCATGTATATACTCCAATATTATTAATTATTTATTTTATCACTACTAGCTCAAATAATATATGTAGTACATTTCCAACATTATTATTACTTATATATGTGTGTGCAAAATATATTATGTATATATTCTTAATATCATGTATATATATTCATTGTTTTCTCGTATTTAATATTATTATTACATTTAGTCTTGCATGCACGGTTATTGTTTTAATATTTTGTTATGTTTGTCATTTACTTCAATATGTATACCTAGTCCTTTCATTTGTTTATTTATTTCGTATTCATTATGTCTTACACGCTTTAAAAATCACGTTCTTGTTTCTAAATTAAATTCGATAATCAAAGGCAACATATCGGTTTAATACCAAGTCGACGGTTCCATTGCTATGTTGAGTGGAATTTGTCGGTCGTGTTTAATCGGTATGCCCTTCTCAAGAAAAGAAATCAAAATTGAAAGTTTTAGTCTTTCGAATCGGATTACAATTAAATTTTACATTAAACTCGTATTTTGAAAATTAAGACGACACGTGTTTATGAGATACCAATTTTTGGGCGTCGCGAGGGTGCTAATACCTTCCTCACAGAACGGACTCGAACCCCAATTTTTCTCCGCTTTTAACGTAGACCTAAATTCAGCCTCCCTTTTGTTTTAAAAAATGAATCTAATAGGTATCCGATCAAACCTAAGAAAAAGGATCGGTGGCGACTCCCGGTTTAATCTAAAATCAAATTTCAAATTCCAAGTTTTTAATCGCCACAATTAGCGACCCGAAACCAAAATTTTTACGTCGCTACAGCTGGCGACTCCACTGGGGACCATAGCCTTGCGAGTCGAGTCGAATTAAACACGTTTTGTCAAAATTTTCAAATTTCTTTGTTCAAAGTAAATATTTGGTCGTGATCCGAAAATCTCGTTTTCAAAATTCATGCATTTGTATCATGTCGTAAATGTTTCTTCTAACTTGCTTATTTGGTTGTTTTTTTAGTTTTCGATTTTTATGGTTTTAATTTTGGTTTGGTTTCTTTAAGTAAAACGTAAAGGTTTATGAGTTTTTCTCCACACACCGTGCACTTGCATTTTCGCATAACATGAGCTCTTTACCCGGGCCCCGTCCGTTTAAGTGAAAGTAAACGCTACGCCTTCGTGAGTTAACTCGTCCCTCCGTACAGGCTAGTGAATACTTTCGGGTTACATATGACTTATGCTTTCGTGAGTTAACTTGTCCCTCCGCATAGGCATAAGTAAATGTAATCCCTCGAATTGAACTCGTGAGCCTGTGATGGGTTATGACCGAGGCTTCGTGCTAATCTTAGCAGATGATAGTACGAGCAATTCGAGTACCTGTCTAGAACCGAGACTGCATATAATGAACCATACGAGCTATCCAATTACAGCCATGCCGAACCTCTGTCCGTTTATAGTCGCCAAAATAAGTACACAGGGAAAATGCCTCTTGCCTTTCATTTACACTGTTTATGCAAAATAATTGGATTGGGTAGTTTAGTTTGTTCTTCAAATTATATTTGTTGTGTTTACTAACTAAGTTTGTTTGTTTTTATTCTTACTTTCATCATGCATCATAGGCATCATATTAGGAAGGTGTTGATTAAAGGTTGGTTGCCAAAAAATGGGTTTCTGATGGAGGAGTCAATTACACAAATAACCGAGAAGAATGCCGTGGTTCGGGACTGGTCTCTAAAAACTCAGAGAGAAAAGGGGGATAGTCTAGTAGAAGGGTGTGTTGCCAATTTGCCCGAACATATAACTGTAAATGTTCGCCAAAATAACTTTGAGGATTTGGTTCGAATTTGGAATCAGTGAGATTCAGACACTAGAGACATTTTCACTGAGAGGTATGGAGATATAGCTCAACTGATCACCATCCGTGTAGACGAACAATTGATTCAAGCCATGGTTCGGTTCTGGGATCCAGCTTATCAGTGTTTCACCCTCAATCAAGAAGACATGACTCCAACCATAGAAGAGTATGCTGCTTTACTCCGCATCGACAATGTACAATTCGGCAAAATATATGTAAAGAAGCCTAAGCCGATGACCTTCAAGAAAAAGTTAGTGAGACTGACAGACATGACCGATGCATGGGCTGAAAAACAGATAAAGAAGAAGAACGAAACCATTTGCATTCCATGGTCCTCCCTACGAGATTTGACTCTGAACCATCCCGACATGCTGAAAAGGGTAAATCTATTCGCTTTGGCCATTTATGGTTTGGTCATTTTCCCAAAAGTTCTCGGACATCTCGAAGTTGCAGTAGCTGATTTCTTCGAAAGGTTAAAACAAGGAATCAACCCTGTCCCGACCATCCTAGCCGAGACCTTCAGGTCCCTGAGTAGTTGTCGAAAAAAAGGGGAGGGACGATTTATCGGATGCGCGCAGTTGCTCAATGTTTGGATTTTGAGTCACTTCTGGAAGGTAGAGCGCACTCCGTTCCATATGTTTTCTAAAACATTCTCCCCGCTAGAAGTTTACCTCAAGAAAGAATGGCCGAAGGAAGTCAATGAGCAACATTGGGTATCGCCTTTTCGTAATCTTCGCCGAGGATATAACATGGAGAGCACCACGGATCCGTCCTTGATTCGCTATACAAATGTGGAAGCCAAGATTGGGTACCTTTACTTGGGTTATGGGAGGAGTTGGATATGCTCGCTATTGGTCCAAAGGCAATTTTCTTGCGACAATTCCTCCCATAACTGGAGGATTAGCATAGATTCTCGAGTTCGCTTTCATGGTGAAGGATATATGAAGAGAGTCCGAGACACTGCAAAGTCTTAGAAGGAAATTCATTTCGTGGAATTAGCCTTGTATGCTGATACCCTTACCCAAGATTACGACATATGGAGGAAGCAACGGGTAAATAGTCAGCAAATCTCGTCAACAAACTACACCATCCAGAATCCTTTCTCGGAGGAAACGCCGTCTGAGCTAGAAATGGCAAGACAAGAATTCGAACGAGAAAAGGCCAAGATGTCTCGGGACCTTAGTGCCCTTCAAGAAGAAAACTATCAGCTGAAGATTGAAGCTCAGGTTGAAAGGTCCAGAACTGAAAAAGTACAAAGAGAAGCCGAGATCGTGAGAAACGACTTAAGGGACCTTCATTTGGAAAACAAGAAATTAAGAAACACTATAAAGAATAGCGGGTTGGGCAAGTCGACAGCAGAATGGAAGGAAGAAATTAGCAATATCAAGGGAGGAATGGAGTTTTGGAAGGGAAAAGAAAAGAAAGAGGAGGAAAAGGCTGCGCGCGCTGTGATAGAGTTAAGAAGGAAGAACGCCGAGTATGAAATAGCCTCTGCAGAATTGGCGAATAGTCAGTCTGAACATCAATAATTAAAAAGGAAAACACGAGATCTAGAAAATATGCTGCAATCTCATCAACAACAATTAGATAACCTCTGAAGGCTCTAGAAGAAAAGAGTGAGCGATGCGATAGGGACATTCACGCGTATGAAGGAACTCTCAAAGAAAAGAAATGCAACTCGACTTCTTGATCAATGAAATTCAAAGCGGCTATGCAAGTTGTTCAATTATCGATGAAGCCAAGTTCTCGGTTGCAATTCCTCCGAGCCAAAGATCGAACATATCGAGTTTTAGAGCAAGTGAAGAAGCAAGGCAATGTGGCTAGGAAATTTGTGTAACCGTTGGAAAAATGGAAACTTTGTGTAATAGACTATGTTGATAAATGAAATGCCTAAATATGGGGCTACCTTGAAATTAACACCAATTTTTTTCATTCCTTGCATAACTAACATTTTGACATTCGTGCATTCATTCATGCATTCATCCATACATTGCATATTCCATACTCAGTCCATCAAGACAAAATATATAATTCGCAGTTGTAATACCACAAGACTGGAACCACGTCATCAGTATAAAACGCG
This sequence comes from Gossypium arboreum, assembly GCF_025698485.1. Classification (NCBI taxonomy): domain Eukaryota; kingdom Viridiplantae; phylum Streptophyta; class Magnoliopsida; order Malvales; family Malvaceae; genus Gossypium; species Gossypium arboreum. The sequence goes on from NC_069074.1 coordinate 83,851,830, forward strand.
CCGACGAGCTAGAGTGATGGAGGCTGAATTCAATGAGAAAATTGAAAGGTTGGAAAGGGCTCAAAAGGAATTGCAAGAGCAATTGGCCAAATCGCAACAAGAAACGAGAGACCTAATGGTGAGATCTCGAGAGGAATCACTCGAGCAAAGAGATCAAATGGCCACGATGATGGATATGATGTCAGCCTTAGTTAAAGGAAAGGGACCCATGCGAAGTCCTGACATTGAAGAATCTCGATCAAGAATTCACCACGATCAGGATCCACTCTATCCCCCAGGATTCACTCCACCGCTCGCATATACAACACAAAGAGGGTATACTCAAGGGGAACCCACTGGCTTGGAACATCGACCTATGCCACCTGCTCCACCCACTAATTTGGGGCAAGGAATATTCGCATCAAACCCAGGGGCTAGTCCTGCTGATCCACTAGTTCCAGATCTGGATGACCCAGCAGAGGTAGCCAAGTTGAAATCGGATAACCATGACGCAAAATATAGGAGTCTAGAGGAAAGACTCAAAGCGATAGAAGGCATCAAGTCTTCTCCGCACTAGGTGCCAAAGAACCCGATTTGGTACCGATCCGATTTTGCCCCAAGTTTAAAGTGCCCGATTTTGAGAAGTATGATGGGACAAGATGTCCAAAGGCGCATCTGGTCATGTTCTCGAAAAATGACCGGTTATGTGAACGAGGATAAACTACTCATACATTGCTTTCAAGATAGTCTAACAGGTCACTCTTCGATGGTACAATCAACTTAGTAGAGAAAGATTCGATCTTGGAAGGACTTGGCATCAAGATTTTGAACAAAGACAAGCATGTATCGGAGATGGTGCGGTCAGTATGACCTTGCAAATGATGGAGAAGAAACCAGCAGAATCCTTTAGACAGTATGCGCAAAGATGGAGAGATATCTCGGCCCAAGTGGAGCCTCCACTGACTAAGACTGAGATAACAATCCTTTTCATCAATACTCTGAAAGCACCATTCTATGACAAGCTGGTGGGAAGTGCTACGAAGGATTTTTCGGATATCGTAATATCCGGTGAACTCATAGAGAATGCCGTCAAGAGCGGTAGAATGGAGGGATCAGAAGGCTCAAGAAAAGCAAGACCAGAAGGAAAAAGAGCCAGAAACCCACATGGTGGGAACTGGGAGTCGTTACATTCCCAATTCGTATCCTAACCAACCCCGACCTCGAAATTATCCACCCTCGAATTTCTATTATCCTCCTCAAACCCCTTACTACCAAGCATCACCTCCTTCCTACCCTGTATACGCCATGAATAACCAAAGGCCCGTCACCACATTCCCACAAAACACTCTACCCGCTCAAAGCCAACCCAGAGATGAACCAAGACCAACAAGGCCCAATCCCGAGAAACAGCAATTCACCCCTATTCCTGTATCATATGGGGAATTGTACCCAAAACTTCTGGAGAAACAATTGATATCTCCCCATTACATGGCCCCCCTTAAACCTCCATACCCGAAATGGTACGATCCAAACGCTAGTTGTGCATACTATGCGGGGAACCAAGGGCATTCTACTGAGAACTGTCTTGCTTTCAAAAGGAGAGTTCAAGGGCTCATCGATGCGGGCATTTTGCGATTTGATGGTACTGGCAGTACGACTGGGAATCCATTCCCAAACCACACCGAAGAGAATGTGAGCGCAGTAGGAGAGGAGGATAAACAACAAAATAGAAGATGGGTTTCTGAAGTACGAACACCTCTGCATAGAATCTGGGAGATACTAAGTGAGAAAGGGTTGCTCTTTCTTTTTAACAAGCTCCATGGTATTGGGGAGCATAACATTCAGTCCTGCGAAGAATTTAGAAGTTTACTGCAAAGTATGATGGACAATAAGATTGGGATTTTTTTTAAAGCCAAAGAGGCCGATAGTGGAAAAATATGTGCCTCTGACAATCAATTATCAGGTTTCCCATATAGCGCCGACCGACTGTTAATAATCTATTATGACGTGAAGAAGGAGCCGGTGAAACCAAAAATGATAATTGAAGTACCATCTCCTTTCCCTTATAAGGACAATAAAACAGTACCGTGGAAGTACGATGTCAACATCGTTACACCTAAAGGTGAAAAGCTTGAAGCCACAACTGAAGACATTGGGGAAGTAGGTCATTTTACCCGCAGTGGACGGTGCTATTCTAAAGAAGTTGAACCGATAAAGAAAAGTAGCGACTTGAAACAAAAAGGGAAAGCAGTGATGCACGAAGTCCAAGACGAGCAAGAAATCCCACCCGTGCAAGAAACTAAAAAGCCTGTGAATGAGGAAGAAGCTCAAGAATTCTTGAAATTCATTAAGCACAGCGAGTATAGTGTGGTGGAACAATTGAGCAAACAGCCAGCGCGAATCTCAGTTCTATCTTTACTGTTGAATTCAGAGCCACATCGGAATGCTTTACTGAGGGTGTTAAATTAAGCTTATGTGGCCAACAACATATCAGTCGAAAAGCTTGATAGGTGGGTAAACAATCTGAATGTGGACAATTTCATCTCTTTTAGTGGCGATGAGATACCGCCAAATGGTAGAGGCTTGGTGAAAGCGCTGCATATCACGACTCGTTGCAAGGGATACATAATACCAAACGTACTCATCGATAATGGGTCAGCGTTAAATGTTATGCCACTGGCCACGCTTTCCAGAATACCGATGGATTTGTCCTACTTAAGGCCCTGTCATTCCACGGTAAAGGCATTCGACGGGATGAGGCGCGAAGTCATGGGAAAGATCGAAATCCCTTTGGAAGTGGGCCCTTACATTTATGAGGTCAAGTTCCAAGTCATGGACATTACACCCTCTTACAACTGCCTTTTGGGAAGACCTTGGATCCATTCCGCTGGAGCAGTCCCATCATCCCTCCAACAAAAGGTAAAATTTATCATGGATGGCTGTTTGGTCACAGTCGAGGGCGAAGAAGACATTGTCGCATCTATCTCTGCTGATGCGCCATACCTGGAGGTAAGCAAGGACGCAGTGGAATGTTCCTTTCGATCCCTTGAATTCGTCAATGCCACTTTCGTCGCTGAGGGAAACGGAATTTCGATGCCAAAACTGTCGAGAAATACCAGAATGGGTGTCAAGTTGACTGTAGGAAGGGGAGCTCGTGCGAGAAAAGGTTTAGAGAGACATCTACAAGGTATAGTTAGGGCTTTAAAGCCAGTACATCACAAGGCCCGATACGGTTTGGGGTTCCAGCCTGACATGCGTCAAAGAAGAAGACAATGGAAGAAGGATCAAGAGAGAAGAATTGCAAGAACTTTGGGCCGAGAACCAGAATGGGAACCAATAGAGTACCCTCCTTTGTCAAAAACGTTTACATCTGCGGGAATGATGTACCCAGAACAAGATGATCCACGAAACATGCTGGGGCTAATTGAAAGGGGTTTTCAGAATGTCAGTATAAATGTCATTGACAAAGGGGCTGGTGCAAGTAAAGATGTCTCGAGGATACGCCCTTGCCCTCCTGGTTTCATGCTGAACAATTGGACTGTTGAGGAGCTTCTTGTAGTTTATAGGTCTTCAGAGTAATGCTAAACATTAACCTTCTATTGTGTCCTTTAGATATAATAGAATTCTTTTGTAAGAGCTTGCATTCCCTCTTTATCATTTGAATGAATATCAATGAAGAAGCATTTTGTCACGATTTTCGCATTATCACTAATTTCATAATCATTTTCTCATTTCATAGCCTATCCTTACATTTGCCTCATTGCCATGACATAACATTTTGTTTGTTGTTTCCAATACTTGGATGTCCCCCTATAGCTTCCTTTTCCATTCAACTTTTAGGTGCTCAGATATTGGCGACATGAATAAGCCCGTTACGAATCTTGAAATTGATTTTGAGAAGGCTGTTTGCTTAGGAGAATTTGAAGCCGTAGAAAATGCTGAAGATTATGTCTCGTCTCCTGAATTGTTAAAAATGGTAGAACAAGAGGATAAACAGATTCTGCCTCATGAAGAATCTGTGGAAACAATAAATTTGGGCACTGAAGAGAGGAAACAAGAAGTGAAGATTGGGACTTCTATTTCATAGAGTACTAGACATAGTTTGATCACTTTACTTCGCGAGTACAAAGACGTTTTCGCATGGTCATACCAGGACATGCCAGGGCTAGATGAAGATTTAGTGGTCCATAAGCTCCCATTAAAGCCAGAATGCAAGCCCATCTAGCAAAAATTAAGACGGATGAGGCCCAAAATGCTGTTGAAAATAAAAGAGAAAGTCAAGAAGCAATTTGACGCTGGCTTCTTATAAGCCTCCAAATATCCAGAATGGGTGGCTAACATAGTCCCGATACCAAAGAAAGATGGAAAAGTACGAATGTGCATGGACTACCGCGACCTGAATTGAGCAAGCCCAAAAGATAATTTTCCCTTGCCACATATTGACACATTGGTGGACAACACAGCAAAACATTCATTGTTTTCTTTCATGGATGGATTCTCGGGGTATAATCAGATCAAGATGGCCCCTGAGGATATGGAGAAAACTACCTTCATAACAATGTGGGGAACGTTCTGCTACAAGGTGATGCCATTCGGGTTAAAGAATGCTGGGGCAACATATCAGAGGGCTATGGTAACGTTATTCCATGACATGATGCACAAAGAAATAGAGGTCTACGTCGACGACATGATCGCTAAATCCCGGGGGGAAGAAGAGCATGTAGTGAACCTCAAGAAGTTGTTCGAAAGGCTGAGAAAGTTTCAACTAAAGCTTAATCCAGCCAAATGTACATTTGGGGCTACCTCGGGAAAGTTGCTAGGCTTCATTGTCAGTGAAAGAGGTATCGAAGTTGACCCAGATAAAATAAAAGCCATCCAAGAATTACCACCTCCGCGCACGCAAAAGGAAGTCAGAGGATTTTTAGGGAGATTAAACTACATCGCCCGATTTATCGCCCAACTTACCAACCAATGTGACCCAATCTTTCGGCTTCTTCGAAAACATAACCCAGGAGAATGGAACGAGGAATGCCAAGTAGCCTTTGATAAGATAAAACAATATTGTCTAGTCCTCCAGTGCTAGTACCGCCAACTCCTGGAAGACCATTGATATTGTATTTGACTGTGTTCGAAAGTTCAATGGGTTGCATACTGGGGCAACACGATGAGTCAGGAAAGAAAGAAAAAGTGATCTACTACCTCAGTAAAAAGTTCACTGAATATGAGGCAAAATATTCGTCCATTGAGAAATATTGTTGCGCTCTGGTTTGGGTAGCTCGGAGACTCAGACAATATATGTTGTATCACACGACATGGCTAATTTCAAAGCTGGACCCAATAAAATACATGATGGAATCGCCGGCACTATCAGGAAGAATGGCACGATGGCAGATCCTCCTTTCGGAATATGACATTGCCTATGTAAATCAGAAGTCGATAAAAGGGAGCGCAATAGCTGACTTCTTAGCAACTCGAACGACAGAGGAATATGAGTCTTTAAGATTCAATTTCCCTGACGAAGACTTAATGTGCATCACAGAAATAGAATCCGAGTCATCAAAAGAGAAGTCATGGAAGATGTGCTTTGATGGTGCGTCAAATGCTCTAGGGCATGGAATTGGAGTAATCCTGGTATCACCAGACGGGAATCATTATCTGTTCACAACAAGACTGAACTTCTTCTGTACCAATAATATCGCAGAATATGAGGCCTGTATCATGGGGCTTCGTGCAGCTATCGAACGAAACATCGAGATCTTGGAGGTGTACGGAGACTCAGCCCTAGTGATTTACCAAATCCGTGGAGAGTGGGAAGTGAGGGACCCAAAATTGATCAAGTACAGCGATTTAGTGGCTGAATTGATCAAGGAATTCAAAGAAATAACTTTTCATTACTTCCCACGAGAGGAGAACCAACTGGCTGATGCCCTGGCCACTTTGGCTTCAATGTTCAAAGCAAGTAAAGAAGCAGAAATAATGCCCCTCAAAATGAGCATATACGAGGTCCCTGCACACTGTAGTAGCATTGAGAAAGAGGCAGACGGACGGCTATGGTTCCATGATATCTTAGAATATATCAAGAATCAAAGCTATCCCGAACAAGCTAATGAGAATGACAAAAGAACAATCAGAAGAATGGCGGTGGATTTGTTCTTGATGGGGATATCTGTATAAAGAGGAAAGGATCAAGTACTTTTGAGATGCGTGGATGATGTCGAAGCGAAAGATACTTGAAGATGTCCATGAAGGAATCATGGGACACATGCCAATGGTTTCGATATGGCGGAAAGATTATGAGACTCGGTTACTCTTGGTGACGATGGAAAGCGATCGTATTAGTTTTGCGGAAAATGCCACAAATGTCAAATTTATGGCGATAAAATTCATGTAGCCCCTTCGCCCCTTCACGTCATGACTTCTCCGTGGCCTTTTTCTATGTGGGGCATGGATGTTATAGGGCCAATTTCTCCAAAAGTATCAAATGGACATCGATTCATTTTTGTGGTTATCGATTACTTCACAAAATGGATAGAAGCTGCTTCATTTGCCAATGTAACGAGGACTGCAGTTTGCAAGTTTTTGAAAAAGGAAATCATTTGCCGGTATGGTTTGCCTGAAAGAATCATTTCAGATAATGCCACGAATCTGAACAATAAAATGATGAAAGAAGTGTGCGAGCGATTCCAAATAAAGCATCATAATTCCTCGCCCTATCGCCCAAAGATGAACGGGGCTGTTGAAGCAGCTAACAAGAACATTAAGAGGATCATTGGGAAAATGACTGAGACATATAAAGATTGGCACGAGAAACTCCCATTTGCTTTGTTTGCATATCGCACATCTGTGCGAACATCTACGGGAGCAACTCCTTTCTCTCTAGTCTATGGAATGGAAGCTGTGCTACCTATCGAGGTTGAGATCCCCTCTCTGCGAGTATTGATGGAATCAAAGTTAGAAGAAGCAGAATGGGTTCGAGCTCGATATGATCAGTTGAACCTCATTGAAGAAAAACGCCTAAGGGTAATTTGTCACGGGCAAATGTACCAAAAGAGGATGATCGCAGCCCATGACAAGAAGGTACGACCAAGAGAATTCCATGAAGGAGAACTCGTGCTGAGGAAGATTCTCCCAATACAAAAAGACCTGCGAGGAAAATGGGCACCAAATTGGGAAGAACCATACGTTGTAAAAAAGGCCTTCTCAGGCGGAGCTTTGATCCTTACTGAGATGGATGGGAAGGAGCTACCGAATCCAGTGAACTCAGATGCAGTGAAGAAATATTATGCTTGAGACGAAAACCCGAAAAGGGCATCTAAAAAAAAAAAAAAAATCAGAGCGAAAACCCGAAAAGGGCACTTTGGTTAACATAAAAGATTAGGATGAAAACCCAAAAGGGCGTTCTAATGAAACAAATATTCGGCTTACAAGGCAAGGCGTTTTAAATTATACGACAAGCAGTGAGACTACAGTATTTGAAGCATCTCCGAAAGCTCGAAATCTTCTACGCAAGGAGCCAGACTCTAAAAGATTCTTGATTGAGGAACGTGAAGAGTTCATGTGTCGAATATCTAAAGCATTTGTATCCGTTGAATACGATCTCTTCTTTGCACATTTGTACTATCATTGGTTAACTTTCTTTGTTTGCCACATTTGAAATAAAGGAATATGAGATATCCTTTTCGTCCCTACCTGACCATTTTCATGCATTTCATTATGTGTTTATTTGATGATAAATAGTGAAATGACATACTCTAAAACAAAGGAAATGTTAAGCATTACCTGAATGAAAATTTGATAAGTACAAGAGCCTTAAAGCAAGGACAAAATCCAACCAGGAAAAAGAGTGTTATCTGAGAAACGTCGATTACTCGAAGACAGGTACATGACGTAAAGAGAAAGTCAAGAGCCGAAGTAATGAACGCGGACCATCACAAGAATCGTGACGAAAAAGACATACGACAAACATGCTTAAGGAACACTGCATAATCATGTAGGCATAAAGGCATTTAAGACAAACACGTGCATATCATGATAACATCATGCATGGCATATACAGTTAATCCAATAGAGCAAAGGACGTGATGATAGTTGTATTGAATCAAGGGAAAAGACACGTGAGTTCCACCAGATGAGATGTTTTGGGTACTCTGAGGTATCTTTAATTCATGTTTTCAAAAATCAACTCATATTGCGAGAAATGAGTTGAGCCTCAGGTCACACGCTGAGGTATTTTTAGTTTACGTTTAGAAAAATTGACTCATCTTGCGAAAGGTGAGTTAAGCTTTTAATTTCTCTGTTTCAAAAATCAACCCATATCGCGAGAAGTGAGTTGAGCCTCAGGGTACGCTGAGGTATTTTCAATTTCTGCTTTTTAATTCATGTTTTCCAAGAAAATCAGCTCATATTGCGAGAGGTGAGTTGAGCCTCAAGACACGTTGAGGTAATTTCAATTTATGTTTCAAAAATCAACTTATATTGCGAGAAGTGAGTTGAACCTCGGGGCACACCGGGGTATTCTTAGTTTATGTTTTAAATTGACTCATATTGCGAGAGGTGAGTAAGCTTTTAATTTCTCTGTTTCAAAAATCAACCCATATCGCGAGAAGTGAGTTGAGCCTCAGGGTACGCTGAGGTATTTTCAATTTCTGCTTTTTAATTCATGTTTTCCAAGAAAATCAGCTCATATTGCGAGAGGTGAGTTGAGCCTCAAGACACGTTGAGGTAATTTCAATTTATGTTTCAAAAATCAACTTATATTGCGAGAAGTGAGTTGAACCTCGGGGCACGCTGAGGTAATTTCAATTCCTGTTAAATCTAAAATCAACTCATATTGCGAGGGGTGAGTTGAGCCTTGCGGCACGCTAAGGTATTTTCAAATTCTATTTTCAAAATTCAATTCATATTGCGAGAGGTGAGTTGAGTCTTTTTAATTTCTATGTTTCAAAAACCAACCCATATTGCGAGAAATGAGTTGAGCCTCAGTTCATATGCTGAGGTATTTTCAATGTCCGTTGTTAAAGAGTCAATTCATATTGCGAGAAGTGAGTTGAACTCAAGATCACACGCCAAGCAAAGACTAAAGATTGAAGCTGATGGAAAACACCAGATTTGGATACCCTGAAGTGCGGTGGAGTAGGTCGAAGTTGCAAGCCTGGTCTCCTTGAAGTTGCAGTGGAGCTGATCAAGGATGTCAGATTTTGCCTCGCTAGAGTTACAGAAGAGAAGATCACGAATCTCATCTCACTGAAGTGATAAAAGAGCAGATTGAAGCTGCAAATTTCATATCCTTAAAGTTACATTAGAGAAGATTGAAGTTACAAGACGTATATCAGAAAATGCAGTGGATTGAACCAAAGCTACAAGATGAGATGGACTAGAAGGAAACTATTTGGACAAGAAAAGCACCGATAAAGTCAAGACTCGGCAAGACGGAGCAAAATTGGCCTTTCTTTATGTCTTTGCTCTATTCCCGTTACACGACAATGAGCAAAGAGGGCAGTATCTGGGCCAATTTAGGCCCAAAATCCAATACCCATTACAAATATTAAACCCTTTACAACCAGACCCAAACCCCAAAACCCAGAGGCCCAATATTAAACCCAAGTCAGAAGCCCGCTAACCCATACCCACTAATCTAAACAACCCAAGCCCACTATCTAAAAAATTTTCAGCAGCAAACCCTAGCCACCAAAGTCTTCAGCCGCTCTCCCCTCTCCAGCCTCCTCCACTCCTCTGACACCAGCACCATCCCAGACCACTTCCTCCTCTGCCCAAGACCTGGCACTGCCCATACTATCTGACACTCCCACCACCAACACTGGCCATGCCCTGCAAAAAGCAACAGACAAGCAAAGCAGAAGCAAGAATAGCAAAAAATAATAACAAAATATGTAACAAAATAGGCTATAAAAAGCCGAATGAAACACTGTAAATAGGTCCTTTTTTTTTAGATCTTTGAATACACATATATTTCGAAAAAGTCAGTAGATATAACAAGAATACCAGTCCGAGATAGATATCAACACAAAAAACCAAGATCAACAAATCAGGAGCTAAAATCAGAACCGATCTAAGGTGATTGTTTTTTCTAATTTCGTTTTTGGCGAATTCATACATATATTTTATCAAAAATACAATAAAATAACAAAATAAAAAAGAATAAAAAATAAGATTTTTACCTTTCCGGCCACAGCAATGCGGTGGCAGCGCAACATGACGGACCTCCGATGGTCGTCCGTGACTGCCCCCATGACCGAGCTTCCCCTCCCTCTCTTCTTTCCCGTTCCTCTTTTCTCCCTCCTTTTCTTTTTTCTTTCTTCTTTCAAATGAAAACAAAACAAAAAATTTGACTTATATAGGGGTCCAAACGCACTGCTTTGGACCCCCTTAAAGCATGAAACGACGCGTTTTGATGCGGGTCGGGTCAACCCGACCCGTCCGACCGAGGATCGCGTGTTTTTAAGGAGGGGCTATTTGCAGTTGGCCCTCCGCTTTTTCAACGTTTATAATCAAGTTTTTATATTCTAAATTCGCCCCATTGTTTTGCCTCGATTTCATTCTCGGTCCCCACGCTGCAGCGTTTTAACATATGGATTTATTGTACTTTTGACCCTTCTAGTTACAGCGTGTTGTAATTAAGTCCTCCACTTTATTTCTTTTTAAATTGGCCCTATAACTTCGTTTTTATTTTAATTTCAGTCCTTTTTCCGTTTATTTTCATATATTTATTAAATGTCCTTGTTATTTTTATAATTAGTATTGTTATTATTATTATTATCATCGTTGTTACTATATATATTGGCATATACTCTTATTGTATGCGTCTGTATGCATGTGTTCATATTTAGTTTCTTTCTAGTTATTTTATTTTAGTGTTTTAATGCTCTACTTGTTTTCATATTTCAATACTATTATTATACTTATTATTAATATTGATACTATTATATGTATGCTTAAATATATATATATATACTCTTATATGTAGGTTTATTCCCATTATTTTATTACTTTTATTGTATATGGTGTTTTAATTATATCATCTTTTTCTCTTTGTGTCTCAATACTATTACTATTGTAATATACTGAGTGTGTGTTTTGTTATATATGTATATATTATGTGTATTCTATATTTATCATACGTACATTACTTTTTTTTGGATTATGTATATATTAAATATTGTGTTATTTATGTATTTTATTCTATAGGTATATGTCTCTTATGTATATATATAAGTACATCTTTATGTAATATTATTACTACTAATATTAATATGTTTTGAACATTGAAATTATGTATACATATATATATATTTTAATTATTTACTACCATGTATATACTCAATATTATTAATTATTTATTTTATCACTACTAGCTCAAATAATATATGTAGTACATTTCCAACATTATTATTACTTATATATGTGTGTGCAAAATATATTATGTATATATTCTTAATATCATGTATATATATTCATTGTTTTCTCGTATTTAATATTATTATTACATTTAGTCTTGCATGCACGGTTATTGTTTTAATATTTTTGTTATGTTTGTCATTTACTTCAATATGTATACCTAGTCCTTTCATTTGTTTATTTATTTCTGTATTCATTATGTCTTACACGTTTTAAAAATCACGTTCTTGTTTCTAAATTAAATTCGATAATCAAAGGCAACATATCGGTTTAATACCAAGTCGACGGTTCCATTGCTATGTTGAGTGGAATTTGTCGGGTCGTGTTTAATCGGTATGCCCTTCTCAAGAAAAGAAATCAAAAATTGAAAGTTTTAGTCTTTCGAATTGGATTACAATTAAATTTTACATTAAACTCGTATTTTTGAAAATTAAGACGACATGTGTTTATGAGATACCAATTTTTGGGCGTCGCGAGGGTGCTAATACCTTCCTCGCACGTAACGGACTCCCGAACCCCAATTTTTCTCTGGCTTTTAACGTAGACCTAAATTCAGCCTCTCTTTTGTTTTAAAAAATGAATCTAATAGGTATCCGATCACACCTAAGAAAAAGGATCGGTGGCGACTCCCGGTTTAATCTAAAATCAAATTTCAAATTCCAAGTTTTTAATCGCCACAATTAGCGACCCGAAACCAAAATTTTTACGTCGCTACACAGTGTTTTTGGTCTTTGAAAACTCGAGAGAACGGGTTCGGGAGTCGGTTACGTGCAAGGAAGGATTAACACCCTCGTCACGCCCAAAATTGGTACCAAATTGATTAATTAGTCTTAATGTCGAAAGTTGAAAATCAGGGACGGATTTAAAATACGATCCTTTTTTATTAACGTTGATTTTAAAATTGCTTGAATTAGATCAAAATGATTACTAAAGATTTTCCTTGTCTCGAGATATCGGAGTATCACATCCCGTAAGTTAGGACGCGATACCATGAACTCCCGAGCGCAAGTTTATCTTTAATTTTAGTTGAAATTTCATGTGTTTTGGAACTTAAAAAGGATATTTGACCATTTAGGATTAACGAGAAAACCGAAATTCCATAAGTTAGGGCACGATTCCTCAAATTTCCTAAAACACGAAATATTATCTTATTTAGAAAATTTTCTTTTTGAAATGTAGCAAGTATAATATTTAACAACGTGCGTTATTCGTTTGGATTAAAATAAAACGATTTATTGGAAGAATGTAACGAGGTTTGATTCATGAGTCGATGATATGAAATAAAAGTATAGTGCTACATGGAACGATGATACGTGAATAAAATATTACACAAACGAATGACAATAATATGAACACGAATAAGCGAATTAAAGTACACGAAATGGCAATAATCGCACAATATGCACCATTCAAATACTAATCATTAATAATCAATGACAAATAAATTAAATAATCAATTAAAAAATTTAAAAGAATTAACGCATATAATATATTTTAAAATAAAATACAAGAATATATAAAGTAATTTAAAATAAATGACTTAAAAAGCAATTTAAAATATCATGTGAAAAACTTAAAATAGGTATGTGGAAAAGAATTTAAAAAAATTTTAAAAAGGAGCTAAAATAAACAATATATATTTAAAATAATTAATGTATGAAGAAAAAAACTTGAAATAAATAATAACAAACAGTTTAAAATAAACAATATGACAAATTTACAAATAACATATAAATAGTATTAAACTAAATAAAATATAACATCTAAATAGATAATAAATAAAACATATAATAAAATATGATAAAATAGTTTGAAATAAAAGAGACAATGATTAAATTAAAATCAAAGTAAAAAAAGGTATAAATCATAAATAACAGAAAGCTGCCAGAGACTAGAATGGAACACGCGCGAAGGAGCGGGGGTTAACTGGGTAATTATCCCCGACCCCTGTGTGCAGCGTTTCAATGCAAAACCTAAGTGCAACAAAAGACAAATTATGCGGGCAAAATTAACAAAAAAAAAAAGAATAGGGCTGAATTAAACGTAGCGAAAACGCGGAGGGACTCGCTGCATAAATAACCTGGTAGATGCAAAACACGCGGATCCTGTCCTATGTAGGTCGGGTCAAATCCGGGCAGCCCTATACGGCGCCGTTTTAGGGCCACTGAAACTGGCCTTAAACGATGTCGTTTTACATTTAATATAAAAGCAATTTTTTTAAATAAAAATTCAATTCTGCAGTTGTTTTTTTTTTTAAATTTAAAAGCTTCCTTCCCCCTCTCAACCTTCTCCATGGCCGACCATGGGTTCATCGGGGTCCTCCTCCCGCGCCATGCTATGACGACAGTGATATTCTGTAAACAGGTCCTTTCGGCCCTCTTTTTGAATGAGTCCACAGACAGAACCCTCGTAGCCTACAGCATCGCAAGAAAAAAAGGAAGGACCCTTCGGTTCTTCGTTCCCCACCGCGGCCATTGGCCGAACCCCCAGGGGTTCGGTGACCTTCAGATTGGCGAGAGAACGCCAGAGTGCACCCAAACAGTGAATCGAAGGTATGTTTTTTATTATTATTTTATCCTTTTATTATTATTTTAGTAGGTAAAAAATTGGAAAAAACAAAACAAAATAAAATACAAAAATTAGAAACTAAAACGCAAACAACAAATCACCTTTAGAAAATTTTCTATTCCTTTTTGATTAATCTCATTCGTAAGTGTCTGTAAAAAATTTACAAAGGTGTTTCTTGGGTTTTTAAAGCCGATTAAGTGACCTTCTACTTTTATTCTCTTTGTCGTTTCTGCTTGTTTCTTTTGTTGCATTTAATTTTTTACAGGTGTCAGACGACCTTCAGAGGCGTGTGGAGCGGCAATGACAGAGGCGTGGTGGCTGAGCATGCGTGGGGTGGCCAATGGTTCGGCAGTAGCATGCTTGGGGGATAGGGTTCTTTACTTTCTAAAAATGTTGTTGGGTTAGGGTTTCATTTGGGCTTTGACTTTGGGCTGTAATTAGGTTTGAATTTGGGTCTGAAATGAGTTTTATATTGTTGGGCCACACATATGTTGTAAATGGACTTAAAAAAATTGGACTTTTATTATTTATTTGGGTTTTATTTTGTAATTGGGTCAAACCAAAATTGGCCTATTACATCATATATTTGAAATGTAATTTTTATACTTTTATTTTTTGGGGATTTAATCTCTCTACTTTTTAAATTTAAAAAATTAGGTTCTTTTGTTAACACTATTAAAATGTTTTTGTATTGGTGTGGCATTTTGAAAAGTAAAATAAATTTGTATCCATGTAACCAAAAAAAAATGTAACCGGAAAATGGGGGCGAACTAAAGGACTCACAGGGGCTGACCTATTCCACATGACCGTGTGTCCCACACGGTCATGTGACAAGTCATGTCGATTCCTTAGACTCGCACTCTAAACTGCAAAAAATGCAAAATTTTAAGTTTTTCAAGCATTCTAAGATGCATATATGACAAAAATAAGTTTGACGAATAAAAATTTCTTTTTTAGATGTTTAAATTATAAAATTTTGAAAAATTAAAATAAATTTATATTTTTTTATTAACAAAATATAAAAGAAAAAAAAAGCATATTTAGACAAGCCAAGAGACCTTTGGGATCATACGGGAGATTTTGATGAAGTTAATGATTATTTTGGTGGAGAGGGTGAAAAAGAAACAGATTATTCATTATATATAATATAATTATGAAATTCAAGCCATATATTTCATACATAAAAATTTCATGGGAGGTCCAAAGGTAATTAAATGACTTGTAGGCTTGCTGAATTTCTTTGAAAGGCCCAAAGGTAATTTAACATTCACAAAATAATCTCTAAATACTGTAAAGACAAATAAAATCCACAGCAGCATTAGAGTTGATTAAGCTAAGCATTGGCAAATATTACTTTGATTTTGCATGTAATATTGGCAAAACCCCCCTCTTACATTAGAAAAACAACATAATCCATGAAACATTGATAGCCCAATACGAATTTCATCGAGAAAAAAGTCTCTTTGTTTTGTAGAACATGATAGTAAAGATGTGGAGTTTCGTTCTTCTTATTGGCCTCCTTTAGTTTTCCTTAATCAACAACAACTAGCCAAAAAACACAATTAGATTAGATTATGAATGATACTTTCAACTATGACAATATTAAATATAAAACACTCTAAATAACTCTAAATAAATGGAAAGCAGCAAATTACCTGACGAGGCAAGCTAGCTCAATTAAGATCATTGTGTTACTTGTCTCTGAATTGAAAATTTTAGATGAAAATAAAGAGAAAGAGTTAGAAAATACTTGAAAACAGATAAAACTTATATTTCATTGATTGGATAAACTACGATCACCCATAATAGACCTTCTACTTGACTTTTTGTTGAGGGCCTAGTACGTGAGAGCAAAAGAAAAAAAATAGTTTATTAATTTTTACGAATACCGACATATTATATATATGATTAAAATTGCAGAATAGATTAAAAATGTTGAATTAAAGATAAAATTAAGTGTGAATTAATAACCATAAGTGTACACATTACTTACCATCTCTGTTAAAAATGTTCGAAGTTGTTTAGCAGCCTTTGTTTGATTTTCTTCAGCTCAACCACAACATCTTTCATAGTTTTTCTTTCTTCTGGTAACTCAGCTGAACAATTCAAAGCCAACTCCATGATAGATGAAATACAATTTGCTTTAACAACAAAGTACTCATCTTCTCTTCTTAATAAATCAACATCTGCAATTTCTATCGCTCCTTTAGGCAATGAACTTTCCATCCAATGCCTTATAGTCTCTTCTTCAACAAAAAAATTATCAGTTGGCTTTTTCTTTGTGAAAGTTTCTATAAGAACGATCCCATAACTATAGACGTCAGATTTTATAGAAACAATTCCTGCTGATCCAAACTCTGCATTTCAAGTATAATTAGAACATTATTAATCCTCAATTATTTCTAAAATACTTATTCAAATATATATCCACATACACATGAAACAAAAATATAAAATGCAAATTAGGAAAATAATCATACAAAAATAAAAAAGAATTCACCTGGTGCCATATACCCGATAGTTGCAAGAGTCATAGTTTGCTTCATTACTTCACCTTCTCCCAACAATTTGGCAACACCAAAATCTCCAACATGTGCAACCATGTCTTCATCTAGTAAAATATTGCTTGGTTTTATGTCACAATGAATTATAGGTGTCGGATGTCCATTGTGGAGGTGTTCTATAGCTACCGCAACATCTATCATTATGTCGACCCTTTGTATGATATCAAGGAAACAATTTTCATAATGTAACCATTTCTCAAGGTTTCCATTAGGCATGTAATCAAGCACCAAGGCTTTGAAATCAACACTTGAGCAGCAAGTAATGACCTTCACAATATTACGATGAACTATATTACGAATAGCATCACATTCAATGTCAAAACTCCTAAATGCTTCCTCTGTTTGCAAATTGAAAACTTTTATTGCAACTTCCATTCCATCTGAAAGCCTCCCTTTATATACATATCCAAAACTCCCTGAACCAAGCATATTGCTTTCCTCAAATCCATTAGTTGCTCGTGAAAGTTCAACATGTGAAATTCTTCTCAGTGTTTTCAAAGACAACAAATCATCCTTAATTGGTAGAGTTGTACTCCTACTTTGGTATCTTCTATACATAATAGTTAAGACTATTAGTACTATGACAATACCAATTGTTGGTAAACCATACCTTAAAGCATGCAATATAGCCATTTGGGAATTTTTGCGGATGTCGTTTTTGCAAGGTGGGACTAGCAATCTAGGTGGACCACAAAGTGCAGAATTCTTCATGAATGATGTGCTAGAAAAATTTGAAAAACATCCTTCGGTGGGAATTTCCCCTTCAAGTCTATTGAAAGACACATTAAAATACTTTAGATGTAAAAGCTTTTCCAAAGATTTGGGAATGACTCCAGAGAGATTGTTATTGCATAAATCCAAGAATTCCAAACTAATCAACTCATCAAATGATTCAGGGATATGACCATATAGTATATTATTTGATAAATCTAATGAAACCAAAGTTTGAAGACCCCCAAATGTGGATAAGATATCGCCCGTGAGAAGATTCCTTGATAAATTTACTTTCAGCAGACTCCTCAAATTTCCAACATCAATAGCATGTGAATTGTGAAGATGGTTTGATGATAAATCTATTTCTAAGATATCTTTTAGATTCCACAAAGTTGAGGGTATTGTAGAACTCAATTTGTTGGAACCTAAGCAAAGATATCTCAAAGCAGAAATATTACCTAAACAAGAGGGTATGGATCCATGCAGCTTATTCAACCCTAAACACATCTCGTATAGTCTCTCCAAACCACATAGGCTTTCTGAGATAGGCCCTCCTAATTTATTATTGTAAAAACTTAGACTTTGGAGATTTCTCATTCCTCCTATTGATGCTGGAATCAATCCACTTAATTTATTATAGCCAAGCTGTAAAAGCAATAGGTTGCTTAAGTTACCTATTTCCATAGGAATATTGCCTTTAAGCTCACACTTTTTGGCATAAAAGTATTGAAGGGATTTTGAAAGGTTCCCGATATAAGTAGGAAGAACGCCACTCAATGGATTTCTTGAAACATCTATTTTTCTCAAATTCCTACAATTTGTCAAAGAAGAAAGAAAGATCCACTCATGATCAGTAGCAGATCCTGTGATCAAATTATTGTCATTGATTTTGAGCACTTCAAGGTGTTTTAAGCTGCCAAGCATTTTAGGGATTGGGCCAGAGAATAAGTTATCTGCCAACTCTAGTTTCTTAAGCATGGAAGCATTAGAGATAGAGTTGGGAATGTTTCCGCTAAGTTTATTTGTCCACAATAATAGAGTCTCAAGCTTTGGAGCATTGGTGATGGGCGGTAAATTACCTGTAAAATAGCATCTTTTAGTGTATACATATTCATTGAATACCAAATTCACAAAATATATTTTTAAAATAAAACTGTAAAACTTTAAATCAATTAAGAATAAAATTTTGGCATGGAGAAATGTGATCAAATCAATTAAAAATTGAGACATAATAAAAGTTTTGAGTAATAATTAGTCCTTGGGATTTCTATAGGCAAAACATATAATACACTAATAATTTTTAAAATATTGTAAAAATTGAAATAAAATAAAAATAAAAGTTTTGGGATGAGAATGTGGCATCTAATTAATCTTAAAATGAGACTGACACTGAATAATAATTAGTTATGATTTGGGAAACGAAAATGTTAAATCCTTTATTTTCCTAAATACAAGTGTAAGAAATCAAAATAATATATTATTTGGTTGTGCAACTTTTCTCTATCTTTTAAGTAATATGTATTGAAAATTAAAAAGATTTTTGTATTGTAAACATCTAGAAGTGACAAAATATATGAGAGTAGCATAAATTTTCTTAATTTTAAGGGTTAAGATGTTGGTTTAGCTCTTAAAGTTGTATTTAATTGTTATTTTGGTACCTAACGAATTTATTTGTATCAATTTAATATTTGAAATTAAATAAAGTAAATTAAAATGCCAAAAAAAAGAGAAAGGAAAACACCAAAGGTGGAAATACGATGTAAGTTTGGACACTCAAACTGCACCAACACTATCCATATGTGATACATATAAGCCATTGTTTTTAATGTAAACTGGTATGATTTTTATCTATTGGGTTAATTATTTATTTTATTAAATTATAGTGAAAAATTTAAAGATTATTATTTGCTCAAATTTTTTTATTTTTCATATATTTGAAATTTAATTTTTATATTTTTCTATGATTTAGTTTCTCTACTTTTTGAATTGAAAAATTTAGGTTCATTTATTAACAATGTTAAAAAGTTTTTGTGTTAGTATGGCATTTTGAAAATTAAAATAAACTTGATATCTATGTTTTAATTATTCCAAATATTGTTTTACTATTTCAAGATAAATTATTTGTGTCAAGACCAATATCTTAAGAATTATTGTTGCACGTTTAATTATTCTAAAGAATTGTCGATTGAGTCTTAGTTTGATTGGCATGTGTATTATTGCCAATATAAGAGAATGTGGGTTCAAGTATGCTAAAGTGTATTATCCTCCTATTTATGAAGTATGCTAAAGTGTATTATCCTCCTATTTATGAATTAAGGAGTTAGTAAAGTACTAAATTTGATATATTTTAAATTATTAAAATATTATTAAAATATTTTTATAAAAATTAATTGTACCACAATAAACAATTTTAATATCAAATTTTTATTTTTTAAAAATATTAGCGAATATATACTTTATTTCAAGTTACACAATTTTTACTTGTTTTTAACTTTTATTAAATTTTATCTTCTTTTATAATTTCTAATAATTTTTATAATTTTTACATTATTTAGCAATTTCTAACAATTTTAATAATTTTATTATTTATTACAAATTTTAAAAAATTAAAAATTTTTATTTTTAAAACAATTATATATTTATAATGTAGTTATTTTTTATAATTTTATTTGAAATTTTAAAGATTTTTTGGTTTTTTTTAGATGATGATGCCATCATATCTCAATCTATTTTTTAACGTCCAATCGGCTAAACCAAGAACACTGTTAGAGACTACACTAGGAATGTTTGACAATATTAAGCACTAAAGTGGGTAAAAAAACATTAAGGACCAAAGTTAAAAAAAAAAAAAAAAGAAAAGAAAAGAAAAACAGAGCAATATGCTGTAGGAATAAACTGTGCATTAAGCCATTAAAATATATATAAATGCTTGGATTTTGAGAAACTTTTGAACTGATAATTATATAGTCTTTGTTGTTTACTATATTATTGAATTTATTATTTTAAATATTTTTTATTACTTTTAAGATTTATCATATGTATGGATAAGAATTTTGGTTTTACTAAAATATTTGGTTAAATAAATTCACTTCATAAGAAAATTTAGCATCCTTATAAATAACAATTTTGATTCTATTAAAAAATCATTTTAAAAATATATAATAAAATTTAAAATTTATATTGAATTACTTTATACTTAAATTATTATTAGAAACTCTATCATACAGAATAGCGTAAGAGAACAACATATTTAGAATATATATTTGTGTTTTAAAATAACTTATGATAAGTAATAAAATGTATGATTTGAAACTATTTAATAATAATAACACATGACATATTTACCATATTAAAATAAATATAAATTAAATTGTAAGTAAAACATAATTTAAACATATGAATACATCAAATTAAGAATACTAAATGAATACAGTTATTTATGATGATGTTGTTGTTAATTCCTAAGTTGATGTTGAGTTAATTTGTGACATCATAAATTTAAGTGATAAATTTAAGATTTTATATATTGATGTGGATTCAAATATCACCATAATTTTTATTTTTAAATAAAAACTAAAGTATCCTCAAACAATATAACTTATATTAAATACAAAAGGGTATTTTTATAATTTTTCTAACCGAGTTGGTGCCCGGTTGACTCATGACACCAATTCAATGAAAAGCTTCAATAATAATACAGATATTCACGTTAAAAAACAAAAAAAAAATATTACTTTAGTTCCAAATAATTATATAACAAGTAAATTTATAATTGATGAATAAATTTATAAATAATATATTTATATGATCTAATATATTATATTTATATTAATTATATATCACCTACAAACTTTGAAGATCTATTTATTAAGTATCAAGAAAAGAAAAATGAAATTGAATTAACACTAAATCAATTTTTAGATTTTGTACAGATGATTTAATGATGATAAAAATTATTAGCACTATTTTTGAATTAACAAAAATTAGTGATATATTTTAATTATATTTTTATTTTTATTTTTATAATGTTTTTTAATTATATGAAGTAAAATTATATTGTGTACTAAAATGATACATATACTTTAATTATAACTTGAAATTTTATTATATAAATTAATATATTTTAATTATAACTTGAAATTTGTTAAAAATCACATGCAACAGGTGACATATATTTTTACTTATATAAAATAGATTAGTTTATGCAACAAAAATAATTTCTTTTTAAAGTTTAATGGAAATTAAAATTAAAAATAAATCAAATCATATAAATCTTTTTGTTTATTATCAGATTAAAATGATAAAAATATATGAGCAAAATAGAAGAAACAAATTAAAGAGAATGTTTTTGGAGTTTGGAAAAATTAAAGTGAAAAACATACCTTCTAATTTGTTGTCAAATAGATCTATTTCTTGGAGCGTAGTTGAATTAAAAATACTTTCTGGAATCAGCCCACTGAATTGATTTCCTCCTAAACTTAAATTCTGAAGCTGGTAACATTCAGCTATACTTGATGGGATCTGACCTGCACACATTGTCCAAAATTAATGTGAAAAAACATACCTTCTAAACTGTTCAACTAATAATACTTTAAGCATTTTTTTTTCAATCAAATTAACTATTTGACCTTGAAGGAAATAAAATGCTCTTACTTTTATTATCTATTACAAATCAAACTCTTTTATGAAAAAAATACTTTAAATTAAAGAAATAAAGAAAATTCAATACCTTCTAAGTTATTCCACGTCAAATCTAATCTTTTGAGTCGTGTCACATTTCTAATAGTTCTTGGAATGATCCCTGCAGGGCAATGCCAACATTTTAAGGTTGTTGAATTTGTCCATACTTGACGGAATGTTACTAGATAATTCATTTCTATGCAAGTAAAGCACTTCAAGCTTGGGAAGATGTTGACACATATCACTAGGCAAACTACCTGATAGGCTATTGTTGGAGAGATCAATAGTCTCTAGAGAAGAAATGTTGAAGATCGAAGTTGGTATCTGACCTGTAAGGCCTTTAATTGCTTTAATATTAAGCATTTCCAAACCAAGAAGATTACCGATTTCCTTAGGAATTTGACCTGCACACATAGTCGAGAAATCAAGGTGTCAAACTACCTATTTTGTTAGCATAAGTCAAAGAGGTTTTCTGTTCTGTTCTACGTAATTTGCAGATGTTAGATTTTAATATTTTTAATCATATTTGTTTTCATCAATTTAACTATTTTGAACTATTTTACCTTGAATGAAATAAAATGCTCTTACTTTTGTTATCTATTACAAATCAAACTCTTATATAAAGAAAATACTTTAAACTAAAGAAACCAAAGAAATTCAGTACCTTCTAGATTATTAAACCCCAAATATAATTCTTCAAGTCGAGTCATATTTCCAATACTTCTTGGAATGATCCCCATAAATTGATTACAGGACAACGACAAAGCTTTAAGGTTGTTGCATTTGCCCATGCCAAATGGAATGCTACCAGATAATTCATTCCAACTCAAGTAAAGCCCTTCAAGCTTGGGAAGATGTTGACACATATCACTAGGCAAACTACCTGATAGGCTATTGCTGGAGAGATCAAGAATCTTCAGAGAAGAAATCTTGAAGATGGAAGATGGAACCTGACCAGATAATTGATTGAATCCCAAGTTCAAGATCTCTAGATTAGACATGTTAACAATTGTTTCAGGGATTGTGCCTGTAAAGTTATTATTTTTCATTTTCAGCCTTCGAACTCTCTGTAAATTCCCAAGCCATGATGGAATTTCCCCATTAAGACGGTTGTAGCTTAATTGAAGGATCCTCAAACGATGCAATTGGCCCAATTCTTTAGGGAGATGGCCATAGAAATGGTTGCTACTCAAGTCGAGAGAGAGTAGAAATGAAATATTTCCAAGGTGTGGAGGGATAGTACCCCTAAGATTCATGCTTGTAAGATTCAAAGCTATAACTCTTTTATGAAGGATGCCACAAGAAACACCGATCCAATTGCAAACAGAGGTTGAGGCCGTCCAATTGTTTGCCAAGACATTTTGAGGACCGGTAATGCGATCCTTAAACTCGAGAAGTGCATACTGATCGGAGTTGAGACTCCTGACTGTCATAGCCAAGCAAACTACGGAACATGGTATGAATAAAGCTAAAAGAAGATGAAAGCAAGTATTGTAGTTCATGATTGCAAGACGGAATAAGGCAAGAAAATAAAAGGGAAGTTGAGTTGATAAAATAGTTGGATGATGAAGAAAAGCCTAGAGAGCATGCTTTAATATGTTTCAACCCTCGCGCACTTGATATACTTGATAAATTTAAGACTACACTAAAAATTAAGAAGGAAAGCAAAGTTTTGAAGAAATTTCAAAATAAATGTCAAGTCTTCTTTTAAAAATATGTACAAAGAAGCGAATTTTCAAAATTTCTCTTAAATTTTCTTCACATTACTCCACATAATCCATTAAAAAACTTCAAAAATATATTTTATTAATTACTATATATTCTTTTATTTTCAGAATAATAAATTGTTTAAAATATGCTATTAGTCACTGTAATTTAAAAGTTAAAAAATCCAATCCTCCTATTTTTCTAATTTAAAATTCTAGTCCAATCATTTTAATTCTATTAAAAATTTTCAACTTAATAGGTTTTTATTATCAATCATATGCAACATTACATGAAGGCAGTCTACTCAGCATGTATCTAAATTTATAGATTTTAATAGAAAATACTTACAATCCTAACGGTAGGACTAAGTTTTTAAACTAGAAAAGTAAGAGGGTTTAATTTTAACTTTTAAGTACAAGAATTAAATTTTAAATGTTGTCAAAGTACAAACACTAACAAAATATTTTGATCTAATAAATGTAAAAACTATTTTAAACAAAATAAGGTTGAAATAATCTATTTATCCTTATACTTTGATAAAATTTGAGATTTAGTCCTATACATAAAAGGTTAAAAATAAAGTCTTCTAGTTTTTATTTAAAAATCTTAGTCCTATCGTTAATAATGTTTTTATTTTTTGTCAAAATTTGTCAACTTTACATATTAATTAGGTTTCCCTTATATGTAGTGATATATGACTAACACAAAATAAGCAAGTTGACAAATTCGACAAAAATATCAAAATGATAATAATTGGATTAAAATTTTTAAATTGAATTTATAACCTTTAATGTATAAGGAATGAATGTCAAATTTTGTAGGAATAAAGAGAGTAACAACATATTTTAACCACAAAATAATATGAGTGATTAGAAATGAATCTAAAATTTTATAGAAATAAAAGAGAGTAACAAGTACATATTTATAACTTTGAAATGTCCTTGGATCATCCTTTTCTACGTAGAAAAGAAAATTAATTAGCATCTAAAGTGTCAATTAATGAAATCTTCAAAAGAAAATGTGAAAGTGATTTATCAAACAATAATATTCTAACTTATAATATATTTGTAATTTATCAATCTAAACTTAATTAGCATCCATCCATATTTCACACATCAAAAACGCAAGCATAAAATACAGTTCAAAGTATTTGGGATCTCGAGTGTATCAAATTCCTCCTTTTATTATTAAATGTTTTAATTTAATTACTCTCATCAAATATATCCAAATTGTAATAAAGTTAACATTTATTGTGTAAAAATATTTTAAAATTTTTTCAATTGTATAGTTTTATAAAACCATAAAACTTTAAAAATATTAACTATGTTAAATAAAAATAATGTTTTTAAATAGTAAATGTTAACTTTATTAACACAAATGGGTCTTTAGGGTTAAACTTCATGAATCGATTTGAGCTCTTCCACAAACTGTAGATGATTTGGGGATAAAAACTTCAATAATTCTAGAGTTAAAGTGTAAATTTGCCGCTCTATTATAAGTGTATTGAAATTTATCACTATATTTTATTTAATGTTTGTAATTACACTTTGAAAATATAAGTAAATTTAACTTTGCAAGTAAACTTAAAATTTTATTCAATTTTGTCACTAAATTTGATTTGTTCAATATAGATTTTGGTGACTTAAAACAAAATTAATAAAAAATAATGCTTTAAGATATCTTTTAATGTTTAATAATAAGTTAATTTATAAAATATACTTTCATTGGACACAAGCATTCAAGGCAGTGAACAAACCACTGATCAAATTAATTTGGAGATATCTTTTTCTAAATCAAGTGAATTTACGAGTTTTACTTTCTTTTAAATATTTTTGTGGATATCAAGAGATACAAAAATTATTTCACTAAGAAATTTTAATTCAATCGAAAAGTTAGTGTTTTATTTCTAAAGGGTCATAATTAATCATTAGATTTCTCATTTTTAAATTTTAAATTTTTTGGCAATTGCGTAATTAATAAGTACCAATTTTGAGTGTTGTAGCTATAGTACAATCTTCCTTACACATAACCGACTCTTGAATCTACTCTTTTCCTTAGAATTCAACGCAAACCTCAAATTTATCTTTTTAAAAGAATTTTAAAATCTCTGTATAAAAGATGTATTTTTTTTTACCGATCACACTTAACAAAAATTTAAAAATTATTAAAAGATAATTTCTTTTTGAAATTTAAAGTGATCTAAAAACATATTTTTAAGTAAATTGGACCAATTAGTGCTGATTTCCTTATTATATTAAGTGTTTGCAATCACTTCTAATATATTGTGCTTGAGTTGTGACAAAGCCGATTATCAACGTGTCATAATGATCTATTGATGCTGAAATAGAAGTTTTTGTTATATTGATAGAGCTTGTCCTTCAACGCGTACAACGTGTGTTTGTTATTTTCTCCTTCAAATTGTATGATCATATTCATTAAATGAATTAATGAATTTTTCTTTTAAAAGACATATTTTTAAAAATTAAATACTTTATAAAATATATAAAACTATTTAAAAATTGTAAGCCTTAAAACAATCAACAAAATATATTTTCTCTAAAAATCAATAATAATATGTTTGAAATTTTATATGAAATTTAAAATTTTTAACAATAATATATTTTAAAATTATAGTAACGCTACAAAATATATATATTTACTAATTATATACACCTTTTTATATGTTTTTCCTAACATATCATTATTTTCAACGCTATCGTAATCCTGTTTTGATAATTCCGTTTCCATATATCCTTTTTCTACATAGAATCTCAAAAGAAGATGTGAATTAATGTAGACGTGAGAAGCCTTAGAGGTAAGTCACCCAATGAAAGTGACCTAACCCAACTTATGGAAGAATCAAACAATAATTTTGTATCTTATAATATATTTAATTAAATTTATTAGTTTATCAATCAAAACTTTATTAGAATCCATCAATATTTCACACATCAAAACCCAAACATAAAATTCACTTTTAAAGTATTTGGGATGTATTTGTATTATAGGAAATGGATTAAATTAGTTTTTTATTATTAAATGTATTATTTTAATCTTTGTATTAGGTATGAATGATATCTTTCAAATTGAAATCAGAATGATTCTTGAACGATTGAAATTGGCTTGGGCTAGAGGATTCAATCATACTTAAATGCATTTTATCTTCTAATTCAAGAGTTGGAAAAATATTATTTATAATTAAATTATACCAATTTTTACAATATGTAAACAGCATTTATAAATAATAAAAGAAAAAAAAGAAACATTATTCATATTGATGGGCTCTTTCATTATTAAACTTCTTTTCTCTCACAAGTAAAAGAACTTGTGGAGAGGATCATGTAAAATAATGAACTAATAATTTTAAACGTCTCATCACTGCCAAAATGAAATAATAGAAAATAAAGAGTAGCCATTTTATGAATAAAATATAAATTTCATGAATGTGGAGAAGCCATTTTATTTATAATTTTCTGTGTTTTTCTTCTTTTTCGGACTTTTTTTAAAGTCATTTTCTTAATTTCCTAACCACCATGAAATTACTTGTCACAATTCATCTTTTTAAATGAGAAACATTTTCCACAATTTGCCATCACTTTAACATACACCAACTTTTCTTCGATGAGTCCTTGGTTTGCTTTGAGTGGAATCTTCCAACTAGCTTTCCAACAATTATTGTATTCTCCTCATTATTTTTACTTACCCCACGGATGAATAATTCACTCATCAAATTAGTTCAAAGATTTTTTTTTTCTAAATCATGTGAATTCACGAGTTTTGTTTTCTTTAAAAATATTTTTACGGATATTAAGAGATAATGAAAATTATTTTACTATGAAATTTTAATAAAATTAGAAAATAAGTGATTTATTTAAAGGAATCACAATTAAACATTAGATTTCTAATTTTTTAATTTTAAAATTTTTGACAATTGCACAGTTAATAAGGTACCAATTTTAAGCGTTGTAAGAGTGCTATAATCTTCTCTACGCATAATCGACTCTTGAATTTATTTTTTCTCTAGAATTCTACAGACCATAAATTTATATTTTAAAAGAATTTTAAAATCTTTTATAAAAACAACTTGTTTAGGTGATTCACCAAAGAATAAAAAGATCAGTAAGGTTTTTTTTTAACCGGAAAATAATATTACAAGCCTGGAAAAATTATATTACTAATTACATTCTTTTTATATATATATATTTTTTTCTTAACATATCATTCTTTTGCAACTTCCAGCATCAAAGAAATGATAATTTATTTGAGTATTTAGCCTTTTATAAAAACAACTATACTTGGAGCAATGGAGAATTATTTAATTGTATTATATCGTTTATTCAAATATTTGTTTATAAAATAAAATAATTGTATCCTCTTATATTATATTCATGTATCTATTTTACATCTTTGATAATTATATGACTTATTCATTTTATTATTTTTATAGAATAATATGCTTTAAAATATTTTTGACAACATTCATAAAAATTATAACAAACTTACAAAAAACTTACAAAATGATTTAATGATATTTAATTATTGACGGTAAAAAAATTATATCATATAAATTCGAATCATTAATTATATATCTACATATTATAACCAATTCATCTTTCAAAATTATTTCCTTATAATTAAAGCAAAATTATATTTATAAAATTCTAAATATATTATAATTCTTTTAAATATATATTTACATATATAAATCCAAATTGTAATAGAATTAACATTTATCGTATAAAAATGTCTTGAAAATTAATATTTTTCAATTCCAAAAGAACTATTCCATTTATAGAACCATAAAACTTTAAAATATAAACTCTATTAAATAAAATAATAATTTCTTAAACAATAAATATTGACTTTATTTTAAAATGACATTATCTAATTCTTTTAATATATATTGCTAAGCTTTACATTAATATACGTGATTTATTTGTTCGTTGTTATTATTATTATTATTATTTCTATGATTATAATACTATACTTATCGGACTATAATCATAAGCATGTCTATTATCATTCAATAAAAAAATTTAAGTGTTGGGTGTAATGACAATGCACATTACACTCCTAAGGGGAGATCAAGGTTTGGACAAGGGAAGAATATGATTTGAATTTTGGAGATGACATTCTTGAAATGAGCAACCACGAACCCCGATTATGAACCATAAAATGAACATGAAAAGTGTAACACCCCAAACCCGGCCTAGACGTATGACCGAATCCGCAAGTGTCACAGGGAATGGTTTTGAAAAACGTAGTCATCGCGACAAAGCCATTTAACATTCCAATGCAAAGTTGTTTACTTCCCTTATCAAAACGTTATTTAGTTACGTATTTTGCCTTAAAACATGAATTACAGCGGAACCTTACGAAATCATTTTACTACAAGAGTCCGATTCTTGTTTTTCAGAAAAACCCTTGTTTGCATAAAAACCGTCCTTTTTAATAAAACATTTTAGCAAAGTAATTTAATAGTCAATAAACCAAAAATAACCAGTTAAAAACCAAACCGTCCAAAGAGTCCTCAAAATTACAACTCTCAAATGGAATCCAAAATATGAATAAACCCTATTGTAATTTAAAACAGTTTAACAGAGGAGTGGTCACTGCTGAGTCCCTCCTACACCGATCCGCCTAAGACTGAGGATTACCTGACAGAAAAACAAACAGATGTGAGTTTACGAAACTCAGTATGTAACCCAACAGAATTAAGCATGCAAGTATATAATCATCATATACATAACCGGAAACAGATACGAACTCGTGTCCTTTCTAGATACAAATATGCAAAATCCTACCGCCATCCTCTACACACCATCTCTGACCATCACATCACACCATGTGGGGTTAAAAACACCTACCCATCCCTACACACCACATCCTGTCATTTAGACACATATCAGATATAATATGCAGCCACACTGCTAGAATATAAGCGTTTAATGTCGATCAGAATACTTCCTCCTCATATACAAATCCCACCCCAAAATAAATACAGAGCTTACATACAAAAGTAACAGATAGATCATCCTTAACATGCTTATATAAATTATATAGACATGCTCAGAACTGTATTTCAGTCTAACAGATCACATAGTTTAGGGTTTAGTTTACAACAGCCCGATTTTGGGTTTAGTCGAAACAGTGGTTTCAGGACCACAAATCTAACGCAGTAAATTTGTTTCTATTATATTTTTATGGTCTACAATTTTATGGAATGCCTTTTTGAAAATTTCATTCAAAAATTTCGTTTGAAAATTTTGACGTTTGGGCACTCAATTTAGTTAAAGGGACTAAATTGCAAAAAGTGAAAAATTTGAGTTATATATGTTAAAGGTGTTCAATTGCTATGAGATCTTAAATTAGAGGTCCTTAGATGGTAATTAGACCATTATACTTTAGTATGGACAAAAAGGGACATGGTTAGGTGAAATTTTGAAGTTAGGCATTAAGGGCATTTTGGTTATTTGGTAAATAAAGCCTAAATAACTAAAATAAAAGATGTTCATCTTTATAATTTCATCCCTTAGTGACAAAAATTTAAGGGTCACCATAGTTAGGGTTTTGGCCAAGCTTCCAAGCTCAATTGTAAATCCGTTCTTGCCTATTTTTTCATGATTTTTATGTTTTTGAAGTTGTCTTAACCTAATCTAGCTATTTCAAGGACTAATTTGAAGAGATATCAAAGTCTAAAATTTTACCCATGTTAGATATTTGTGTGTTTTGATGTTTAATGGTAGAAAATGTATGTTTGGTGTTAGATAAACAACATTTACCAAGTGATTTTTAATGAAAATGGCAAATAGGGACCTATTTGTAAAAGTTGTAAGATGTGTGTAAAAATGTGAATAAATGAAAATTTTGGGCTGTTATGAGTATGAAAATGGTTTGGCTAGGCTTGGGTTTTGAAGAAATTGAATAAAATTCATTTTACAAGCCTAGGGACTAAAATGTAAAAAGTTTAAAAGTTAGGGGGAAATGTAATTTTTTCCATAAGGTGTTTTTGAGATTAAAATGAATAATGTAATAATTAAATAAGCTAAATTTGATATTATACATCAAGAAAGACGAAGTTCTGACCTAGACCGGGGAAAGAACAAAATTGTGGACTAAATCAAACAATTATCCATTTTGTATCGAGATAAGTTCGTATGTTAAAAATAAGCTTTAATATGATTGTATTTTATTGCTTTAATATTCCATGAATTGTATGTTTAATTAATGTGGATGAGTCTAATCCTATGAAAGAGTCCGGAGACGAATTGACAAGCGATAAATCCCATTTGAACCTTAGGAATATGGTAGGATATAAGTGACATGTCACTAGGGTCATTATGAGTATTGTGATTATGTGATCCAGGTGCTGGTCTCGTACGTCCTACTGGTGACTGAGTATACCGGCATACGTTGCGGATACTTGACAGCTTGTGTAAGCAGCACCGCTAGCTACATCATGACTGACAGCTTGTTTGAGTAGGCCCATCAATAGCTCGAGAGTGAGCGATTATATGATATGAGACTTAGGTAGCTATAGCACCCCAAACCCGGCCCAGTCGTTAAGGTCGAATCCGACGTGCCACTTTGAAGTCAAAAACCCGTGTTCTCTTTTTAGTGTTTTAAAAAGCCGACTTTTGTCAAACTATCCAAGTGGATGGAAGCTGGGCACCAGGTAGGTATCCATAACAGAGGAGGTGAGCCATGAAGGCTGCTTAAGTACCAAGCTCTCTGATTGGATCAAATTCTAGACATGCCCACATCCATTGCCACACTTGGTTATAACAAGTTGAAATTTCTTTGAGTGATTATCTTTGGTAAATCGAATATTCGTGACGTCGTGTTATTTTTAAAAAAAAAGTATCGTTTTGAAATCACGCCTTAAGTCTAGCCCATTTGAATTAGTATCCATCAATTTAAAGTTGTTTTTAATAATATAATCCCAGAAAAATAAAAGAAGAAAATAAAGTTAAAATGGCCTTATTACAACCCAAAATTTAAATAGCAATTAAAAATAACTTAAGAAAACCAGTCTCTTTTTCAAACCCAAAAGTATTCACCATGGCCACTCTGAATCCCTTCCGGCTCCAAGTCACCCACATCAAGGCTCACCTGCAAGGTTAAAGAAGGGGTGAGTTTGGGGAAACTCAGTGTTTAAGGAAAACCCATTCAAAGCCCAAGTCAGCTCAAGCCTATTGGGCCTAAGCCCATTCAGTAATAAAGTGATCTTGGGCGAGCCCTTTTCAGATTACAATAAACCGGGCCTTAGCCCTTATTCAGATAACAAGATGTCCCATAGGCCCATTTCAAAATACATGCAACATCAGTAAACATATGCAAGCCCATTTGGGAGACTACTCAACCCACCAACCATTACACTCCACCGTACCACCACCATACACTCCATGTGGGGAATAGCTCACCCACCCAAATTTAACACTCCACAGATTCTTGACCTTTGCTGCTCGATTATCAATAAATTGAGGCAAAGCCTCCAAGACGTGGACAAGCCACTTTCAGTACTTCCTCTGTCAATATCCCATCCCATGCATCGATAATAACAACATGGCATGCAGTAAATAACAACAGTCAAACATGCATTTAGGTCAATTTAACCCTAATAGGTATTTCAGTAATTTATCTCCTAGGGGTAAAACTGTAAATTTTTCACTTTTAAAGGTATTTCAGTAATTTATCTATTTTAGGGTTTTCATGCATATTCCTACCTTTCACGTACTAATGTAATCACTACCGAGGGTTCTTACTGAATTGGGCCCGTTGGCCCATCATTCCAATTTTGGCCCATTAAGCCCAAAAATATCTAGAACACGTAAATCATGCACTTTGCAGTCCAAACATTACAGCTTACCAAAAACATTAATCGATTTACCTCACGAGCATTCGCACACTCGCAAATCTAAAAAATACTGGTTTTCGGCATTTCGGCTTTTCGACTTTTGCCGATCTAGACTAAGAAAGAGGGTGTTGTTACACACCTATTTGCGCGATATGCTAACGAGATCCACACACGAACCGCCTACAATTGGATTACTAACACATTAATCTAACTATTCACATACAAACTACGTATTAACCCCTTACATTATTCAGCCAACCACACCTACAGATCATAGTAAGCTTATAAGAAATCAATAAGCAACTCATTAACAAATTTTTGTCAATGTTTACCACATAATCATAATTTCACTGCAAGTTGTCTTCCTGAGCAACAGTTACTAAATTATTTATAACTGGAGCTACGAAACTCCAAATCAAGTGCCATTAATTTTCCCTGAAAATAGACTCATATATCTTGCATCCATAAAATTTTAAGAATTTTTGGTATGGCCAATCAATACCAGATTTTTCTTAAAGTTTCCCATGTTTCACTGTTTGACTAATCTGACCACTCTTCATTACGAATCAAATTTCTCATTGTACGGAATTAAAAATATGTTCTCGTTTATTCCATTTGAAACTAGACTCATTAAGCTTTAATTACATAATTTATGAAGCTTCTAACTCATCTCCCACAATTTATGGTGATTTTCCAAAGTCACGTTACTGCTGCTGTCCCAAGCAGATTTATTACCAAATCACTCTTTCACACCTAACTTGCATGCTTGTTATTTAAACATGTATATCACCAATCAATCATCACATATCTATGATTTTACTTAAGTATAATCTCCATTTCATCATTTTAAAGCACAACATGTTAGCCGATTTTTCCCCTTAGCATCTAAGGCACATGCATGCTCATTTGTTTGGCTCAACTTCACCTATCTTCCATTTTTCATCAAAAGAACATGAAACAACAACCATTTCCTTCATTTTAATTCATGACTAAATGCTCACAACACAACTAAAACCAAAATATGCTTCAAGAGTTAAGGTAGAATCAAGAAGAACTCATGAACATCAAGATAGAAGCAAACTACCATGAACTTACCTTCAATTTTCTTCCCAAGTGACCGAACATTCAAGAGCTTTCTCCTCTCCTTTCCCTTCTCTAACTTTAGGCTATGATGAACAAAGATGGACAAAACTTTGTTCTTTTCACCCCTTTTTCTTTTAATAAAATTTCATATTTCATCCATTTAATTCTTTAATACAAAAGACATGAAATTCCCATCATGGAACATTTACCTAAACCATTATCATGGAACATTTACCTAACCCATTATCATGGAATATTTACCTAATCCATTATCATGGAACATTTACCTAACCCATTATCAATTTGTATTAATTTTTACCATAAATTATGGATATCAAGTGCTCATATTGTCTACAACAACATGATGGCTGGCCACTTCATGTAAAATGGGAGGTTTGTCATGCAAATCCTCCTATTTTGCACTCCTATTTATTTGGCCACTTCAATTTAGCCTATAGCATTTTCAAACATTTTCATATAGGTTCTATTTCATAATTTCACCCCCTTTTTCTTATGGAACAAAAATTAACTAAAATTGTCGGGTTCTATCTTAAGCTTGGCTTTCTAGAGGCCCACTAACATAATTAAACTTATGCCAACATTCACAGAATTCCCAAAAATTGGGGCGTTACAACTCTACCACCTTAAAGAAATTTCGGCCTCGAAATTTACCTAATCCAAATAGTTGAGGGTATTGTTGACGATAGTCTCTTCGATTCCCAAGTAGCTTCTTCCTTCCATGATTACATACAAGACTTTTACCAACGAATCGACTTCCATCTTAGAACTTTAACCTCTCGATCTAAAATTTGTATGGGTTCTTCCTCAAAGGTCAAATCAGTCCTTACTTCAATCTCTTCCACCGGCACAACATGTGAGGGATCCGATCGATATCGTCTTAATATAGACACATGAAAAACGTCATGGATTCTGTCTAACTCTGGTGGTAATTCTAACTGATACGCTACTGGCCCTACCCGCTTAAAAACTCGATAAGGCCCTATAAACCGTGGACTCAATTTACCTTTCTTACCGAATCTCAAGATCTTCTTCCCTGGTGAAACCTTTAAGAAAACCATATCCCCAACCGCGAACTATATCTCTTTGCGCTTTAGGTCTGCATACGACTTCTATCTATCAGATGCCTCCTTTAATCGATCTCTTATCAACTTAACCTTACGTTCAATATCTGCCACCATCTCCAGTCCAAGCACTTGTCGTTCACCCAACTCTGTCCAACACGTAGGCGTACGACATCTCCGCCCATAAAGTGCCTCATATGGAGCCATCTGAATACTTGCTTGGTAGCTGTTATTCTATGCAAACTCCGCCAATGGCAAGTACTCCTCCCAACTCCCACGAAAATCGATGATACAACCCTTAACATATCCTCCAAAATCAATAACCCTCTCGATCGTCCATCCATGCGTGGGTGAAAGGCGATCTTGAAATCCAAACGTGTACCCAATGCCTCCTGCAACTTCTTCCGAACCGAGATGTAAACCTAGGGTCTCGGTGGAAATAATCGACATTGGCACTCCATGTAGTCGCACTATCTACGCCACATACAACCTAGCCAACTTTTGCAGGGAGTAATCAGTACGAACTGGTATGAAATGGGAAGATTTTGTTAACCTATCCACCACTACCCACACAGAATCTTTCTTGGTGGATGTCAAAGGTAGCCCACTCACAAAGTCTATAGTGACTTTCTCCCACTTCCACAATGGAATTTTCACCGGTTGCGATAATCCGTAAGAAATTGATGTTCACTTTCACTTGCGGCATGTCGACATTTCCCCACGAACTCACACTTCTCGTTTAAGCCCGTGCTACCAATACAGTTCTCGCAAGTCGTGACACAACTTATTCCCTCCAGGATGCATGGCACAAAGTCCCCCATGAGCTTCCTTCAATATTGACTGTCTCAAGTCAGAATCCTTCGGAATACAAATTCTTCCTCGGAAGCATAAAACTCCTTCAGTATTCAGTCCAAAATCCTCATTCTCACCCTTCTCAACTTGCTGAAATCGAAGAACCAACGAGTTATCCTTCAACTATTTTTCTTTAATCTGCTCAGTCCAAATAGGCCTCACTTGCAATTCTGCTAATAGACTTCCATCATCAAACAGACTCAAACGTGCAAACAAGGCTCTCAAATCAAAAACAATCCTTCGACTCAATGCATCAGCCACTACGTTAGCCTTACCTGGGTGGTACTCAATCAAACAGTCGTAATCCTTAAGCAACTCTACCCATCTTCGTTGCCTAAGGTTTAACTCCTTCTAGGTTAACAGATACTTTAGGCTCTTATGGTCCGTGTATATGATACACTTTTCTCCATATAAGTAATGTCTCCAGATTTTCAACGCGAAGATCACTGCTGCTAGCTCTAAGTCGTGCGTAGGGTAGTTCGCTTCATGAGACTTAAGCTGTCGTGAAGCATAAGCGACCACCTTACCCTCTTGCATCAGTACACATCCTAACCCCACATATGACGCATCACTGTACACAGTGAAGTCCTTCCAGACTCGGTTGAATCAACACCGGTGCTTCACCAATACCTTTTCAAATGGTCAAAAGCTTTTTGTCGACTCTCGGTCCGCACAAATGCTACCCTTTCATATGATTTAATCAATGGTGCGGCAATCGAGAAAATCCTTCTATGAACCTTCGGTAATAGCTTGCCAAACCCAGAAAACTCTGAATTTCCGATACTGATTTTGGTGGCTTCCATCCCAGAACTGCCTCAACTTTTCGAGGATCCACTTTAATTCCTTCAGTAGAAACCACATGACCTAGAAAAGCCACTTCTCGCAACCAAAATTCACACTTACTAAACTTTGCATATAGTTCCTTCTCTCTCAACACTTGCAGCACAATACGTAGATGCTCCTCATGTTTCTCCTCGATTTTCGAGTATACCAGAATATCATCGATGAAAACTACCACGAATCGGTCCAAGTAAGGTTGGAACATTTGATTCATCAGATCCATGAAAGCGGCAGGTGCGTTCGTCAACCCAAATAGCATAACCAGGAACTCGTAATGACCATATCGAGTCCTGAATGCTGTCTTATGAATATCCACTTCCTTTACCCTTAACTGATGGTATCCAGATCGAATGACAATCTTGGAAAATACCGAAGCTCCTCTAAGTTGGTCAAATAAATCATCAATCCTTGGCAGAGGGTATTTGTTCTTTATCGTCAGTTTGTTCAACTGGCGGTAATCGATGCACATGCGCATTGTCCCGTCCTTTTTCTTCACAAATAGCATGGTGCTCCCCATGGAGACACGCTTGGCCTAATGAAGCCCCTATCCAATAACTCTTAAATTTGAGCCTTTAACTCCACTAACTCCTTCGGTGCCATCCTATACGGTGCGATGGACACAGGTGCCGTTCCAGGCAACAAATCTATTCCAAACTCAACTTCTCGGTTCGGAGGCAATCCTGAAAGCTCCTCCGAAAAAACATCTTGGAACTCTTTTACGATCCTAACCTTATCCACTGTCAGTCCCTCCTCTTCTGACTGACTTACAAATGCCAAATAGACATCAAAACCTTTCCGAATCCACTTTTTGGCTCTTAATGCCAATACCACATTGGATAAATAATCCCTTCGCTCACCTATCACCATAACCTCCTCATCCTTTGTGGTCCTTAACACCATTCGTTTAGCAGCACAATCCATAGCCGCTTTATGCTTAACAAGCCAGTCCATTCCCAAAATGAGATCAAACTCTCCGAACGGTAACTCCATCAGATCTCCATGGAAAATCTTACCTTGAGTTTCCAAGGGTACATCCCTATACAATTTGTCTACCCTAACCGAGTGACCCAAAGGACTTAGTACAGATACCCCACTCACAATCTCCTCAGAGTACACACCTAACGACCCAGATATGGCACATGCAACATAAGAATGAGTAGATCCAACATCCACCAAGGCAGTATACGGCATGCTAGAAATTAAAAATGTACCAGTTATGACGTTAGGTGCGTCACCCTCCTCACGGCGATGAGTAGCATATACCAAAGCTAGCTGACGAGCCTCAGTGTTAACAATACCCTTGCCAGGTGCCCCACGTCCACGGCTATTGCCACCGCGACCTCGGTCATGACCTCTCGACGGCGACGGTCCACCTCGCGCTGTTTGCACAGGTTGCACAGCCCTTTGATCAACCACTTGAGCCTGAGCTAGCCTCTTAAGACAATCCCTGATCTTATGTTCCTTTGATCCACAACGAAGACAAGCCCCAGAGTGTTTCCAACATTCCCCCAGATGCATTCTACCACAATCTCCACAAGTTTGTGGTCTAACAGTATTCACCGTAACCGCTCGAACTGGTTCCTCCATCCTAGCTCTCTTAACATTCCAGTTTGCAGCACCAGTTGGTCCAGTATCTCACCTGAACTGATTTCGATCACTATCGCGGTTTTTTCGTTCAGCTTGCTTCACCTCTTCGGCTATCTTAGCCTTTTCTACCAGTGCAGCAAAATCGCGCTCTCTCTGCGGAGCTATGAGCACCCTTAGCTCATCCCTGAGGCCATCCTCAAAGAGAACACTGCACTCGTATTCGGTAGAGACAATACCATTAGCATACCGGCTCAATCGCAGAAACTCTGCCTCATATTCAGCAACGGTCTTACCACCCTAGGTCAGGTTCAAGAATTCCTTCCTTCACGCATCCACATAGCTAGCTCTGACATACTTCGCGTTGAAGGACTGCTTAAACAACTCCCAAGTTACCCTCTCAGCTGGGGTACCCTCTCTCACAGTGATCCACCACTGATACACCTCGTCCCGTAGTAAGGATACTGCTCTTTTTAACTTTTGCTCTACTGAGCAGTCCAAGTCATCCATAATCCGCTCCGTGGCTTCCAGCTAGTACTCAGCCACATTTGGGGCTACTCCAGATACACCCCTAAAAACTTCCGCTCCGTTGGCCCGGAGTCGCTCAGAAATGGACCCCCTATCCATGGGCCCGATATTAGCTCCGGCCACCCTTTCCAAAACTCTTAACATGGCCTGGGACAGAGCGTCATCCCCCGCGGCCCGATCATACGGCCCATTCTCATCCACCGGTGGTGGTCGTGCTACTCTAGTGGGTACGTGTTCAGAAGACGAAGATCCAGCTTGAGTACTACCTCGGCCTCGACCACGGCCTCTTCCCCGAGTAGCTCTCGTACTCATATCGATTTATCTGATTACGAATTTTATGCAGTTAGTTTACTGTTTCCACTATTTATTACAGAATATCTTATGAACAGATAAGGTTTCAGAGTTGTTCTCGCGTAACCACGGTTTAGCTACTGTCCCAATTTCCTAGGGCTTAGTTTACCCTACAGTCTCAGTTTCGTAGCCTTTACGCTATATTATCTATTGTACTATCTCTAAGGTTTAGTACTAACTACAAGATGCGATTCGAGATATAAAATGTAATAGTACTTACAACTTGGTGCTTGGGATTCATGTGCCACCTCATCGGTTTTCAGATAAACTCAAAAGATTTAGACTTTTTGAAATCCATTTTCCAAACATTTGTGTTAAAAAAAAACAAGTTCGGAGATTATCTCCTTTAAATAGGAAATTTTCAAAAGTCAGGTTTTTCCAAAAATACCTTTTTTTTGGCATAAAGTTTTGAAAACCCTTTTTGGACCCGATCCACAGTCGAGTTGTTGCAACTTAGGCTCTGATACCACTAAATGTAGCACCCCAAACCCGGCCCAGTCGTTAAGACCGAATCCGACGTGCCACTTTGAAGTCAAAAACCCGTGTTCCCTTTTTAGTGTTTTAAAAAGCCAACTTTTGTCAAACTAACCAAGTGAATGGAAGCTGGGCACCAGGTAGGTATCCATAACAGAGGAGGTGAGCCATGAAGGCTGCTTAAGTACCAAGCTCTCCGATTGGATCCAATCCTAGACACGCCCACATCCATTGCCACACTTGGTTATAACAAGTTGA
This sequence comes from Gossypium arboreum, assembly GCF_025698485.1. Classification (NCBI taxonomy): domain Eukaryota; kingdom Viridiplantae; phylum Streptophyta; class Magnoliopsida; order Malvales; family Malvaceae; genus Gossypium; species Gossypium arboreum. The sequence continues at coordinate 83,891,366 of NC_069074.1, forward strand.
AATTTCTTTGAGTGATTATCTTTGGTAAATCAAATATTCATGACATCGTGTTATTTTTAAAAAAACAAGTATCGTTTTGAAATCACGCCCTAAGTCTAGCCCATTTGAATTAGTATCCATCAATTTAAAGTTGTTTTTAATAATATAATCCCAGAAAAATCAAAGAAGAAAATAAAGTTAAAATGGCCTTATTACAACCCAAAAATTAAATAGCAATTAAAAATAACTTAAGAAAACCAGTCTTTTTCAAACCCAAAAGTATTCACCATGGCCACTCAATCCCTTCCTATCCAAGTTACCCACAAGAAGGCTCACCGCAAGGTTAAAGAAGGGGTGAGTTTGGGGAAACTCAGTGTTTAAGGAAAACCCATTCAAAGCCCAAGTCACTCAAGCCCATGGGCCTAAGCCCATTCAGTAACAGTGGTATTGGGCGAGCCCTTTTCAGATTACAATAACCGGGCCTTAGCCCTTATTCAGATAATGATGGCCCATAGGCCCATTTCAAAATACATGCATCATCAAGAAACATATGCAAGCCCATTTGGGAGACTACTCAACCCACCAACCACTACACTCCACCCGTACCAGCCATACACTCCATGTGGGAATAGCTCAACCCACCCAAATTTAACACTCCACAGCTTGCCTTTTACTTTGCTCGATTATCATAATTGAGGCAAAGCCTCCAATAAGTGGACAAGCCACTTTCAGACTTCCTCCGTCAATATCCCAAATCCCATGCATCGATAATAACAACATGGCATGCAAGAAATAACAACAATCAAACATGCATTTAGGTCAATTTAACCCTATGAGTATTTGGTAATTTATCTCCTAGGGTAAAAGCGTAATTTTTCACTTTTAAAGGTATTTCAAGAATTTATCTATTTTAGGGTTTTCATGCATATTCCTACCTTTCACGCACTAATGTAATCACTACTAAGGGTTCTTACCGAATTGGGCCCATTGGCCCATCATTTCAATTTCGCCCATTAAACCCAAAAATATCTAGGGCACGTAAATCATGCACTTTGGTCCAAACATTGCGACTTACCAAAAACATTAATCGATTTACCTCACGAGAATTCGCACACTCGCAAATCTACAAAATACCGATTTTTGGCATTTCGGCTTTTCGACTTTTGCCGATCTAGACTAAGAAAGAGGGTGTTAGTTACACACCTGTTTGCGACGATATGCTGACGAGATCCACACACGAACCGCCTACAATTGGATTACTAACACGTTAATCTAACTATTCAAATACAAACTACGTATTAACCCCTTACAATATTCAGCCAACCACACTTACAGATCATAGTAAGCTTATAAGAAATCAATAAGCAACTCATTAACAAATTTTTGTCAATGTTTACCACATAATCATAATTTCACTGCAAGTTGTCTTCCTAAGCAATAGTCACTAAATTATTTATAAATGGAGCTGCGAAACTCCAAATCAAGTGCCGTTAATTTTCCCTGAAAATAGACTCATATATCTTCTATCCATAAAATTTTAAGAATTTTTGGTATGGCCAATCAATACCAGATTTTTCTTAAAGTTTCCCATGTTTCACTATTTGACTAATCTGACCACTCTTTATTACGAATCAAATTTCTCATTGTACAGAATTCAAAATATGTTCTCGTTTATTCCATTTGAAACTAGACTCATTAAGCTTTAATTACATAATTTATGCAGCTTCTAACGCATCTCCCACAATTTATGGTGAGTTTCCAAAGTCACGTTACTGCTGCTGTCCCAAGCAGATTTATTACCAAATCACTCTTTCACACCTAACTTGCATGCTTGTTATTTAAACATGTATATCACCAATCAATCATCACATATCTATGATTTTACTTAAGTATAATCTCCATTTCATCATTTTAAAGCACAACATGTTAGCCGATTTTTCCCCTTAGCATCTAAGACACATGCATGCTCATTTGTTTGGCCCAACTTCACCTGTCTTCCATTTTTCATCAAAAGAACATGAAACAACAACCATTTCCTTCATTTTAATTCATGACTAAATGCTCACAACACAACTAAAAACCAAAATATGCTTCAAGAGTTAAGGTAGAATCAAGAAGAACTCATGAACATCAAGATAGAAGCAAACTACCATGAACTTACCTTCAATTTTCTTCCCCAAGTGACCGAACATTCAAGAGCTTTCTCCTCTTCTTTCTCTTCTCTAACATTAGGCTGTGATGAACAAAGATGGACAAAACTTTATTCTTTTCACCCTTTTTTCTTTTAATAAAATTTTATATTTCATCTATTTAATTCTTTAATACAAAAGACATGAAATTCCCATCATGGAACATTTACCTAAACCATTATCATGGAACATTTACCTAACCCATTATCATGGAATATTTACCTAATCCATTATCATGGAACATTTACCTAACCCATTATCAATTTGTATTAATTTGTACCATAAATTATGGATATCAAGTGCTCATATTGTCTACAACAACATGATGGCTGGCCACTTCATGTAAAATGGGAGGTTTGTTATGCAAATCCTCCTATTTTGCACTCCTATTTATTTGGCCACTTCGATTTAGCCTATAGCATTTTCAAACATTTTCACATAGGTTCTATTTCATAATTTCACCCCCTTTTTCTTATGGAACAAAAATTAACTAAAATTGTCGGGTTCTATCTTAAGCTTGGCTTTCTAGAGGCCCACTAACATAATTAAACTTATGCCAACATTTACAGAATTCCCGAAAATTGGGGCGTTACAACTTTTGGCTACATATGTGGCACTTAGTGTGCAAATTTTCCTGAGTATCTGACATTATTATTCCTAGTGGTTCATGGGTATGTCAAAGATGAAAGTATGTGTACATTCATTTCGAGATGGCTCAGGTATGTACATAAAGCTTTTGTTTATTAAATGTGTGAAATGATGAATATGAGGTAAGTGTTGTGATGGAATAGATTGTGATTATGAAACTATGGTAGGTTTACATTTAATTGTGTTATGCCATTTGAATGTTATGTGTATGGTAAGTTGCTTATTTCCTGCATACAAGCTCACTAAGCTATATAGCTTGCTCCGTTTATTTTCCATGTTTTTATAGTGTCGCCAATGTAACGCCCCAAACTTCTTTAATTTCGGCTTATGTGATTTTGGAGCACAAAAATATCTATATGTGTTTCTGAAATTAATTGACATAACTATCTGTCTGCTTCGCGGTTATGTGTTCTGGGTGTGTATGGGAGCTCCCAAGTTCAAGCCACAACTTAGGTAAATTCTGGCATTTTTATGAATAAAGTTCTTATTGGGGTCGGTAGGCTTTTAAGTTATTGTTGGTAAAATGATATCATAATGGGCCTACTGGTCTGGTGGTTAAGTGGAGTGTTTGATTGCATAAGGTCCTGAGTTCGATTCCTTGCTTTGGCTTTATTGTTGCACGATTATGGGGAGGAGTTTGAGTGGTGATAGAATTCTGAGTTGTAGGGATTTGGTAGTGAGAATTAAGGGATGTGGTTTTGGGGGTTAACGTTTTTTTCTTTTCTGATCAATCTTTTCTTTCCAAAAAACACCAAATTTTTGGTTTCTCCCTTCTCTGTTCTCATGCCACTTTTCTTTTGCTGCTGCCCCTACCTACTGTTTTAATTTTTGTTGCTGACCTCTAGCCTTCATCTTCTCCGTTGCTCTTTCGTTCATTGCTGGTAAGTCTTTTGTAACTGTAGTGTAATTTTAGTTTATGGATTTTTGGTGACTTGGTCTACTGTTTCATGGGAGAAGGTTAAGGGCTAGAGTGTATTGGTTAACGTTGAAGCAGTGTGGATACGCTATCACTCAAGTGAAGGTAAGGAGGATGAATATTTTGAGTTTAATATCTCGGTTTAGTTTCGTTTAAGACTCCTTTTAACACTGAATTTGGCTCTGGAATGTCAATTATAAGTTCTTGAAGACTCGGTAGTGCTTATGCATAAAAAACGATACAGGTGTTAACTGAAAACACTAAAAATAATGTTTCGGTGGAAGCCAAAAACCATTCTGTCGATGCCACACAGCTGTGTGGTAGGCCGTTTTCCCTAACACGGGCGTGTGATTGGCGAGGTCAGCCCGTGTGCACTGGACATAGCCGTATGATGGCCAGGCAGGCCGCGTGCGATACACGGGCTAGACTGGTTTGGGCTGTGTAGGCCACACAAGCGTGTGGGCCACACGGGTAAACTGCACGGTCATGTGGCCCACACGGGTAGGCCACATGGGCATGTGAGCCCATTTTTCTGAGAAGTTCTGTAAGGTTGCACGGGCCACCCAAGTCGACTGTGGACCTACTGTAGGGTCGGTAAGCGTTATTTAGACCCTTATTTATGTGATCTGATTGTATGATGTCTAACTGAATTTGAATACCGAACTGAGTGTACGATCTGATAAAATTGCATAACCGCATGACATTCTATTGTATGTTGAATGCATTACATCAAGGTGGGTTGATGATTTGTGGAGGAAGTGTCTGAAAGGCTCTTAAGCCGTTATCTGGCAGCTCAGCTGTAAATCTCTGTTTATGTGTCGCGTTTCAGTATAGCATGGTGTGTAGGGATGGGTGGGTTGATTTAATCCCCACATGGTGTGTAGTGTTGGATGGAGATGGTGTGTAGAGGCTGATAGGTAGGATTCTGATATTCTATTTTGTATATTGCATCTAAGATGGGCCAAGGCCCTAATATTTATCTAAAATGTGTTTGATTGGGCCAAGGCCCAAACTTATATTTGAGACTGCTTTTATATATTTACTCTGATATGTATCTGTATATATGTTTTCGGTGGGGATTACACACTGAATTTGCAAAAACTCACCCTTTCTATTTAATCTGTACAGGTAATCCCCAGACTTGATGGTTCGGTGCAGCGGAGGACTCAACTGTTGCCACACATAATTAGACAATTTAAAACTCAATTTTGGTATTTATTTCTTATTTATTTTCTAGGTTATTTTTTTACGTAATTTAGGACTTTATGGACTATTGGACTTTATTTGGATTTTTAAACGGTTTACGGGATTTTAGTCTAAACTCAATTTTTAATCAAAATGACGGTTTTCCTAAATATGAACGGTATTCCAAAGACAAACTTTGCCAAAGCTTCCGCTAAAAAGATACGATTTTTGACATAACAAAGAACATGCCTCTTACTCTGATTTAAGACAAAGATTAAGTAATTAGAACGGTTTTAACTCGACAAACTCGTTTTCAAATTCCGTCCCATATGGCATCACCAGATTCGGCCATAACATCTAGGTAGGGTTTGGGGTGTTACAGCCAAGCTAACTCAGAATCAGAGATTTTCAGAGATTCGGATCACACTATCAAACTCTTATTTTGGGTATTTGATGATCTTGACATTTTGAATGTATGGCATATATAGGGACTTGGTCATTTTGTTATATGTGTCATTGGTAATGTGGCCAAATGTATTGACTTATAATGGTTAATGATTTCATTTTGTGTATGTTCATGTAAGATGGCTAATATTGGTTATGAGTATATTTATATGTTGACACCATTCATGAATATGGAAACTTGCATGATTGGTGTTGATAAATTACGAAGTTAAAGCATGTTAGATGTTAGCATGTGGACGTGATGTTAATAACTTGGCTGTGGATGTTTTGGTTGCCTAAGTATGCTTGGATTGGTGTTATATTATGTTGTGAAGGTGTGTACATTAAAGGGTGGCAAAATGGCTTTGTAAATAGCCTTATTTTTATCCACATAAGTAGACACACGGGCGTGTGTCTAGGCCGTGTGTGACATACGGTCTACTCCACGGGCATGTGTTCCGGCTGTGTGTCCCCTGCACCTAAATTTTGAGAAACAGAATGTCCAAAATTGAGCACAAGAGCAGAGACACGGGCTTGTGTCTCAGTCGTGTGTTCTACACGGCCTTGAACATAGGCATGTGCCCCTGCCGTGTGAAGTCTGCACCTATTTTATGAAAAATTATGAAAATTAAATCGACCACACGGCCTAGTACACAGGCATGTAGCATAGCCGTGTAGCACAAGTCAGAGAGCACCCTAAATTGAACACGGTCTGAAGCACGGGCATGTCCCCTGGACCACACCGGCGTGTGAGCCCTGCATCTAGCAAAAATTTTCTAAGTTCTGTAAAAATTTCTAAAGTTCTCGGTTTTGTCCTGAACCACTTCCAAAGCATGTTTTGGGCCTCGTAGGCTCGTATTAGGGACTTTATGATTAGATGCAAATGGGTTTAATTTGGACCCAAATTTATGACTCGGAATTGTATGATTGTTTGTGATGTGAGTCCGGTAATACCTCGTACCTATTTCGACGTCAAATACTAGTAAGGGGTGGTACATTGTTAGCCTTCACTGACCCTATGATAGACCCACAATCGATTCGGATGACCCGTGCGACCCTACAGAATATTTCAGTATGATGGGCTCACATGCTTGTGTGGGCCCACACGACCAGATTGGCCTTGCCCATGTGGCCCACATGGCCTGGCCAAATAATCCACACACTAGTGTTAAAAGCCCGTGTGGGCCCATAGGGCCACCCTCGAGGCACCACGAGGCCGTATCTTGCACACGGCCAATCCTTCGTCTATCACATGACTATGTCCTTGCACACGACCTACCATACAGGTGACCACACACCCATGAGGCGTCGACAATGGCCATTTTTGGCTTTTACCGGAACTTAGTTTTTCGAGTTACAGGTACATACCTGGTAACGATTCGATGCAGAAACAATCTCGGGCCTCCAAAAACCTAAATATTGACTAATATAACACCACATTAGCTATTAAGAACGACACTAAACCAAACTACAATGAATTAAGCAACTCCAAAAACTACCAAAATCTTTACTTTCAAACGAGAAGCGAAGCTTCCGTACAAAAAGAGTGCCGATTAGCAACCTCCAGGCCCTCAGCAACATCTAAACAAGAAACAGCACATTACTAAACGCGATATCGATCCCCATAATTCCAAAACTTCAAGAGAACTTCCCTATAATACCTTACCGCGATGATTCTTAAGAAAGAATAGCAAACAGGAATCAAAAGAAACGGCGATCAAAAGTGAAAGTTTGAGAAAGAACATTTGGGGAAGAACGTAAGAAAAATTGCAGAGGAAATTTCAGTAGAAAGAATAAAAACTAATTGGATATTTCCCCAACTTTACACTACAATACAATCTCAACCACCTCAGCATTTAAATTAAATTGAAACTCTACCAGTCAACCAAGCCAAAAATAAAACTCCCTCACTAATGCCGAGATTCAAACACAAGACCCCCAACACACTAACTCCCTTACCACTCAAACCAACAAGCTCATTCTAATATAGAATTTTAGGAAATTAAATATAAGCCATTGAACAGAGATAGGGCTTAATTCCAAAAATAACAAAAATTGCTAAAGGTAAGGCTTTAACTTGGGACCTCTCACACACACCTAGAACACTTAACCACTGAAGCAGATACACAATTGTGTCAAATTTTACAGAAGCAGAAATAAATTATTTGGGGCGTTACAAAAAGTACAAAAAAACACGTTTATTATCAAAATAATAATCCATCCCAAGACTTAAATGAAGAAAATTCACCATCCAACTGTAGACTATTTTATCTATATATACACACTATATTTATTCTTCATGCAAATGTTTATTATGTTTAAAAATTTAAATATATGGTTAATTGAGTTTTAGTTGAGTTAATATTGATATTGTTGTCGAGTTCAAAAGAACGTGAGTTCAATCATGTTTAAATATGTTTTATCCTCTAATTTAGGAGTTGGAGAGGATTCTCAATAGTTAAATTATATAAGTTTTTGTCTATTTAAAATGATTTATAAATAATATAAGTAGAATTTTTTAAAAAATACATATTCATATTGATCGGCTTTTTCATTATTAGACCTTTTTTCCCCATAAGTAAAAGTATTTATCTAATTCAAATTCTGGGTTTAAATAAGGGTTTTTGAATTCTAGGTTTTTTTAAAACATTTGTGAGAGTTTTTGCCAAATTTTATGTTTTTAGAACGCATAACTAAGTTGATTTTTAATTAGTTTTTCAAACGAGTCTATGCAATTCCTCAAAAATCTAGTCATAGCGTCTAGGTCAGGTTTGGGGGTGTTACACTGACATTACTAAAGTTAATCTTAATCTATTTAGTCTAATCTAAACATTAATATTCTCTTCTAAGAAAAATCAAGATTATCAAATGATTACAACTAGGTAGTTAGACAATCAAATTAAATAAGCATAAAACTTAATAAATAAATAGTGAAGATTGAAACAATCAAAGAAAAATAAATGAATTAACTAAGAAATAAGGATCCATTATTATTTCAAGAAAACAGAGTTTAGTTTATATTGAGTTGAGAAAACCAAAAAGGAGATTCCAAACAAACTTGTGATAATGGGAACAATGTCAATAGATCATATTCAAGTTGTTTGACTTGAGAAAGAAAGATTCGGATCTAACCTGAAAAGAAGAAACCAAACAGATTTAGGAAAACAAGAAAAAACAAAGAAAAAAACTAAAATGAGAAATTTAAGAATAAATAATAAATATTAAAAATAATAAATAAATAAATTATAGAATAAAAAGTGGCAGATGGAATGAATAAATGATGGGTATGAATAAACGATGGATATGACATATAGATGGATAAGTGTCTGATAACTCTTGAACAAAGTTATATTTCACGCCTTTAAACCTAGCCAATTGCTTGTTTTTAAGTACATTTTGTTTCATTTTAAGACATTTTTGTTGGCATTTTTAATATTGTATTAGGACTTAGACTGTGTTGGAATTAGGTACTTTTAATCGCTTGCGGTTGAGTTTTTTGTGTGTTGGTATGGTAAGAACATGCTTTAGAACAAGGAAATAAAGGAGTAAAGTTTTGTTAGGGAAAACGTGCATACAGATTGCCATCACGGATGCCCTGGCAATGCTAGGAAGACCAAGTTCAAATTTTTTGAGCAACAGTCCCAATTCAAATTCAAACTTGTATGAGATAAATCCCCCTAAAAGAGGAGCATTGTTGTTAGTTGACCCTAGCCTAATCTATCTATTAAAGCCAATGAAGGGGATCTCACAAAAGGTAGAAAAAAGTGGGAGAGATCCTTAGGCGTGAATAAGGGTTCAACTACGCAAAGGAAAGGAAGTAGAAGGCAGTCATTCTTAGCCATCACAGGATGTTAAGCTGCCAAAGTGTGGACTGGGTAAGTGAAAGTTGTTTCCCAAAGTTCTTTCGTTATTTCCATCAGTGTTCCTTCAAAAGATTGAATTGAAGTAGTTGAACACAATGTCGGATAATATTTTGGTTTGAAATTTTATTTCTCAACCTATGAGCTAAATCTCATAGGGTTGAGATTACTTTCAATGAAACCTTAAATTGTTTTTATGGATGCAATATATATCTAATTTATATTACTGTTTCATTTGATTGTTCTTATTTCTTAATTAAAATGCAAATGATCTCTAGACATAGAAGACTGTTCGTATACTTATAAACTGATTCTAATTCTAAAAGGGTTGGATTAAAATTAAATGAAATGAGCAAGTATTCGATAGAAACTTGTAGTCGACTGTAGACAAAGAGTCACAATCATACATAAGGAACCCATGCAAGATATCTAAAAAGCCTTTAGACATGAGCAAGTCAGCTTGAGGTTTTTCTCTCACGAGAGGCAGACCATTTTAGAACTCTTCTATGTTGTAAAGTAGATACGATTTTGCCAAGGCATTATTGACAATAAGGGTTGATTCTGGGTAATCCTGACCTTCCAAATCCACATCGTATATCCTTTATTCTTTTACATAGTATCTTTTTCACATCATTATTAGTTATTTATTTGTTCATTTACATAATATTCCCATAGTAATTCTCATAATTGCCATTACATTTCTACTCTCCGTTTGCCATAACATTACCAATTATTCATTAATTCCACATATTGCTTACATCATTACTCTACTAATTGCCATTCCATATTTATCATTGAATTTGCCATAGCATTAATAGCATTTTATTATAATAACTTCACCAATTTTGTGCCTCAATCTGATCCTCGTGGGAACTATACTCACCCATCACTTTATTACTTGATTCAACGTGTATATTTCCACAAATCGCATATCATTTCACATGCGACAGTGTCCAATTGAACCCTTTGAGATATAAACTCAAACAAACTCAATTAATGGCTTGAATCAATCCACCAAGAATAATCCTTAGCAAATTAAAAGATGAAGAATGAATTCCCATGACTCTTTAATGAAAATTGAAAAGATAATTGCTTCTAAAAATCACAAGAAACAATCTTGCACAAAGAAACTAACTCTCAGAGTTGAAAATTTTAGTAATGAGCAAAAACAATAGCGTCTCTAATAAACATGAAGGGGCCTTTACATAAGCTAGATAAGTACATCCAAATAAAAATTTTGAAGTATCCTAAAACTTTAATTAATTTAAGCAAAAAGTAATTTTCAATTAAAATAGTCATAATTTCCGTAGTAATCCCGTCTAGAAATTCTACTCACACAGTCATCACTAAAATAGTTATAATTTGACTCTTGAACTCGAAATTGAGTGAATAAAAGTGTGTTTCGAACTTAAGTAATAGATCTAAGAACTGTATGAAGACATTTCAATCGAAAAATGTCTGGATCTCATCCAAAAAGTAATTGCAAGTTAACTCATTTTCCAAACTTGAAAATTGACAGCTTCGGTGAATGGAATTTAATAAAGTTCACCCCATCTGCTCATGTATAAACTTGCATTGGTAAAAAGTAAAAAGAAATAATCTATAGAGAACATAGTTGAAGAATTTATGAAAATTTATTCAGATATATTTTTCTTCTAGTCTTTGTAAGCTTGAAGTTTCCCTTGGTGTGAGAGAGTTGTTCCATACCTTCTAAGTTATTTTTTTTTCTTTTTCTTCTTTTTCTTTCTCTTCGATCTCGTTACCTAAGGGTGTTCAAACGACTAATTTAATTAATATCCAAACGAAACTATCAATAACTGAAATTTTGAAACCCTTAGTCGTTAATCAAATCAAAATATTTTTGAAACCTATTAACCAGCCTGGTTGATTTCGGTTAATTAGGGCAGTTAACCGAAATTTGTACATTGTTTGTTTTTGTTCAAACAATTTTAAAACAAAAAAAAAAGTCCACGAAAATTTTTTCTTTGTTTTTAATTCAAAAAATTTAAAAGAATTAAAAATAACATAATAACAACACTAAATGAAAAACATAATAGCATTCATTATATTACAAAGCATAATTATTATTTTTACTTTTTGTTGACTTTTAGTTTAATTTTAGTTTTTTTAAATATTTTTAGTTTTCATATTTTTGTTAAGCTTATTATAAGAAAACTTATAAATCCATTATTTTTTATATATTGGGTTTGTATAATGTATTGGACCTGTCTATAATATATTGGGCCTATAATATATTTTATTGATTTCATTAATCAATTAATTCGGTTAATTAGTCAATTTCAAACTAAACTAATCGGAAAACAAAATCTTTAGGAACATTTAAACAACTCCCAACCAAATTAGATTCGTTGATTGACTGTTTAATCAAATTTATTAGGTTTGATAAATTAATTCGTTAATACCGAAAAATGCACACCCCTATCATCACCTTTGTTTGTAGGGCTTTTAATCATGTTGCTCCACCTGATGCAGAAGTTGAGGTGGAATGAACTGCTTGCTACCAAAATTTTTGAATTACAGAGCATGCTCCACCGCAATGAATCAAATTTGGTGGAGTGGAAGACTTTTATTCACTACTTTATGCTCTATGCTCCAAGTCTTCTATTCTTCTTCCGAGACCTACAATGGGAAAAAAAATAAGAAATAAGTCTAAACTAACTCTGAAAATTAGAAATTTTGAACAAAAGTGAAATAACATATAATTAATCCATAAAAACTATAAAATGCAATAAAAACTAACCTAAATATTAAAATTACCTCCTAAAATGCTATGGAAACTATACTAAAATAACACTAAATATGAGAGTTATCAGAAGAGACCTAAAAAAGCCAATCGAGTAGATGATTTCAACTATTGCAAATACCATCAGTTGATTAGCCATCCTCTTGAGAAGATCATTGAGTTCAAAGAAAAATTCATACAATTCCATGAAGAAGAAAAAGTCATGTTTGAAAAAGAAGTGGCATTATCAAACTTGACATCAATGCTATGGTTTCTTAATGCAATATTATGGACAGATTCATCAAATTTGGCTCTTTTAATCCTATTACACTAGCTCTAAGTAGAAGTAAGATGGTGGATTTCGAAGGGATTGGAGGCAATCATCTATTTTTGGAATCTCAGAATGATCATGATTGGACTCTAGTCACATCTCAAAAAAGCCAATAAAAAGCATCTCTCCTAGGTATAAGCTTATATTGTCACATTGCTCTTAAGCCCGAGCATAAATTGTTCATCCAAAATGATGATGCTCCCAAGCATGAGCTTAAGCTGTTCATCTAATGATCCTAAGAAAGAGCCTAAACTATTCAACCCAAACGGTCATGCTTTAAGCACAATCTTAAACTATTCATAAAAAATAAATAAAGATCCTCCGAAGCACGAGCTTAAACTATTCATACGAAATAAATGATGACCTCCTAAGCATGAATTTAAATTGTTCATACATAATAAATGATGATACTCCTAAGCACGAGCTTAAATTGCAGTCCAAAAAAATTGAACTACGTTATAACTTGAAGGTATGTAAATAACCTAATTTCATTTCCAAGTTCAGTCCATATGAAGAAAAATATTGAAGGTGTCCTTTGAAATAAATTCTTCAAAGTAGGAAGCAAATAAAATTTCAAGACTTGTCCCCTTTCTACGCCCAACAAAAGTCAGAATTCATCATTTGTTACTATTGTTTATCTCTAACTAAATTAATGAAGAGATAAATCAAGAAATTAAATCATTTTAGAATTCTCTTATAAAGAAACCATATTCTTTAAGGATTACTTTATCTCTAATTAATTAAATTAATAAGATATGAATAATAATCATAGATGTAATGCCCCAAATTTCTTATTTTTGTTCTTGTAAATTTTGATACAAATTTGTATTTGCTTCAATGGTTAAGTGTTATGGGTGTGTGTGAGAGGTCCCAAGTTCAAGCCATGCCTTTGGCAAATTTTGAATTTTTTTCTAAGTTAAGCATCACTCTTGTTCAATAGGATTTTATTTAATTGTTTGTAAAACCATATTAGAATGGGCCAGTTGGTCTAGTGGTTAAGTGGAGTGTTGGTGTGTTAGAGGTCTTATGTTCAATTCTCTGTGATGGCAAGGAGTAGTATTTTTGCTTAAAGTTCAGCCAGAGTTGTGCTGAACTGGGATTCTGAGTGGTGGATGTGTAGTGGGAGTTGAGGGAGAAAATTAAGGGATTGAGATAGGGTAGGTAGTGGGATTTGAGTAAAACAGTTTCCCAAGAATTCTCTCTGCAAAAAAAAAAAACTGATCATCTTCTCCTCTACTTCTTCTTTTTTATTTTTTTTCTTCTTTCTCTTCTTCTCTATTCTCTGCCAAATTTTTGGTTCTTTGTCCTCCCTCTCTATTCGATTTTTCCTTTAGTCTCCATTCTGATCAATGATTGAAGGCATATGTTCTCTCTTTCACTCTTCTTTTTTGTCGTCGCCCCTTTCATTCTTTGCTGTCGATTTCCTTCTTTGGTTCTCCTTCTATTTCTAAATTTTCTGTGGCTCATTAATTTGGCTTTTGCACGATATCGATAAGTTTCGATTCTTGCTAGTCTTAACGTTTCTGGTTGCTTTCTAAAAGGGGTTCCTTTTTGGTGTTTAGGAGTTAGTCAAGGGACTAAAAATTGTTCCCAATTGATGAGTTGAGTGTGTGTATTCCTCGTTTCGATCGAAGTAAGGGTTTCGATAGTTATGAATGAACGTCTAGTTACAATACTGTTTAAGTCTCAGTTATGTTACTGAAATTGGGGCTTTGATTTGTCAATTTTAGGTACTGGAGTGCTCGTGAGAGATTAGGCATAAAAAATGATACAGGTGTGTACTCAGTTGCACAAAAAATGAAGTTTTAAAAAAAGCCAAAAACCTCACTATCGATGCCACCTTGGCGTGTGGTTGCCCGTATGGTAGGCCGTGTGCCCTAACACAGTCGTGTGATCGACGAGGCCAGGCAGTTCACCAAGGCCAATTTGGGTCATGTGGGCCTACACGGGCAGGCCACATGTGCATGTGAGCCCAATTTTACTAAAATGACTGTTAAGGTTGCAAGGGTCGCCCAAGTCGACTGTGAACCTTCGGTAGGGTCGGTAAGCACTACTTAGATCCTTAACTGTGTGATATTGAATGTGTGAATTATGTACTGAGCATGTTATAAATAAGTATGTATACTGAACTGAATGTGTATCTGACAAACCTGTGGTAGCATGACATTTCATTGTATGTTGCATTGCATTGGGTTGGGTTGATATTATTTAGAGGAAGTGTACTGAAAGGCTTTTAAGCCTAATATACTGGTAGCTCAGCTACAAATTACTATTTTGTGCCGTATTCGGTACTATCTAGAGTGTAGAGATGGGTGGGTTGATTTAATCCCCACATGGAGTGTAGGGCTAGATGGAGATGGTGTGTAGAGGCTGGTTGGGTAAGGCTTTGTTACTAAAAACTACATGGCTGATACTGATACGGAGATGGGCTAAAGCCCAAACCATTACTGATACTGAAAGGGGCTTAGGCCCAAGACTGTTTGACTGTGCACTGTGATTACTGATTGTTTGTTGTTTTTATTTTTAGTCTATTTTTACTGGTGAAATTTTTTGGGTTGCAATTGGAATTTTGGACTTTGGTTTGGTTTTAGGTTTTAATTATCTTTACCTTATGGATTACAACTGCTAGTAGTAGGAAACCTCAGTTTTCAAAAGAAACAAATGATTTTTGGAAATGCCTGATTGTTTAAATTGTTTTAGAAGCTTCCGCAATGAATAACATTTTAAAACTATCAACTAAATGAGTAACATGATTTTGGAACTAATAAGATATTAAGATAAGAAATTCAATGGAAATGGTTTTATCGCTACGGCACGGTTTTCAAACACCCTATCATTTGACATCGCTAGATCCGACCATAACATCTAGGCCTTGTTTGGGTGTTACAATAGAGTTTAAATTCTGATAGAACACTCAAATGAAAGATTTAAATTCTACAAGAACTCTCCTACATCTAAGTGATTGACACTATAAAAATAGATTACCTCCAAGTCATTCTACACATTCATAAGTTCAAGAAGTTCAAAAATTATTTACAAAAATATTTGAAGAAACTAAAGAAGTAGAAGAAATTCTGATGAATATCATATCAGTTCTAAAGAAAAGTAGCCTTCTATCCAATTCAACTGAGAGGACCATATCAATCGAAGAGGAGACCTTCCAGATGTCACACCCGCGTCCTAACCTGGGGGATTATTTGTAAGGATGAAAATTTAAGGGGGAGTGAGCTATAACGCTTAGTGTGAGTTCATTCACAATAAATTCAATGAAAACAGTTGGTAAAACACATTAAATAATATCGTATAAAACAATCATAGTCAGATAACAGTTCAGAATGTTTGTTTTACAATTTAACCACCAATAGTCTCACAATATTCACAGTTGTAATTTTACAATATCAAATTTCCACATCATTCACAATATTCACACATATATATAAATATATCATAACAGAATTCCAGATTTGTGTGCACATGATTTAGAAGATGCCATACAATTCCCAGTTTTAACAGAATAAATCCTACCCCACATTACATACCATAATGGGGGTAACCCTAAACTCCCTTCTCCAACACACTGGGTTGTGAATAAACCACTATTGGTTCACATATAATAACAATCATTTGGCTATGGACACACAACAAGTCCCCACAGTTGGATTCTAGCTTTGGTTGTGGGCTCACAGCAAAAAATTCTGTAAATGAAGCTTGCTTTTGCTTGTAGATTATACAACATATACCCGCACTTGGAATCTTCCTTTGGCTGTGGATGCACTGTAACACCTCAAACCTGACCTAAACATTACGGCCGAATTTTAAGGAGTTACTTTAACTCGCTAGAAACCCAGAAATTTACTTTGAAATCATATGGTTAAACTAGTGCTCACTTTGATAAATTTTTTTCCATTTTTAGGGAAAATTCTTGTTAAAATTGTTACTTTATAACAATAAAACATTAAAGTTATTGTATCTTTTTGTAGCGGAATCTACTGATTTATAAGGTTTGGAAAATTGTGGTTTAGTTTACAACAAATCATTTTGCAAATAGAAATTTAATACTACTTAATTTGGACAAGCACGCTAAAATGAAAGCAAAGTCCAAAATAATTTACAGTTTAAAAGTCTAAAAAGTCCAAATAAAACATAAAGTCCATTTAAACCAAATTATAGAAAGTGTAGCACCCCAAATCCGGCCTGGACGTTATGGTTGAATCTGGATGTGTTGCAAAAAAAAAAAAGTTTATAAAACAACTTCGTTGTTATTGGCAAATCATCGTAACCGTTATAACTTAGTATGTCTGATTTGTTTGGAAAACTTATTGATATACTTATTTGATTTAAAATCATTACATGCTTATGCCTTTCTATTAAACCGAAAGTTTTTCAGCAGAGTTTATTTAAAACGTCATATTTTGGCAAATCAAATTGTTTCTTGAAAACCATTATTTCAAAAAAGTTGTCATTTTCTGAAAAATCGTTTTATCAGTTGTTACGCTGAGAAAACCAAAATAAAATCCAAAACCAAAAATAGTCCCAAAAAGTCCAGAGAGTCCCAAAATTACAAAACTCTCAAAACTAGAAAAGTTTAAACTAATTTTAAAAGAATGAAATTTTACGGAAATGTGGGCACCATTGAGCTTCCGTCGCATCGACTTGCCTAAATATGAGGGTTACTTGAACAGAACAAACAAACAAAAAGTGAGTTTTGAAACTCAGTGTGTAACGCGTATATAAACAAAAATTCAGATTCAATCTCATGCAGAACAAATACAGATGTAAACCTTTTATAGAATCATAATTATATAGATACAAATGTGCAACATCCTACCCTCACCCTCTACACACCAACTCTGACCATTCCATCACACCATGTGGGGTATAAAACACCAATCCAGCCTTACACACTGTATAAAAATAGGTCACCTCTAGCTCATTCTACACATTCACAAATTCAAGAAGTTAAAAAATTCCTTACAAAAATATTTGAAGAAACTAAAGAACTAAAAGAAATTCTAATGAACATCATATCAGTTCTAAAGAAAAGTCGCCTCCTATCGGATTCAACTGAGAGGAGACTGTCAACCGAAGAGAAGAATCAAAGGAGTTTTGTTTGTAAAGAAATTCAAAACTTGTACTCTCTTCGAAATTATAAACAAAATTTAATGCAAAATTTTCAAGTCAATTTTTAACTTGAAATTTGTGTGTACAATATATATGAGAAAGAATCCATTTACATTATATAAAACTAGTGTATGTATAATATAGAAATATTTATCAATAAAGTTTTTAAAGTATGCATCTGTGATTAAAACCAAAATAATAATAATAATCAATCACTTTATTTGACTAACTTTTCCCTACAAGTCTTTAGTATGGAGACAAATCACTTTAATCAGTCTTTGGAACTATTAACTGACATTTCCACCATTGATTTGAAAATCCTAACCCATCAATTCACTCTAAATGAAACGAGATCCACGAGTGTTTGGTGTTTTATTTTTAAAATGTATTTAGGTGATTGTTTATTAATTTTATTTGTTTATATTTAAATCAAATGTAATAAATTGTTGAATTTTGTAATATAGGGACAATATACTTCTTATTATAATAATATATGGACTATCTACATTTTTAACTTGCTACTTCTCATTTTAATTTAATTTATTTTGAAAAACATGAAAATCTAAATGATTAAATTAAGGCTTAACTTTTCACTAACCTTAGTTCATTTTAACTTTTCACTAACCTTAGTTTATTTAGTCTAACTTTTCACAATTTAATATACTTATTTCATGTTTCATACTAACAAATTTTCTTTTTGGTCAAAAGAAAAAACAACTATACTTTCTTTAATCCCAAAGTTAAGGCTTTAGGAATCAAAATAATATTATATTAAAGATGATAGTTAAGTTTTTATTTTTAGTATGATTAATGACTTTAAAAAGGTTCCACTAATGAGATATACTAAAGAAAAGAGTAACTTTCTTTTTAGGATAACTAATTTCTAAATTATGTATTACTTGAAATCTTAATTACACTTTAAAAGTAGGAAGTGGTAACTATTTATTTTTAATAAAAAGCGGGTTCATGTATAATTGATTAGTAACCATAATTTGAAAATATTAAAACTTAAATTAAATGTCATGCAAAATAAAACAAGCTTAAACCTAAATGTCATGCCACAGTTCAAAATAATTTATTGTAGTCTTCAAAAAAAAATCATATAATGAACTTAAAATATCTTTTTTAATTTAATAATGTGTCGAGATCTTACAGATGTCACGCCTGCATCCTAACCTGGTGGGTTATCTGTAAGGATGAAAATTTAAGGGGGAGTGAGCTATGACGCTTAGTTTGAGTTCATTCACAATAAATTCAATGCAAACGGTTGGTAAGACACATTAAAACAATCACAGTTAGATTACAGTTCAGAATGTCAATTTTACAATTTAACCACCAATAGTATCACAGTATTCACAGTTGTAATTTTAGAATATCAAATTTCTGCATCATTCACAATATTCACATATATATAAATATATCATAACAGAATTCCAGATTTGTATGTACATGATTCAGAAGATGCCATACAATTTTGGGTTTTAACAGAATAAATCCTATCCCACTTTACATACCATAATGGGAGTTCCCCTAAACTCCCTTCTCCAACACACTGGGTTGTGGATAAACCACTACTGGTTCACAAATAATAACTATAGTTTGGCTGTGGACACACAGCAAGTCCCCACATTTGGATTCTAGCTTTGGTTGTAGGTTCACAGCAAAAAAATCTACAAATGAACCCTGCTTTTACCTATAGATTATACAACAAATACCTGCAGTTGGAATCTGCTTTTGGCTATAGATGCACTGTAACACCTCAAACCTGACCTAAACATTTCTGCCGAATTTTAAGAAGTTACTTTAACTCGCTAGAAAACCCAAAAATTTACTTTGAAATCATGTGGTTAAACTAGTGTTCAATTTGATAAATCGTTTTCCAGTTTTAGGGAAAATTCTTGTTAAAATTGTTACTTTATTGCAATAAAACATTAAAATGATTGTATCATTTTGTAGCAGAATCTACTGACTTATAAGGTTTTGAAAATCGTGTTTAGTTTGCAACAAATCATTTTGCAAATAGAAATTTAATACTACTTAATTTGGAAAAGCACGCTAAAACGAAAGCAAAGTCCAAAATAATTTACGGTTTAAAATTCTAAAAAGTCTAAATTAAACATAAAGTCCATTTAAACCAGTTTATCAAAAGTATAGCACCCAAACCTGGCCTGGACGTTATGGTCGAATCTGGATGTGTTACAAAAAAAAGTTTATAAAACAACTTTCTTGTTATTGGCAAATCATCGTAACTGTTATTACTTAGTATGTCCAATTTGTTTGGAAAACTTATTGATGTACTTATTTGATTTAAAATCATTGCATGCTTATGCCTTTCTATTAAACCGAATATTTTGCATCGAAGTTTATTTAAAACGTCATATTTTGGCAAATCAAATTGTTTCTTGAAAACCGTTATTTCAAAAAAGTTGTTGTTTTCAGAAAAACCGTTTTATCAGTTGTTACGCTTAGAAAACCAAAGTAAAATCCAAAACCAAAAACAGTCCCAAAAAGTCCAGAGAGCCTCAAAATTACAAAACTCTCAATACCAGAAAAGTTTAAACTAATTTTAAAAGAATGAAATTTTACGAAAATGTGGTCACCATTGAGCTTTCATCGCACTGACCCACCTAAATCTGAAGGTTACTTGAACAGAACAAACAAATGGATAGTGAGTTTTGAAACTTAGTGTGTAACGCGTATATAAACAAAAATTTAGAATCAATCTCATGTAGAACTGATACAAATGTAAACCTTTTATAGAATCAGAACTATACAGATACAAATATGCAACATCCTACCCTCATCCTCTACAGACCAACTCTGACCATCCCATCACATCGCGTGGGGTATAAAACACCCGCCGAGCCCTACATACCGTATAGTGTTTATATGACACTTTTCAAAATAATCGCAGCAGAGTTGCCAGTATATAGGCAAGATATCGCCTCACACAGGGCACTTCCTCCTCATAAGAGAAATCCTGCCCCATATCCAGATACAAACATAATAACAGGTAAAACAAATTAATAAATACTGAAGTTAACATGCGTATAACAGATATTACACATGCTTATACATAACAGAACAGATCATATATATCGTATTCCATAATACTCATATAAATGTTATTTACATCAATTTCAATCTAACAAAGTAGCAGATTTCATACTTTGAGGCTTATACCACACATACTGACCCTAAGGAGGCCTACAGTTGATCGAGACGACATGTACAGCCCTAGGGGAAAATTCTGCAATTCGAGCCCACATGCCCTTGTGAGCCCACACGCCCAAAATGGTCTTGCCCGTGTGTACGGCCCAAAATGGCCTAGGCCTTGTGTCACGCACAAGCGTGTGTCGCACGCAACCTACCACATGGCCAGTCACAGAGTCATTTGACATTGCAAGCCCAATTTTTGGCTTTCACAGATCGCTGTTTCTCGCGTTTTCGTTGCATACCTGGTTCGATTCTGAAGTAAAAGCAACCCCAAGACCACCGAAACCCAAAAACACCATTCCAACACCCAATTTTAGTGAACATTTACAAAACTCAAACAAAAACTATCCAAAAACATAGCCTGACAATAGCATCCAACGTACTCGCACACTTACCATCAACGAACAGGAAATGCCCAACACTCAATTCATTGGAGGAGCACCAATTATGATAATGCAAAAATTTTGTGGATTATCAACACTATCGATCCAAAGGTAAGATTGATGCTTTCCAATTATGATAATGCAAAAATTTTGTGGGGTGGTTTACATGAATGTTTTTTTGTTGTCAACGATCAACTTATTCAAAAATTAAAGAAAATATTAGTCGTTGTGAGCAAACCAAGACTATGACTGTTGTAGTTTATTTTAGTAAATTAAAGGTTTTGTGGGATGAACTAGATAATCATTAACCTTTGATTCTTTGATTTTTTGCAAGTTTGGACAATGTTTATGTGACTTAGGGAAGGCGCATGAACAACATCGTGAGCATGATTAACTTTATCAATTTCTTCTTGCTCTTTATTCTAATTGTTATGCTCAAATTAAGTCTACACTATTTTCCCAAGATCCTTTGCCTTTCTTAAATCAGGCATTCCAGCAAATTACTCAGGAGGAATGCGTACGTGGAATTGTACTAATCAAGAAAGAGAAGCCTGAGATTTTGGGCTTTGCTGTGCGTACAGAAGGTCATAACAAAGGCCAAGCTGATCATATTGATAAGTTAACCTTACTATGCACTCATTTCCATTGCAAAAGGTATGATGTCGCTACCTATTTTGAATTACATAGCCATCTAGATTGGTGGTTCAAGAAGTATGGGAAGTCGGAGATGAAAAGTGATGGTCGCAGTGGCAAGACAAGTGCCACATCTTCCACATATCAAGTTTCTCGTGGAAAAGGCTGTGTGCAAGCTAACACTACTTCCGTAGATACTAGCCATGGAGCAATATCAGCATAGAACACAGCAAGGGTAGCGCAAGTGTCAAGGGGTGACACTTTTTGGGTTACCGTTGAGCAATAACAATCTCTTCTGGCGGTGTTCAGTAATAAACAATCAGCTTTCACTCGGTTGAATAGTAAGTCCAAGAATAATTGGATTCTTGATACAGGGTTTTAAATCATGTTATGGGTGATCTTATGTGTTTGACGAATGTGAGAGATGTTGTAGCATGTTCTGTAGGACTCCCTGATGGCCAACTAGTGGTAGCTACTAAAGAAAGAATGGTTAAATTGAGAGACAAAATTCACTTAAAACACATTCTTTACGTTCTGAAATTAAATTGTAATTTAATTTTGATTTACCAGTTGAATGATGATATGAATTGTTTTATCTAATTTTTTACTAACATATGTGCTATTCAGAACCTTCATTCGAAGGAGCCGATTGGAGCGGGTGAGAGACGGGATGAACTTTACTACTTCCTATAGATTTTGATGGTTAAAGTGGTTTCAGTTGAAGCTCCATCCTCTTTGGAACTTTGGCATAGAAGACTAGGTCACCCTTTTGAAAAAGTAGTAATATTACTTCCTTATGTTAGTAACTCTAGTGATCATTTGAATAAAGAATGCAAAATTTGTCATCATGCTAAACAGACTAGAAATGACTTTCCAATTAGTGAACAAAAAACCACTCATATTTTTTAGTTAGTTCATTGTGATTTATGGGGTTTTTATGACACCCCATCTTATGGATCTCATTATTTTTTGACATTGGTTGACGATTTCTCTCGGGCTGCTTGAGTATCTCTATTGTTTTCAAAGTTTTCATGTCATTTATTGCTATGGTTGATCATCAATTTTCTCAACAAATAAAGTGTGTTAGAACTGATAATGGAATAGAATTTAATTGTCTCTATGATTATTTTCTTGCAAAGTTGATACTCCTCAACAAAATCGAAGAGTGGAGAGGAAACATCAGCATATTTTAAATGTACATAAATGTTTATCTGCTTCAGTGGTTAAGTACTCTGGGTGTGTGTGTGAGGTCTGGGGTTTAACATGTTTGGAAAATTTTGTTATTTTAGATCCAAGCCTTACCCTTGTTGAGTGGGCTTTTATGAAATTGTTTCTCAATCCATATCAGAATGAGCCTACTAGTTCGAGAGGTAAGGAGTTGGCGTGTTAGAGGTCATGTGTTCGAGTCCCTGCATGAGTATGGATGTTAATTTTTGGTTCCGGTGGGCTGAGAAAGTTTGGGTGGTCTTGAAATTCTGAGTTGGTTGGGTTGTTAGCGCATGTAGTGGGATAGTTCCAAATTAAATCTTTTTGTATTTATTTTTTTGTTATTTTTCACTCTCTCCAAAGCTTTTTACGTTTTCTTCTCCGATTCTTGTTTTCCAAAAGTTTTCTTTTTTATTTCTACTTTATTTTATTTTTGTTTGCTATTTGGTTGTTCAATCCCTGTGTTTTGGGTTCTCTAATCCTAGCTCAGTCTGTGGTAGGTAAATATCCTTAAAGTTTTAGGTTATTGAGAATCATTTTCGAGAATAGTAATGTAGTGATTTCTTGTGTAAGTATTGTTCAAGGGGATTAAAACTTGTCTTCCATCGTGCAGTGTGTTTGGACTATCGTATTTGTTTTGGTAAGTGATCAAACCTTCGTTTGGAGTAGTTTCTCAAGTATGTCATTTAGGGATTTAGATATATTAGTGCTTCGATAACTAGAATTGATCGAGTGTTTGGTGTTGTTCTTAGGTTTCAGGAGTCTCAAGATTATTTTACAGCAAAATGAATCAGGTGTGTACCCAAAACGTAGGAAAAAGTATTCTATCAATGCCACACAGGCATGTGCCTGGCCGTGTGGTTGGCCGTGTACGAGACACGATCGTGTGTCTGACAGAGGTGCGACCATGCATAAGACACGACCGTGTATTGGTGTGAGTGTGGTCGTGTATCAGCTTTATGTACATTACAAAGTTTTATGTATCAGTTTCAGTGTTTATTAGCTAGTATTTTATGCTTCAAATAATTAGCAGAAGTTTCAAAAATTTTAGAAGTTTTCAGTCTCTAACTAACTCAATGCAGTTTTAATCATTTCAGAGTTTTCTAACTAAAGTATATCCAAGTTAGAAGAATTTACAAAATTAGTGCCATGCTGGAATGTCGGTGCCCCCAAGGCGCAGCGGAAAAATAAAATTTTGGCAATCCAAACCATGGATCCACGTGCGAGGAACGAATCGGGGAAAAAAAATTATGATAATGGTTTTGAAATTATCGAAACTTCAATATGAGTAGACAGCGACGCCTCGGCAACAAGAATTCAGAACCACTATTGAACCAAGTCGCAACTTTTTAGATACCGACCTCTATGTAATCCACCCAGTTGACAATGAACGGAAGAAGTCCCTAAAACTATTTTTGAAAAAATTCTTTGCTTGACGGCTGCTAGACAACAAAACTAGGTTTTCGGGGTAGTTTTTAATCCCTTGTCTAACTCCCCTTTTAAATTGGTATATTTATATCGAATCTTAATTCAAAAATTTTACAATAAAGAAATATAATAATGTTTTAACCGAAAATTATAATTACATTAATTATAACAAAGATTTCGTAAACTATATTTATTTAAACTTATATACTGAACCAAATTCATATATTAATAGAATTATGTTCTCATTATGTGTACAACATCCTTGTCCATATAATATGTTCGATATTTGATTGCCCAATTAAATTAATTCTATAATTAATTTAATTCATGTGACAACCAAACACAATACCAACTATGTTTTATTCCGATCATCTCAACCATATGGTGTGACCCTGTAGGCTATTGTAACGTTAGCAGTAATATTAGAACGATTCTAATGTTACATACAATGAGTGGCATCTAGCAATGCATCATTGCTACCTAATTTACAAAAGTCATGATTCGACATAACCTTTTGTGATTTACCTTTCATGCATTAATCATTAAGTCCTTTATCTCTGGAATGAACACAAGTCATGGAATAGTCACACTTGCATAGTCCATCTCATGTTTCTTGATATCTTGAGTAGACTATGATATACAAATAAGTATGACATCTCATATCAACTTATTTGAGTATGGCCATGCATTTCTAGTCTCACTCAATCAAGTGGCCCAAGATATTACTCCCATAATGTAGGAGGGACTTATTTTATATTGATCAACCATATCTCTCTACATAGATTGTGGTATATCCAACATCAGCCTTTATAGAACAACTAGTTACAGTGTACATTTGACCATATCAAAATATACAACTCACGATGTTGGGATAATGGTGATCTCAAGTCTGAGGATCATATACATATTAATCATTATGAGTAATGTTGTGACAATTACATAATAATCCAAGAAACTTACTCATAGCGGGTCAGTCTAATATGTTGTTCTCTAACACACATATTCATGCATTGATTTTGACACTCCATATCAATGACAACTCTTTATCATCAATCAACTACATGTTAGTCTTAATGCATTATTGTTGTCCTAGTCAACAATAATACTTGACTAAGGATCTTTTAAGAACAATCATATTATTCTCAAGACATTATTATAAAACAGTTTGTTTATGCACACAGAAAAGATACTGAAATAATAATGGAAACCCCTTATATTAATAAATACAGTAAATCAAGTATGCTATTACAACTATCTCATGATTGATCTTTGGGCAAACTCTTACATGCCAGTGACTCGGTATACCACAAGCGTACTTTTTAGATTTCAAAATTAACTTTACTTCGTAAAACAATTTTTACAAATAAAATTTTGAACCCAAAATTTCACAGCCCGAGTTTTGCAACTTGGCTCTGATACTACTAAATGTAATACCCTAAACCTAGCTTAGATGTTATAACCAAATCTGGTAGTGTTACGAAGGAGGTTATAAATTTGACTTTTTCTTTTTGAAAGCATCATATATCTTTGTTACTAAAACGTCCACTTTATTTAAAAACGTGTTGCTTTATTTAATAGTTAAAAATCGTCAATTGTTTTAATTTTCAAATAAACTAAATAATTTGCAGCAAAAATTCTTAAATCATTATATTTGAAAAAAATCGGCTTGTTTTCTCAAAAACGGTTGAATGCAAAAAAATAGTTGTTTTCATAAATCGTTTTATCAAACGTCATGCTTAGAAATCCCAAATTAAAATCCAATACCAAAATAAAAAAAAAACCCAAAAATCCAAAGAGTCCCAAAATTACAAAACTCTTAAAATGTAAATCTTAATAAGCGAATTAATATGGAAATCATTTTACGAAATCGTGGCATATCTTAGCTCCCATCGCACCAATCCGCCTAAGTCTAAGGGTTACCTGAAAGTAACAAATAAAGAGAAAGTGAGTTTTTATAACTCAATTTGTAACGCATACGTAAACACAAATTCAGATTCAATCACTTGACATAATAGATACAAACATAAATGTTTTACAGAATCAGAGTCATAACAGAATCATGCAGATATAAGTATGCATAATCCTACCTCCATCCTCTACACGCTAACTCCAACCATCCCAACACACCATGTTGGGTATAAAACATCCACCCAACCCTACACACCACATAATGTCTGTATGACCCTTTTTAGAATAGTCGCAATAGTGTTGCCAATATATTAGCGAGATATCGCCTCACACATAATACTTCCTCCACATA
This sequence comes from Gossypium arboreum, assembly GCF_025698485.1. NCBI lineage: Eukaryota > Viridiplantae > Streptophyta > Magnoliopsida > Malvales > Malvaceae > Gossypium > Gossypium arboreum. The sequence goes on from NC_069074.1 coordinate 83,917,908, forward strand.
ACACATATCCCGCCCCGTAGTCAAATACAAACAGAATACCAAATTTGACAGAATTAACATATACCAAAATTAATATATCTAGCATGCTCGTATAATAAATATTAAACATGCATATACATAGCAGATCAAACATTTTGCATTACATTACATACATTTAGGTGATGTTTATGTCAATTTCCATACAAGAAGATTATCAGATTTCATACTTTAGGGCTTGTCTAAACACATACCGACCTCACGAAAGACCACAGTCGATCGAGACGACATGTACGACCCTAAGGAAAAATTATAAAATTTGGGCCCACACGCCCTTGTGGCCCATACACCCAAAATGGGCTAGGGCATGTGTCATACAAGACCTCACACATGGCTTGGCACACAACTGCGTGGCATCGACAAGCCCCAATTTTGGCTTTTACCGCTCACTGTTTTTTGAGTTTCTTGTTACACACCTGATTCAATTTCAACGAGAACGCAACCACAAGACTCTCGATGCCTAAATATGAGGAATAAAATCACTAATTACAATGTTTGATGAACGAAATAATCAGGAATCGAATTCTTCCAATACACCATAACACCTTCATACCCTTACCATCAAGCAAACTGTAACCCCACGAAATCATGATGTTGAAGGAACGCTAAATGTGTCACGATTCTCACCTAAACAAAATGAACTAAATAATTAGCGAATGCAAGTAAACCACACCTCTTTGCAGCCCAAAGCCCCAAATTAAACGATTGAAGCACTAACTCAAACATTACATATGAAGAGCGAAATTGACGTAGCTAAAAGGGAGGATAAAATGAAGGTCCAATGAACAGCAACCCAAAATTGCAAAAAGTAAAGCCAAAGATCAAAACAATACCCAGAAAGGAAGAAATAAAATCACTCAATTTCTATGTAGCAGCGATGTAAGAAGGAGAGAAGAAAGAATAAAAAATAAAAATAAAATAACATAATAAAAGAAAGATAGAATAGGGATTTGAGGGGATATTTTTAACAGAAATCAATTTAAAATATAAAACTAAAACCAATTATAACTCCCTCACTTGCCCAATATCATCCAACCACTCCCTCAACAGTTTGTTTTTAAATCAAACTCTAAACCTAGAACAACAACTAACAAAAACTACAAAAACCACCCTCACCAAGACTCAAACCCGCGACCCACAACCTACACCCCAATGCCTCCAACCACTAAACTAATCACTCAATTATGCTTAGATTTAACTCAAGCAGACCTAAGATCATTGGGGCATTACACTCAAATCATAAATACTGCCAACATTTAAAACATAATCATATATCAATCTATATGTCAAATAAAATCAATAGCATTTCATTTTTAAAATATACTATTTAAATTCTGTTTTTCAATCAATGGAATTATAGTAAAACAAAATCAAATAAACGGGAATATAATGTCTACACAAGCTGACAGTTTTTCAGATGCTTACATAAGCTGACATTATATAGAGGCTACCCATTTGAGCTAAACTACAATACATATAATTCATAAATTACAACAATACCATATAAAATCACGTATTAATCTCATTTATAACCCTAATGACATATCATACGTATTCTAACTTTTTATGAATTTTACTTTGGCATCATTCTGTATAAATGGCATTATCAATTCATGTATACAATTCCATTTCTCATATGAGACATACTCAATCAACATACTCATTTGCATCTATTCTATTTCCATATGATCAATATTTTCATGAATTTAAAATTCAATCCAATACAAACATTTGTGCCAATTTCCCTTATTCTGCTCAATTCTAACAAATATAATTCAAACAGAACTAAAAAATTAAGGTAGTAAATTCCATATGAATTTATCTGGAAAAACACTGAACAATCTAAAACTTCAAGGACTAGTTTACAATTTTTGCTTTTCTTCGATTGTCTCCCGTTTGATTTAATTCTTGATCTATACAATTATTTCATTCAATTCATCGATATTAAACATTTATACATTATGTCATGTCATGACTGAACTTATATAAATTTATTTTTTGATACCCTTAAAGTTTCACATTTTATTCAATTTAGTCTCTAAAATTGAAATAGTCATAACTTTAAATTTTGAGCTTCGGTTTGAAAATCGACCTCAATTTCATTATAGACTCTCTACCATCTATTATTATCAAAATTTCACATCAATTTCACAATTTATTTACTTTGGTTATTATGTACAAAACTAACAACCAAACATCACAATTTAGTCATTTTTCATAATCTAAGCTTAAAATCTATCAATTTAACACCAATTTCTTCAAGAAATCAACAATTAAAACTATCAAAAACTTTAACAATTTTGAAAATTGGTACATAGACTACTTAAGTCAAATTCTCGTGATCTCAAAAACAAAAAATATATATATAAGAAAATGATTTAAAAATGCATATCAATTGAGGACCGAAAGTTTGAAGCTAAAAAATGGCTTTTTTCCTTAAGGTTTTATGTTGATTGGATGAAGAAGAAGAAGAAATAAAGATGACAACTTGCACTAAGTCACCTTTATATATTTAGATTAAATCTTAATTAATCAAATTTAATAAATTAAATCTTAATTAATTAACCTTAATCACAATTAATAAAAATTAGTGGATGTTAACATCATCCTACACTATTTGATATAATCAAATGATCTATTTACCATTCTGAACCTTTAGCTAATTAGAAATCTATAGCGATAAGACTTTTAAAATTTAGTTTCCGTACCTTAATTAAGCAATTAATAGACAAAGTTAAAAAGGGCCAAAATTTAATGTTCTATTATACCAACTTTGTATATATTTATATTTAATATTTACATACCCGATTTACGAAAATGAGATTCTGAAATCACATTTTCCAGTACCACTGAAAATCGGACAATTACTTGACCTCTTTGCACCAACGGGCCAAACATGGAAAATACTTGACATGTGTAGAAGCCCAAATTGCCCGGGCCCGATTTCATCAAAACCCAACCAAACCTCTAAACCCACTAAAACCCTTAACCCATGACCCATTTACATCTACCCAAACCCATTACAAAACACAAATATTAAACCCAATTCAAAAGCCCATTAAGCCCCCCAAAAAAAACCTAACCAAAAAAAAAAGAAAAAAGAAAAACCTAACCCCCAAAAAAAAAACTAAGAAACCCTAGCCACCTAGCCACTTTCTCACTTGCCCCATTTTTCCTCCCATTTTTTATATCCATTGTCTACCACCACCACCTACAAAATAGAAAAAGAAATAATAGAAAATCATGTAAAAGATGGCTATAAAAAGCCATTCAAAAATCATGTAAGAAAAAAGAAGGGGGGATTTTACAAAGATTGAAAAAGGAGATAAACACAAAAATCCCTTCAAATTTTGAACACAAAAGAAACATCAATAAAAAGGTTGCATTTTTTCTTTTTTCCTCTTCTTTCGAATCTTTTTTCTTTCTTTTTTGTGTTGTTTTTTTTCTTTCTTTATATATACATATATTGTTAAGAAAAAATTTATTTTTCCTACCACCGTAGGTGGTGCGTCGACAACAGCGCAGCTGACCAAAGATCGTTTGTGATCGCCCCTGGCCGATTTCCTTCCCCTCCCTTCTCTCTTCCTCTCTCTTTTTTTCATTTATTTTTCGATTTACCTTGGATTTCATATTATTTTGCTATTTAAGTTAGCTTTAAATATTAATCATGTTATATATGTAATATTGTTATCACTATTATTTTTATATATTGTTATTATTATATTATATTTAACTATATATATATATATTCTTTATGTTCTTTCTTACTATTATATGCATATATATCTATTATTATATTTATTATTAATATTGTTAGCATTAGTACTTTTACTTAATGTGTATGTAGATATACATGTACATATTAATAGTTTTTTATCATATGTGTATATTGTATATATTATATTTATATTATATATATATATATTCTTAATGTTATTAGTTGTATACTTCTTGTATATTTCCATGTATATATTTTATATTGTCTCATGTACATACTCAAATACTATTATACATATAATGTATTTTTAATACCATATTGAGTATATATTATTGTATTTATTTTTATTCGATTATACTTATTATTAATGTTAGTACATATATTTCACCATAAGTGTATATATACCTTTTGTGTATATAATATTATTTTCAGATATTTAATTATTATTCTAAAAAGGGTTATAATATGTACATATTTATGAAGTATTATTAATAGTATTATTTTAAACATCATTGTTATTTCTAATATATATATATTATGTACACTTTTTATTTCTATTTTATTTTTTTATTTGTCAATATTAATTATTATTATTCTAATATTTTGATATTTTAATATTTTATATTATTCACATCACTATTCGCATTTTTACAATAATATTCTTAGATTTTTTACTATCATTTTAGAAACTTTTTACATTTTAATTTTAAGAATAAGGCAATGTAAATCGATTTTAACATTAAGTCATTGATTTCATCGCTATGTTGGGTGAAGTTAGTTAAACTCGTGTTAAAAAGCGGATATCCTTCTAAAAACCAAAACTTACAACTTCTCATTTCATTCAATTGGATCACACTTAAATGTCAAATTGAATTCATATTTTTGAAAATCAAGACAACACGTGTTTAATAAGATACCAATTTTGGGCGTCGCGAGGGTGCTAATACCTTCCTCACAGAATCGACTCGAACCCCAATTTTTCTCTCGGACTTTCACTTAGACCTAAATTTGGCCTTCTTTTTGTTTTAAAATGATTTTATTAGGTGTCCGATCACACCTATAAAAAAGGATCTGTGGCGACTCCCTTTGTTAATAAAATCGAAAGTTGGTTTTCAAATTTCCAATAAATTACCTTAATTAGTGACCGAAAGCTAAAATTTTTACGTCGCTACAGCTGGCGACTCCACTGGGGACCCTTTTTGAGAGTCGAGTCAAATTAAACTCGTGTTGTCAAAATTTTCAAAGTTCCTTGTTCAAATTAACATTTAGTCGTGATCTTCAAATTTTTTGTTTTCAAAAAATCATACATTTGCATCGTGTTGTATATATTCTAACTTGTTTTATCCGGTTGTTTTTCAACTTTAAATTTTTGTGATTTTAGTTTTGGTTTAGTTTTTTAAATAAAACGTAAAGGTTTGCAAGTTTCTCCCCACACACCGTGCACGTGCATTTTGTTGCATAACATGAGCTCTCTACCCGGCTCCGCTTCGTTTAAGTGAAAGTAAACGCCACGCCTTCGTGAGTTAACTCGTCCCTCCAAGACAAAGCTAGTGAATACTTTCGGGTTACATATGACTTATGCTTTCGTAAGTTAACTTGTCCCTCCACATAGGCATAAGTAAATGTAATCCCTCGAATTGAACTCGTGAGCCTGTGATAGGCTATGACCGAGGCTCGTGCTAATCTTTGCGAGATGATAGTACGGGCAATTCGAAAATACCTATCTAGAACCAAAACCGCATATAATGAACCATACAAGCCACCTAACTAGAGCCATGCCGAACCTCTGTCCGTTTAGTAGTCCCCAAAATAAGTGCACGGGAGGAATGCCTCTTGCCTTTTGTATTTTCACTTTCTATATAAGAGGATTGGGTCTGTTTAATAAACTAGGTCGGGTAGTTCGATTTGTTGAAGTTCTCTATGTTTTTCTCTTTGTATTAAATTACTAATCAAGTTTGTTTGTCTTTGCTTTATTGTTTTCATCATGCATTATAGGCATCATATTAGGAAGGTGTTGATTAAAGATTGGTTGCCAAAAACGGGTTTCTAATAGAGGAGTCAATTATACGAGTGACCGAAACGTTGTGTAATACTCCTTTGATTAAGGAAATGCCTAAACAGGGGCTATCTTGAAATTAACACCAAATTTTTGCATATTCATTCATGACTGACATTCATTTGACATTCATGCATTCATTCATGCATTCATTCATACATTGCATATCCCATACTCGGTCTCTGAAGATAAAATATATAATTCGCAGTTGTAATACCACAAGACTGGAACCACGTCATCTGTATAAAACTCGCCGACAAGCTCTCCTCATTACATGGCACCCCTTAAACCTCCATACCCAAAGTGGTACGATCCAAACGCTAGTTGTGCATACTACGCAGGAAACCAAGGGCACTCTACTGAGAACTGTCTTGCTTTCAAAAGGAGAGTTCAAGGACTCATTGACGCGGGTATCCTACGATTCGATAGTGCCAGTAACTCCACGGGGAACCCGTTCCCTAACCATACCGAAGGGAATGTGAGCACAGTGGGGAAAGAGGATGGATGGAAGGTCAGAAGATGTGTTTCAGAAATAAGGACGCCTCTGCAAAAAATCTGGGAGGTATTGGTTAAGAAAGGATTGCTCTGTCACTCTGATAGAATTTTTGGAGAAGAAGGTCAAAGTTTTTGCAATTTTCATGGGATTGTTGGACATGAAATTCAGTCATGTGAGGACTTTAAAAGGTTACTTCAAGACCGGATGGATAATAAGGAGATCAAGGTCCTTAACAAGAGGGAAGATGCCAACGAAGGAGACGTATGCGTCTCTAATAGCCAATCATCAGGGCCCCCTTATAGTGCTGATCGACCGTTGGTAATTTATTACGACGCGATGAGAGAGCCGTTGAAACCACAGATGGTAATTGAAGTACCGTCTCCTTTCCCGTATATGGACAACAAAATAGTACCGTGGAGATATGATGTTAATATCGTTATATCGGAAGTTGAAAAGTCCAAAGCCATAACTGAAGATGTCGGGGAGGTAGGTCATTTTACTCGAAGTGGACGATGCTATTCTAAAGAAGTTGAACCGGAAAAGAAAAATAGCGACTCAAAGCAAAAAGGGAAAACAGTGATGCACGAAGTCGAAGTCGAGCAAGAAATTCTACCCATGCAAGAAACTAAAAAGCCTGTGAATGAGGAAGAAACTCAAGAATTCTTAAAATTTATTAAGCACAGCGAGTATAGTGTGGTGGAACAATTGAGCAAGCGACCAGTAGCGAATCTCGCCTATCTCTCTTCGTTAAATTCAGAGCCACACCTAATGCTTTATTGAAGGTGTTAAATCAAGCTTATGTGGCCAACAACATATCTGTCGAAAAGCTTGATAGGTGGGTAAACAATCTGAATGCGGACAATTTCATCTCTTTTAGTGATGATGAGATACCGCCAAATGGTAGAGGCTTAGTGAAAGCGCTGCATATCACGACCCGTTGTAAGGGCTATATAATACCGAATGTGCTCATTGACAATGGATCGGCACTCAATGTCATGCCTTTAGCCACACTTTCCAGGATCCCGATGGATTTGTCCTATCTAAGGCCCTGTCATTCTACAGTAAGGGCATTCGATGGAACAAGATGAGAAGTTATGGGAAAAATTGAGATCCCTTTAGAAGTGGGTCCCTACATATACGATGTTGAGTTTTAAGTCATGGACATTACACCATCATACAATTGTCTCTTGGGAAGACCTTGGATTCATTCTGCTGGAGCGGTCCCATCATCCCTTCATCAAAAGGTGAAATTCATCATGGATGGCTGTTTTGTCACTATCGAGGGAGAAGAAGACATTGTAGCATCTATTTCTGCCGACGCACCATATATAGAAGTGAGTAAAGATGCTATGGAATGTTCCTTCCGATCCCTTGAATTCGTCAATGCCACTTTCATCGCTGAGGGAAACAGAATTTCGATGCCAAAACTGTCGAGAAATACCAGAATGGGTGTCAAGTTGACCGTAGGAAGGGGACCTCGTGCGAGAAGAGGTTTAGGGAGACATCTGCACGGAATAGTTAGGGCTTTAAAGCCAGTGCACCACAAGGCCCGATACAGTTTGGGGTTCCAGCCTGACATGCGTCAAAGAAGAAGACAGTGGAAAAAAGATCAGGAAAGAAGGATTGCAAGAACTTTGGGCCGAGAACCAGAATGGGAACCAATAGAGTACTCTCCTTTGTCAAAAACATTTACATCTGCGGGAATGATATACCCTGGACAAGATGGTCCACGAAACACGCTATGGTTAATTGAAAAGGGTCTTCAAAATGTCAGTATAAATGTTATTGACAAAGGGGCTGATATGAGTAAAGACGTCTCGAGGATACGCCCTTGTCCCCCTGGTTTCATGTTGAACAATTGGACTGCCGAGAAGCTGCTTGTAGTTTATAAGTCTTCAGAGTAATACCAAACATTAACCTTCTATTGTGTCCTTAGATATAATAGAATTCTTTTGTAAGAGCGTGCATTCGCTCTTTATCATTCAAATGAATATCAATGAAGATGCATTTTGTCACGATTTTTTTCGCATTATCGCTAATTTCATAATCATTTTCTCATTTCATAGCCTATACTCACATTTGCCCCATTGCCATGACATGACATTTCTTTGATAGTTTCAATACTTGGATGCCCCTCTATAGTTTCCTTTTTCATTCAACTTTTAGGTGCTCAGATGTCAACAGTATGAACAAACCCATTACGAGTCCTGAAATTGATTTTGAGAAGGCTATTTGTTTAGGAGAATTCAAAGCCGAAGAAAACGCTGAAGACTATGTCTCGCCTCCTGATTTGCTAAGAATGGTGGAACAAGAGGATAAATAGATTTTGCCTCATCAAGAATCTGTTGAAACAATAAATCTGGGAACTGAAGAAATGAGGCAAGAAGTGAAGATTGGGACTTCTATTTCAGGGGGCACCAGGCATAATTTGATTGCTTTGCTCCGCAAATACAAAGATGTATTCGCATGGTCGTATCAGGACATGCTAGGATTGGATGAAGATGTAGCAGTCCATAAGCTCCCATTAAAGCCAGAATGCAAGCCTATTCAACAAAAGCTAAGACGGATGAGGCCTGAGATGTTGTTGAAGATAAAAGAGGAAGTCAAGAAGCAATTTGATGCTGGCTTCCTACAAGCCTCTAAATATCCAGAATGGGTGGCTAACATAGTCCCGGTACCAAAGAAAGACAGCAAAGTACGAATGTGCGTGGATTATCGTGACCTGAATCGAGCAAGTCCTAAAGATAATTTTCCCTTACCACACATTGATACGTTGGTGGATAACACGGCAAAACATTCATTGTTTTCCTTCATGGATGGATTCTCGGGGTACAATCAGATCAAAATGGCCCCGGAAGATATGGAGAAAACTACCTTCATAACGATGTGGGGAACATTCTGCTACAAGGTGATGCCTTTTGGGTTAAAGAATGCAGGGGCAACATATCAGAGGGCTATGGTGACGTTATTCCATGATATGATGCATAAAGAAATAGAGGTCTATGTCGATGATATGATTGCTAAATCCCGAGGGGAAGAAGAGCATGTAGTGAACCTCAAGAAGTTGTTCGAAAGGCTGAGAAAGTTTCAGCTAAAGCTTAATCCAGCCAAATGTACGTTTGGGGCTAGCTCGGGGAAGTTGCTAGGCTTCATTGTCAGTGAAAGAGGTATCGAAGTTGATCCAGATAAAATAAAAGCCATCCAAGAATTACCACCTCCAAGCGCAAAAGGAAGTTAGAGGATTTTAGGAGATTAAACTACATCGCTCGATTTATCGCTCAACTTACCAACCAATGCGACCCAATCTTTCGGCTTCTTCGAAAACATAACCCGAGAGAATGGAACGAGGAATGCCAGGTGGCCTTTGATAAGATAAAGCAATATTTGTCTAGTCCTCCAGTGCTAGTACCGACAACTCCGGGGAGACCATTGATATTGTATTTGACCGTGTTCGAAAATTCAATGGGTTTCATACTGGGGCAACACGACGAGTCAGGGAAGAAAGAAAAGGCGATCTACTACCTCAGTAAAAAGTTCACTGAATATGAGGCAAAGTATTCATCCATTGAAAAATCTTGTTGCGCTCGGTTTGGGTAGCTCGGAGACTCGGACAATATATGTTGTATCACCGACATGGCTAATTTCAAAGCTAGACCCAATAAAATACATGATGGAATCACCGGCACTCTCAGGAAGAATGGCACGATGGCAGATCCTCCTATCAGAATATGACATTGCCTATGTAAGTCAGAAGTCGATAAAAGGGAGCGCAATAGCTGATTTCTTAGCGACTCAAACGACGGAAGAATATGAGCCCTTGAAATTTGATTTCCCAGACGAAGACTTAATGTGCATCACAGAAATGGAATCCGAGTCATTAAAAGAGAAGTCATGGAAGATGTGCTTTGATGGTGCGTCAAATGCTTTAGGGCATGGAATTGGAGCAATCCTGGTATCACCAGACGGGAATCATTATCCGTTCACTGCAAGACTGAATTTCTTCTGTACCAATAACATAGCAGAATATGAGGCCTGTATCATGGGACTTCGTGCAGCTATTGAATGAAGCATCGAAATCTTAGAGGTGTACGGGGACTCAGCCCTAGTGGTTTACCAAATCCGTGGAGAGTGGGAAGTGAAGGACCCAAAATTGATTAAGTACAGTGATTTAGTGGCTGAATTGATCAAAGAATTCAAAGAAATAACTTTTCATTACTTCCCGCTAGAAGAAAACCAATTGGCTGATGCCCTGGCCACCTTGGCTTCAATGTTCAAATCAAGTAAAGAAGCAGAAATAATGCCCCTCAAAATGAGCATATACGAGGTCCCTGCACACTGTTGTAGCATTGAGAAAGAGGCAGACGGACGGCCATGGTTCCATGATATCTTAGAATATATCAAGAATCAAAGCTATCCCGAACAAGCGAATGAGAACGACAAAAGAACAATCAGAAGAATGGCAGCAGGATTTGTTCTTGATGGGGATATCCTGTATAAAAGAGGAAAGAATCAAGTACTTTTGAGATGCGTGGATGATGTTGAAGCCAAAAAGATACTTGAAGATGTCTATGAGGGAATCTGTGGGACACATGCCAATGGTTTCAGTATGGGCAGAAAGATTATGAGACTCGGTTACTACTGGTTGACGATGGAAAGCGACTGCATTAGTTTTGCCAGAAAATGCCACAAATGTCAAATCTACGGCGATAAAATTCATGTAGCCCCTTCACCCCTTCACGTCATGACTTCTCCGTGGCCTTTTTCTATGTGGGGCATGGATGTCATAGGGCCAATTTCTCCAAAAGCTTCAAATGGACATCGATTCATTTTTGTGGTTATCGATTACTTCACAAAATGGATTGAAGCCGCTTCGTTTGCCAATGTGACGAAGACTGCAGTGTGCAAGTTTTTGAAAAAGGAAATCATTTGCCGATATGGTTTGCCTGAAAGAATCATTTCAGATAATGCCATGAATCTGAACAATAAGATGATGGAAGAAGTGTGCGAGCAATTCCAAATAAAGCATCATAACTCCTCGCCCTATCACCCAAAGATGAACGGAGCTGTGGAACCAACCAACAAAAATATTAAGAAGATCATTGGGAAAATGACTGAGACATATAAAGATTGGCACGAGAAACTACCATTTGCTTTGTATGCATATGTGCGAACATCTACAAGAGCAACTCCTTTCTCTCTGGTTTATGGAATGGAAGCTGTGCTACCTATTGAGGTTGAGATCCCTTCTCTGCGAGTCTTAATGGAATCAAAGTTAGAAGAAGAAGAATGGGTACAAGCTCGATATGATCAGCTGAACCTCATTGAAGAAAAGCGTCTCAGGGCAATTTGTCATGTACAAATGTACCAGAAAAGAATGATCACAGCCCATGACAAGAAGGTACGGCCAAGAGAATTCCATGAAGGAGAACTCGTGCTGAGGAAAATCCTTCCAATACAAAAAGACCTGCGAGGAAAATGGGCACTAAATTGGGAAGGACCATATGTCGTAAAGAAGGCATTCTCAGGAGGAGCTTTGATCCTTACCGAGATGGATGGGAAAGAGTTGTCGAATCCAAGTGAACTCGGATCTTTGTGAAGAAATATTATGCTTAAGATGAAAACCCGAAAGGGCATCTTAAAAAAAAGGATCAAGGTGAAAACCCAAAAGGGCGTCTTGATTAGTAAAAAGATTAGGATGAAAACCCGAGAGGCGTCCTAATGAAACAAACTGGCGGTCGAACAATAGGTCAAGCGGTGAGGCTACAGATTCAAGCATTTCTGGCTCAAATCTTCTACGCAAGAAGCCGCTCGAAAAGATTTTTGATTGAGGAACGAGGAAGAGTTCATGTGTTGAATATCTAGAGCATTTGTATCCGTTGAATACGATCCTTTCTTTCTTTTGACATTTTTACTCTCATTGGTTAACTTGCTTTGTTTGCCACATTTGAAATAGATGAATATGAAATATCATTTTGTCCCTATCGACCTTTTCATGCATCTCATTATGTGTTTATTTACATGATAAATGGTGAAATGACATACTCTAAACAAAAGAAATGTTAAGCATTACCGGATGAAAATTTGATAAGCACAAGAGTCTCAAAGTAAGAACAAAGTTCAATCGGGGCGAAAAAGTGATATCGAGAAACGTCGATTACTCGTGAAGGTTGAAGATGTATAAGGCTCAAGAGAAAGTCGAGAATCAAAGCAATGAACACAGATCCTCAACAATCGTGGCTAAATGGACATCGACAAACATGCTTAAGGAGCACCTTGCATAATCATGTAGGCATAAAAGCATTTAAGACAAACATGTGCATATCATGATAACATCATACATGGCATATACAGTACTCCAAAGAGCAAGAAATCTTGAATGAGAGTCGACCGAATCAAAGGAAAAGACACCGAGTTCTACCAAAGGATGTGTTTTGGTATTTTGATGTTTTTAATTCATGCTTTTCAAGGAAATCAACTCATATTGCGAGAGATGAGTTGAGTCTCAAGACACGTTGAGGTATTTTTAATTTTTGTTTTCAAAATCAACTCATATTGCGAGAAGTGAGTTGAGCCTCGAGGCACGCTGAGGTATTTTTAGTTTATGTTTTAAATTGACTCATATTGCGAGAGGTGAGTTAAGCCTTTTAATTTTGTTTTTCAAAATCAACTCATATTGCTAGAGGTGAGTTGAGCCTCGAGAACGCCGAGGTATTTTCAATTTTGTGTTTTAATTTCAACTCATATTGCGAGAGGTGGGTTGAACCTTTTAATTTCTACTTTTTCAAAATCAGCTCATATTATGAGAGGTGAGTTGAGCCTTAGGTCACGCCGAGGTATTTTCAATTTCTGCTTTCAATTTATGTTGTTCAAGAATCAACTCATATTGCGAGAGGTGGGTTGAACCTTTTAATTTCTACTTTTTCAAAATCAGCTCATATTATGAGAGGTGAGTTGAGCCTCGTGACACGCCGAGGTAATTTCAATTTCATTTGTTAAAAAATCAACTCATATTAGAGAATGAGTTGAGCCTCGTGACACGCCGAGGTAATTTCAATTCTGCTTTCAAAATTCAACTCATATTATGAGAAATGAGTTGAGCCTCAAGACATGCCGAGGTATTTTCAATTTTTGTTTTCAAAAAAATCAACTCATATTGCGAGAGGTGAGTTGAGCCTCGGGACACGCTGAGGTAATTTCAATTTCTATTTTCAAAAATCAACTCATATTGCGAGAGGTGAGTTGAGCCTCGGGACACGCTGAGGTAATTTCAATTTCTGTTTTCAAAATTCAACTCATATTGCGAGAAATGAGTTGAGCCTTAAGACACGTTGAGGTATTTTCAATTTCTGTTTTCAAAAAAATCAACTTATATTGCGAGAGGTGAGTTGAGCCTCAGGACACGCTGAGGTAATTTCAATTTCTGTTGTCAAAAAAAAAAATCAACTCATATTGCGAGAAATGAGTTGAGCCTCAAGACATGCTGAGGTATTTTCAATTTTTGTTTTCAAAAAAATCAACTCATATTGCGAGAGGTGAGTTGAGCCTCGGGACACGCTGAGGTAATTTCAATTTTTATTTTCAAAAATCAACTCATATTGCGAAAGGTGAGTTGAGCCTCGGGACACGCTGAGGTAATTTCAATTTCTGTTTTCAAAAAAATCAACTTATATTGCGAGAGGTGAGTTGAGCCTCGATTCACATGCTGAGGTATTTTCAATTTTTGTCTTTCAAAAAAAAAATCAACTCATATTGCGAGAGGTGAGTTGAGCTTCAGATCACACACTGTGGTATTTTTTTCAATTTATATTGCGAAAGGTGAGTTGAGCTTTTTAATTTCTGCGAGAGGATCACATGCCGAGTAGAGAATAAAGATTGAAGCTGATTGAAGACGTCAGATTCTGTCTCCTTAAAGTTGCAGTAGAGTTGATCGAGGGCATCAGATCTTGCCTTTCTGAAGTCGCAGAAAAAAAGACCACAAACCTTATCTCACTGAAGCTATAGAAGAGAAGATTGAAGTTGTAGATCTCACCTTTCTGAAGTTACAGTGAAGTAGATCGAAGCCATAAATTTCATATCCTTGAAGTTACATTGGAATAGATTGAAGCTACAAGGCGTATATCATAAGATGCAGTGGAGTGAACCAAAGCTACAAGATGCGGTGGACTGAAAAGGGACTAACTAAACAAGAAGAGTTCCAAAGCAAGTCAAGACCTAGCAAGACCGAGCAAATTTGATCTTCCTTGAAAGTCTTTGCTCTATTCCTGTTGCACGACAATGAGCAAAGAGGGGCAGCTGTAGAAGCCCAAATTGCCCGGGCCCGATTTCATCAAAACCCAACCAAACCTCTAAACCCACTAAAACCCTTAACCCATGACCCATTTACATCTACCCAAACCTATTACAAAACCCAAATATTAAACCCAATTCAAAAGCCCATTAAGCCCCCCAAAACAAAACCTAACCAAAAAAAAAAAGAAAAAAGAAAAACCTAACCCCAAAAAAAAAACTAAGAAACCCTAGCCACCTAGCCACTTTCCCACTTGCCCCATTTTTCCTCCCATTTTTTATATCCATTGTCTACCACCACCACCTACAAAATAGAAAAAGAAATAATAGAAAATCATGTAAAAGATGGCTATAAAAAGCCATTCAAAAATCATGTAAGAAAAAAGAAGGGGGGATTTTACAAAGATTGAAAAAGGAGATAAACACAAAAATCCCTTCAAATTTTGAACACAAAAGAAACATCAATAAAAAGGTTGCATTTTTTTCTTTTTTTCCTCTTCTTTCGAATCTTTTTTCTTTCTTTTTTTGTGTTGTTTTTTTTTTCTTTCTTTATATATACATATATTGTTAAGAAAAAATTTTACCTTTTCCGGCCACCGTGGGCGGTGGCCGACAACTAAGGGCAATGACGACGATCGATTGTGATCGCCCCTGGCCTGATTTCCTTCCCCCTCCCTCTCTCTTCCTCTCTCTTCTTTTTCATTTATTTTTCGATTTACCTTGGATTTCATATTATTTTGCTATTTAAGTTAGCTTTAAATATTAATCATGTTATATATGTAATATTGTTATCACTATTATTTTTATATATTGTTATTATTATATTATATTTAACTATATATATATATATATTTTCTTTATTTTCTGTTTCTTACTATTATATGCATATATATCTATTATTATATTTATTATTAATATTGTTAGCATTAGTACTTTTACTTAATGTGTATGTAGATATACATGTACATATTAATAGTTTTTATCATATGTGTATATTGTATATATTATATTTATATTATATATATATATATTCTTAATGTTATTAGTTGTATACTTCTTGTATATTTCCATGTATATATTTTATATTGTCTCATGTACATACTCAAATACTATTATACATATATGTATTTTTAATACCATATTGAGTATATATTATTGTATTTATTTTTATTCGATTATACTTATTATTAATGTTAGTACATATATTTCACCATAATCGTATATATACCTTTTGTGTATATAATATTATTTTCGATATTTAATTATTATTCTAAAAGGGTTATAATATGTACATATTTATGAAGTATTATTAATAGTATTATTTTTAAACATCATTGTTATTTCTAATATATATATATATTATGTACACTTTTTATTTCTATTTTATTTTTTTATTTGTCAATATTAATTATTATTATTCTAATATTTTGATATTTTAATATTTTATATTATTCACATCACTATTCGCATTTTTACAATAATATTCTTAGATTTTTTACCATCATTTTAGAAACTTTTTACATTTTAATTTTAAGAATAAGACAATGTACCGATTTTAACATTAAGTCATTGATTTCATCGCTATGTTGGGTGAAGTTAGTCGGCTCGTGTTAAAAACGGGATATCCTTCTAAAAAACCAAAAACTTACAACTTCTCATTTCCTTCAATCGGATCACACTTAAATGTCAAATTGAATTCATATTTTTGAAAATCAAGACAACACGCGTTTAATAAGATACCAATTTTGGGCGTCGCAAGGGTGCTAATATCTTCCTCGCCCGTAACTGACTCCCGAACCCCAATTTTTCTCTGGACTTTCACTTAGACCTAAATTTGGCCTTCTTTTTGTTTTAAAATGATTTTATTAGGTGTCCGATCACACCTATTGTAACACCCCAAACCCGGCCTGGACGTTATGACCGGATCTGATGCGCCACATTGATGCATTCAAAACATTCCGTATTACTTAGTTTGGAAAAGCTGAGTTGGTGTTGTAAAAGACACTTTTAAAGGTAGGTTAAAGTGAATAGAAGTCATGCACCGTAGGAAACCAGAAAAAGAGGAAGTGAGTCCGTCTTGATCGCTAAGTACCAAGCTCTTCCGGATCCAATCCTAGACATGCACACCACCATTGCCACACTCTAACATCTCGTATAATTTTGAGAAAATCGTTTGATTATGTCCGTCTTAAGAAAATGTTTAAGTTGAAAACGTTTGTTTAAAATATTTATTTCCTTGGAAAAACATTTACTTTATGGAAACTTTATGCGTCATCGTGATCTTTTAAAAAATCAAGTAGTTTTTATAAAACGAACCCTAGTGCTAACCAGTTTAATAATCCCCAAAATAAAAATAATTAAAAGAGCGGCCTTATTACAACTTTAAACATAATAAAAATAAAATAATCCAAATTAAATGCTAAACTTATTTAAAATTGGCAATCCATCTTCATGGCCACTCAATCCCGCCCACTCCAAGTCCACCAACTAGGGCTCACCGCAAGGAGGGAAGAGGAAGGGGTGAGTTTGGAAAACTCAAGTATACAGAAACCCATCAAAAGCCCAATTCACTCGAGCCCATTGCGCCTAAGCCCTATTCAGATATCAAGACACAAGAGGTCAAGCCCTTTTCGAATCACAAGCAAGGCCTTAGCCCTTTTACATAACAATGTGGCCCAGAGGCCCAGTTCAAGAACATGAGTATCAACAGAAATAATGAATGCAAGCCCATCCGGGAGACTACTCAACCCACCAACCGCTACACCGCCTGCATCAGCCTTACACACCATGTGGGAATATCTCAACCCACCCAAATTTCACACACACACAGCTTGCAAAGAACGCTGCTCAAATTCGATCGATTGAGGCAAAGCCTCCAAGACGTGGATGAACCACTTTCAGATTTCCTCCATTAATACCCCAACCCCATGCAACAGATATTAATAAAAGCATATCATGTAAAATACAACATTGATCAATCATGCGTTCACCAATTTAAAACCCTAGGGGTATATCGGTAATTTTGCTCTTTAGGGGTAATTTGGTAATTTTGCTCTTTAGGGTAATTTCGTGATCTACGCTCTCGCACAAGCTAATTCAGTAATTTTTATCGTTTTATGCAATTTGATTCCACCATCTACCTAATGTGCTAATTTGCCCATCTCTTACCCATATTGGTCCGTAAGCCCATTGGGCCCAGTTTTGGCCCATCAAGCCCCTTTTTCCGAAATACGCTAAAGCATCATGCAAACGTGCTTACTACCTTGCGGTGCCAGATCTAACAATTCCTCTATGACTTGAGAGTATTCACATACTTACATGACCATGAAATGCCGAATTTCAGATTTCGCTTTTGCCAATTGAACTAAGAAAGGGTGTCCAGACACACCGATTCTCGACGATCGCTTCGAGATCCCTTTCGATGTCCTACAATTTATTAGCACGCCTTATTTACAAACCATAATCACTAAACCCCAAAACTTACTTATCCATGATCGAACCATATCCCTAAAACCTTTGAAACCTTACCTTTTGCCAAAATCGATAGTTAGCTCCGAATCCGATTGCTTCAATGAACCACGCCTTAGATTCAACGCTTAAGAAGACTCTAGTCACCGAAAGAAAACATCGCTTAAAGACTCTTAGAGCCATATGCCCAAATCGACAGACCTCCCTAATTTTAGGGACTTCGCTTTTCTTAACTTTGCAAAATAAGAACAGATCCGAGATGATACGTACTTACCCTTACTCCCACTTGATTTCCACGCAATCTAGTGTAGATTTATCTATCAAACGACGGTGAAACTCGATTCCCCAAAGTCTTGAAGTTTCGCTATAAGCCCCCAAATTTATGGTTTTTCGCTTTTGTGTGATGAAGAAGATGATAATGTGGGGCTACAACCTTGAAGTAGAATTGCGGTCGAGATCTAGGATTAAGAAAAGATAATTGCAAATTAATAAAACAAAAGAACATAGGAGAACCTAGCTTTGAAGAAATCGGCACAAGCAATGATCACAGATTTCACTTTTATGGATTCGCAAAAGTATTGATGAATAGCAGATATGATGAATAGTTTTGAAGAAGAAGAAAGAAAAAATAGAAGAAGAGGAATAGGGAGGTGGTAGTTTCGGCTAGAGAGGAAAAAGAGAGGAAAAACAACCCTAAGGTGTTAAAGCGGTAAAAACGGCACCACTCAATACCCTAAGTGCCAAATACTAACAACATAGCCCCCGCCGATTTTTCCCTCTTCAATTCCCATAATTCGCCAACTCCTAGCCTCATCCAAATCCCTTAAATCTCTCCTTTATCCCTCCTTAATCCAAGCATTTAAACCGATCCAACTCTCCTTTAGCGTAATCCACCGAACTCCAACACTTACCCCTCCTGCACTAAAAAAATAAATGCATCTATTTGCCAACACAGGGAATCGATCCCTTGCCTTCCCAAAGCTCCACACGCCACTTTTCTAGGAGCCTAGTGGCGTCACCCTTGCCACTTAACCAAGGCTCTTTTTGTGATGCAATTTACCCATCACTCCACTTAAGGCCACTTAGCCAGAACCCCTAACTCCTAAGTCTAAAATTCCAAAAATTCAACTGGGTTTTGGCCAACTCATGGGCCTTCTATAAGCCCATTTACCTACTCAAAATACTAATTCCACATCCAAATACAGAATTTTAAAATCTTTACAAAATATTGAAAATCGCGAATAAACCCGAAAATCAGGATGTTACAACTCTACCCTCCTTAAAGAAATTTCGACCTCGAAATTTTACCTTATCAGAACAGTTGAGGGTATTGTTGCTGCATAGCCTCCTCAGTCTCCCAGGTAGCTTCCTCCTTGCCATGGTTTCTCCAAAGTACTTTCACTAGTGGAATTGATTTCCTTCTCAACATCTTGACGTTACGATCAAGTATTTGCACAGGTTCCTCTTCAAGGTTAAATCTGGTCAGTACTTCAATTTCAAAGAATCGGTATGATATGAGTTGGGTCAGATCGATACCGCCTCAACATGGATACATGAAAAACGTCGTGGATACGATGCAGTTCTGGTGGCAACTCTAGCTGATAAGCCACTGGTCCAACCCGCTTAACAACTTGGTAAGGCCCAATAAACCGTGGGCTCAGCTTACCCTTCTTACCAAATCTCAAAATTTTCTTCCAAGGGGATACCTTCAAGAAAACCATATCCCCACAAATAACTCAATCTCTTTGCGCTTCAAATTCTATACGACTTCGCTCATCGGACGCCTCCTTTAACCGAATTTCTTATCGCCTTAACCTTGCTTTCGGTTCCGCCACCAATTTCGGTCCAAGCACTCGTCGTTCACCCAACTCGTCCAACACGTCGGCGTCACGACATCTTCGCCCATAAAGCGCTTCATATGGTGCCATCTCAATACTTGCTTGATAGTCATTATTGTACGCAAACTCCGCCAATGGTAAGTAGTCCTCCCAACTTCCACAAAAATCGATGATACAACCTCTCAACATATCTTCCGAACTCGAATAACCCTTTCGATCGTCCATTTGTCTCAGGTGAAAAGCGGTGCTAAAATCCAATCGTGTTCCCAACGCTTCTTGCAACTTCGCCAAAACCGAGACGTAAACCTAGGGTCTCGATCAGAGATTATTGACACTGGCACCCCATGCAGTCGCACTACCTCCGCCACATATAGCTTAGCCAACTTTTGTAGTGAGTAGTCGGTACGAACAGGTATGAAATGAGCAGATTTTGTTAACCTATCCACAACTACCCACACCGAATCTTTCTTGGTGGGTGTCAAAGGTAACCCACTCACAAAGTCCATTGTTACTCTTTCCCACTTCCATAGTGGAATTTTCACAGGTTGTAGTAATCCCGACGGCGCTTGGTGCTCACCTTAACTCGCCGGGCACGCCGACATTTCCCAACAAATTCAGTCACCTCTCGTTTTAATCCGGCCACCAAGACACCTCTCGCAAGTCTCGGTATAACTTATTCCTCCAGATGCATGGCACGAGTCCACCATGAGCCTCTTTTAGAATTAACTGCCTCAATTCAGGATCCTTTGGAATACAAACCCTTCCACGAAAACACAGAACTCCTTCACTGTTCAACCCAAAATCCTCGTTCTCACCACTCTTAACTTGCTGGAACCGAAGAGCTAATGAATCGTCCTTCAACTGTTTTTCCTTAATCTGTTCAGTCCAAGTAGGCCTTACTTGCAGTTCTGCCAACAAGCTTCCATCATCGAATAGACTTAATCGTGCGAACAAGGCTCTCAAATCCGTAACAACCCTTCGACTCAATGCATCCGCCACCACATTAGCCTTTCCTGGGTGGTACTCTATCGAACAGTCGTAGTCTTTAAGCAACTCCACCCACCTTCGTTGCCTAAGGTTCAACTCCTTCTGAGTCAACAAATACTTTAAGCTCTTATGATCTGTGTATATGATGCACTTCTCCCCATATAAGTAATGTCTCCATATTTTTAACGCAAAAATCACCGCTGCTAGCTCCAAATCATGCGTAGGGTAATTCACCTCATGAGCCTTAAGCTGTCGTGATGCATAAGCGACCACCTTGCCCTCTTGCATCAGTACGCAACCTAACCCCACATGCGACACATCGCTATATACGGTGAAGTCCTTCCCAGACACCGGTTGAATCAACACTGGCGCTTCGGTCAATACCTTTTTCAACTGATCAAAAGCTTTTTGCTGTTTCTCGGTCCAGACAAATGGTACTCCTTTCCTGATGAGTTTTGTCAAGGGCGCCGCCATTACCGAGAAACCCTCCACAAACCTTCTGTAGTAACCTGCCAACCCTAGGAAACTCCGAATTTCTGATACTGACCTAGGTGGCTTCCATTCCAGAATAGCTTTAATTTTACGAGGATCCACCTTAATCCCCTCGGCAGAGACCACATGCCCTAGGAAGGTTACCTCTTTCAACCAGAATTCACACTTGCTAAATTTCGCATAGAGCTCCTTCTCCCTTAACACTTGTAGCACAATACGGAGATGCTCATCATGCTTCGCCTCCGTTTCAGAGTATACCAAGATATCGTCGATAAAGACGACTACAAACCGATCCAAGTAAGGTTGGAATACTCGATTCATCAGATCCATAAAAGCTGCAGGTGCGTTCGTTAGCCCAAACGGTATGACCACAAACTCATAATGTCCATATCGAGTTCAAATGTTTGTCTTATGAATATCCCTTCTTTACCCTTAGCCGATGGTATCCGAATCGAAGATCGATTTTGGAGAATACCGAAGCTCCCTAAATTGATCGAACAGTCATCAATCCTTGGTAGTGGATACTTATTCTTAATCGTCGCTTTGTTCAATGGCGATAATCGATGCACATGCGCATCGTTCGCCCTTCTTCTTTACAAACAGACCGGTGCTCCCCAAGGAGACACACTAGGCCTAATGAAGCCTCTATCTAATAGCTCTTGAATTTGAGCCTTCGCCCCACCAACTCCTTCTTGGTGCCATCCTATAGGGTGCAATAGAGACCTGAGCATCCCCGGTAACAAATCGATTCCAAACTCAACTTCCCGATTGGGAGGTAATCCAGAAGCTCTTCCGGAAAACATCCCGAATTCCCTAACGCTTCGATGGTCTCCACAATCGATCCTCGCCACTTGACTTACCAAAGCCGATATGCCTCGCATCCCTTGCGCACCAGCTTTTTCAGCCCTCAACGCCGATACTACATTGGATAAGTAATCCTTCGTTCTCCAATGATCATAACCTCTTCATCATTGACAGCTTCTAACACCATCCTCTTAGTTGCACAATCCAAAGTTGCCTTATGCTTGGTCAACCAATCCATCCCTAGGATCGATCGAATTCTTCAAACGGTAACTCCATCAAATCCCCACGAAAACCTTGCCTTGAATATCCGAGGCACCTCCTTGAAGAGTTTCTCTACCTTAACCGAATGACCTAAAGGACTTATCACGCACACCCCACATACAGTCTCCTCGAGTGCACGCCCAAAGGCCCCGTAAATGTTATATGCCACATACGAATGGGTTGATCCCACATCAATCGAGCAAAGATAAGGTACACCATAGATAAAAACGTACCGATTATGACATCAAAAGGTCACCCTCCTCATGGCGACGAGCAAGATACACCAAAGCTGGCCGACGAGCATCCGCGTTACCAATACCGCCGGTGCCCCACGTCCACGGCCATTACCTCCGCGACCTTGTCCACAACCTCTTGGCGAGGTGGTCCATCCTCACAGAGTTGAGCCGGTCGCTCAGCCCCTTGTTCGCCACTTGAGCTGGAGTGGCCTCCTAGGACAATCCTTAATCCTATGCTCCTTAGACCCTAACGAAAACAAGCCCCGAACGCTTCCAATACTCTCCTTGATGCATTCTGCCGCAATCTCCACAAGCTTGCAGTCTACCTATGTTCACCGGAACTGCTCAAACCGGTTCCCCCATCCTAGCTCTCTTAACATTTTGATTTACAAAGACCACCGGTCCAAGATCCCTCCCGAACCGATTCCGGTCCTTATCACGATTTCTCCGTTCGGTTTGCTTCACTTCCTCGGCTATCTTAGCCTTCTCTACCAAAGGCAAATAAATCTCACTCCCTCTGCGAGCTATGAGCACCCTTAACTCATCTCTAAGGCCATCCTCAAACGCGTCGCTGCGCTCATATTCAAGTGGAAACGATGCCATTAGCATACCGACTCAATCGTAGAAACTCCGCCTCATATTCAAGAATGGTCTTATTTCCTCGAGTCGATTCAGAACTCCTTTCTGCGTGCATCTACATAGCTAGCTCCAACATATTTCGCCTTAAAGGTCTGCTTTGAACAGCTCCCATGTTACCCTCTCACCGGGGTACCTTCTCTCACAAGAATCCACCATCGATCGCTTCATCCCGCAAAGAACGACATCGCCTTTTCAACTTCGCTCTCCCGAGCGGTCCAGTCGTCCATGATCCGCTCTGTGGCTTCCAACCAAGATTCACCACATTTGGGGCCACTCCAGATCGCCCTAAAAATCTCAAATCCGTTGGCCAAGTCGTTCGAAATGGACCCCTATTCATGGGCCCGACGTTAGCTCGGCCACCCTTTCCAAAACCCTCAACATGGCCTCGAGACAAAGCGTCATCCCCGCAGCCGGTCATACGCCCATTTTCATTAATCGGTGGTGGGCGTACCCGTCACCGGCACGTGTTCGATGACGCCGATCCAATTGAGTGCTACCTCGGCCTCGACCACGTCCTCTTTCTCGAGTAGCCCTTGTACTCATAACGATTTATCTGATTACGAATTTTATGACATTAGTTTACTGGTTTCACTGTTTAATACCGAATGTCTTATGAACAGATAAAGTTTTAAAGTTATTTCGCGCAATCATAATTTAGCTATGGTTCCAGTCTTGTAGTCCTAATACTACATCATCAATAGCTCTATCTCTAAGGCTCAGTACTATCTACAGTATTATTTACAGTATAGTACAGTATATATATAGAGCAGAAAGATACTTACAGACTTAGTGCCAGGGATTTAGTGTGCCACTCATTTATCAGTCTATTTAAAATTTCAAATACCATGTTTTTGTTTACCGAAAATAAAAAGATTTTATTTGAAAACACTTTTATTTTAAAACTATTGATTTAACCCCGTTTAACAAATAGAAAAAAAAACTTGAACATCTTCAAAAATTTACCATTTCTAAAAATACCCTTCTTAGGCCCAAGTTTTTGAAAAGATTTTGGACCGATCCACACCGAGTTGTTGCAACCAGCTCGATACCACTAAATGTAACACCCCAAACTCGGCCGGACGTTATGACCGGATCGATGCGCCACATTGATGCGTTCAAAACATTCCAGATTACTTAGTTTGGAAAAGCTGAGTTGGTGTTGTAAAAGACACTTTTAAAGGTAGGTTAAAGTGAATAGAAGTCGTGCACAAGGTAGGAAACCGTAAAAAGAGGAGGTGAGTCCGCTTGACCGCTTAAGTACCAAGCTCTTCCGGATCCAATCCTAGACATGCACACCACCATTGCCACACTCTAACATCTCGTATAATTTTGAGAAAATCGTTTGATTATGTCCGTCTTAAGAAAATGTTTAAGTTGAAAACGTTTGTTTAAAATATTTATTTCCTTGGAAAAACATTTACTTTATGGAAACTTTATGCGTCATCGTGATCTTTTAAAAATCAAGTAGTTTTTATAAAACGAACCCTAGTGCTAACTAGTTTAATAATCCCCAAAATAAAAATAATTAAAAAGAGCGGCCTTATTACAACTTTAAACATAATAAAATAAAATAATCCAAATTAAATGCTAAACTTATTTAAAATTGGCAATCCATCTTCATGGCCACTCTGAATCCCGCCCACTCCAAGTCCACCAACTAGGGCTCACCGCAAGGAGGAAAGAGGAAGGGGTGAGTTTGGAAAACTCGATGTATACTGAAACCCATCCAAAGCCCAATTCACTCGAGCCCATTGCGCCTAAGCCCTATTCAGATAACAAGATACTGAGAGCCTTAGCCCTTTTCGAATCAAGAGCAAGGCCTTAGCCCTTTTACATAACAAAGTGGCCCATAGGCCCGTTCAAGAACATGAGTATCAACAAAATAATGAATGCAAGCCCATCTGGGAGACTAATCAACCCACCAACCGCTACACCGCCTGCATCAGCCCTACACACCATGTGGGAATATCTCAACCCACCCAAATTACACACCACAGCTTGCAAAGAACGCACTCAAATTTCAATCGATTGAGGCAAAGCCTCCAAGACGTGGATGAACCACTTTCAAGACTTCCTCCATTAATACCCCAACCCCATGCAATGATATTAATAAAAGCATATCATGTAAAATACAACATTGATCAATCATGCAGTTCACCAATTTAAAACCCTAGGGTATATCGGTAATTTTGCTCTTTAGGGTAATTTGGTAATTTTGCTCTTTAGGGTAATTTCGTGATCTACGCTCACGCACAAGCTAATTCAGAATTTTTATCAGTTTTATGCAATTTGATTCCACCATCTACCTAACAGGCTAATTTGTCCATCTCTTACCCATATTGGTCCGTAAGCCCATTGGGCCCAGTTTTGGCCATCAAGCCCCTTTTTCCGAAATACGCTAAAGCATCACGCGAACGTGCTTACTACCTTGCGGTGCCAGATCTAACAATTCCTCTATGACTTGAGAGCATTCACATACTTACATGACCATGAAATGCCGAAATTTCGGCATTTCGGCTTTTGCCGAATTGAACTAAGAAAGGGTGTTCGATACACACCTGATTCGCGACGACTGCTTCTGAGATCCCTTTCGATGTCCTACAATTTATTAGCACAGTTCTTATTTACAAACCATAATCACTAAACCCCCAAAACTTACTTATCCATGATCGAACCATATCCCTAAAAACCTTTGAAACTTTACCTTTTTGCCAAAAACGATAGTTAGCTCCGAATCCGATTGCTCCAATGAACCACGCCTTAGATTCAACGCTTAAGAAGACTCTAGTCACCGAAAGAAAACATCGCTTAAAGACTCTTAGAGCCATATGCCCAAATCGACACCTCCTAATTTTAGGGACTTGACTTTTCTTAACTTTGCAAAATAAGAACAGATCCGAGATGATACGTACTTACCCTTACTCCCACTTGATTTCCATGCAATCTAGTGTAGATTTATCTATCAAACGACGGTAGAACTCGATTCCCCAAAGTCTTGAAGTTTCGCTATAAGCCCCCAAATCTATGGTTTTTCGCTTTTGTGTGATGAAGAAGATGATAATGTGGGCTACAACCTTGAAGTAGAATTGCGGTCGAGATCTAGGACTAAGAAAAATAATTGCAAATTAATAAAACAAAAGAACATAGGAGAACACGGCTTTGAAGAAATCGGCACAAGCAATGATCACAGATTTCGCTTTTATGGATTCGGCAAAAGTATTGATGAATAGCAGATATGATGAATAGTTTTGAAGAAGAAGAAAGAAAAATAGAAGAAGAGGAATAGGGAGGTGGTAGTTTGGCTAGAGAGGAAAAAGAGAGGAAAACAACCCTAAGGTGTTAAAGCGGAAGAAAACGGCACCACTCAATACCCTAAGTGCCGAAATACTAACAACATAGCCCCCGCCGATTTTTCCCTCTTCAATTCCCATAATTCGCCAACTCCTAGCCTCATCCAAATCCTTAAATCTCTCCCTTATCCCTCCTTAATCCAAGCATTTAAACCGATCCAACTCTCCTTTAGCGAATCCACCGAACTCCAACACTTACCCTCCCCGCACTAAAAAAATAAATGCATCTATTTGCCAACACAGGAATCGATCCCTTGCCTTCCCAAAGCTCCACACGCCACTTTTCTAGGAGCCTAGTGGCGCCACCCTTGCCACTTAACCAAGGCTCTTTTGTGATGCAATTTACCCATCACTCCACTTAAGGCCACTTAGCCGTAACCCCTAACTCCTAAGTCTAAAATTCCAAAAATTCAACTGGTTTTGGCCAACTCATGGGCCTTCTATAAGCCCATTTACCTACTCAAAATACTAATTCCACATCCAAATACAAAATTTTAAAAATCTTTACAAAATATTGAAAATCGCGAATAAACCCGAAAATCAGGATGTTACACCTATAAAAAAGGATCTGTGGCGACTCCCTTTGTTAATAAAATCGAAAGTTGGTTTTCAAATTTCCAATAAATTACCTTAATTAGCGACTGAAAGCTAAAATTTTTACGTCGCTACAACATGTATGTCTTAATATCCTCATCTATTCTCTTCAATATAATAACATCCAATAATTGTTTCATCCACTGTAACTATCACGAAGATTAGATTGACCAATACAGCCTACAATGTGCAGAAGCGCGACATTTTCATTCTAGAAGAAAGGTATAATTGAAACAAAATTGAAATAAAGATTTCAATACAAAATTAACAGACATTCCAGCTAATACTTATCAATTATTTGCAGCTTCACTGCTCCAATTAAGATGGTTTTTACTCGAATATGGAAAATGAAATCAATGAACACCAGCTACTTGATGAACGAGTGAATCAAAGTCCTAATATGTGCGCGCTTATTGGTGAAAAAATACATAGGTTAGTTTTGCAGCAATTCATGGTCTTATATTTTATGACCTTTGCTTACAATTATTCACTAACTAATCATTCAACGAATGCAGGCCTCAAATTTAGCCACTAAATTTATTCTTTATGTTTAGATACATATTATTTGATCACTTCATACAGCCTATTACTCATAATTACTTCCAATTTCCCTTCTTTAGGTTAGTTGCAAATATGATCCAATCGAAGTACAGCTTTTTCTAGAAGAAGAAAGTTGTCAAGAGCCACCTGTTCAAGAGAGACGCAAACAGAATGCAACAATACCTGACCTACTTACGGTACAGCCAAGTAATCATGTGTTTCTATGCTAGATCATTAAATCAATGACTACAAATTTCATGCCATGGTTGTGTATCATTTATGCCATTGATGCTGCTATTTTCTATTCTAATGCATAATAGGGATTTAGTGTTTTTACTGTTAAAATTGTGTCCTTCAATTTTGGCTCTTTTCAATTGTTGATCATGTCCACCTATTGCTTTCTTGACATATGGATCCTAAGCATTCCTTGGATAGTGCCCTCTTTGTTCATTTATTTTTTTCTTGGAACCTTATTACATGTTGTACCACTCCAGTTTTTGGAGACATTGAAGACGACTAACTGCTGAATTCTTTCTTCTGCAGAGGAACCAATGACAGGAGACTCTAAAAATCCAACTCTTTTTTATACCTTCCTCAACTCTTTGTGACATTATAGCTGAAAAATGATGCATGCTAATACATGAAATGTTTCCTCTTGCCTTTCTTTTTGTAGTACTAAAACTACAAATAGTGTCTGCAAAACTTTTTAGAGAAAAAAAATGTCTGTAAATCTCTTTTCCCGGAATCTTATCTTTACCTCGTTCTAATAGTTGGAAAACCTTTTTGTTGAAGACAATGTCAACACCGGGATCAGTTATTGTAAGCATCTTTTCTTTAAGTGTTTCATATTAAAAATAAACGCTGTTATTGTTTATTTTGTAGTCTAAATTATGATAATTTCTAAACAAAATTCACATAAAGGTTACCCTCCCGAAGCGGAGTGAGGGTGATGCTTACTAGTTATTAAGAAAACAGGACCTTGTAGGGCTTAACTGTTGAATCAAGAAAGAAATTTCTTTGAATGCCTTCAATTTTTTTTAAAGCTGATTTTTTTACAACTTAAAGTTTGGATTGTATGTTAATTGCTTGAGGGAAGGTCGGATACTTTATTATCCCTATTTTTTATTTGTTATATATTTTAGGCATAATGATTTTTTTGGCCCTCTAATTTTACCAAAAAAAATTATTTTAGCTTTCATTTAATTTCGTCTCTTTTAACCCTTTAACTTGTCTTTTTTTGTCAAATCACCCCAAAATGGATGGAAAACTTAACATTTGTAATCTTTGATGATGTGGCATACACATGAATTGTCACATGGATGACAACTCAACATTTTTTTAACTTAAAAAATATTAAAAAAATATTTTTTTATATTTTATATTTTTTTAATAATTTTTAAATTAAAAAGTTTTTATTTATTTTTTAATTTTTAAAAATTAATTAAACGCAGACATGGAAATTCACATCTATGTGTCACGGGCCGCGAGTTAAAGCCCATGACCATTGTGCATAGAACACCCCATAGAGATCAACTTATTAAACGAGGTTCATTTGACCCGCATGAACTGGCCCGACTCATGGAACCCGTGGAGAAGCTCATCTACTTGAAGCCTTGGTGGCCTAGTGAAATACTCCAATAAAATTACAATTACTAGGGAAAATAGTGTGAATCTTAAATGGATAAGATTGTATAGAGTTTAAATCCCTTATTACTTTCAATTGTAGATAAGCTCTAATCTTGACCATTGATATAACTCAATCTATATCGTTGCTTCTAGAGAACTCCACTATAACTAGAGGCCTCCCTCTTCATTTGTAATCATTCCATTCATAGTTGTGAATATATTTGAGAACATTTACTCAAATACCTTGTGTGCATTGCTTTTCTTTGGCTATTCTGCTCTTTCGAGCTTCTGTCTTTGAGTGTCACATCCCAAAGTTGGGCCTAGAAGAAATAGGGGGAAGCTGAGTTTTTTTTTTAAACATATGGTAAGGGAAGTAGAATGCCTTAAAATTAATTTTTGTTAGAAAACTAATAAGAATGAGTTTGTTGGTTTAGTGCTAAGGCCTTAGCCTACCCATAGGTCCTAAGTTTGAACCCCTTAGTGAGCATTCAACCAAAATATTTTTATTTCCTTGTTTTTACCGTGCCAAAAGTGACGAATTTTAAAATAACCTAGCCCAAAAATTGTTTTTTTTTAAATTTAGTCCTTAATTTAAAATTTTTCCCAAACCTACATAAATTTTTATAACCTATTCCAATTAGGAAAAAAAAGTATTATAAATAAACAATTTCAAAACAAACCCTAGAATTTCATCTAGCAAATTTTCAAGAAAACATCCATAAACACTTTCTTTTCCAAATCAAACTTTCAAGCTAAAGGAGTCGAAATATTCAAAACCATCCCTCAAGTAGATCTTCAATCTCTTCTCCAACACTAAGGTATTTAAGACTTCAAAATAGGTGAGGGAACTAACCTAAACCTTTGTGTATAATTGAATCTAATAGCAAGTAGAGAACTAGTTAGTGAACCTTAGGAGAAACCCCTCGTATGTGCGATCATGTAGGTGCAAGCCTGTAGATGCAAAACCCCTTGTACATGAAAATCCCATGCATACGAACCCTTACGTGAAACCCCCCTTTCATGCAAACCCTATATGAATACCATGCGAACCCTAGATTATACTTGCAAACCCTAGGTTGTTATGTGTGTACCCATACTGCAAACCCATGTACACAAACATATAGGAATATTCATGTGAACCCCCTTGTATGTGAAAACCCCCTTGCATGCGAACCCTAGTTAGTATACATGCGGGTCTCATATTTACAAGCAAACCACTACTAGTGTGAGTCAATTATATGATATCACATGCAAAACCTACTATTACATGCAAACCTTTATACATGTTATATTCGAACCCTTTTTTGTTAAAACAGGTGAGACTTGTCTAGTATTACATACGACCCTACATAAACCTAATTTACGAACTCATATGTTACAAATATGCGAACCTATCTATGTTTGTTATTAATGGTCACTAAACTAATTATAATTATGACAAAGGCAAGCACACCTATCGAACAATAGTATAGCTATGGTGAGTAGGGAATATCATATCAACGAGGACTAAAAGTACTAGTAATTACCGTTTTTCTGTTATTTAGCCGATAAGTTAAAGTGATTGTTTTTAATCTAAATCTACTAATCTAATTTAACTACGAACGCAACAGAGAATGAAATAAGAAAATAATCGAAGACAACCAATGAGAAAGACAATACTTAGGAAAGAATCCACCTAGACTTCAGTTATTATTCTGAATCTAAATTAAATGATTTATTCACTTGTGTCTTGATCTGTAGAAATCCCTAAATTATGTTAATATCTCTTTCGAGAGTAAGAACAATTGACTCTAGGTTGATTAATTAAAATCTCTTCCTAATTAAAACCCTATCATCGCATTAACTCGATCTATGGATTCCCTCATTAGATTTTACTCTAATCTGGTAGATTTATGTCGTCCTATTTCTAGGATTGCATGCAACTCCACTCAATTATGCTAGATCTACTCTTAAATAAGGACTTTTGCTCCACTGAAATAAGCACATTAAAATTGAATTAATATCTCATAAATATTAAAACAAGAGATAAACATACATAATTGAGAACAAGAAACAAGTATTTATCGCGTAAATTAGAAATCAAATACTAAGATTCATCATAGGTTTCATCTTCCCTAGGTATTTAGGGAATTTAGTTCATAATCTAGAATGTAAACATCTCAAAGTTAGGATAACAACAAGACATAAAGAAACTCAATAAAACTTCGAAGGAAATTAAATGGGGATCTTCAATCTTGAAGGAATTAGAATGCTCAGAAAGCCTAAAAATTGGGTTTTTCCACATATTTGGGAAGCAGGGTGCGATATCGACATGGTCTGGCACATGGGCGTATGGCCAGCCCGTGTGGAAATGCCCAAGCCGTGCAGAACCTGGAAACAGCTCTATTTGTCTGATTTTGGCTCGTTTGTCGCTCTTTTCACTCTCAAATGCTCTCCTAAGTATAGAAACATGAATTTAAAGGATTAGGAGCATCAAATTCACTAATTTACATCATTAATCATCCAAAAATGCATTAAGAATGGAATTAAAATATGTTACTTTTATAGCTTATCAGTTATGCGAACTCACATGTTAGCAGTATGCGAACCTATATATATTTGTTATGCAAACTCACATGTTAGTAGTATGCGAACCTATATATGTCTGTTATGCAAACTCACATGTCAGCAGTATGCAAACCCATATTTTTGTTATGCAAACTCACACATTGGCAGTATGGAACCCTATATACGCCTTTATGCAAACTCATATGATTAGCAGCATGTGATCCCTATATTTATGCGAACCCCTGAAGTAACAAATATGTGAACCCTAACTTGCAAACCCTAGGCAGGAACCCTGCACTCGCAAACACTTCTTCTGAACCTATACATGCTAGATAACCGAGCCTATTAGTTTATATTAAATCATTGTACATGTGAGACCGTTTGTTTTAATTGAACAAATTATATGTGTATTTACTATTCGATACGAGTACTTATTGGCCTTTTGATGAGAATTCAGACATTAATTACGATAATTCCAACAATTGGTAGAAGAACGAGTTAAATCAATAATTGATTTAATTTAAGGTAATAAAGATTAATTTTTCAGTAATAAATGTAAAATTGTCATGGAAAGAAACGATGGGTAAAAGAAAATTAAGAGTTCTAAAGAGAAGAGAGGAAATTTTCAATTTAGGGTTGAAGAGGAATTTAAAATCCATGTGAAATTAGGAAAAAAAATTAAATACTTAGGGCTAAGAAATTTTAGGGGGTTGAATAGTAAAATACCCTTTTTGCTTAAAAATGAAAAAAAATGGAAATGGGGATTGAGATTGGCATGACTTGAACATTGGAAAAAATGCAAAGGCCTTACCATTTAGGTTGCTACCCACATTTGGCATAATTTTACACTATTTAATATATATCCTAGCTTAGTTTTGATCATAGGTTGCTAAAAAGAAAAAGAAAAGAAAAGGGTAAGAGTGTGGCTTTAACCTTGCTTTTCTAGTTAGTATACTAAGCTCTTAACCATTAAGATTAAGGCTCATCTCTTCGTTAATTAATTCATCTAACCCTATATATTTTGGGGTATTACATCTTGAATTAGAAAAACCCATAAAATGCATGTAGACTTGTATTGCTTGGTACTTGGTAGTATATATGTAGACTTGTATGTTGATTAAGCTAGCTTAATTAAGACCAATGTGTTAAACTTGTCTCTACATTGAACAATCTAGAAGAAAATTAAGAAAAAGACTCAGAAAACATTTGAAAACAGATAAAACTCATTTGCCATCGACTGGTTAAACTATGATCACCCATAATAGACTTTGTATTTGACTTTTTGTTGAAGGAGATCGACTCCTTCGGGAGAAGTCTCCTGAGTGTTGTTTGCCAAGCAGTCGGTGTTACCCTAAACAACTAAAGGTATTGTCCCCATGTCGAGATTTTATCCTCAGCCTCTGCAGAATAATCATGGAGAATATTTGCGAGGGAATTCAAACACCAACCAATGCATGTGTAGCCTTTACCTTGCCACCATCTTTGTGAACCCATAGGGATAAAATCCTAACAAGAAAATAGTACCATCTATTGAGGGGTCCGTCAACATAATAAATAAAATTTAAATGCATACCTTTTTTTTAATGAAAGTAAATATATTTAATTAGAGAAAAGCAACAAAAAATCCAAAAATAAAATCCTTAGTAAATAAATTAAATAAGAAACTAAAAAAATTCAGATCTCACAAAGACAATAACTTGATGCCCCAAAGCTACCATAAACAATAATTCATAAGAAGGCATGCTGCTCATTTTATTGGTTTCCATCTTGGTTTTACAAAAGAAGTTTGAATTCCGAAGAGAGCCTAGCACATGTAAGCAAATGATTGAGCAAAATAAAGAAAATTAGTTTATTAATTTTCATGATTTATAACACAAACTTCATGGATACGGATACCAACATACTAGATATCTATGATTAAAATGTTAGGATAGATTAAAAATGTTGAATTACTGATAAAATTAAGAGTGAAGTAATAAGTGCAAGTGTACTCATTACTCACCATCTTTGTTGAACATGCTTGATGTTGTTTAGCAACCGTTTTTTGATTTTCTCTAACTCAAACATAACATGTTTCATATCTATGCTTTTTTCTAGTACCTCAGTTGAACAATTCAAAGCCAATTTCATGATGGATGATATACAATTTTTTGTAACAACAAAGTACTCATCCTCTCTTTCTAATAAATCAACATCTGCAATTTCTATCACTCATTTAAACAATGAACTTGTAACACCCCAAACCCGGCCTAGAAGACTAGACCGAATTCGGCATGCTACATTGATCACTGAAGTGATCGTAGGAAAATTTACAAAACATATTACCATGTTGAACCAAAACATTTACTTACTTATATAAAACTTGAATCAGTAACACTTTAGGAATAAAAATGAGTAAAACTTAAATCGAAATTTGTACCACAGCTTTAAAATCATACAATCCAAAATCAAATATAAGAACTAAAAACCCTAACTACCACTCCAATTTGCTGAAGCTGTCCGAGACCTCCGCGTACTGAGTCCAGCATCCAGAATCCATAACTGTTCCTGAAAGGGGAAACAGATAGGGGGTGAGCTACTCGAGCTCAGCGTGAGATCAAACCAATTAAACTACAGAGGGGAAACCATGAAAACTAAAAGCAGTTCAGAAAAAGAACATACTTACAAACCATCTAAAACAAATACAAACCAAATGTAACTTTATAGTCATATGGCTCTGTCATACACAGTAACAGTAATTCCCAGTAGTCACAACCTGGGCCTAAGCCCATTTCCAAAATCAGTATCAGTTTTCAGTTGGGGCCTTAGTCCCTCTCAGTAACTATCCAGTCAAACAGTAGCAATCATATCTACAGAATCCTCTTAGGCACAAGTGCCTTATAGTCAATAAGTCAATCACATCCAAATACAATATCACATTTAGTCAATCATATCATTTAGACATTTTTATCAAGCAGTACAATCATATTCAGTCACACATATACAATCAGATGCATATGAGTGCAAATGAGTTATAAAATAACCCACCCATCCAGCCAACACACCATCTCCATCCCCCATCACACCTCAATAGAGCTATAAGCTCATCCAACCAATCACTCATGTGGGGATATAATCAACCCATCCATCCAACCCTACACTCCATATGATGTTATCCCGGGTTGCCCAGCAACGATGGACATCAGCATTGTCCTCGACCCTCAAGGAATTGGGACTACCCATGACCCTCTGGGTATTAGGGGCTATCAGTAAGCTGTACAGTGTCAAGCGGAGGACCGCGATACAGACAAGCAATATGAACTACCAGATCAGATATATTACGCAATAAAGCTAGCGTATAAGCTGTACTGTGCAATGCGGTAAATCGCGATACAGAAGTACAGTATAAACTGCTAGATCAGATAATGGTACAGAGCTTAGCTAACGTAAATGTGGTACAGTGTAAGGCGATAATCCACTATACCATGATCAGTAATGTCCACGACCCTCAGGGTATTGGGACCGCCCACAACCCTCTGGGTACTAGGGGCTATCAGTAATGACCAGCAGAACAGCTGCCAGTTTAGATCAAACTCTCTTCTCTTCACAATCCCACCCAAAATACTTTATGCATATGTATGTATGTATGCAGTCAAATGTATACAACCAATCTCAGATAAATAATTAGAAGTAGACATTGACATCTAATCAATCAGATAGTACCCATTGCACACACACTCACCCAGTTAATCGGGTTCAGAAACAAACATGTCACATACCTAATCACAAATAGCACACTATTTAAACTCAGATCGGAGTCGTAAATACCCTCACTAGAGCTTAACCAAGGGTTAGATCATACAGAGCAGCCATTACCAGTAACTTGGACCTAAAAAGAAACATATTTGGTGATATAGGGCCACACACTTATATGCCCCAGCCATGTGGGACAAACCAGGCCGTGTGGGGGTCCAAACTCCCATGTGAAGGGTAGCACACGGCCGTATAACAGAAGCACACGGCCGTATAACAGAAGCACACGCCGGTGTGGTGCAAGGACATGGCTGTGTGAACAAGCCGTGTAACTCACTGTCCAAAATCACTAAATAAGGTTTCGGGAAGACACGGTCGTGTGAGGGTCTCACACGCCCGTGTGCCCACCAGACACAACCGTGTGTTTTGAAACAGCCGTCTGTGTGAAATCTCTAATCCACAAATCAGTCACACGGCCGTGTGGCCAGGCCATATGACCCCAAATCTCTAAAACCCTAATCCTCAAACCCACAACGCCCGTGTGGACCAAGGGACACGACCGTGTGAGAAATGACAAAATCCCTAAACCAGCCACATGGCTGTGTGGCCAGGCCGTATGGTACCAAATTTAGCTCAGAACCCTAATTCCCAAATCCACACGGCACACCATTGGGGAGGTCACGAAACTACCCCAAAATAGCCCCCAAACCACCGCTTTAACCACCAAACTTGTCCCTAACCTTTGCCCTATCAACAATCATCAAAAAGTGACAATTTCTCATCACTTCCCTTAACTAGAAACCAATACAGCAAAACAGGGTTTTAACGGCATTTTTAGTGGCGTTTTTGGTAAAAACGTCGCAAATATTATACATTAGTGGCGTTTGAACCAAAACGCCACTATAAGTCGAGAAATAGCGGCGTTTTCGGAAAAACGCCTCTAAAAGTCCGAGAATTAGCGGCGTTTTTCAAGAAATGCCTCCAAAAGTCTAAGAATTCACGGCATTTTTCCAAAAACGCCGCCAAAAGTCTGAGCATTAGCGGCATTTTTAGAAAAACGCCGCCAAAAGTCTGAGCATTAGCGGCTTTTTAGAAAAACGCCGCCAAAGGTCTGAGCATTAGCGGCGTTTTTATAAAAATGCCGTCAAAAGTCTAAGCATTAGCGGCGTTTTTGGAAAAGCGCCGCTAAAAGTCTGAGCATTAGCGGCGTTTTGAAAAGCGCCGCTAAAAGTCTGAGCATTAGCGGCGTTGTTGGAAAAACGCCGCCAAAAGTCTGAGCATTTGCGGTGTTTTTGGAAAAACGCCGCTAAAAGTCTGAGAATTAGCGGCGTTTTTAGGAAAACGCCGCCAAAATACTGAGCATTAGCGGCATTTTTGGGAAAACGCCGCCAAAATTCTGAGTATTAGCGGCGTTTTTGGGAAAACGCCGCCAAAAGTCTGAGTATTTGCGGCGTTTTTGGAAAAACGCCGCCAAAAGTCTGAGTATTAGCGGCGTTTTTGGAGAAACGCCGTTAAACGTCTTTTTTGAATTATATTTTCTTAGTTAAGTTTTAAGGTTTAGTTCTTATTTTTTGGGTTTACGGTTTAATATTTAAGGTTTAAGGTCTATGGTTTAGGGTTTAAGATTTAAAATGTTAATTTTATGGTTTAGGGTTTTGTTATTTTGGGTTTGAGGTTTAGTGTTTAGTGTTTAGTGTTTATGATCTTAATGTTTAGCGGTATTAAGGGTTTATGGGTTTAGGTTTAAGGGTTCATGGTTATGTTTTTGTGGTTTAGGGTTTAGGGGTTTAAGGGTTAGTGGTTAGGGGTTTAGTGTTTGTGATTTATAGTTTGTGGTTTAGGGTTAGGGGTTCATGGGTTTATGTTTTTTTTGCGATCTCTTCTCCCTCTCACACGTTCTTCTATTCTTTTTTCACATTTTCTTCTTTTTCTTTTAATCTTTGATTTTCTTCTGCTGCTTCATTTCAATGGGTTGTTTTCGTCTCAATTGGAGTTCTACTCTTTTGCTTCTACTCCATTTCTTTTGTTGCGTTTTACAATTTCGTCGACAAGAGCTTTCGGAATTGGTGGATTTGAGGCGTCGATCGTTTTGGGTGTTTAAATCGTGAATTGTGTATGAGTTTTGTAGCTCTTTAATTTTATTCTTGAATTATTGAATCAATTTTGTGAAATTCAGAATTTCGTGTGTTCGATGATTGTGTAATCGTAATCGTAATGTGGCTCTAGTTAGGTGTGTTTCGCACTATTAGAGTTTAAGGATCATTTGATGTCTAATTTCATGTTTTTCGAATAATTATATTTTTAAATTATAATTTGTGTGGAAGCATTACTTAATATTGATTAAATTTATTTTTGGGTTTAGGGTTTAATATTTAAGGTTTAAGGTCTATGGTTTAGGGGTTTTATGATTGAAGGTTTAGGGTTTAGTATGTTAATTATGGTTTAGGGTTTGTTATCTTTGGTTTTTAGGGTTTACTACTATTTTAAATTTTGTTATTTAATTAGGGTTTAGTGTTTAAGGTTTAAGATCTTAGTGTTTAGCGGTATTAAGGTTTAAGGGTTAGTGGTTAAGGGTTAGGGTTTAAGGGATAGGGGATAAGTTAAGGGTTTATGCATGGTTTGTGGTTTATGGTTTATGTTTAGGGGTTTAGGCTAGGGTTTTTGTTTTGTGGTTTCAGCTATATATATAGTTGATTATTATATTTTTTTGAACCAAAAAACCTTCCACGCGCGTTTAAAAAAATGTTAAATCTCATTTTTAATAGGAATGTAATTGTAAAATTAATTTTTTAATGATACTGACATGAAAACCTACAAGGTAATCCACATAACATGATACTATTTTTTTATATGTTAAATTAAAAATTATATAATTCTTCAAAATTATCTTGTTTGCTTTTCAAGTGTTTCAAAATTAAAAATTATCTTGTCTGGTTTAGGGTGTAGTGTTTATGATTTTGTGGTTTAGTGTGGGTTTAGGCAGGTTTAGAGTATAAGGTTTAAGGTTGAGTGTTTGTGGTTTAGGGATTTAAGGATTTAGTATCTAGAATTTAGGGTTCAATGTTTATAAGGTTAGGGATTTATGGTTTAGAGTTTAGGGTTTAAGATTTAGGGTTTAGGGTCTAATTTTGTGGAGAACGGTGCCGTTTTGCTCATTGTATTCTGATCCATCATCGAAGTGCTATCATGAATTATTTTCAAAAACTCATGCACTCTTTCATCATTTTCGAACTATTTTTGACTAGTTTTTATATTAATTAAAATACAATTTATTTGTAATTTAATAATTAAAATATTCAAAATGATTAATCACACGTTGAAAGAGTTTGGACCTAATAACATTGAAAAATATATGTTAAAATGAAAAATAAAATAAAATACTATTATTTAAAATACTTTTAAATTAAATTTTTGGGTATATATATGACTGATTGTTTTTAATTTATATAATAAATAATTTACTATATAATTGTAAAAGAGATAATTTTAAATTTAATATATTAAAAATATCATTATAGTTTAAGTTATTTAATAGATAGTAGATAAACTTTTATATATTAAAATTTAAAAAATGTAAATGTAAAGTATTAGCGGCGTTTATATAAAAAACGCCACAAAAGTGTTAGTAATGTAAAACGGCGTCGCTTTCTGTTTAAATTGTCATCCCATTAGCGGCGCTTTAGATAAAACGCCACTAAAGCTTAACAATACTAGCGTTTATCCTTAAAACGCCACAAATTTTCATGTGAACGTCGTCGTTTTGTTACGGGAAATTTATCCTTAGCAAAATCCCTAAGTGAATTTTTACTATGTCATTTCCCCCCATTCATCAGCTTTCTTCCCTAATTCCCCAACCCCGAAATCCCTTTCGTTTTTTCCCTATTTCATTTTCAGCATATCCCTAACTCTTCTCCCAAGTGTTTCTTCCCTATTTCTTCCCTAAGTGTTTTTATTCACGAATTCAGCTCCCCCTTCTCCCAAATCCCTAACTCTTTTCCCTTTCCTATCGTCTCGCTTCCTTGAATTCATCTAGCTTTCAAGCTTCCAACTTTCCCCGAATCTCCAAGGCTGAAACCGACGTGGGTATGTTGTTTAATCTTATATTTTAACATTAATATTAAAACCAATTTTAGTTCTCTTGTTGAATATTATTCATTGGATTGAAAGTTATTGTTTTGATTCGGGAATTGAGGTTTAATAAGAAATATTATATAAAATGCAAGAGGTTTAATTTTGGAAAAGGAATTGGTTTTATGCTAATCTTGGGTTCTTTGTTTCTTTTTTGGGTTCATCGACATTGGTGCATTTTTTGGGAAACAGAGATCTGAGACGAGTTGAAGTGTGTGTTTCACTATTTTGGAAGGCGTCTTTATGGAACAAGGTAATG
Organism: Gossypium arboreum; assembly: GCF_025698485.1. Classification (NCBI taxonomy): domain Eukaryota; kingdom Viridiplantae; phylum Streptophyta; class Magnoliopsida; order Malvales; family Malvaceae; genus Gossypium; species Gossypium arboreum. The sequence continues at coordinate 83,958,001 of NC_069074.1, forward strand.
TAATTTAAGGAGTAATTTCTATTAATATACACCACAATGATCACATCAATGGCTAATCACTTTAATATACCCCTAAGCATCCAAGTCCTTTCATTTTTAGTCAATTTTTTAATTAATCGAAATTTTTTATCTAATATTATCCTAAATTTTTATATATTATATTAATTTAATTATAATTTAAAAATAATTTTTAGAATTTATAAATTACCTCTATTAAAATTCAAATATATATATAAACAACTTAGAAATGTGACGAATATGTGCTTATGAGTTCATAATTTGTTAAGGTGAAAATGTATTGGAATGCTTGAAATAATATATGAAAGAATGATAATGTAATGAAACTATTATGAACTGTTATCAAATGTTTTAGACAGATTATAAAATTAGTTTTATGGAAATTTTTATAGTTTATACAGATGAGATGCAGAACACATATTGTTTTGGATGTACTGATAAGGTGCTAGACACGCATTACTTTAATTTATACCGATGAGGCTCAAAGCGTATAGTAATTCAAATGTATCGATGATGCATTGGGTGTAATTTATATTAGTGTAATGGTAGATTGATCTATGTATCCATTTTGAGTTTGTGTTCAATTAATAGGCCCACAAAATTAGAAAAGGAGTTCACCTGATCCAAACATTGGTTTACTTGTGATTCTTCGTGTTTTTACAATATTAAAGCTTCAGCTTAGGCTTTGCTTTTCACATCTTCATTTCTACTATTAAATTTTTGCGTATGCATCTGCTTTGTTGATATATATTTTTTATGCTAGGTGTTGTTGGTTTAGAGAACATTAATATAAATTTCACTTTGGATTTAATTGATACTTTTTATGCAGGCTTCTGATAGTATGAACAGATAGATCACTTGGAATTTCTGCTTGTTCGTGTTAGTCATAACGAAGTGAAAGAGGAAACTAGCTAATCTTGTCTAGAATTTGCAAGGTCGAATCTATTATCTATTTTGAATTTCATAGTTGCACTATTTTGCTACTTAAAAATTAACTTGATTTCAAAATATTTTAGTACTGCTAATAATCCTATGAATTAAAAATATATTTTCTTATAATTATTTTAATGTTTTCATCTTCTTTGATATATGAAACATCGGAAATTCTTGAGCTTTAACTAACGGGGTTTTTTGACATATGCACTTGACGCACTGTTAGAAGTTTCCCATTTAATCGCTTATTGCTTCTGCTCCTCCCGCAAGTATTGGTTCAACTAAAGCTTAGCTTCAATCCACATTGTTTGAGGTAAGAAAGGTCTACTTCCTTTCTTTCTTTGAAAGGTCTGCTCCTCCTGCATTAATATTTTTGATATTATTAAGGTATGTTTTAGTTCATAATTATGATGAATAATATTTTTATCATGATGATTTTCGAAAATTAATCTTTTGGGGCTTCGATTTTGTATCGATTTAATTGTTGATTTTCCTTTAAATTTTCCATGTTTGGCGCTTTGCCATGTTCTTTTCAATTACATTTTATTACAATGTAGCTTGCTTGTCCATATCACGTGTAATAACGCCATGTATGGTCAACTAATTAAAAATTCAAAATGACCTGAAAAAGTTCTATCAACATTTACTATTGAATATTTATATAACCTTAATTTATTTGTAATTTACTTATAAAATTTAAACTACGATTCTTTTTGATATTATTATATTCAAATTATTATTTTTTATATTAATAATGTTTGATTTTAGTACTTAATATTTTAAAGGTATTTGTATAAAAACAAGATTCAAAGTATATAGGTTGAAACCTAACGGGTTGCCTTATATCTCACTTGTAAGATATAACGGATCCTCCCTGTGTAACAACGCCACGTATGATGAATCTTAAAAAGCCGCTAAAAGAGTTGAAAAATGTTCTATCGAGCTCGTTGACTATTGAATATTTATATAACCTTAATTTGTATTAAAAAATATTTAAATTACTATTGTTTTATATTAATAATTTTTATTTTAATATTTAATAATTTTAAATGTCTTTAAAAGTTATAACTAATTTTTATCAAAATAGTATTAATATTGATCATTACTTAAATAAGTTACATAACTCACGTAACTTACATAATTTACATAACAACCTACATAACTTACATAACTTACATAATTTATATAACTCACATAACGTATATAACAACTTACATAACTCACATAACTTATATAACTTAACTAATACATGTAGTTTAATCTAATAATTTCTTTAAAAGCATATAGTTTAAAGTTCAAATTTCATAACTTACATAATTTACGTAACTTAAATAAAACATCAACAACTTACCCGTGTAACTTATTGCCAACTTTAGACATCAACAACTACGAAATGGATAGGACTTGGATGAATTTATCAAGGGGAAGCAATGAGTATCGAAATGGAGTGCAAACTTTTTTAGCTATTGCATTTCACAATTCAAGCCAAGAGAATATGATTCTTTGCCCGTGTAAGAAGTGTGGCAATATCTATTGGCATTATCGTGAAGTTGTCTACGAACATCTAATTGCTGATGGCTTCATTCGGGGGTATAAAAAATGGATTTTCCATGGTGAGTGTACACCCAGTGGAGCCTCTTCGACGATTAATTCAGGTTATCCTTATAGTGGTTACCGTCAATATGTTAGAGAAGATGACATGGAAGGTATGCTGCGGGATGTATTTAATATGCGGAGCGAAGGTTTTCAATCATGTCCACCAAACTATGTTGCATCCGATGATTATAATATCGGTGGAAATACTTTCATGGAAACGGGAAGAAGTGTGCCGGATGAACAGCCAAATGAAGAAGCGGCAAAGTTCTACACGTTACTTGGTGAAATGAATGAAGAACTTTATGAAGGATCAAAATTTTCGACAATGTCATTCTGTGTTCGCCTTTTTCACTTAAAATGTTTAGAAGGGTGGAGCTAAACTCTTTGACAATGCTGTTAGAGCTTTTGAGAGAAATGTTCCCATTTGCAAAAATCCCTCAATCATGCAAAGACATGAAGAAAGTGATAAAAGATTTGGGCCTTGGTTACAACAAAATTCATAGTTGCCCAAATGACTGCATGTTGTATTGGGGTGATCGGAGAAATCAACAGTCTTGTCATGTTTACTGTAAATCTCGTTGGATGAATGCAGATGCAGAAGATGTTAATGAGGATGAATATGAGCCACAATCAAGAAGGAACCGAGTAAGATTTTGCGATATTTTCCGCTAATTCTAAGGCTTCAAAGGCTATTCATGTCGTCAAAGACAGCCGAGTTTATGACGTGGCATCATGATCAACGAACGGATGATGGATTACTAAGGCATCCTGCAGATTCTTTAGCATGGAAATCATTTAACAATAAGTTTCCAAGCTTTGCAAGTGATCCTCGGAGTGTGAGGCTCGGCCTAGCATCGGACGGATTTAACCCTTTTAAGATCATGAGCACCTCATACAGCACTTGGCCTGTGGTGCTTGTTCCTTATAATTTGCCTCCATGGCTCTGCATGAAACAATCTTCTTTGATTTTATCTATGATTATCCCCGGAGAGAAAGGTCCCGGAAATGATATTGACATATATTTGCAGCCACTTATTGATGAGTTAAAACAATTATGGGCGGGCGTTGAGACGTATGATGTTGTTAGAAAGGAGAACTTTTACTTACGTGCTGCTTTGATGTGGACAATTAATGATTTTCCCGCATCTGCGAATTTATCTGGTTGGAGTACTAGAGGACGTTATGCTTGTCCCTGTTGTGCTGCACAAACGTGTTCACAGTGGTTGTATAATGGGAAGAAGTTCTGCTATATGGGGCATCGACGGTGGTTAGATGCAGATCATAGATTTAGATTTCAGAGGGCTTTATTTGACTGCATCAAGAGTTCGTAAAAGCTCTGAAGCGCACCGTTGGATCTGAAATATTGTTCATGTTAAAAGATATTGATTTCAGTTACGAAAAGCTCAACCAACCATCCAACAGGCAAACAAATAGACGACCGAGGGATGAATCTGATGATGAATCTGATTTGGAGGATGACCCTAACGAGGCGGACTTGTGGAAGAAAAGAAGTATTTTTTTTTAGTTGTCTTATTAGGAGCATCACATATTACGTCACAATCTTGATGTGATGCATATTGAGAAGAATGTCTGCGAGAACATCATCATGACAATTTTGAACATCGATGGTAAATCCAAAGATAATCTTCAGAGTCGACTTGATTTAGTTGACATGGGAATTCTACGTGATCTTCATCCCCAAGTACTTCCGAATGGAAGATATCGGTTGCCTACTCCAATTTTTTCAATGTCGAAGGAAGAGAAAGAAATGTTCTGCACAGTGTTGAAGGATATAAAGGTCCCAGATGCATATGCATCAAATATATCTCGATGTGTAAGTCTTAAAGATCGAAGACTGTATTCATTAAAATCACATGACTATCACATCTTGATGCAAGATCTACTTCCAGTTGCTTTACGGTGTTGTATGTCAAAGAAGGTAAAGTCCTGTATAATTGAACTGTCGAATATAATGAAAGCAATTTGTGGCAAAGTTCTGAACGTTGAAGAACTTGAAAAAATACAAAATCGAGCCGCTTTGACATTATGCAATTTGGAGAAGATCTTTCCACCTTCCTTCTTCACTATTATGGTGCACCTGGTAATTCATCTCCCTCGTGAAGCAATAATTGGTGGACCGGTGTTCTATCGTTGGATGTATCCCATAGAGAGGTGCTAATTTATTTCAAGCTCTTTCATTCATTCAACTCTATACATATAGTTACAACCTTTGATAATGTAGTATATCGTGTTTAGGTTCCTGAGCAAATTGAAGTCTTATTGCCGTAATAAGCGTTATCCGGAAGGATCAATTCTTTGAAGGCTACTTGGCGAGGAATGTATGACATTCATTCTAGATATTTAGAAGATGTTGAAACAAGATTGAATAGACCAAGTAGAAATGCTGGGCTCAATGATCCTAACTTGGCCGAAACTTATTTATTTCAAAGTTTTGGAGAACCAATCGGCAAAGTTGAAGTTGCGGAATTAGATGACCGATCTTGGATACAAGCACATAGATATGTTCTTTTCCACCACGATGCAATTCAACCATTATGCAAGTAAGTTCTAGAATATGATACATATGATAAATATTCATCTTCTTGATTTATTTATTTTCTAACCAACTAAACCTGTTTTCAACATAGTGAGTACAAACAAATATTGAGATCTCGTTCACGCTCACGAAGATTACCAAATCGAGAGATTAATAAGTTATTCACTGAATCTTTTCATGAATGGTTAAGCCAAACGGTATGCAACGTGTTCTTTTATTATTACTCAAATCATATTCTGATTCAAATCATAAAGTTTTCTCGTAACATTTATAATTATTACTCAAATCATATTTTGATTCAATAGGTTTGGAGTGGGAAGGCCGTTAGTGACGGTTAAATGGCTTTCCTGTGGTCCAAATCGATTAGTGAAAAGATACAGTGGCTTCATCATCAATGGATTCAGATTTCATACCAAATATCGGGAGAGATTGAGGCGAACCCAAAATTGCGGACTAGTTGTTAATTCTTCTATTACGAGTTATGCTAGTGCTAGGGACAGTAATCCTGTCGAGGGAAATGTGGATTTTTACGGACTTCTTATGGACATTATTGAATTGGATTACTATGGAAAATGGAAAGTTGTCTTATTTCGAGGTGATTGGGCTGATGTGAATACTGCTCGTGGTATTAAAAACGATCAATTCGGGTTTACAATGGTGAATTTCTCTCGATTGATTCACACCGGAGAACAATTAAAAGACGAGCCGTACGTATTTTCTTCTCAAGTGAAACAAGTTTTTTACTCGAAAGATCCAATTGATGAGGGTTGGTACGTTGTACTCCGAAACTGCCCTAGAGACTTGTTTGACATGGGCAATGAAAGTAGAGATGATATCATTGAAAGATCAGAAACTTTGCCTTTTCCACAACAAAACTTAATTGAAAATATCCCTAGTACTAGTACGCATTTTCAATGGGTTCGTCAGGATGTGGATGAAGATATTTACGAATTATAATGTAGTAAGAATTTACAATTTTTTTACTTATATGTAATGTTATTATTTTAATCTTGCTCATGTTATATAATTTAACTATTTTATGTGTACTGTTGTTGTTCTAATTTGTTATTAAAATTTGCACCATTTTATGTTTATTGCAGGAAAAATGCGTACAAGAAAGTTACGACATTTAAATATTGTTCAGAATAATCCAAATTCAGAAGAAGGCAATAGTGAACAACAAACAGTTGTTGGATCTTCAAGTGTGCCGGAGACAGTTCACGATACTGCAGAAGTTCAGGGTAATGTTTAGTTTGTTTTACATGCGTGTTCGCTTTTATTATTAATTTATTTTTTCTTTTTAATATAATAATATGTCATTTTTTAGTTGAGAGTGCCGGGACGCGCAGAGGTCGAGGTCGTACGCAACTTACAGATTTGTATGACTTAGCTCCTACCGAGCGTGTCAAAGTTCGTAGAAATAATCATGGTCAGCCTGTCGGAACTGAAGCTCAAGTTTTAGCTGGCTATTTGGGCATTCTTGCACGAAATTCAAATATGTTGCCCATCAACTACCAATCATGGCATCACATGCCTGACAGCAACAAAAATCAAGCTCTCGACAATATTAAGGTAAGAAAATGTGAAATTAATCTATAATGCTTTGGTTTAAGTTTAATTTTATTTACTTTTTAACCTTGTGTTTTTTAGGAGAGATTTATTTTAGAGGTCTCGATGACTATATCAAGAAGACCTTGGGCAAAAATGGAGAGATAATAAAAGTACTTTAAAAACAATATTTTAAGAAAGACATAAGTCTCGAGGAAAAATTGTGCAATGTCCCACGGAATGCTTTGAGGTACCGAAGGGGAAGATACAGATTAGATTTTGGAATTCAAAAAAGGAGAGGTATTACGTACTTTCAAACTCTTCTAAATTGTTTGGTTTCTAGTATTTACTATATACATAATAATAATTACTCAATGTAGGACCGTGAGTGTGTTGGAACAAGTAGTAGACAGAAACAAAAATTCACACACACGGCAGGGTCGAGAAGTTTTGCTCGCGTAACTGAGGCCGAGGTATTATAAATTTATTAATTTTATCAATTTACGATGAGTCTCTACTACTAAATAATATTTTTATTACTATATTGTAGGAAGTCTCGTCTGGTCAAAAAGTTGGACGCCTTCAGCTTTTTAACATTACGCATAGAAAGAAAAATGGATCCCCAATGACATCCGAAGCCGGAGAAATTATGGTATATTAACTTAATAAAATTTGATTTGTTCTAAATTATGTTGCATTCTTTTTTAAATAATGTTATGTTATTTTCTATTTTTTTTCATTATATATTTCGTTTCTAACTCTTTCATTTATTTTTAAGGAGAGACTAAAGGAAAAGAAGAAGCGAGTACGGAAGCGCTTGATCGATAGTTCTGTTAATCATGAGGACATTGATAATAGAATTATTAATGAAGTTTTGGGTCCTGAAAGGTATGGTCGGGTTCGATTTCAAGGATCTGGTGTTACCCCGACCTAATATTTTGGATCCAGCTCCCAGCAATACATGCCTTCCGGAAGTCAAGCTCAAGCTGAAGTTCAGAGGTTAAGAGATCAGCTAGCTCAGATGCAAGCGAGCACAGTTGAGCAAATTGCAGAGGTTCAAAGAAAATATGAAGAACTCCAAAGAACAACTTCTAGGCGATGCAAGAGAGAGGAGGCAAGGCAAGAAGATGAGGAGGCAAATGGCAGCAGCAAGAGAGGCGAGTAAAGCAAAAGTATGATGAGCTACACTCTGACTTCAACAAATGATGAAGATGTTTCAAAGAATCGCAGAAATTACCTTTTTAGATATTTATTTGATTGTTCGACGATATTTTTAACATTTTTACATTGAATATTATTGTAACAATATACTTAGTTATACTTTATTTATTAATGTAAATCATATATCTTTCATTGAATTTAAAGTATTGTTTAGGTTTAATGTTATTGGTTGGATTTGTATGTCATATTTGTCGTTATTGGTTGAATTTCTAATGCGGGAGGGTTCGATATTGGTTAAAACGCAACGATTTCAATCTGTAAATTTAGCGGCGTTTGTGGGGAAAGCGCCGCTAAAGGACTCTACTTTTGGCGGCATTTGTGGAGAAAGCGCTGCTAAAAGGTCTGTACTTTTGGTGGCGTTTTTGGTGTAAGCGCCGCTATAGGTCTGTAAATTTAGCGGCTTTTTTGGGCAAAAGCTCAGCTAAAGGTCTGTACTTTTAGCGGCGCTTTGCAAACAAACGCCGCTAACGGTCTATACTATTAGCGGCGTTTATGGTAAAGCGCCGCTAAAGGTATCTACTTTTAACGGTGTTTTCCGTTCAAACGCCGCTAAAAGTGATGACTTTTAGTGGCGTTTTTTTCACATAAACGCCACAAAAATTTGCGGCGCCGCTTACAGCGGCGTTTTTTGCGGCGCTTCTAAAAGCGCCGCTAAAAGCCAAAAAAAATGCCGCTAAAAATCTGTTTTGCTGTAGTGAACCCAAAACCAATGATTAACATACAGCCAAGAAAAGTCAAACATAGACTTTGCAAAAATAAAGTAGTGTAGTAAGAGTTTGAATCTCACACCTGTTTTGACGATAAAGGAGATGACAGAGGAGTGAAAATCCAGAATCTGCAAATAACCCTTTTTTTTAGAAATATTTTTAGAAAGCGAAAAGAACAAAAGTTGTAGAGGGAAACGTGAAAACTGATAGAAGAGTAATAAATAAAATAATAAGAAGAATAAATAAGAATAAAATATAAATAAAATAAAAATTAATAACTATAAATTTAAAGTACTAAATAACTCTCCAAAAAGTTCACACTAGCATTCGAACCCAAGACCTCCAACAATTTAGCACTCCTCTTAACCACCAGAACAGTAGGCCCATTTTGTCACTAGCATGCACAACTAAACACATATGCGTAACCTCCTCACTGTCCCTACACTCAAAACCCAGAATTTTCAAGCCCAAAATTCGGGGCGTTGCAGAACTTTCCATCCAATGTCTTATAGTCACTTCTTCAGCAAAATAATTATCAGTTTGCTTTTTCTTTGTGAAAGTTTCTATAAGGACAATCCCATAACTATAGACATCACATTTTATAGAAACAATTCATGCTGATCCAAATTATACATTTCAAGCATAATTAGAGCATCACTAATCCTTAATTATTTCTAAAATGTTTATTCAAATATACACATGAAACAAAAATATAGAATGAAAATCAAGAAAATAATCATAAAAAGGATTCACCTGATGCCATATACCCGATAGTTGCAAGAGTCATGATTGGCTTAATTACTTCACCTTTCCCAAAAAATTGGAAATGCCAAATTCTCCCACATGTGCAACCATGTCTTTATCTAGTAAAATATTACTTGATTTTAAGTCAAAATTGTTGGATGTCAGATGTGGAGATGTTCTATAGCTGTTGCAACATCTATCATTATGTCAACCCCTTGTATAATATCAAGGAAAAAAAATTTAGAATGTAACCATTTCTCAAGATTTCCATTACACATGTAATCAAGCACCAAGGCTTTGAAGTCAACCCTGGAGCAGCAAGTAATCACCTTGACAACATTACGATGAACTATATTACGCATAGCATCACATTCAATGTCAAAACTCCTAAATGCACCCTTCGTTTGCAATTTGAAAACTTTTATTGCATTTTCCATTCCATCTGAAAGCCTCTCTTTATATACATATCCAAAACTCCCTGAACCAAGCATATTTCTTTCCTCAAATCCATTAGTTTCTTTTGAAAGTTCAACATGCGAAATTCTTCTCACTGTTTTCAAAGACAACAAATCATCCTTAATTGGTTGAGTTGTACTCTTACTTTGGGATCTTTTATACATAATAGTTAATACTATTAGTACTACGACAATACCAATTGTTGGTAAACCATACCTTAAAGCATGCAATATAGTCATTTGGGAATTTTCGTGGATGCCATTTTGAAAATGTGGGACAAGCAATCTAGGTGGACCACAATGTGCATAATTCTTCATGAAAGATGTGCTAGAAAAGTTTGAAAAACATCCTTTGGTGGGAATTTCCCTTTCAAGTCTATTGAAAGACACATTAAAATATAAAATCTTTTCCAAAGATTTGGGAATGACTCCAAAGAGATTGTTATTACATAAACTAAGAATTCCAAACTGAACAAACCATCAAATGATTCAGGGATATGACCATGTAGTATATTTTTTGATAAATCTAATGAAACCAAACTTTGAAGGCCCCCAAATGTGATAAGATATCGCTCGTGAGAATATTCCTTGATAAATTTAGTTTCAGCAGACTCCTCAAATCTCCAACATTAATAGGATATGAATTGCGAAGATGATAAATCTATTTTTAACATATCTTTAAGATTCCACAAAGTTGAGGGTATTGCGGACCTAATTTGTTGGAATCTAAGTAAAGATATCTCAAAGAAGTAATACTACCCAAACAATAGGGTATGGATCCATACAACTTATTCAACCCTAAAAACAAGTTGTATAATCTCTCCAAATCACAAAGGCTTTTTGCGATTGGCCCTCCTAATTTATTAGAGGAAAGACCTAGACTTTGGAGATTTCTCATTCCTCCTATTGATGTTGGAATAAATCCACTTAATTTATTATAGCCAAGTTCTAAAACCAACATGTTGCTTAAGTTATCTATTTCATAGGAATAATGCCTTGAAGCTCACAATTAGAGGCATAGAAGTATTGAAAGGTTCTAGGTATAAGTAGGAAGAACGCCACTCAATGGATTTCCTCAAACATCTATAATTTCCAAATTCCAACAATTCACCAAAGAAGAAAGAAAGGTCCACTCATGATCAGTAGCAGATCCTCTTATCGAATTATTGTTTGAAATTTGGAACCATTCAAGGTGTCTTAAGTTGGCAAGTGTTTTAGGGATTGGACCAGAGAATAAGTTATGTGCTAAGGATAGAATCTTAAGCATGGAAGCATTGGAGATAGAGTTGGGAATGTTTCCGCTAAGTTTATTTCCCCACAATAAAAGCTTTTCAAGCTTTGGAGCATTGGTGATGGGTGGTAAATTACCTGTAAAATTGCAGCTTTTAGTACACATATTCATTGAATACCAAAGTCACAAGATATATACACTAAAATACATTTTTAAAATAAAAATTGTAAAACTTTAAATCAAATAAAAATAAAATCTTGGTATGGAAAAATGTGAGAGTAACATAAATTTTATTAATTTTAATGTTAATAAGAACTGCAGCTCTAAAATACCTCATTAAATCAATAAGGTGCATGTTAAGGGTGAAGATGTTTGTCTCAAATATAATTTTGTTCTAAGGGTTACATGTTGGTTTAGCCCTCAAAGTTGTATTTGATTATTATTTAATGACTAAATAATTTATTTGCCTTAAAATTTGTTTTATTCATTTCAGTCCCTAATGTTATTAAACGTTCGTTGGGATATCCAACCAATCATATACTACCACATATCGTATGATGATGCCATTATGACATCATCAACAAAAAAATCTTAGAAATCTTTTAAAATGGCAAAAAGTTATTATAATTATTTAAAGATAGAAAAAATCTAAAATTATAAAAATACAAAAATCTATGTAAAATATAAAATTTGCATAACTTTTAAAATATATATTAGATATTTTAATATTTTTAAAATTTTATAAATCACGTTTACTAGAGTTTGAGCATGTGATTATTGTCTTTTGGAAGGATACCACCTATAACAATTGTTTTATGATTCAATTAATCGAATTTATAATTGGTAGATCTTTTACATGATAAACTTGGATAATTTTTTTCAAATTATTTAAATAATGAAAAGTAATATTATTTCAAATAAATAATAATTTAAATGAAATTTTAATTATTCCAAATAATTTTTACTATCTCAAGATAAATTATTTGTCTCTAAATCAATATCTTAAGAACTATTGTCGGATGTTCAACTATTCTAAAGAACTTTGGTATAAAATAGAAAAAGCATGTGCACGATGGTGGATGTATAGGTGTTCATGGGTCGGGCCGGGTTCGGTCGGGCTCAACTAAAAAATCATGTCAATTTATTGGGCTCGGGCGGGCCAGCCAGCCCAAAAACAGCCTAAAATTTTTCCCAAGTCCCACCAGATAAAAATACTAAAATTCGGCCCACTGCCCCTTTGATTAATTTTTATATTATTTTTAAATATATATAATACATCAAAATACTAAAATATCAAAATAAATATTTTCCAACAAATTGAAAATAAATTTAAAAAATATGTAGACTTAAATAACACTAAGATAAATGCAACTTAACAAGCAAATGCCTTTAAAATAATAAGAAAATTAACAATAAAATAAAATTTATATAATATCCAAACATTAACAACAAAATAGTAGCAACATAATAGTAAAATGATAGCAAAATAGAGAGAAAACAACAAGAAAATAATATTAAAAAAATGCAGATTTTTTTGTCCTTTAGTGGATTCGAGCCAGGCTGAGCCAGGCCCAGGCTAAATATATCTTACCCAAGGCTCGGCCCATTTTTTAAACGGGCCTTATTTTTTTGTCGAAGCCCATTTTTTGGGCCTATATTTTTGCCAAACCATCCCACATTTCGAGCGGGCCTTCGGGCCAGGCCGGGTAGCCCAACCCATGATCACCTCTAGGTGGATGCAAGAAGCTACTCAAAACATTAAATAGGGAGACGAGTCAAATAAACTTACCGCCAATAACACTAGTAAAGTACTAAAATTTGATGTATTTTAAAATATAAAAATTTATTCAATTTTTATTAAAATATTTTTTATAAAAATTGATTGTATTACAAATTACAATTATAACCTAAAATTTTAATATTTTAAATGTGATTTAGCGAATGTATACTTTATTTCAAATTACATAATTTTTACTAGTATTTTAAAATTTTTATTTTTACAGTCTTTTATGATGTCTAATAATTTTTATATTTTTACATATTTAAAATTTTCTAATAATTTTATTATTTTTAAAAATTAAAAAATTAACAATTTTTATTTTTAAACAATTATATATTTATAATGTAGTTAATTTTATATAAGTTTATTTGAATTTTATGATATTTTAAAAAATGATTTTTTTTGCCATCGTGACATCAACATATGCCACGTGATAATTTATGATTAGTTGGATATTCAAATTTATTTTTTTAACGTCCAAATGATTAAGCCGAGAACACTTGGTAATGTTAGGGATACAGTAGGAGCATTTGATAATATTAGATACTAAAGTGGGCCAATAAAACATTAAGGACCGAAGCAATTTGATAATATTAGATATTAAAGAGGGCCAATAAAACATTAAAGACCAAAGCGAAAAAAACATGATACTTTAGGGATTAAAGTGTGCATTAAGTCTTTAAAATATATCTATAATATATATATATATATATATATATATAAATGTATGAGTTTTGAGAAACTTTGAACTCATCATTATATAGTCTTTTTGTTTATTATATTAGTGAATTTGTTATTTTAAATATTTTTATTATTTATAAGACTTATCATATGTATAAATAAGAATTTTGATTTTACTAAAATATCTAGTTAAATAAATTCACTTCATAAGAAAATTTAACATCCTTATAAATAAATTTTTGATTCTATTAAAAATTAAAATTTATATAATTAAAATTTAAAATTTAAATTGAATTACTTTATACTTAAATGATTACTAGAAACTCTATCATACACGTATACATTTAGGAACCAAGTATTTATAACATCAATTTGTGTTTTAAAATAACATATGATAAATAATGAAGGCTTAAGGGTGCAAAATTACCTCAAATTTTTTCAAAAAATGCAGTTAAGCCCCTGTTTTTTTTTTTTTGGCACTCATTTGGGTACTTGTTGTAACAGCCCGTTTTTTAGTCAAATCAGAACAGTAGCTTTTGGATCAAAAATATGAAGTAAAAATTATTATTTTATTATTATTTTAATGTTTATAGTATGATATTATGTTGGTGTGAAAATTTCGTTAAGAAATTTCACTGTTTGAGTGCTCAATTCGATAAAAAGTATTAAATCGCTTAAGGTGCAAAACTTGAGGTCTATAAGTTAAATGCACTAATTGGCTATAGAATGGAAATATATGAACACTTTCATGGTAATTATACCATCGATATTGTAAGTGGACATTTGTGTGCATGGTTAGGTGAATTTTAATGTTTTATTTACAAGGTTAAAATGGTAAATTAGAAATTAATGTTAAATTAAATAAAACAAACTTTAGTATCATCTTTCTTCTTCACTTTCTCAACTAAAAATAAGAAGAAAAGAACTCCATGGATGCTTGTTGTTTCGGTTAAGCTTGGTAGCTTAATTGGTGAGTAAATCTTGTTCTGATTTTAATGATTTTTATGTTTTTGAGATCGTTGCAGCTGAGTCTAGCTAGCCTAGGGACTATTTTGCAAAACTGTTAAAGATTTTGAATGATTCCATTGTTGAATACATGTGTATTTTGAAGTTTCTTGATAGATTATGAATGCTTGATAGATATACAAGTTTTGTTAAGTGCTTTTTAGTGAAAATGCAAAATAGGGATTAAATTGAGAAATGTTGAAACTTTATGGTTAAAATGTGAAATAAATGAAAAATATGGGCTTCTTGGGGCATATTTTTAATTCAAAAAGCATGGGTATATTTGTAATTTCATTAATTTGTGATTTTTATGAAATAAGGACTAAATTGTAAAAATGTGAAAGTTTAGGGGCAAAAGTGTAAATGTGCCTTAAAGAGTGTTTTGGACTAAATTGAATGAATAGATGATTAAATAATTTAATTTTTAATATATTTAGATCAAGAAAGGAGGAATACGGACTTGGATCGGGGAAAAGATAAAGTACTCAATTAATCAAAAATTTCATTGTTTTTGAATCAAGGTAAGTTCATATGTAATAAGCATTGTTATAATTATGTTTTAAATGCTTTGATATAGCATAAATTGTGTTTACGAAACTACGGTCGTGTTTAACGACAATTCGGCAAATTATAGGCACTACGTGTGCTAAATCGAGATAGCTTCAGCTATATAATTGCACTTAGTGTGCGAGATTGAGGTAGCTTTATATATATATATATATATATATATATATATATATATATATATATTGCCACTTAGTGTGCGAGATTAATACAGCTACGACTATTATTTAGCAATAAGTGTGCGGGTTTCCCAAGTATCCAAAAATATTATGAAATATTCAACGAGTACATCAAAAATATGGATGTGTATGAATTGATACAGAATGGTACAGGTATGTATGTGAACCGTACAAGCATTGAAACAAGGAGACTATGAAAGGGATAAATAATTTTGTGATTGAAATTGGGATAGGATGATGATTTCATGTGATTTATATATTATGTTTTACTTGTTTAAATTGTGTACATTTGATAAGTTAATTTTAAATGCTATACAAACTTACTAAGCTATAAAGCTTACTTTGTGTATTTCTCTGTGTTTTATAGTGATTACAAAGCGAGCTCGGATTTAGGGATCGTCAGAGATCGTTTCAACTATCACCTATCACTTGGTACCTTTGAATTTTGGTATATTAAGTATATGGCATGTATAGGTATTTTGGTTCATTTTGGTTATAACTTGATAGTGATTTTGGCTATATGAATTGGAATTGTAAATTTTATGTTTGGTATGTGTATATATGGCCATGGGTGAAGGTTTATTTTGGTTTATTTGGTATGTTTGAACCTTGTACATTTATATATGATTATGTCTTGTGAATTGAGTTGGTTGATGGTTGTGTGATGATTGATGATAATGGGCATTATGAATGTTAAATTGATGATTTGTGGATGTTGGTATGCTAGTGAAAGTAGGCCAAATAATGCATATTTGTAAATGGTCATTTTGTTGATTTGGGAAGCTAATATTTGGTATGAATTTGGTTGGCATAATATGGTATAAGTTACGCTTGATTGTAATTGAAATAGATGCCTCTTGATGCTATGATTTGGTGTCATTTTTGGTTGTGCAGGTGAACATAAGTTTGGGGGCAAATTGGCTTGGTAAATAGCCTATTTATGTCCACACGGGCAAAGACACAGGCGTGTGTCTCAGCCGTGTGTGACACATGGTTATGTTACACGGCCATGTGTCCCCTGGTGTGTTTTTAGAAATCAAGCCAGTATGCTCCACAAAGCTTCACACACTGGTGTGTGATTTGGCTGTGTGGCATAAGTCAGTATACCCTACAGGTTTGGCACGGCTTAGCACACGGTCTGGCACACGGGCGTGTATGGCCACTTTGAAGGGCACACGGGCTAGACACATGGGTATGTGGTTGGTCTTGTTACCCAAGTCAGTAAGTTCACTTGTTTGGACACGGGGTAGGACACGGGTTGGGACACGGCCATGTACTCCTATTTCGAATGTCCACACACGGGGGTGTCTGGTGGCCGTGTGAGACACACGGCTTGGCCACACGGGCATGTGTCCCTTGTTTTGAGAAAATGTTTCCAAGTTTCGTAAAAGTTTTATAAGTTAACGATTTAGTCCCGAACCACTCCCAAAGCATGTTTAGGGCCTCGTAGGCTCGTATTAGGGACAAAATGATTGAGATTGAATGATAAATACTTGAATTGAGAAAATGTTTATTAAGTGGATGTTTAATTGTTTTAAAAGTTCGGTAATGCTCTGTAACCCTATTCCGACGTTGTAACCCTATTCCAGCATTGAATACCGGTGAAGGTGTTACACTTGTACTTTCAAAATGCATTAAAAAAAGCCTTCAAACCTTTTCAAAAAAAAAAGCAATTAAGCCCCTACTTTTTTTTTCACTCAATTGGGTACTTGAACTTTCAAAATGCATAAAAAAGACCTTCAATTTTTTTCAAACAAAAGTAATTAAGGCCCTACTTTTATTAAAAATTAGAAAATAAAAATAAAAATTAAGATAAATAAAAACTATAAATATTATTAAATTTTAATAAAAATTCAAAGGTTAACATTGTATTAACAATAGAAAAAATAAAAAAATTGTAAAATTTTATAAAAATCGTAAAAATTTATAAATGTA
The DNA here is from genome assembly GCF_025698485.1 of Gossypium arboreum. Classification (NCBI taxonomy): domain Eukaryota; kingdom Viridiplantae; phylum Streptophyta; class Magnoliopsida; order Malvales; family Malvaceae; genus Gossypium; species Gossypium arboreum. The sequence goes on from NC_069074.1 coordinate 83,975,155, forward strand.
ACACCCTAAACCTAGCCTAGAAGTTTAGACCGAATCTCGGATGTTACATTGATCACCAAAGTGATCGTAGGTAAATTTTTACAAACAAGTTATCATGTCAAACCGAAACATTTAATCATTTAAATTCAGTCAGTAAAAGTTACAGTTAAATTTATTATAAAATCAGATTTAAATGAACGAATAACAATTAAAGGAGGACTTGTACCACAATTTTATAAAACCTTACAGTCCAAAACTAAATAACAGAATAGAAACAGAAAATAAAAACTTATACTATGTTTTTCCCCAATACTGTCCGAGACCTCAGGATACCGAGTCCAGCATCAAAATTCAAAAAAGTTACCTGAAAGGAAACACTAAGAGGGGGTGAGCTACTCGAGCTCAGTGTGAGCCCAAATTAAGACTAAAAACACATTACAAAATTCAAATCATTATCGCATCAGATTTACAGATATTCACTGAGTCAGAAGGAAACTTGGAACTAACGTCCCAACATAACATAACACTCGGGCACACCAATTCGTTCTTACAGATAGATAGAGTACAGTCAAATAGTCAAACACCCAGAACAGATACAAATAGTTGTGTATGAAATGCAGTCCAATAAAACTCACCTATCCAGCCAACACACCTTTCTGTCCCCCGATCAAACCCCATAAGAGCTGTTTAAGCTCATCCAACCGAAACACACCACATAGGACCTCAAGGGTCCATCCATCCCTACACACTATATATGTGGACTAAGCCACTCAGATAATAATACGCAGCAAGGCTAGCGTATATTCTGTACAATGCAATGCGGTAGTTCACTGTACAGACGTGTTGTAGTTTAAACTGCCAGATCAGATAATAGTACGCAGCAAAGCTGACGCACATGTAGTACAGTGCGATAAATCGCTATATGTATAAGTTACAGTAGAACTGTGATAAACCGTAAATTATACATATTTTTACCCCATGTTTAATGCATTTTATGGATGATTTCCCATTAGAATTGGTGAATTCGATGCTCCTAATGCTTTAATTTCATGTTTTATACTTAGGAAAGCATAGGAGAGTGAAAGGAACGAGAAATGGGCCAAAAACGGAGAAAATGGACCAAAGTATGAAATCAACATGGCCTGGTCCTCCTCATGCGGGCAGACCACACGGCCGTGTCAATTTGGCAGGCTCAAACACGGCCTGAAGTAATCGCACACGAGCGTGTCCCTGCCGAGCCCAAGTTGAGTCCAATTCAGAAAAGGCTAATTTTGAGGGTTTTTAGGCATTCCAAAGCCTATAAATACACCCTAAAGGAGGAGAAAAAGGGAGGCAGAGAAGAAGGAGTAAGGAATTACTCCAAGGAAGCTGATTGATCCATCTCAAAAGCCGGATTCATCATCAAGACTGAAGATCTCTCCTCAATTTCCCTTCAGGAGTTTTGTTTATGTTTTGTATTCTTTATTCTTCTGATATGTTTTCTTATTTAGCTATGAACTAAAACCCCTAAATACCTAAGGGGAAATGAAACCTAAGATGAATCTTGTTATTATTTTTTGAATCGTATGATAAATATTTAACTTGTTCTTAATTATGTGTTCTTAATTCTTGTTTTGATATCCCAGGATATTGATTCAAGACATGCTCTTATTCAGAGGAGGAATAGACCCTGTCTAAGAGTACATTAGTCATAGTTAAGCGGAGTTGATTGTGCGCCTAGAAATAGGGTGACAAGATTTTTTTGGATTTGGGTGAAACCTAATAAGGGGATCCATAGATCGAGTTAATGCAACCCTAGAGTGTTAATTAGAGAAAAGTCTCGGTTATTCAATCTAGGGATTAAACGTTATTAGTCTTGAATAGGGATAATAATATAACTTAGGGATCTCTACAGAATAAGTTGAATGAATAAATCGTCCGGTTCGGAGCCACAATAACAAGTAAAGTCTAGTGGATTTTTCCTTAGGTATTGTCTTAAGTCAATCGATTTTTCCCAAAATCAATTCCCCAATTCTTTTCTCTGTGCGTTCTTAGTTCAGATAATTAGTTAATTAAAACAAAACCTCTTTATTCTTAAGCTAGATAATAAAAATACAGTCATTATTAGTACTTTTAGTTCCTTTGGGTTCGACAATCCAGTCTTGCTAAAACTATACTACTGTTCAATAGGTACACTTGCCTACATCGCGATAATAGTTAGTTCAAGAATGAGTAATTATAAATTTTTAAAACCTATCACGAAATAACGCGATCAAACTGTCAGATTAGATCAGAATCAGTCTCCCTTCTCTTTGCAAACCCACCTAAAACACTTTATGCAAGTGCATGAATGCATTCAATCTCACAGAAATAAGGAACCCATCACAAACAATCAGACAGAAACAGGTAAGCACACACGCCCAACGGACTAAACTCAAAAACAAAAAATTCATTACACAGTCACAAAAACACATAAGCAGTACACAAGGCCACGGTTATAGAAACTTAAATATCCCCACCTAAGCCTAGCCAAGGGTCGGAATACACGGTCACATTTTCAGATCAAAACATGCACAAACTAAAAATTTTGTGACTTAGCACTACACGGCCATGTGCTCTGGCCGTGTGGAAAATACCTAAGCTATGTGGGAGGTCAAAAGCCTATGTGAAGAGGGGCACACAACCGTGTGACTGAGGCACACGCCCATGTGAAGAGAGGTCCACAGCTATGTGACTGAGGCACACGTTCGTGTGGGCCAGGAAGATGGCCATGAGAACAGGCCATGTAACTCTTTGTCCATTTGCATTAAATCTAAGAGCATGGCTGACATGGCCATGTGAGTGTGCCCACCAGACATTGTCGTATGTCCAAAACACACGCCCATGTGGAATCCCTAAATCCCCAAATCAGCTACATGGTCGTGTGGCCAGGCCGTGTGACACCAAATCACTTAAACTCTAATACCCAAACTCACACCCTCGTGTGCCCAGAGGACACGACCGTGTGAAAATCGACAAAATCCCCAAATCGGCAGGTCGTGTGGCACCAAATCTTGCTGAAAAACCCTAACTCCTAAAAGCACACGGCCATCTGAACTGGCATACGACTGTGTGGCAACCCCTGTGGCCACGAAACCACTTTTAAACAAGCCAAAATCATCGATTTAGCCATCAAAACAACCCCTATCCCTTGCAACGACAAGAGTATAACGAGATATGAAGTAATCCCCACACTATTTCAACTAATAACCAAACTGACAATTTAGAGAACACTCAAGAGAATGTCAAAACAATAATTCACAAAAATAGAAATAGTCAATGTTTGAATCCCACACCTAATTCGTAATCGAAGACATTCAGATACTAACTTGACCACAGAGAAGCAAACTTCCCGAGATCACCCCACAAAACCATTTTGTTTTGAGAGTTAATTAAAGGAAAAATTAGAAGAGAAACAAAAAGAGAGAAAGAAGAGGAGGAAACATCTAGTAGAAAGAAAAATAAAAGATAAAAAATAATAAAACCAATTCTTAATTAAAACTTAGAAGTCAATTTACTACTTACCAAAATAAAGATATATTACTTAAAATGCACACCTAAAGACTCGAACCCAGAACCTAGAGGTTCACTAACACTATCAACCACCAGACCAGCAGGCCCATTCTGACATTTAAACACGTGACTAAACACATTAGCACGCCCTTCTCCATGACTCTAACTATAAAACCCCAAAATTCGGGGTGTTACAGCTCTCCCTTCCTCAAAAAAATTTTGTCCCCAAAATTTCCAACAAATAGAACTGCAGTATAACATAAGTTACACCACCACGCTCTCGCTACGCACTCTAACCAAGCAGAACCAAATCAAACCTAAGACCTCATACACATACCCAGAACACTTAACCACTGAAGCAGATACACACACAATTTTAATACTCTAATCTAAATGTTGAAACATTCACAATCTTACCTGCCTCAAAAATGTTGAGGACACTCCCAGATCTGATGTTCTGTGGACCCGCATCGAAAAGATGCTCCTGCCTTTTTCCAACAATTGCCCGGATGGCGTTTCTTACAGTGCTCACAAAACAGAATGCTCACACCACCACTAGCACCCTCTGCAGAACCGCTATTACCATTCAAATGCGTTCTAACACGCTTCACAGAATGAGGCTCCAACCTCGGAGGATTGCGATCTCTTTTCTTCTCGCAATATATACACCTACTTTGAAGCATTTCACTAGTCTCTCTTATCCTAGCCTCAAACACTCTCTCTAAAACATCCTTCACTACTCGAGTCAATACCTTAATACTAAGTTCCGGGTTATCACTACCCGAAATTGACGGAATCACACTGACCTCCGACTCCTGAATAGACATATGCCCTGGAGAAGTAGACGACCCCTCACGATCTTGCCTACCTTTAGAATCCATATCAGTCTTGTCGCTAACTTAAAATATCTACATGTTCAGCAAACAAACACAATTTAAATACAGAAATTTATATTTCTAATCTTACAGTTTCAAATTTCTACCTGGACCAGCATTGGAGTCTTAAACAGTTCCTTTCTGTAAAAATTTTCCCAAAACACAAATCGTTTCAGCTTACTGTGGTAAAGTTTCTTCAAAAATTCATTTTTAAAATAAACATGTGTGCACATGGATACATAAAGACACAGGCCAAGTTTTTGCAAACCTGGCTCTGATACCACTAAATATAATAGCCCAAACCCGGCTTAGAAGTTTAGACCGAATCTCAGATGTTACATTAATAACCAAAGTGATTGTAGGTAAATTTTTACAAACAAGTTATCACGTTAAACCGAAACATTTAATCATTTAAATTCAATCAGTAAAAGTTACAGTTAAGTTTATTATAAAATCAGATGTACATGAACGAATAACAATTAAAGCGGGACTTGTACCACAATTTTATAAAACCTTACAGTCCAAAACTAAAGAACAAAACAGAAACTGAAAATTCAAACTTATACTATGTTTTTCCCCAAGGCTATCTGAGACCTCTGCACACTGAGTCAAGCGTCAAAATTCTGAAAAGGTACCTGAAAGGGAAACACTAAGAGGGGGTGAGCTACTCGAGCTCAGTGTGAATCCAAATCAAGACTAAAAACACATTACAAAATTCAAATCATTATTGCATCAGATTTACAGATATTCACTGAGTCATAAGGAAACTTGGAACTAACGTCCTAAAATTACATAACACTCGTGCACACTAATTCGTTCTTACAAACAGACAGAGTACAGTCAAATAGTCAAACACCAAGAACAGTTACAAATAGTTGGGTATGAAATACAGTCAAATAAAACTCACCCATCCAGCCAACACACCTCCCCGTCCCTCGATCACACCTCATAAGAGCTGTTTAAGCTCATCCAACCGAAACACACCACAAGGTCCTTGAAAGGCCCATCCAACCCTACACACCAATTTTATATTTAATAAATATATGAAATTCTATATAGTTTATATAAATGATATTTTGATATTTTCACATACACTAGAATTACATAGGAAATATTTAAATATTATTTCTTAAGAATTCATGAAACATGAAATCATATTGTTGAAACCTTTTTTGAAATTGACTTTTTATTTTAAAAAGAATCACAATAGGAGTCGCAACCAACCTTTTTTATGAGGTGTGATCGGATCACCTCGTAATTTGATCGTTTTAATAGAAATTTTGATTTATTAAAAAAATTATTTTTGGTCTACAAAATCTAGGAAATGGGTTCAGGAATCAATTATGTACGAGGAAGGATTAACACCCTTGTGACGCCCAAATTTAGTACCTAATTTATTATTTAATGTCTTAGTCTCGAGAATTGAAAATTTGAAGAGAATTTAAAACACAATCCCTTTTTGTATTAAGTTATTACTTAACTAAATTAAATTTAATAAAACAGGCTTTATTCCGAATTAATTGAGAAGAAATACCATGCCCCTTGAGTTAGGACACGATACTTTGAATTCTCGAAAATTAGAAAAAATCAGTATTTAATCGCTTAAATCCTATGTGTTTCCATTTTAAATAGGATATTCAATTACTTAAGTTTAAGGAGAAAATCATACTCTGTAAGATGGGAGCACAATCTCTCGGATGCCCCAAATAAAGAATATTACCTCGGTTTTAAATTATCTCTTATGCGTTTGTGCAAAGAAATAGATGAACATATGTAGCAAATATTGACAATACACGAGAATGACAAAATTATGACACTAACAAAATAAACAACATGAATAACAAAACAAAATGACAATTGTAACGCCCTGATTAATAGCTTATCCTTGGTGGGTTGGGTTATATTTTATCTTTAGTTAACTCGTATCAGAATGAGCCTGTTGGTTCAGTAGTAAGGGATTATTATGTTGGAGGTCCTATGTCCAAATCTCGATGTGAGCATGGGTGATATTTTTGCCTCGGTTGGCTGAGAGAGTTCAGATGGGATTTGAAGTCTGACTGAGTGGGTAGTTGAGATTGAGTTGTTATTGGGGAGTTGGGATTTATCTAATTTGGTTTTTATTTTCTTTAATTTTTTTCTCTTTTCTCTCTTCTCAAGAAATCAGATATGAGTTTTCCCTTTCTCTATATTTTTCTATCAATCGACAAATTCTTTTCCCTTGCTCTCTACTTTCTGTCACAATTTCATTATTCAATCTTGGTATTTTGGTTCTTCGGTGTTCTTGTGCATTTTCGTAAGTGGTGATAGAATGTTTTTGCTCGGGTTAGGGAGAATTTCCTCTCAATCCCTTTAGAATGATGTTGTTTTCCCGTTGGTATTGAATTTGTGTTTTGGCAGCAGAGAATAGGGAGCTACGAGGTTCTTCTTTTGCGGAATCATAATCGGAGTCATTCGGGAAATCGGGTAAGCGTTGAACACTCGAATTTCACCATTTTTAATTTCATTAGTTCAGTTTAACTATGAGTTTAGATTGATTTTGGAAGATTTCTTATATCGATTTTAGGTGCTGATTGGCTTGGGAGTGATTTTGCATCAAACCGTACCATGTGTGTATTCCTAACACGAAAAACTAAGTTTTAGCAAATGCTGAAAGTGTTGTATGTCGATGCCACACAGGCGTGTACCCAGCCATGTAGTTGGTCAGGTGCGAGACACGGCCATGTGGCTGACGAAGGTGTGGCCGTGCACAGGATACAGACGTGTGATGGTGTGAGTGTAACTGTGTGGGCCACACAGGATAGGCCAGATTAGGTGTGTGAGCCACACGGGTGTGTTGGCCCATACAAGTATGCCACATTGGCATGTGGGCCTATAATTCTATAATTCACCCTAGGGTTGCACGAGCTATTCTGATCGACCATGGCCTACCGTAGGGTCAATAAGGGCTAACCAAACCCTATTTTATGTGATCTAAGATTTTGATAGACTGATCTGAGTAGGATACTGATACGTATGTCTGACTGTATTGTCTAAGTGTGTATTTATCTGTATACAAGCATGTTAAGCACGTTACTCTAATATATCTACATCTGTATTTTGTATCTGTGTTTGGGGTGGGAATTGTATATGTGGAGGAAGTGATCTGTATGGCAACTCTTCGCCTATATTCTGGCAACTTGACTGCATATTATTTGTTATGCGACGCATCGACACTATATGGTGTGTAGGGATAGGTAGGTGTTTTTAACCCCACATGTGTGATGGGATGGTCAGAAATGGTGTGTAGAGGATGGGGGTAAGTCTCTGTATATTTGTTCTATTTATCTAATTCTAATATCTGTATCTGTTATGGACTTCGGTCCGAATCTGTATCTGATTGATCATGAAATTTTGTGTATGTTGCATGACTATTTATGTTGGGTTACACACTGAGTTTACGAAAATTCACATCTGTTTGTCTGTTCTGTTCACGTAATCCACAGACTTAGGTGGGTCAGTGCGACGGAAACTCAGCAGTGACCATTCGATTAAGAACTGGTTTTATTTAGTAATTAATGGTTAAATTTTAAAATCTAGTTTTTTTTAGAGTTTGTAATTTTTGGGACTCTCTGGATTGTTTGGAATTAACTTTTGGATTTGGATTTTGTTTTGCTACTTTTCCGCAACGCCAACAAAAACACTTAAATTAAACAAATGGTTTTTTTGAAAACATAAGCTTGGTTTTGATTTTAACGATTTTTCAAACTTCTGCTGCAAAATGATTTGGTTAACCTTGAAGGATAAAATGTAACGGTTTTAATAATAAATATATAAATGAATACGTTTTTTTAACTTGGACGTTTTATCGAAGTATCATCAATTTTGAAACCCTTTTTCGTAACACACCCAGAATCGGCCATAACGTCTAGGCCAGTTTGGGGTGTTACAACAATAATATAATGAGTGCAAATAAAAATAATGAAATAAATAAGAAAATATTCGATTTATAATATTCATAATGATAATAATACTAATTGTGAAATAATATAAAAAGTAATGTGATAATATAGTTATCTTTATAAAATATTAATTCTTTGAGTAAATTCTAACAAAATTAATATTAATTAACAACAATGATTATTTAATAATATTAATAATATTAATAATATCAATAATTAAAATAAAAGACCAAAATAAAATAATCAATAAATTCAAGAGCAAAAATCTAAATTATATAACTTAGAGGGCGAAGTATAAATAACAGAATTAATGTGCTAGAAATTAAATAATAGTAAATTAAAGGTCTAAATTTAATAAAAATAATGACTAAATTAAAATTTAAAAATAAAAATAAAAATACAATTCGAATTGTAAAAAAAATAAAGGACGAAAATATAATATGTGGAAAATAACAGGGGCCAAATAGGTAATTATGCCAAGCCTTGGGACACGTGTCATCCTCTAAACAGCAGCAATTAATAAACACGTGGAAATAAAAAAATAAAAAAATAAACAATAGGATGAAAATGACAAGTAGCAAAAAAAGCGGAAGGGCCTAAGCAGCAATTAGACCCCCTTTAAAAAACACGCAGATCTGCACTGTTCGGGTCGAGTCATCGGGTCGGCTGTAACAACGTCGTTTCATGTACCCATTTCCTAAAATGTCCCATGGACCAAAATGAAAATTAAATTAAATTAAATGGCAAAATTAAAAAATAAAACAAGACTAAACTGAAACAAGCCGCAAAAGCGAAAGGACTAAAGGCACAAATAGACCCCTTATGCCAAAACGCGCGGATCTTGCATGGTTCAGGGACTAAATTGAAAAAAAACAAAACAAAAGGTGTGAAAATAAAAAAATAATAAACAATAGGATGAATTTGAAAAGTAGCAAAAAAAGCGGAATGGCCTAAGTATCAATTAGACCCCATTTAGAAAACACGCGGATCTCAGATCTTTGTTAGTCGGGTCATCGGGTCAATCAAACGACGCGTGTTGTGTACCCATTTCCTAAAATGTCCCATGGACCAAAATGAAAATAAAATTAAATTAAATGGCAAAATAAAAAAATAAAACAGGACTAAATTGAAACAAGCCGCAAAAGCGGAAGGACCAAAGGCACAAATAGACCCATTATGCCAAAACGAGCGGATCCTGCGTGATTCAGGTCGAGTTTCAGGTCGCGCCTCAAAACGACGCCGTTTTGGGGCGTTTAGGCCCTCGACGAAACGTCACCATTTTACCAAGGCTATTTAAGTTAAAAAATTTTCAAAAAATTTCATTTCAACCTAGTTTAAAAAAGAAAACTAAAAAACCCTTTTTTTTCTCTGAAATAGTCTTTAAGCATGCATTCAGGTCCGGCGAACCCCTACGACAGCCACCGGTCGCCGGCAATGGCGCCAGCTGTATCCGGTGGCCAAAAAATTTCAAAAAAATAGGTTTTTGTCCGTGCTTCCCGGAGAATCCGGATCTGAAGTCGAAATCCCTAGATCCGGTCAAAGTTCAACAACAACACAAATGGCCTTTTTGGTTTTCGGTTGTCCTCGATGTGGCTCTTGGTAAACCTCTAAGGGTTCGGCAACCTTATAGGCCAAAGGAGTTTCCAGCGACGGTGACCGAGGTAAGACCCTTCATATTTTTACATATATCTATATATATAATATATTTAAAAAAATAAATATGTAAAAGAGAAAAATACCTTTGTTAAAAACTGTTGTGGGTTTTTTATATTTTTTTATTGTCAATGTCTGTGTAAAAAAAATACAATCTTTAATATCTGGCTTTTATAGCCGATTATACATATAATTTTTCTTTTTTTTATTTTCTTTTATTGTTTCTGCCATCTTTATCATCTATTTTGTTATTGTTTATGCTGTCATTGTTTCTTTCTCTTTGCAGGTGGCGGTGTACAGTCAACGGCGACGACGGGAGTCACGCCTATCCATTATGGTGCAAGGGTAGCAAGGGTGCATCAGGCCTCGAGCGGCAAGCACACTGAAGTGAAGTACGGCACAGAGGCTAGGGTTTTTTTTCAATTTTCCTGAAAATAGTTTAGGCTATTGGGTCACTAGACCATTAGGGATTTTTTATTTTGGGCCATTTGTAATTGGACTTGGACTTTATTAATGGATTCTGTTTTTTTTTTTTTTTTTGGTTTCTATTTGGGCCCAGGCAAAATTGGCCTGTTATAGCTGCCCCTCTTTGCTCGTTGACATATAACGGGAATGGAGCAAAGACTTTAAGAAGGGCCAATTTTGTCTGGTCTTACAGAATCTCGACTTTTTTGGCACTTCTCTTTTCCAAGTAGCCTCGTTCTAACCCACTGCAACTTCAGGGGTATAGGAATTTTAGTTTTAATCTACTCCACTACAACTTCAAGCAGATAAGACTTGTAGCTTTAATCTACTCCACTGCAACTTTAGGAAGATAAGATTTGTAACTTGTAGCTTTAATCTGTTCCACTGCAACTCCAGGGAAATAAGACTCGCTATGGTAGATTTAACCCGACCCACTACAACTTCAGAGGTATAGGATTTGTCACTTCAATTTGCTCCACTACAACTTCAGCGAGATAAGATTTGTAGCTTCAATCTGCTCCACTGCAACTTCAGGGAGATAAGATTTGTAGCTTCAATTTGTTCAACTACAACTTTAGGGATATAAGATTTGTGGCTTTAATATGCTCCACTATAACTTTAAGGAGATAAGATTTGTAGCTTCAATCTACTCCACTGCAACTTCAGGGAGATAAGATTTGCCATGATGACTTTAATCCGTCCCACTGTAACTTCAAGGGTATAGGATTTGTGGTTTCACTGATCTGTTACACCGTTCTCTGGGGAACATGACCTGTAGAATCCATTTCATGGGCCTATATTTATGCTAAGAGATTAGGATGTTATGATTAGAATGAATTAAATGCTCCTAACTCGAAAACCCTCTTTTTTTCTCTAAAATAGAATTCAAGCTGGCCTTCAGGTCCGACGAACCCCTACGACTGCCACCGGTCACCGGCAACGACACCCACCATATTCGATGGTTAGAAAATTTCAAAAAAAGAGGGTTTTGTCTGTGCTTTTTGGGGAATCTGAATCTGAGGTCAAAATCCTTAGATCCGGTCAAAGTTCGACAACAATGCAAAAGGCTTTTTTGGTTTTCGGTTGTCCTCGACACGGCTCTTGGCAAACCTCCGAGGGTTCAGCAGCCTTCTAGGCCAGAGAAGTCTCTGAAGACAGTGGGCGAGGTAAGACCCTTTGTATTTTTACATATATCTATATATATAATATATTTAAAAAATAAATATGTGAAAGAGAAAAATACATTTGTTAAAAATTGTTGTGGGTTTTTTATATTTTTTTATTGTATGTGCCTGTGTAAAAAAAAGCAATCTCTAATCTTTAGCTTTTATATCCGATTATACATATATTTTTCTTTTTCTTTTTGTTGTTTCTACCATCTTCATCATCTGTTTCGTTGTTATTTTTGTTGTTCTTGTTTCTTTCTCTTTGCAGGTGGCGGTGTACGGTCAACAAATATGAGGCATGTGCAGGTGGCGATGCCTGGCCACACGGCTTGTGGCTAATTTGGGGATTTAAGGATCTCACACAAGCGTGTGTTTTGGACACAAGATCGTGTCTGGTGGACACACGGGCGTGTGAGACCCTTATACGGCCATGTCAGCCTTGTACTCTATTTTAGTACAAATGGACAATGAGTTACAAGGCCTGTTCCCATAGCCATGTCCCTAGTTCACCCAGGCATGTTCCTCAATTATACGGTCGTGTGCCTCTCTCCACACAGGCGTGTGCCCCTCTTTACACGGGCGTTTGACCTCCCACACGGCCTAGGCATTTCCATACGGCCAAAGCACACTGGCGTGTGGTTCTAAGTTACTTGTTTTGGTTTTGTGTATGTTTTGATATGAAAGTGAGTCTGTGTATTCCAACCCTTAGCTAGACTTTAGTAAAGGTAGTTAAGTCTCTGTATCTGTGACTATGTGCTCTATTTATAGGTTATTTGTGACTGTTATGTGTGGGATGTTTGATTCTAAACCCGGTTAACTAGGTGTGTGTGCTTATCTGTTCTGTCTGACTGTCTATCAATATGTCATTGTTCTATGAGATTTTATGCATACATACACTTGCAGTAAAGTTTTGGGTTAGTTGAGAAGAGAAGGGAGACTGATTCTGATCTGATCTGGTAGTTTTATTGCAACTTATTCATACAGTGATTTATCGCACTATATTGCATATGCGTCATCTTTGCTGCGTACTATTATCTGATCTGGCAATTTAAACTATAACATATCTATACAGTGGACTATTGGATTGCACTGTACTACATATACGCTAGCCCTGCTGCGTATTATTATTTGAGTGGCTTAAACCACATACATGATGTGTAGGGTTGGATTGGCCTTTCGAGGTCCTATATGGTGTGTTTGGTTGGATGAGCTAAAACAGCTCTTTTAGGGTGTGATCGAGGGACGGATAGGTGTTTTGGCTGGATGGGTGGGTTTTTGTTACTTGTTTGCATTCATACGCATCTGATTGAGTGCTTTGGGTGTAAGATTATTTGACCGTGTTCTGTCTGATCGAATAACACTTCTGACGGAGTGTGTGCGTGACATGATGTGTTTGGATTGTTACATTCTATTGGGACTTTGGTTCTTAGTTCACTTTCTGGTTCTGTGTATATCTGTAAGCCTGTTTCACTTTTGAAATGTATTTTTGTAAACCTGTTGTTATTCGTTTGAACTTACACTGAGCTCGTGTAGCTCACCCCCTTAGTGTTCCCCCTTTCAATTACCTTTCTGAATTCTGACGTTGTACTCAGTATGCGGAGGTCTCGAACAATCACGGTTAAAAAGAAAACAACAATTCTTCTTTTCAGTTCCTATTTTGTTATTCTGTTTCAAACTGTAAGATTTATAAAACTGTGGTACAAGTTCAGTTTTTTATCTTTCTCGTAATCTTACTTTGCGCATAAACTAAACTTAACTGTAATATTTCTATTTGAAATCTAAAGGATTAAATATTTTTGGTTCATAAAGAAATAAATATTTTTATAAATGAAATTTAGGATGACTTTTTTTGTAAAATTTTCTCACGATCACTTTGGTGATCAATGTAGCCTTCAAGATTCGGTCTAAACTTCTAGGCCGGGTTTAGGGCATTACATTCACTTTTTGAATCGAAGCTGAATCAACTTTAAGGGACAAATTTGTACTATCCCATATACTAGAGAGATAGAAAATATTGCGTTGAGAGGTTTTTTGAGCGGGTTTGTATCTTACGATTATTTTGTTGGAGTAATTTATGGGCTAAAGCCAAAAAAGGTTTACTTTATCATGAAAAGAATCATGCTAATAAATGGTTCAAATGGAATTGTGGAAAGTGGGAAGGAAAAGGGCCTTGGAAGGTAATTAAACCAAAAGTTGGAAGTAAAGAAAAAAAAAGAATGAAACATCATAATAGAAAGGTGATGCAGGAGGAAAAAAAAATAGAGAATTTATTAAATGCCAAAGGTAAAGTGTGTGTTCAATTGGTTGTAGCCACTAGGCATTTATACAAACTTTTAGTGTTAAAATTTAGCTAGATTTTTCCTAAATATTATCACTAAATAATTCAAAATTTAAAAATCAAATTTAAACTAGAGATTAAATTTAAACTAATTACAAAGTTAAAACAATATAAAAAATCCTTCAATCTTTATCCAACCACTTAAAAAAAATCTTCAACACTTCAATCTTTTTTTAGTCATCTTTGAATCTTCAATCTTTCAATCAAGCCCTCCTCTTTGCTTTTTGTTCCAATTTAGTTACTTTTTGTAAGAGTTTGAATTTAGCACACCAACTTAATTCCTGATAATAAAAATTCAAACTTAATAGTATTTTATTCGATAATTAGCCAAAAATAAATATATTAAAAATACGAATTTATCTTGCTATCAAATTCCCCCTACTTAGCCAATGTTTGTCCTTAACCATGATATCCACTAAAAATAATCTATCAATCCTTTTCAAAATCAAAACCCTCTTTCCTAGTCAAGCATACTTCAAACAATTAGGTAAATAAAAAATAAACAATTGCTAAACTCAATCAATAAGCATTTTATAAAATATTGAACATTATGTCAAATTTAACTATTTCACTAAATTTAGGCTTAATCAAACATGCGAAATAATCATACCCAACATATACTTTTATCAATATTTTTTATTTTTTATTTTAATTTTTTTATTTTTTAATTTATTTTCAAATGTAATCAAGTCTTTTGACGCGAAGTGAGATAACAACCTCACCTAGGTTACTCAACCTGACACGTTCTCTTTATTTATTTTTAACCAAGTCGAGACATAAACAAACCTTTTGATGCGAAACGAGATGACAACCCAAGCACCTCATCCCAGTTACTCAATTTCATATGTCCCTAATCGATTTATTTCAAGGTAGCTCAGTTAGCGGAGTGTTACAAGCTTCGACTCGTCACCAAACCTTTTGACGCGAAATGAGATGACAACCCAAGCACCTCATCCCGGTTACTTAACATGGTCACATTTCCGAATCTTCACTATTAACCAAGCTATTAGCAAACTTATTTATTTAAACAAGTACTTTCATCAGGCAAATTCAGCAAAACCAACAATTTTCATGAAATATTGACCAAGGAATCACATTTTCAATTCTACAAAATATTCATTGATCAAGCAAACAATAGTTATTCATGATTCACCCAGTTATTTAAGTAAACTAAACATAAGAATTAGAAGTTTATTTTTGAAACAAATTAAGAATTTATTCTTATCAAAACACATGCAAAGAAGAAAGTATGGCAAGATCCTCCTCCCTACTTAGCCCACATTGCCTTCAATGTGCAAATTAAAATAATAATAAATGGAAGGGTCAAGTGTACTCCTCGTGTATATTCAATGGGTCAGAGGAAGGTGGGAAGGATTGTTTTATAGTATGTTAAGGATGCTTGAGATGTTTGCTTCCATTGTTTTGGGGCAAGTTTCAATACGATGAAGTTGTTCATCTACAGTAGAAGGTGGTTGCTCCTCTTGTTTTCTAGTAGCTAGATCGTGTCTTCGTTTATTGCTTCGAGCGGTTCATGTACCTGAAATATAACACAAGAAAATGGATTAAACAATATTTTATTTAATTCTCAAATTGGACTAGAATTCAAAATTAAATTAAATAAATAAAGATAAATATGGGTTTCCTCCTATAAAGTGCTTTTGTTTAATGTCGTTAGCTCGACGACCTAAAAAATTTAATCGTTTGGCTCCTCGAAAAATAATTTCTCTACGACATGTACTTAAAAAATCTAGTAAAAGGGTTTTAACCTTTGACCATTGACTTTAAAACACTTCCCGAATTCCTCTCTTTTAATTTCAACTGCACCATGAAGAAATATTTTAGTAATAACAAAAGGGCCAAGCCATTTAGTTTGAAGCTTACCTGAAAAAATTCTCAGTGTAGGATCATAAAGTAACACTTTTTGGTCAACTGAAAATTGTTTACGAGATATTTTCTGGACATGAAATGCCTTGGTTTTGTCTTTATAAATTTGGGTATTTTCATATGCGTCTAGCTAGATCTCTTTGAGTTCTTGAATGTCTAAATTTCGATAATTACACATGACGTCCAATTCCATGTTGCATCTTTTCACCACCCAAAATGCCTTATGTTCTAACTCTACCGAAAGGTGACATAATTTACCGAATATAAGTCGGTAACGGGACATTCCCTTATAAGCAGTACAGTATGCCCACAATACATCGTTTAAACGTAATCTCCAGTCCTTCCTATTTGGTTTCACGGTCTTTTCCAGAATCGACTTTATTTCGTAGTTTTGAAACTTCTGCTAGACCATTTGTTTATGGGTGATAAGTTGTGGCCACACATTGTGTCACCCCATACTTTTTCAGTAAAGTATCAATTACTTTGTTGCAGAAATGAGTTCCTCGATCTCTGATTAATGCTCTCGGTGAGCCAAACCTAGAAAAAATAGACTTCGTTAAAAAATCCGCTATAGTTTTAGCAACGGCATGTCAGGTAGCTTTAGCTTCTACCCATTTAGATACGTAATCTACAACGAGAATAATGTAAACATTATTAAATGATGAAATAAATGGTCCCATAAAATTGATGGCCCACACAGCAAAAATTTCACATACATGTATAGATGATAGGGGCATCTCACTCTTTCAGCTTAAATTGTCCACTTTGTGACAACTCTCGCAAGTTTTGCAAAATAAATAAGCGTCATGAAATATGTGTAACCAAAACAATCCACACTCAACTACCTTATGTGAGGTGCGTTTAGAATCGAAATATCCTCTACAAGCATAAGAATGACAAAAAGAAAGAATGGATTGTACCTCGGTTTCTGCAACACATCGTCAAATTACCTAATTGAAACAATGTTTCCATAGGTATGGATCATCCCAAATATAATATCATGAGTCTTTTTTGAGCTTGTCCTTTTCAAAACGTGATAAGTTGGAAGAAATAATACCTGTAGCGAGGTAATTTACTGTATCTACAAACCATGGGTAAACTGTCTGAGCTGACAGAAGACTTTCATCTGGAAAGTCATTTTTAAGAGGTGTGTCATCTTTTGAAAAGGGAATTCGACTCAAATGATCAACTACTAAGTTCTTAGTTCCTTTTCTATCCTTAATCTAGAGATTGAATTCTTGTAAAAGAAGAATCCATCGAATCAACCTAGGTTTTGCCTCTTTTTTCCCGATCAAATATTTCAATGCTGCATGGTAAAAAAAAAAAACTTTAGTGCCTAATAAATATGATCTAAAATTTTCCAAAGAAAAAACAATGGCTAATAATTCTTTTTCAGTAGTTGAGTAATAGCTCTAGGTAACATCTAGTGTTTAAGAGGCGTAGGATATGACATGAAGTTTCTTTCCAATTTTCTACCCAAGGACACCTCCTACACTTTGGTCGCTTGCATCACACATGAGCTCCAAAGGGTAGCCCCAATTTGGCCATTGTACTGTAGGAGTTGAAATAAGCTTTTGTTTGAGAGTGTCGAACGTGTCTTTGCACGCTTGATCAAATTCAAACTCTTTATCTTTTTGCAAGAGATTGCAAAGCGGTGCAAAATCTTAGAAAAGTCCCTAATAAAGTGTTTGTAAAAACTTGTATGATCAAGAAAGGAACGAATTTCCCTCACAGTTGTAGGGTATGAAAGTGAGTTAATAATATCAGTTTTTGCCTTATCGACTATGATCCCTTTAACGCAAACAATATTCCCCAAAATTAATCCCTTATCTACCATAAAATGGCAATTATCATAAAATGGCATCCATAATCCATGAGCAATTCCGAAATTGAAAATGTTATCTTATTTTCGAATTAGCTATTTATCATCTATTTTACTATCATTTTAGCATTATTTGTTTACTTTAATAATGCTTTAATTCCCACGTTCTTTATTTTACACAAGACTATAAAAATCGTGGCACGAAATTGCATTTCCCAAGAAGTGCTCTGGTTGTAAGAAACTCAGTTTTAGTCAGATCAATCTCTATGGGATCAACCCTACTTCTCTACCATGAATCTTAATTTTGTTTTAAGTGTAGGACATTTTATTTTTAGTGAACTCCACACCCATCAAATTTTGGCACTGTCGTCGAGGATTGGTACTCACTAATTTTGATTTCTCTTATGATCAAATCTAAAATTTTGAACCACCTCCCACTCCAACGATTGAAGAAGAAAAAGACATAAAAGCTAAGGAAGGCATCATGGCTAATTACCAAACTTTATGACAGCTTGCTAAGGTACCAATTGATCAACAACCACTATGCTTTGCCTTTTCAAATGATGAGGCACCATTCAAACTAAAATCCAGTTTGATCCATCTATTATCCATTTTCTGTGGATTACAAAATGAGATAATATATATGACACTTACACACCCAATTAACCACAATTAAAGGCCTTTAAACATTTGACCATCACTTCTTAACACTTACCATTTTCTGCAATCCTTTATCTCACACAAGGCCATTCAACCATGCACAAAAATAGCATGCAAAATCGGCCAACATGCATAATTACCAATACACCCAAAGTTAAGAACCACACTTGTAAACGCAATCTGAAACACTAAAACTAATCCACAACTCCTATGTCTTAGATCTAACTGAATCTAATTTAGATTTGTACCTAACGCGAAGAAATTACATGCTAGAATCAACCATAAAACACCCCTATAGGGTTCGACCAAATCAGGGAAACAAACCAAAATTTCATATATGAGTTTCCAAGATCACGTTCACTTCTACTGATCAAACGAAAGATGTGTACGACCTCAAACTTCATTGAAGATCTGAAGAAATTTAGGTATGGACCTTTGACAAAGAAAAATTCATGAAATTAGCACACGAGAAATTCGACCATAGACCCTGTAATATTTAGCCATCATAAGAAAAATAAAGAAAACAAATAGAGGGTGAGAGGTTTCTAATGGACGATAACAACAATGGTCGTTGTTTACTAGAGCAGCAGCAACAATGTAAGAAAGAAGAAGAGTATGGGAGAAAATTAGGACTTAGGGTTTTGGGAAAAAATATTGAAAATAAAAATTACACAAGGGAAGGGAATCAAACTCGAGTTTAAAGGACAAATTCACTAACACTTAACCATTAGACCAGTAACTCATTTATGTTCAATTGTACAAAAGTTATCAATAAAATTGGGGCATGACACGTAATGTAGAAAATATTAAGTTGATTTTACTTTATTAAAAATTTAAAATAAATTATCTTTTTTTAAATGTGTTAACCAAATTACCATATTTATTTTTATCCAAAACTATCCAAAATAATATAAAATATTATATTGATAAAGTTAAAACTATGAAATAAATATTTTTAAAGATTATTATTTATTTTGATCAAACAATACAATTATATTCAAGACTTATTTACTAAACAATTTTCCAATATGAATTCAACACTTATCGATTTAGTATTAAATATTCAATACTTAATTTTTCAGCACTTAAATTTTTAATTCTTCAAACACACCTTAAGTCTAATTCAATTTATATAATTCTCTATTTGTATCTCTATGAATTTATAAAATCCTTCTCGCATTTAGTTGTTGGTATCTTTGTATGAAGATAGATGTTTTTATTTTGATTGGTTCCTTTTAATAGTATTGATTTATTTAATTTTAATTTTGATTAATATATATGATTATTGTGGAATGGGAGTAAAAGTATTTAATTGTCATAAACTTTGAATATTGTAAAATTTGAATTGAAATTATACCATAAAAGGTGGAGGTTAGAAAATCTTTATGTTTAAACCTTTATAGCTTCAAAGCTACTTTAATCTATTATTGTGACCTTATAATATTTTGTAATTTTTTTTGTGATATGGTATATAAATAAATATCTAACCATAGTGATTGATTAGTAATATGAATTTGTTATTTGCTATGTTTAATATATGTTTATTTATACTTATTCATTTTATTTTTATACGAGTAAATGAAGTTTTGAAGATTCAAATTTTTATCATCCATGTCAAAAATAAGTGCAAAAGTGTATATTATTTAAAATAAATGAAGCATTCATTAAGGTTATATGATAAAATCATTACATGCTCTAAAGAGCTAATATTGCATCAAACTATAAAAAGCTGTTGAAGTGCTAATATTTTACCTCCTTGTGATGCAAAATCTTGTAAAGTAGAATATTATTTTTCAAATGGAGAAGATATATGTTGAAGGAAATCTTTATGTGTTTTACATTAAAACCATAGATAGAAATGACATGAGATACTCGTGTATTTGTATTATAAATATTCTTTGAAGCAATACACTTCACTTATATGATTGACATATGAGATAGTGGCAAGAAGTTCATAGTGTTGCTATGACCAACTAGATCATCTCAAGTCAATGATGATGCAAAATAATTTGAAGAGAATTTATACGATTTTATTGAAGAATGAGAAGTTATCTTCATTTTAATAATTGTCATCAATACTAGTTCTTTGGAAAAAAATATTGAACTAACATTAGCTAAAGTTAGAGGTTGGTTGCATTTTTGGATGATATCCAAATAATATATGAGCTCATGTATCACATGTATGCAACTCAAAGTTTGCAGTATTATTTCTTGAAATAATTTGATTGTGCACAATCTCTATAGTATGCAATTTGTGCTAACAACGCTGGTGCATTATATCCTAAGCTTGATTTTCGTAGTTTTAGCTGAGATAATATTAAATTGTCTATGCCTATATATATTATACTTAATGGTTAGCAAAACTATGCCTCCATTTAATTGCTTAACCATTAATATAAGAATAGCTTTAAAATAAGCATGTAATTTTATTTGCATAGAGCCAACATGCAAGAAACATTTGTCCCATGAGAATTGGTTTTCATTTATAAGCCAATAAATTTCATCTACGACTATTTGGATGTAAAATATTTATTTTATATTCTACCATAATGCACTAAGATGGACCATCAAGTATGAAATTTAGAAAATTTAGAATTTTTATTTGATGGTAAAAGTTGAAAAGAGATATATATTTATAACTTTGAAAAAAAATTATCATGTTGCAAATTTTCTTCGTAATAGGGGGAGACAAGTAGGACAAATAAGTATAATTATGTCATCACTTTTTATGATCCCCTACTAATATTATGTACACAAAGTTTGAAGGAAAAAAGTATTTGCTAGACATGTTTAGTGATGACATGTAGAGATTGCATATATTAGATGATACATATACCAACTAAAATGCTCCAAATAATTATGAGTCCTAGAAGGACAACGTGATAAAAATAATTTTTGGACACGCTAGAAGGATGACAAACTAGTTGGTTCTATAAATCAAAAAATTCTTAAAAGAAAAGAGTAAGAAATGAATATCATTACAAGTTAAAGGAGGCGAGAGTACTCATAAGAGGTTCAATACTTGAAATTATGAATATAATAATGGAGCTGACAAAAGGAAATTGTTGTTGACAACGATAATATACGTAGAACATTTAAATGTTATGGAAAAGTGAGTATCTTGAATGAAAATATACTTAAAAGCATTGAGATGGGAACAACTCATCAAAATAAATAGACGCTTCTATTATAACTTATAAAATGTGTCTCGGACATGAAGTCCAAACATTCGACAGTTGTAAAGCTAAATAGAATATATGTTAGCATAATAATAAAAAAAATACAAATCATAATATATAGAATTGACCTATAATACAAACTTTCACAAGAAACTTAATTCTGATTATAAAAAATGATTAATTTATGATATTATCAGTTCAACATACTTCATATAATCAAAGCATTATCAATTAACCTCGTTAACCAATTTCCTTTTTAAAATATTTCAAATCAAATTAATGTGTTCAACATGCCCTTAACCCTTTTCAAATCAAATTAATGTGTTCAACATGCCCTTAACCCTTGTTCTTGGTCCATTGCATAGTCTATTTCCAAGTACCATAATCATCAACATTTCAATATATAAAGTCATAACACAATGAATCATAGTTAGAATTTTTTTTACCCTATTAACCAAGTATGGAACAAAAATAAAAACCTAATTTGTCAAGCTAGTTCAATCAAGTTTTATTTTATAAGAACAACCCGAGTACAACTCCTATATTTAATTTCAAGCTCGACTATTTTTATTTGAGATTGAATATAAAATTCATACTAAAATTATCGAATTAACTCGCAACCTATTCAAGCTAAACAGTAAGGTACTCGAATTCAAGTAGCTAGGTATCCCAAACTCTAGTAGCTTGTAAAACTATTTCTAAGAGTCAGCCCAGAATCATGGTTGAGCCCAATATCTGATAACAAAAATTTAATTGAGCCATCGGCCTAAAACGAAAAAGGCTTAAAAGGTTGGCACCCGAACTATAAAGATAAACACCGCCATACGCCACTCCTCGTATCCGATACATACAATAACGTCCTTTACTAATCTTGTTCTTCTTTTCTTTAACCTCAATTTGGAAGGTCTATACCTTTCTTTCTTTAGTGCTTTCTAGGGTTTGGGTTTTAAGAATCCTTAGAGATGCAATTCATGGATCCCACCAAGAAACGCAAGCTTGATGAAAATGGTATTATTTCAGCGGTATCGGAACCTGACCCAATCACCAAACTAACCCCACAAGATGGCCGCAAGCTAATCGAGCGATTCACCGTCGATCAACTCCTTGACATCCTCCAAGACGCCGTTTGTCGTCACCTTGATGTTCTTTCCGCCGCACGCTCTATTGCCGATCAAGATCCATCTCAAAGGAAGCTCTTCATCCGTGGGTTGGGTTGGGATACTACAACCGACGGCCTTCGTTCGCTTTTTTCGGTCTATGGGGAACTCGAAGAGGCGGTTGTTATCCTCGACAAGGCTACTGGGAAATCCAAAGGGTATGGATTCGTTACCTTTAAGCACGTCGATGGTGCTTTGCTTGCTCTTAAAGAACCCAGTAAGAAAATCGACGGTAGAGTCACGGTGACTCAGCTGGCCGCAGCGGGGAATTCGGGGACGAATACTAACCCTGTGGATGTTCATATGAGGAAGATTTATGTAGCCAATGTGCCGTACGACATGTCAGCGGATAAGTTATTGGGTCATTTTGCACAGTATGGGGAAATTGAAGAGGGTCCTTTGGGCTTCGATAAGCAGACCGGGAAATCAAAGGGATTTGCTCTTTTTGTTTATAAGACGGCAGAAGGGGCTCAGTCGGCGTTGGTGGAGCCGGTGAAGAATATTGATGGGAGACAATTGAATTGTAAGCTTGCTATTGAAGGGAAAAAAGGGAAGCCAGGACAAGATGGGATGATGCAAAGTGGAGTTGGGGCTCCAGGAAATACAGAGATGGGGGTTGGAGGACATGGTGGAGGTTACGGTGGCCCTGTGGGGCCTGGTGGACCAGGTGGCATGGGTGGTTATGGTGGGTTTCCCGGTGGGTTGCAAGGGCCGCCCGGCCCAATGGGTCATCCTCATCACTTGAATTCTTCAGGAGTTGGGGTTGGGGCATTGAGTGGGAGTGGAGGCGCCGCTGGTGGTGGTTATGGTTCTGGCCTTAGTGGGCCGTATGGTGGTTATGGTGGACCAGGTTCAACTGGCTATGGTGGGTTGACTGGTGCTGGTGCAGGGGTTGGTTTGAGTGGTGCAGCTGCAGGGTCTTCTTTATATAGAATGCCACCAAACTCTGTTGGGATGCCATCTGGGGGATATCCGGAGACTGCTCATTACAGCTTGTCTTCTGCAGCTGCTTTCCCCAGTCAGCATCACCAAGGAGCTGGGACATCCCCTGTGCCGAGAGTTCCACCTGGTGGAATGTATCCCAATGGACCACCTTTCTACTGAGGTAGTTCTCCTTGTTTTGGTATTCTGTAAATTCATTTATGCTACACTAGGTGTTATGCGGTTTTTACTCTTTGCTGATTAGTGACTTGATTTCTGTCTTTGTGGTTGCTTGCTTGCTTGTTTTGTTGTACATATTTGTTCCTTGTGTGCTGTTGCTTGAAACTTTTTGGTTCTTTTCCAGCTTTTTTCTGAGTTGTGTTACTTCTGTGCTATATAGTTGCTTGATTGTCTGTATCTAGTGGTTTTTCCTTTGTTGAAGATACCATATATTGCTGCATTTTGTTGCATTTTCAAATGGATTTTTTCTGTTGCAGATTTTAAATCTTCTATTATATACCCAAAATTTCAAAATTTTATGCCCATATATTGAGACATAAGTATAAATAAACTTATCTATGTGTGGCTGATTATCTTTAATATTAGTGAAGCCTCTTATTGTTTGTCATGAATCAAGTGACTGACACCACTTGTTAGTGAATTTTTTTTTTAAAAAAAGCATGTTAAATCTTAGTAAATATAAGAAATACTTTATATACCTTTTAACTTCAGGTGTTGAAAGGCATGTTATGATCTTAGGTTTAATCAAGGTTTAATCATGTGTACAGAACTGTCTTCTGCAGATTGTGGGTTTTAGTGAATGGATATTGTCTTGATGAGAACAAGCTCTCTTCTAAATTTTGTGAGATTGAAATGTTTCTAACAGTGAGCACGCATACAGTTCTTTTTGGTAAACATTTTTAACTAAGATGCATACAAGTCCTTTGTGTACACATTTTTAAGTATCTGGGTTGATTTTATTTTACCAATGTCCATTATTTAAATGATGTTGAGATAAGATGATATGTCCATCTGTAGTCAGTTTTCCAAATATAATAGCAGTTTTCTTATGTTTGAGTTTTCTGTCTCCTTTTATGTTTATGGAGTATTTAATATTCTAAATTTGTACTCCAGAATGCACACTTCATTTGATTCGCAGCAAGGGGCAAAAATAGAATAGCTAATTTTAATCTAAAATGCTTCTTCCTACTTAACTGATATTTCATGTTCAACTTGCCATAACATGCCAGCTTTGCATAGCATATTATAATTTTGATATTCTTCTTTCTTTGCTTCTTATAAACTAGTGAGGTGGTCAGACTTTGTGCAGAAGCCAAGATATCCTTTATGCTGCCTTAATCTTTCTAATTGTTGATTCCCATTTGCTATGTACCAAAAAGAAAAATCTTTCTTTGCTTCTTATAATCTAGTGTATTTTTTTTAGTTGATTACCTAATTTCCATTAACTACTCTGAGGAAATTTTATCCTCAAATGGGATCTAGCTTTGCATTATTTCATGTTTCAAAATGTTTTTGATCATTGTGGAGTTGTATGACTTCTTTTTCCTGTTTTATTGCGTGATTGTTTGTGCTGCTGTTTAAAATTTTCTATTTATTTGATTGGATATGATGGCTGCAATTGCTTTGCTTCTATTTGATCTTTTGTTTGTTTGAAAACTGAAGAAAGTTTGAGCTGATCCATTCAAGTAAGTGCAGTGTTTGTTTCTATTCCACTAATTTTGCTTTATACACTGCTTTTCAATTATCTTTGACATTTGTTTTGCTTGGTGATGTGGAATGATGAATTGAGTTGTCAATGGGTTTGATTCAGGTTTATGACAGCTTGTTGGGCGCAGATGCTTTTTGTGGTTCTGGTGATTGCGTGAATGCAAGACTATATATACTCTGGCTTGATGAATGTATTTGCTTGGCTCTTACAGCCACTTCTCTTGATCTGCACCTTTAAGATGTTTATTTCTGATTGCTGGTTAGCAAAACTTGTGACATAGACTAGCTTTTCTATGTTAGGAACTTCTGTTCCAGTGGCCCTTTTAATCATTAGTATAGTTTTTTAATAATAAAAGTAGTGAGTTAATGTTTTTTCCCCTATTCTTGCCGGTATCTACAGTTGCTACCACATCTCCCTTACTTGGAAGTTTGTTTCTTTGTTGGTTGATGTTGCTATAATTTTGACTTTTCTATCTTGTACGCATATTCAAGTTGAATGTAGTTCTTTATTTTTCTATATAAATTATTTGGGGTGTAATGAACCTACACTGGGAAGTTGTTACTATGTTGTTAAATAAATGATTTCTTTTAGCACTTAGCTAAACAAAGCCATTTTCTAATGTAATTTATTGTGTTCCTTAACTACTTTGATGTACCCAGTATATCTAAATGACAAAGTTTCCACCCTAAGATGTCTTCAAGACTTTTGTGTTTGCATTTTATTATTTAGTTGCAAGAGTTTTGGTTGCCTTCTTGTGATACTTGCCTATATTCCTTTTATTGAGGAGAGGTAATTCTGGTTTCCTGAATGTGTTCAAATTTGTAGTGTACCCTCAAAACATGGACCTTTTGAGTGGGTTCTTGTTTCACTGAAGAATCTAATAATGTGAAAGTAGCAAGTACTTATAAGTGTATGTGCTGCTGCCAGTTTTTGATGTTGTGGTGCTTGTATAATCTGTGGTTGTCATTGGGTTCTGTTGGATTTGTAACTGAGCACATGCTGTGTACCAATTTATTGGTGACAATGTATCTCTTTCTCCCATGAGCTGCAACTGTCTCTGGCAGTCATCTTTGTTGGTTGACTTACTGTTTTGTGCACGGTGGAGTAATGGACTGTTGTCTGTGCGGTTAAGTATCTTGTAGGTTGTGCAGGAAACCATTTGAAAGGCTAGTGTTTAGTTTCCCTTTATCTTTCCTGGTGGTGGCAGTTCCTGCAGCTAATAATGATATTCTATGCATTATGAAATTTTTTTAGTCTACTTGCTGAAACCAAGGTCAATATCCTGTTGGAATGGAGTTGTTCATTCCATGGATCTAAATATGCCTTTCTCCCAGAAGAAAATATACGTTTCTAATGGCTGTTTTTGGTTAATGGAGTGAGACTAAGAAGGCTTTTCCCTAGTCTTTCCATCGAGCTTCAGTTGGCAACTTTTCACATTAATGTATGATGATATTCTTGGATGCATAACATGCAAGATTTCTCTATAGATGAATTTTTGAAAGAATTTCCCTGTGTGATATGCTTGTGGTGGCTGATTTTTATACCTGCTCCTTTTAAATTATCTTGGCTTGTTTCTCTGAAGAGGGGTTCATGTTATGAATGATGCATTTTGTTTTAAGGAGTTGGAAACCATTTGATCGTGATTTGTTTTTGCTTGCCAAATTTGCAGACTGAATTGTGTCAAGTCTTTTAACCATGATATTTGGATACCCTGTTGACTTTAAATATCTTATCCTAGATACTAAATTTGGCTTTTATTGGAAATTAGGATTCTTTTCCATGGTGTCATTATCTGATGAAAAATTAGGCAATTTGAACTGACCATTTACCTAGTTATGTTGTCGCCCTCTTTCGATATTCTCATTTATCTATCTAGGTTGCTTTCAAGAATATTTTTTCCCCATTTTGAAGAAACAGGAGCATATATTTTCACTTTGTTTGACTATTGGCTAGGGGAGTTGAATTGTCTAACATCCTTTTATGGTGTTGAGTGGAGAATTGATGCTCTGTTTTTATGCTAACCGGCATTGGTATCTTCTTTGTTCTCTGCCCTTTTTTTGGCCATTTCCTGTGGAACAACATTGAGCATAAACCAACCTCAAAGATAAAGATGGAAGGCCGGATGAGGCTGCACCCCTAAGCACTCAAATGAAGCAAGTAATGCGCGCTCTCAATACAAAAAGAAAACATCAGCAACCATCAGTCCCCAGGAGCCAATCGAAGACCAGATGATATTGCAACCCAACCTTGTGATTGCTGGAGAGAAAGTGGTTAAGTGGTGGGCTCATTGGTGATGTATTAGAGTGTACAGTTTTGTATACCTAACCGGAGGAAGTTGTCATGAAATTTCCTTAACTCCACTCTTTGTATATCTTTGTCCTTAATTTGAAGTTTCAGAGGATCCAACAAATGGTCTTATCTTTTCATTAGAAAGATGTGAAGTAGCTTTTATTCAAAGTGTAACCAACAAGTTCAAAGAGCAACTGGTTTAAGAAATATCTCAGGATTTCAATTGTGATCGGTCTGAATAGTTTTGATAAAATAAAATTAATATATATTAAACATAAAAAAGAAATTAGTTCCAAGTTATTCGAGTATTAGTATAATCAGTTTTTGGGTGGGTGCAGTGGTTATTCCCTATTCTATTTTCTAAGTCTTTGATGGTCTCCATGGTTTTAGTTTAATTGAAAATTTAACGAGAAAATTTTTATATAAATATATATTCCTTTTTATCATTTTGATCTTCTTGTCCTAATGTAGGTGTAATAGCAAGTCACTAACAGTGATTACAAAATTTTAAATTAAAATTTTTATTTACTCCTAAAACTATAAACATTTATGTCAATAAATTGAAAATTTTGCACCTCAGTATATTTTAATTTTATAATTAGAGTTGAAAGATTATGAAGTATTTTCAATCGAAATTCAAAATTTAAAAAAAAACAAATAATAAAGGAGATATATCATAATCCATAAAACTCACAATTAATTATTTATTATTTACTGTTTCATCACAATGTATAAGTATGATTAAAATGATAGTGATGATGGTGACATGGGTTAATTCCTTAAGATTATGAAGTTGATATTATAAATGCAAAACTGTTTCCTTCCTCATTCCTTAGTTTCAAAGCATTATCTTTATATACCATATAAAATTGTACTTCAATTCTATCAAACTTCTTAGGTTATCCATTACACGTTTTCTCACATTAAATTAAATCATACTTTCCTTAATCATTAATATACTTATAGATTTTCATTAATTAATTGTTTTTATTTTTTTTAAAAATAAAATTAGTTATAATTTTCCATTTAATGATAACAACGGGGTGGTTTACCCATTAAAGACCACTAAAAACCCCTCCGCTTTGTCCACATAAAACCCCTTTCTCCTCTCTCAATAAACTCTGTTGATCAACGGTATCCGCCGTCCACCACCGGCCACGGCCACGGCCACCAGTAAGCCAACCCATCTTCTCTTTCTTCTTTGTATTGTTCTGGGTTTTTTCTTATATTCCTCAGTCTTTGTAATTCTCATAAGTTTTTCTAAAATTGTTTTAACTTTTAATGAATTTGGACTCTTTGTGATGTAAAGATCTATGTCCCTTAGTATATGTTGATGTAAAGCGAATTTTATTTATGGAAAACAGCTGATGATTGTGCAAAACACAATTTTTAGATGATTTTCGTGGTTTCTATTTTTGTGCATGCTGCATGCATGTATGTATGTATGTATGATGGTGATGAAGTGATGTGTCATACATTGTCAGGGAAAATAATAAAACGAAAAATACTTCTTTTATGTAATGTTTCAAAGCAATAATGGGAAAAGAAGATTTCTATTTTTTCTTCTTTTTAGTGCGATTATACTTATGGATGGTTAAATCGGTGAAAACTGGGGGCATAACGCAATGTTAATTCTTAGTTTCCTTGAAATTTGGTTTTTTGAGATGGTTAGTCATGGAGGATATTGTCGGTTTCAAGTGCTACAAGCTGTTAATTTGTGAAGTGGATGAATTAAAATGGGTTTAGTTGCATATTATCACATAACTGTACTTTGATTGAAATGATAGTAATTGGGAAGACAATTATGTATGTCTCAATCTATTTGCACCTTTGAATTGATGCTTTCCTGATTTAGATGTTGGCGGTATCACTCATCTGGGTGTTTTTATTTTCATCAAGTTTTTTAAGTGTTCACTACAATTCTGCAATTTTTTTCAGGCTAAATTAAAGACTCGGGGGGCAGGAATAAGGCCATATACCTGTTGTTAATACTGAGGTATGTGTGGCATTGACTTTAACAATCTGACACTCTGTGATGGATTCTAGATTTAAAGGTATTGGCTGGGTGGGGGGCATTTACCAGAAGTTTGAAACGTTGTGCCATGAGATGGATAATATCGTGAATCAGGTATTAATTCTTTGATCCCATTATGAGGGAATTGCTTCCTCCCATCTTCAGCCATGATGTGGTATCAGTTGGCTGAATGAACTTATGGTGATTAGTAGTGTTTGATGCAACCGAGAATATATATGCTTTGGCTTTCTTTCATAATGTTGTAAATGGCTTTATCTGCAGGACACTGTCAAATATGTTGAGAATCAGGCACAAAGTGTGGGTAAAAGCATGAAGCGATTTTATTCTGATGTTATGCTTCCTCTAAAACATGATGCCAAAGGAGTGGCTTTAAAAAGAAGCACTACAATTGGTACCTCTTTTGAATCAAAAGTTGCTGAAGTTGATCCCATTGAAAAACAGCCTGATCATGCTTCTAATGAACTTTTCCGTTCAGTTCAATTAAGTATTCCGGCTTCTGTTGATGCCTTTGATGGGGCAGAGTCGGACAAAATGTCCCCACTAGTTAGTGATGTTATGAAAATTACAAGCTCTGATGTTAGCAGAGAAGAAAATGGCATAAGGAAAATGGCATCCAGGTCTGATGTACCGGAGCTGATATCTCAGAGTGAGGATAAATTCATTGATATGGAGTTCCAATCCCCTAAAAGGGAGACAAAAATTAGTGATAATAGTACAGTTGATGAGGTAAACAAGCAGCTTGAGTGTGAGTTTGGTGAGATTTGCCTTGTAGACCAACCAGGTAACCTTAATTCTGTGGATTCCCTTTTGGGGAAACAAAATCTAACTTCAGAACAAGTTGCTGGCTTTTTGAATGATACAAAACCTGAAGTGAACCCAGAGGAACATGCCACAATGGAAAAGCATTCGGCAACCATGGTGTCAGGTTTACTATCTCCTTTTGAGAAGGAATCCTCTGGATCTTCAATGTTGAGCAAGTTCATTGATTGTAATGAGAAAGAAATGCCTTTCGAAGCTGAGGTTCCTCCTTCAACTTCAGTTCAGGATGTGAGAAAGCCATCTGCATCTGATGTTTCAGAGTCGACCTTTCCTGGTGAGGAAGAATCATTTGGAGCTTCAATGGTGAATGAGATTGTTAATTGTGATGATGAAATTCCATCTGTTGTTCAATCTGATGTTTCTTCTGCAACTTTAGTTCAGGGTGACCAAAACGAAAGAAAAGATAAAAATGACAGTGCAGGTGTCTCTGACTGTGTCTCAGATGCTTCAGGTGATGTTACTTCTTACAAAATGACATCTTCAGGCATTCGCTCTGAGGAAGTTATGGCAGAGGTTGGAGTCGTTTCTTCTTGTGGTTCAGTGTTAAAGGAATTTTATTTTCCGGAGAAGAATTCGCTTGAACATTCACCTGCAAAAGCATTAATTTCTCATGACCCCATTAACGTGGCTGAATTGGCAGTACCCATTTTGTCTGGGAATGACTTGTCCATGGCATCTCCTGGTTAACATCTTGTTCTTACGTTATGATAAGCATATATTTTCTCTCTTGTGGAATTGATTTTCATCTTGTGATATCGCAGAAAATGATGCCTACAGAACTGCTAATAGTCCCAAGTCCCTGACTGAAATATCAGGAAACAAAAATGTTTACTTTGGTGGTGAACCTGCTCAAATTCAGGCTTTATCCTCTTCTAATATTGGTAAGCAAGCAAAATATATAGCTTGATTGCTTTCTTCTCTGCCTTCCTTTTAAGTGTGTTTCTCCATCCTCATTTTTGTTAATTTCAAATATCAATAGCAGTTTTTGTAATTGTGATATCAATAATGAGGATGATGATAATGCAAACTGTACAGTTCCGACCTTGCTTGACATAATAATAATGACAAGAACTTTGTACCAAAAAACTGTTAGAAACTTCAGAAACCAAGCTTACTTTAATTGTGTCTAGTTTTTTTTTTTTTTTTTTCTGCCAATTGGGATACAAGCCACTATTGTTCAATAATGAAATAATAGTGACGTTAAAAAGGAGGTTTCTTCAAGCGATATGATGGTTATATATTTTAACGGTTAGGTCAGTCAGCAACATGATCAAAATGACTTTCAAATTAATCAATTTGTGTTTGTGTGTACTTCTAAGGTATGAAGTCACTAGTCTTTGTGAGTGATGAATGGTTCTTTATGTTATGCATTTTTGGTTATTGGTTTGCACCATATCATAGAAACTTTGTTTTACGTTACCTTTTGGTAGAACTGTTGAATGCAGAAGCTTAATAACTGTAATTTTATTTTCTCTAATTCTGAGAACCATAAACAGGACCTATAGATGATCCCACTGATGATATCAATATTTCTTCCATGGAGACCATTGAATTGTATGATGAGGTGAAGCTCGAGGATAGCTGTCATATTCCCGATGTTACTGCACTTAATGCCGTCTCTCATATAATGAATAAACACAAATCATACAAGGTCGTTCTCTCTCTCTCTCTCACATGCGCACACACACACACACACACAGAGTCAGGTGCATTGGAGATCTTCTTTGCAACATGAGAAATAGCTTTCTCCAATACAATTTTCTGTTTTCAGTAAATTCTTATGAGAAAATCATATGTTCGCAATGCAAATACAGTTGATATTATGAATATCTCTGCACACGAGTCATTTATCAGGCAAAGTACTGGCAATTTAATAGTCAGTTTTGCTTTATTCATCTTGAGACATGCATTACTATACAAATGAAAACGAACTTTAAGCTACTTTCAGTGTGATGCTTTAGGCAACTGGGACTGAATTGGAATGTATGCCTTATCTGATAGGAGCTTCTTTTACTTCCAAAATAATCCTTAGCTAATTTGCTGATTTGTCATTTGCTTTCAATAGAAAAGAATCAAGGATGCTTTAACTTCGAAGAAGAGGCTGGTGAAGGAGTATGAGCAGCTAGCAATATGGTTTGGAGATGCGGACATGGGGTCAGACCACAATCATTTCCAAACTCCACGTCCCTCATCCTCTACTGCAACCTCAAAGTCCAAAAATACGCAAACGGAACTTGTATGTGATTCCGACTGGGAACTCCTTTAACCACTTAAACAAATTATGTTGATTAGATTAGCTTCAACCGGGTTCATTCTCGAGCCTTTTCCTTGTGCCAAAAGAATGAGATACACTCTGAATATTCATGAATATGCAGGTAATCGGTCTGTCTTGTAAATCAAATTTCTATCATAAATGGCACACATTTCAAATTTTAACAGTATATACCTATTTCTTTTATATATTTTCCTTATACATATTCAGTGGACATGAACCATTTCTTCACACTCAAGCTTGATAGCTGAGACACTTTTTTGCATCATCATTTTGACGTTCATCTCCAATTTTTTGACAAGCAATACTGTTGAATTTACAAAAAATTTTGATAACTCTGCAACAAATATGCATACAAAATCTCATTCCATGTATCAGGTACTCCTGGTAAGCACCAATGAATGCAATCAGCAAAATTCAGTGGGTCAGCTCTTTGTTCCTTTGTCAAGAGCTTGCCTCTTCGTTCTCCGAAAACTGTCGTATGAGCATCTTTCCTATATTCTGATAACTGGGTAATGTTCAAAAATGTGACATTGATTTTAAGGTCTTGTAAAACTTCATGAAGTATCTCCATGATAGCTAGGTTAGACCCCGTGCCCCAATATGAACCTTGGATGGGGTAAGACTCATTGAAGCAGTTTCCACGGCTGCCTGGCTTCCATTCCCAGCTCCTGGAATGGAAAATTTCACAACAATTATAAGCTTTTCTTCCCATTGTAAATGAAAGATTTTCTAGTTAAATAACCAGTAGAACTCACCACAGGTGTGTTGGGGACATACTCATGAAAAAAACCTTTTGAAGATGAGGATTAATGGTGGATTCTAACCAATTCCCCCAAGTTTCCATTGCAATTCTATAGGCAGTTGTGACATTATATTCTTGAACATCCTCCATGGATCCGTAGCTGAAACCAATGGCCAAAATGAGTTTCAAATATGGATATGATTTTATAGCAGATTTGTGGATTCTGATTTAGATGGATATGTTCAATTTAGATTTGTGATTCCGATTGATTTTATAGCAGATTTGTGGATTCCGATTTAGATTGTACGTCGTACTTACGTAGCGTTGATCTGAGGCCTATACATCCACCATACATAGCTCTCAAATACTAACACATCCACTCCTTCCCAGCTCTTGCCATGTTTAGATATGGAGTCAAGGTTGACCAGACGTTTTAATACAGTATGATTTGTCGCATGGTCAGAGATAGATTCCACAATGAATGGAGCCCAATAGTACTCAATAGTTGCATTGTACTCCTGTATTATAATCACCAACAAGCAAATCATATCACATAAATCTTGGAAAAATACACTGCAATTGTAAGTGTTATGGTCAATGAAGATGCAGGTTTAAGTACCTTGGCTTTGAAGACCTTCCTAGGAGGATCTCTTTTAAAAGATTTCTTCCCTTTGGGAATCACAGATTGTACCAGGCAAACCATTGATTCAAATTGGGCTCTTTGAACTGAATCCCCTATGAACATCAATCTTTTGTCCCTCAAAATGTCCAATAGCTTCAATGGATCAAACCTGCAAGTCACAGCATACTTTAAGTAATTCCCTATTTACTTTCATGTATATATATGCATATATATATATGTATGTATGTATACCTTGGTAGGTTGCATGCATGAGGCTGCCATCTCCAGTTTTGGTAAAAAGAATCAGGCCTGCCATTTTTTAGACAAGTTGTTTGTTTAACCAAGTAAGGGCAGCTATTTTCTTCATAAAGAGGATATGAGACATTGTCCCAAACCCATTGCCCTTCAAACAGGTTGCAACTTTCATCCATCCGATCTTCCGGTAAAACAAAAACCGATTTCCTCAGCTTCTCCCGTTTGCCATAGTACTGAAATACATAGCTTTTGCCACTCTTCAAGCTATCAAACACTAATTGTGCTGTTCCTAAAACAAGAAGGGAAGCTAATAAAACAGGAAACAATGATTGGATCCTCTCTGCAGATTGCCCCTTCATTGAGCTCAAGAGGATTAGGGGGACAAAGGGTTTTTCTTTTAGTTCATTTGTTGTTACAGTTTTTTTTTTTCAATGTATTTGAAGACTTATCTTCAAACTTAAGCTCTCAAAAAAAAATAGCACCTACCAGCTGTTAGGATCAAGTTTAGATAGCAAGTTAAAGATGCTCAATGCAACCTGTAACAAGTTAGTCATCATGAATGAAAGTGAACCAACATTCGGAAATTAAATTGAAAATCATATGATCTGTTGGTAGAATATCGGATTTGGTCATAGTAACCAGATTGGTATCTTAAAAGTACCCCAAAGAAAAAAAAAAATTGAGAAAAGGTGCAACATCAAATTCCCAGAACTAAACAGTGAACATCAATGGTTGGTAGCTTTGAATTTGCTGTTGTTGGTTCATCTTTTACTTCTTTTGAACTTCATATGTGCTTTAGATTGTGACACTTTGGGGGTTTAGAAAACTGATCCATGTGGAAACTTGAATCATAGATTACGGCTAATAATTGTTGTTGGTCTTCATTTAGAATCCATGGAATTGAACTTAGTTTCTTTTTGGTCAGTTTGGTGACATGTTTGATTTTATTTTTATTTGTCAATAAATATATAACAACTATTTTTGTTTTAAGAATTAAATGAGAAATGGGCATCTCAACATCTTCGTAATTAAATTTTTGTTGACTTAGAAATCATACTTAAATTACTTTTTTATGTTATAAAATTAAGTACCAATTAAATACAAATTATGAAGTTTAGGGGTTAAAATATGTATTAACCCATTATATATTTATATATATTTTATTTTATATAATTTATATATTATAAAAATAGAATTCGTGTTAAATAAGTGTTTTACAAAAACGTTAACTATCCATCCATATAAGTTAAGACTAACATTATATATATTTGATTTAATATTATTAAATATATTAACAAAAATAATAAGGCATCGAACTACTTCATTTTCACGTGCATTTTTAGGCAATTATTATAAATTTGTATGAAGCTTTTAATCTATTAATAATTTATTTATATAGATTTTAATATAATTATGTTGGGTTTATATTTTATTTCATATTATGTTTCAATTATTTTTCACATGTGTTGTGTTGTCTCTCAATTATATAATATTAGAATTCATCACAGTGAAAAATATTTCTTTTAAACAATAAAATTTATATAATTTAAAGATAAATTAATTAAAATTAAAAATATTTTTACGTAAATAGTTATTTTCAAGAGAAATTATTTATTAGTATAAATAAAATAAATTAATAAATTAGTGGATTATTTTCTTTTAGTATCTATGGTATATGTTTGGGAATCGTGGTTGCCCTCTCAATAATATTGTCTTTAAGATTCAAACTTATATTCTCAAGAGAATGTGCAATCTATCTTATCACTACATCCAACACTTATTGGTGAATGATTTTTATTATGGTAAATAAGATATTTAGAATAAAGAAAAAGTAGTTTTAGAAAAGTAGTAAAAAAAAAGTAAAACTAATGCAAAAGTTACCAATATTTAAAAATATATATGATTTATTTTATATTTTAAGATTATATAATATTTTTATTGGTGCTACTAAGTAGAGTAATTTCAAACACTTAATAGTCAAGGTGAAATAAAAAAAATTAAAGTTCGAAATTAAATTGTAATTTTATGATAATAAAAATATAATTTTACCATTTTAATAACTTATATCTTTATAATTTTAAATGATTAAATCAAATTTTTATCACCAAAATACAATTTCACCTTTATAGATTTAAATTTTTAAAAATTTTAAAGAGCCTAAGGTGTCGATCCCTGCCAACGCCTTAGCTACACCCCTGTTAATACCTATATAATAGTATAACTTTTTTATTTCTTTTTTTTTCTTTAGAATAGATTTTGTATGATTTATTTTGTAGTTTAAGATTATGTATTTCTTTTTTATAATTGGTGCTACCAAAATGAGTAATCCCATACACACTTAAGAGCTATATATTAGTATTAGGGTTGTGTGACCTGAATTTCATCATTTGTTAAAGAAATAAAATATGGACTATGCCGCACAAGTAAAATCTATATAGAACTTTACTTCTTTTATTTGACATTGATTAGAATAAGGTTTTTCAACCTTTAAATAGATGTAATCGAAACTCTTCTTGTATCATTCGTTTTTCAACATTAGTGAATTTATTCTCCTCAGCCCGTAATTTTTTCTCGAAAAAGTTTCCACATAAAATTTGTGTGTTCTTATATTTCTTATTTTGTAATTATTCTATTGCCATTACCAATGTCTATTATAACAATTAGTATAGATTTTGTATTATTTATCATAATAATTATATTTTAAGATTAAATTATTTTCCTTAGAAAAAAGTCTAAATTCATTTACTTTCAATGGTAATAGATGTGATGAAGATTTCTTGAAATGTTTTTTTTTTTGCAATATATAGTAAATCCTGTTAAAATTATTTTCGTGTTATGTATTAATTAAATTAAAAATATATCTTCTTTTGAACTCTTATGTGTCATGTTTTAAATTATTACACGTTTTTATAATTGATTATAACTGTTCAATTTTAAAGATATTATATGTGAGCTTTATTTTTCATTTTTAAGTATTATGAATTTATAAATTTATTTGGTTGATTGAGTCTTAACTCGAATGATATCGGCATTGTTATTAATGTAGGAGGATGTGAGTTCGAATGAGCTGAAGGGTGATATCTTCTTATTTAAGGGTTAAAGAGGGGCTTTGAGTAATTCTAGACATTGTATCAAAAAGAATAGATAATAAGAACCTATAATGAAATTAATATTCAATTCTATTTTTATTTATTATTTTTAAATGATGGCTAAAGTAGCCCCTGATAATACAGTTATTATACCTATCAAAGATATTAAATTCAATACGTAAGATATAACTATAAAAAGAAGAAGTAGGCGGGGTACAAGAAAAATTCCAGCAGCTACCATAGTGGCAACATGTATAAGAGTCGAAATAGGAGTAGGCCCCTCCATGGCATCAAGTAACCATACATGAAGAGGAAATTGTGCAGATTTAGTAACTGTGCCGGCAAATAATAATGAGGCACAATATTGGCAAGTTAAATTAAAATTCATATCAATTTGCTCTAAAAAGGTTTTCTTTTCTAATTTTTAATTTATTTTAAAATGTCGTATGTAAGAGAACTACTCGTACATCATTTCAATATTCTTAATTGACTCATATAGAGATCCAATTACACCGTGTAAAAATTACTTCTGTAATTATTTATATGTTTAATATTTTAATGATTCAACTGCTAAATTTATTAATATAGTTGTTTTTGTCATGCATGTAAATTTTTAACTCATCGATATCTCTATCATATCGATTTAAAATATTCTATGTATTAAAATATATTCAACGGTTAAAACACATCCAATAGTTAAAAATTTTAAATTTACGTCAAATTTGACATGCAAGGTCTACATGAGTAGGCCGTGAAATAGAACAGTTGGATCATTAAAATATTAATCATATGAATAATTACAAAAGTATTAAAAACTACTTTAGTTTTTACAGTGAAAGTGGATCCCCGTGAACCTAAACCTAAACAATTAACATAAATTTAATTTCCATAAATAATCAAATATCAAATATTAATATTACTATAACCAAAAGATAAAAATTAAAAACCTTATATGTCAAAAACGCCCCTGGGAAAATGTAAAAAAGTCAATTAAGCCCTTATGTTAAATTCGCACCCAATTAAGCCCCTATTGTTAACTAAAATAACTAATTAAGCCCCTCCATTAACAGATTATGTTATTGACCATGTTGACCGTTAAAATAAATTGATAGACAAATTAGATAGTAACACAAGGCAACTTTTGGTTTAATTTAATGTTTTTCCCATAAAATGAAAAAATTATAAAAATAAAAATATTAAATATTAAAAATTATTTGAATTGTTAAAATTGATACAAACTTATTAAAATTATATAAATTATAAAACTTATAAATATTATAAAAATATAAAATCTAATAAACTATTAAAAATTATAATTAGAATTCTTAAAAGATAATAAACATTGTATAAAATTATTAAAAAATTAAAATTATTAAAATTGATATAAACTTATAAAAATTAAAAAAACTAAAAAACTTGAACTGGACCAATTAGCCTAAATTCAGCAAGGGTACCGGTCCAGGAAAAGCCATTAGACTGGTTGACCTGAGAATCGGGCAGTTGAATTGATTTTTTATTTTTAATATTTTTATTAAACCAAATTTCATTATCCAACTATTAGCATATATCATAATGAAATACCCTAACCAAGGTTTTCAGAACTGGATTGGTGATCAAACCAATCAATCCACTAATTTGCCAATTTGATTGATCTATCCAGCTAAGTTGAATAAAACATTACAAATTAAATATTTAAAAAATATTTAAAAATTAAAAAAAATCAATTCAATTGTCTCAAGTCAACCGATCTAATGGTTTTCTTCGGACTAATACCCTTATCAATTTCGATCTAATCAGTCCAATCGATTAATCTGATCCAGTTCAAGTTTTTATGATTTTTTATATATTTATAAATTTATATCTCCATTTTTATATTTTTTATAAATTAATCCGATCTAGTTCGGATTTCGGGGTTTAGTTTTATCTTCATCTTTGTACTCTTCGTTATTTTGCCATTATAGTAAAATTATCTTTGCCCGTAGTTTTTTATCCTCTTTGGAGGGGCTTTTCCATGTTAAATTTGTGTGTTCAATTTCTTAATTTCTTTCGTTATTTTTTCTTGTTCATTGCTTAATCAAGTCAATCCTTAACAAGTGGTATCAGAGCTAGTTCAGTTTTTACAGATCAGTCTGTTCAAAGATGGCAACAACAAGGTTTAACATTGAGAAATTCAATGGTGTCAAAAATATCAATTTGTGGCAAGTTTGGATAATGACAATTCTAGTTCAGACCAACTTGAAAAAGGTCATTACTAAGAAAAAGCCCTAGAATTAGATCAGTTAAAATGAGAAGAGCTTGATGAAAATGTCTTATCTGTAATCCAGTTGTGCCTTTCTAATAAGGTATTGTAGGAGGTATTGATGGAGAAAACCTCATTCACCTTGTGGAAAATGTTAAAAACTCTTTATGCAATTAAGTCTCTAGCTAACCGTTTAGTGTTAAAACAACGTATATTTACGTTTTGCATGAACGAAGGTGAGCTTTTTAGAGATCACATCAGTCAATTCGTTACCCTTTTAAACAATTTAAATAACATTGAGGTTCAAATTGACGATAAAGATCAAGTTATGCTATTATTGTGTTATTTACCCACCTTCATACAAGTCTTTCAGGGAGACCCTAATTTCTGGTAGAGATAAACTCTCGTTTAAGGATGTGAAAGATCATTTATTGAGTAAATACAAACTCAATAATGAGTTTAGTTCGAATAGCAAGACAGATAGGCAAGCTTCCGTTTTGGTAGCATAAAAGAAGCGAGACAAAAGGTGTCGCTATTGTAAGAAGTTAGGTCACGTCAAAGTAGATTGTTATAAACTGCGAAATAAAAGGGTTGCTGAGAGTAACGAGGAAGATGTAACGATAATTTCTTATTAGTATCAACGGGTGAAAGCTCCGAGCTTACGTCCTAGTGGATCTTAGATTCGAAATGTTCTTTCCACATGTGTCCCAATAGAGAATAATTCTCCACATACAGTTCGGTTGAATGTGGAGTTGTAAGCATGGGAAATGATTCATTAAGTAAGGTAATTAGTATTGGTACTGTTAAAATTAGGATGCACGATGAGACTATTAAGACACTCTCAGATGTTAAGTATGTACCTGATTTTTGAAAGAATCTCATCTTTTTAAGTATTTTAGACTCAAAAGGCTGCAGAATCAATATCGAGTTGAGCGGCATTGAGGTGTCTCGTGGGGCTCTTGTTTTGCTAAAAGGTAAAATGGCCGATAGCCTTTATATTCTGGAAGGTTTTACAGTGACCGGTAAAATCAGACGTCCCTCGTCCATCACGAAGTTGAAGTCAACTCGTTTAGAGCGGAGGTAATTTAGTCATAGGAGGGAAAAATGTATGATAGTTTCGTTGAATAGAGGTTCTCTTTTGGATGCAAGTTTTGAAAAGTTAGGGCACTATGTTCGTAAAATCAGACCTAGATTAGTTTTGATTTAGTAGTGCACAAGTCGAAAGCTAGAAGTCTTCCAGCTTCTAAGCACAGATTCGACCCAGTTAATTCCCTGCATAGTTCGAGATAGACCCGTGGCGGGATTTTGGCAAAGATGGCATTTTGAAAATTCGTGTCAAAGTGGATATTGTTAGAGTTGTGTGACCCAGATTGATAATACTCTAGAACGACATATTTCTATATGCTAATCGCATGTTTATTTTGAGTATGATCCTACTAATTTGGGCTATTTTATGGTCTTTTATCTTTTAGGGACTAAATTGTAGGAAAAAATAAATTTAAGGGCAAAAAATATGAATTTGGAGATAAAATGGGCCAACATACGAAGTAGGAAAGAAGTGGTGCTGAAAATGCAAAGTATGGAAGATTTTTGGGGCAAAAATGCAAAAGAAGAGATTTTATAGCATAATGTTCTATTTAATGTTTAATTATATTAGGATAATTATTAAGAATAATTATTTAGATTTAATTTTAGGATTTAATTTTATTTATCTTTATTTATTTCTATTTATCTTTTAGAATTTAATTAGGAATAGACTAGGTTTTCTAGTACTATAAATAGGGAATGGAGTGGTACATATTGGCGATCTCTTTTTTCTGTAAATACTCCTCTCCCAAAAACTCTGTCTTTTTGTTATCTTCATATTTTCTTCAATAAAAATCTCATTTCTATTATATTTATTTCTTTCCCAAAAATCATAAGCCACTAAACCAATTAGCCGAAGGTTGTCAAAATTCCCCAAAAAGGTTCATGAGGCTTAGAATCCGCGCTTAGCCTTCTCAACAGGGTATTCATCGTTTCTCCGCATTACGGGGCTGACGCTTCCGTCCATGTCCCTTAATAGGTGATCTTTTCAAATTGTGCAAAGAACAGTCGCTTTGTACATTTTGGGAAGGTTGTATAGTCGGTTCGTTGGCTTTCTGCCTCAGATGTTGGCGAATCCAAGAGATAAAACAGTGTGGTATTCGCCGTTGGGAAGTGATGATCTAGTAAAAGATACTCCTACAAAAGCGATTATCGGCTAGAGTCAGGTTCCGCCAAATTTTAAGTCTAAATCCTTGGAGCTGGTGGTCGTAGGCATCCTTTACCACTATAACTGGCTTATCCTGCTCGAGAAGGGTTAATTAAAAGCCAATGATTGAACCCAAGGCGGATCGAGACAACCGGAGGCTGGAATCTCGCCACATAAGAAACTCTCTATTTTCAAACTTTGTTTATTTTTATATTCTCCATTTTAATTTTTGCAATTTATTTAATTTCGCAATTTCAATTCAACTTTAAATTCTGTTTTTATTTTTTCCAGATTGAAATTCTTAATTCTGTTTTTTTTCAAGAACGCAAGTTTTCTTGGCCAAAAAATTGTCCAAGGTTTCAAGAAACGAGCATTCGTACAATCTGGTCCTTGAGGATTCGACCCTACTTCCCTTTACTATTATTTTTACTATTTTATAGGGAATAAGATATTTTTGGTGCTCTCAACGATGCATCACAAATTCTAAGAAATTGCCTGCAAGTCAAGTTAAATAAAATATATTTTCTTTCTAGAAGATTTAGTATTTATTAGTATAATATATTTAGCATTTATTAACATAATTTATTTAACTTACGAATTTAGCCTATAAATAAGCTCTTTTACAACATTAGAAAAACACCCCTTAAATATTAGAACTCATAACATTTTTGAAGAATTTTGTGTTTACGTTTTAAAGGTTCTTTGTTTTTCGGGGTTTAATTTTTATCTCCATCTTTGTACTCTTCGTTCTTTCGTCATTATAGTAAAATTATCTTTACCCGTGGTTTTTTATTCTCTTTGGATAAGTTTTATCACGTTAAATTTGTGTGTTCAATTTCTTAATTTCTTCCATATTTTTACTTGTTTGTTGCTTAACTAGGTCAATCTGTAAAATAAGC
Source organism: Gossypium arboreum (assembly GCF_025698485.1). Classification (NCBI taxonomy): domain Eukaryota; kingdom Viridiplantae; phylum Streptophyta; class Magnoliopsida; order Malvales; family Malvaceae; genus Gossypium; species Gossypium arboreum. The sequence continues at coordinate 84,017,949 of NC_069074.1, forward strand.
TTAAGTGTTTGCAAGTGTTTAAGGTTTCCAATTGAGTGGGGTAACTCTTTTCAAAACCTTTTCCGTGAAACATCTAGCAAACTAGAGGGACTACTCCAATTTGTTTCAGGTAAAGTACAAAATGATATTTTTAAGATATGGAAGAGGGAAAACTTGGGTTGGAAATTTTCCTTGCAGATAACAGGAAGTGAGACTTGTCGTAACCATTTTTTTAAAAAAAAGGGTATCGACTTGGAGAAAAAAAACGAAAACAGGAGTCGCCACCAATCTTTTTAGGTGTGATCGGATCACCTTAAGTTAATCATTTTAATAAAAGTTAAGATTTACTAAAATGATAATTTTGGTCTCGAAAATCGAAAATGAGTTCGAGAGTCGATTACGCATACGAGGAAGGATTAGCACCCTCGATCGCCCAAAATTGGTACCTAGTTGATTAATTAGTGTCTTAGTGTCGAAAATTTGAAAACTTGAAAGAATTTAAAATACGATCCCTCTTTGTAAAGAAAATGCTCAAATGTTAAGGACCTTCTCGTCTCACAATATAAAATGTCACATCCAAGAAGTTAGGACACGACACCTTGAATTTTCGAGAGCGATCTTGCCTTTTATATAAAAATTCGTGTATTTCAAAAGGTTATTCATTAGTTAAGGTGAACGAGGAAAATCGAAACCCAGTAAGTTAGGCACGTTTCCTCGAATTCCGAACACCGAATATTGCCTTTACTTGCAAAAATCTTATTTCGAGATAACAAAATGCCATACCCAGTAAGTTAGGGCACAACACCTCGTATCTCCGAGAATAAGCATTTTCAAAACTCATGTCATGATTTAAAAGAGTATTCCGTTATTTAGGTTAAAGGAGAAAATCGAAACCCAATAAGTTAGGGCACGATTGTCTCGAATTACCAAATACGGAATATTACTTTATGAAAGAATTATTATTGGGTTGGATATAATGATAATAAGAATAATATTAAAGTAAAGTAAACAATAATACTATATATAAATATATATATATATATAATAGAAATACACACTACTATATAATAATAATAATAAATATAGAAATACAAAAAGCAAATATAATAAAATATTAAATTAAAGTAATAAAAAACAATACTATATATAAATATATATATATATATGTATATACATAAAATATACACTAATATATAATAATAATAGTAATAGCAAAAATAATGAAAATATGAGTAATATTAATAATATATTAGAATACAAAAGTAAAGTAATAACAATAGGGTGATAATAATAATAATAATACAAACAATAATACATATATATAATAATAGTAGTTAGAAATAAAAATAATAGAAGTAACAATAATAATAGTAATAATATAAATAAATATGGAGAGGGCATATATAATATAATAATAATATAAATAATAATATATACATGAGAAATAATAATAATAATATAAATAATAGTAAAAATGATAAAATAAAAAAATAATAAAACAAAGCTTTCAACTCTCTTTCTCCCTCTTTTCTAAATCCGGCCGTTGGTCCGGCTTTGCTTCGGTCATGGACCCCCATAGGCCGCCATCGGCGCCACCATACACGGCGGCCGAACCTCTTTTGCTTTGATCTTTGATTAATCTCCAAAAACTAGCCTTTCCAAGAAACAAAAACAACCTTCTTTCCAAAAAACAAAAAAAAAAAACCTCCAAAAAACAAAAAAATCCCCCTCTAACATAGTCTTGAATGGCTTTTATAGCCAAATTTTACCAATAAATTTTTTGTAAGCAAGTGGAGTGGTTGGAGTAGTTTAGGTGGCCAAGGTGGGTGGTTTAGGTGGCCAAGGTGGGTGGCCAACAAGGGTGGTGGAGTAGGTGGCCAAGGTGGGTGGCCAAAAAAGGTGGTGGAGTAGGTGGCCAAGGTTTTTTATTTATTTATTTTTGTGTGTTTGGGTTGGGCTAGTGTAATGGGATTAGGTTGGGCCAAAATTGGGTTTGGGCTTGTAACTGGGTAATGGGCTAGGTTTAATTTGGGTTTGGTTTTATTGGGCCCCGGGCAAAATTTGGGCCTTACAGCTGCCCCTCTTTGCTCATTGGCATGTAACGAGAATGGAGCAAAGACTATAAAAAGGACCAAATTTGCCCGGTCTGGCTAAACCTCAAAATCTTGCTCCTCATCTTCCTTAAAGGTATTCTGATGTCTTCAAGAGTGTCAAATTTGCTATCTTCAACTTGCTTCTTGAAAACTCAGGAACACCGATATGTTATTTTTTATCTGCTCTCTGCCAATACAGAGACGCCAAATCTGTTATCTTCGATCTACTCCCCACCGCTAGAGAGACGCCAAATCTGCTATCTTCGATCTGCTTTTCGCCGCTACAGAGACGCCAAATCTGCTATATTCGATCTGCTCTCCGCCGCTACAGAGACGCCAAATCTGTTATCTTCGATCTGCTCTCCGCCGCTACAGAGACGCCAAATCTGTTATTTTCAATCTGCTCTCCGCCGCTACAGAGACGCCAAATCTGTTATCTTCGATATGCTCTCTGTCGCTACAGAGATGCCAAATTATCTTCGATCTGCTCTCTGCCGCTACAGAGACGCCAAATCTGTTATCTTCGATCTGCTCTCCGCCACTACAGAGACGCCAAATCTGTTGTTTTCGATCTGCTCTCCGCCGCTACAGAGACGTCAAATTTTGTTACCTTCGATCTGCTCTCCGTCGCTACAGAGATGCCAAATCTGTTATCTTCGATCTGCTTTCCGCCACTACAGAGATGCCAAATCTGTTATCTTTGATTTGTTCCCTATAAACACAGGGTTAAATTAAGTATTTTCAACTTGTTCCCTATAAGCACAAGATGTCATGCTGAAATCTTCGATCTACTTCACTGTAAGCACAAGAATGTCAGATCTGCTATCTTCGATCCGTTCCCTATAAGCACAGGGATGCCAAATCTGATGTTTTCAACTTGTTCCCTATAAGCACAGGGATTCCATGTCAAATCTTGGATCCGCTTCACTTGTAGCACGTGAATGTCGATCTGCTATCTTCGATCCGTTCCCTATAAGCACAGGGATGCTAAATCTGTTGCTTTCAACTTGTTCCCTATAAGCACCGGGATGCTATGCTGAAATCTTCGATCTACTTCACTGTAAGCACAGGAATGTCAGATCTGCTATCTTCGATCCGTTCCCTATAAGCACAGGGATGCCAAATCTGCTGCTTTCAACTTGTTCCTTATAAGCACAGGGATGCCATGCTGAAATCTTCGATCTACTTCACTGTAAGCACAGGAATGTCAGATCTGCTACCTTCGATCTGTTCCCTATAAGCACAGGGATGCCAAATCTGCTGTTTTCAACTTGTTCCCTATAAGCACAGGGATGCCATGCTGAAATCTTCGATTTACTTCACTGTAAGCACAGGAATGTCAGATCTGCTATCTTCGATTCGTTCCCTATAAGCACAGGGATGCCAAATCTGATATTTTCAACTTGTTCCCCATAAGCACAGGGATGCCATACTGAAATCTTCGATCTGCTTCACTGTAAGCACAGGAATGTTAGATCTGCTATCTTCGACCCATTCTCTATAAGCACAGGGATGTCAAATCTGCTGCTTTCAACTTGTTCCCTATAAGCACAGGGATGCCAAATTTGATGTTTTCAACTTGTTCCCTATAAGCACAGGGATGCCATGCTGAAATCTTCGATCTGCTTCACTGTAAGCACAGGAATGTCAAATCTGCTATCTTCAGTCTGCTCCTCTGCAACTTCAGGGAGATAAGACTTGTTTTGATCTTCTTCCGCTAGAACTTTAAGGAGATCTGCTGTGACTTTTAGCCGCTCCAATGCCATTTCTAGAAGAAGAGGTTTGCTGAAACTTCAAGGAGATCTGTTGTGGCTTTTAGCCACTCCAACACCATTTCAGGAAGAAAAGATCCTTTGAAACTTCAAGGAGATCTGCTGTGGCTTTTAGCCACTCTAATGCCATTTCAGGGAAAAAGAAATTTGTAATTTCCAGCCTGTTACCCTACTACTTAGGGGTTTAAGGCCCATCATCTTCGATCTGTTTCCCAACTGCTTAAGGGGTTAAGATCTGTAAATTCAGCCTGTTATCCTACTGCTTAGGGGTTTAAGGCTTGTGAATTTACTGATTCTAGGGACATCACCTGTAGAATCAGTTCCATGTATCTATGCTTATGTCAAATGATTAGGATGTTATGATCGAAATGAATCAAATGCTCCTAACTAAATGTGATGCTTTATGTCAAATAATTAGGATGTTATGAAATGAATCAAATGCTCCTAACTAGATGCGTTACTGTAGAAATGTCATGAGCCTTTTTTTTAAAAAGGCTTAAGGTATCATCGTTCGTTGTTCATTAGGACATTATCGCGACGACATTACCGGCATCTTATTCTATTTGGTATTCTTGACAGAAAAGTCAAGGAAACAATCACATTTTGCTCAGCAAGCTCGCCTCGCTGTAATTTCAGAGTCTCTTTCACTGTACCTTTTGGGACATAAAGTTTGTGCCTCCTACTGTAATTTCAGAGGAATAACATTTGGTTTCTTCCATCCATTCCGCTGCAACTCAAAGGCATAGGATTTGTATCATCTTCAATCAGTTTGATCTGTTACACTATTCCCTGGGTGTAATGACCAGATGTATATGAATGCAAAGTATCATTTCTTTTCTCGAGAATGACCTTCTTTTACACTTAGGTTGACATTACTCGTCATTTGTCGAGGTTATATCACTGGCGAAATGTCTTGTCTTTTGGTTCAACCAATAAAGAGTCCAAAGAGATAATATTTCCAACCCTTAGGCTTGGCGAGTTCTAAACAATAGTCTTGTTTCAAGTTCTTGTATTATTTAGAAACTTCCAGAGTAATATGCAAAACTTCTTTTGTGAAAGTGTTATTAGTCCATTAATCATTATTTCAATGCAAAATGCTTGAAAAAGATCAAAACAATTAACAAGAAGGAAATTGATTATGAGCATAGCTCGAAATGGATAAATTAATCAAAGATTGCAAATGTAATAAGAATGAAATCAACTCAAAACGAATGATTTAATCAAAGATAGCAATGCAATAAGAAGAAAATTTATTTGGACATATCTTGAGAAGAATCAAAGATAACAAATTCAAAATAGGTAAAATGGAAGCTAGATGCCCCAGATATTGCAGCCTGAGCTTCTCTGTACCAACTTCTTGAGGACCTTTCTGAGTTTAATATGTGTTTAGGGGATCCGGAGTACTTTGTCGATGCCCCAAGACGTAGCATACTTCTTCATTGTTAATTCAGGCATAGCAAGACTAATGTATGCCCCACTTTGATCCAAATTTGAGCTGCCCTTTTCGGGTTTTCAACTCGAATCCCTTTTAGTCTCAAGGCTGCATTTGCGGGGTTTCGCCCTGGTTTCTCTTTTTTCCGCTTCTTTTTTTTTTAGAATTTTTTTGTTTTTTTTGTGTTTTCGTGTTTTTGTGTTTTTTTTTTCCTTTGCCTTTGCCTTTGCCTTTGCCATAGAACTCCTAATCTTTAAACAGACTGTGACCTTTTGACATTGTACAGCTGTGTTAGACATGATTTTCTGGCACTCTTTATTGGCACCCCTTTTTTTTAAATTTGATGACTGGCGACCTAGTGACATTGGCATATGAAACAATTTTTATCAGGGTAAACGATGACCCCAAAGGCGAATCGGTATTGGTTAGAAGCTTTCAAAGAGATCGGCCCATAACCTCCATGCCTCACATAAAGGGGCACATGAATTTTCTCTCTATAAATTTGGCATTTACAGCATACTGATGCAATCCTTTTCTATGGTGGGCCAATAGAACCCAAATCTCATGATTAGCCCGCCATCGTAAAACCATTAGCATATGTCATTCAAAACCTCAGCAACATCCTCCTGCCTTAGTAGCGGTATCTTGATATGATCGTGCAAAAAATCTTTAAATTCTAGGAAGTGACTCAATAACGTCTCGCTTTGCCTTTGTGGTAATGCAGACTCCGATGTTTGCCTCTTTCTCTTGTCCTAGGCCTACTGTCTACTGTCTTTTTGTAAGAGAGGATTTGTTTTCATCTTACTCTACCATCCTTAACAAATTAGAGAGTAGTCTACATCTCTATCATCTTCAGAGTGTTGAGATCCCTTTAGGCCCATACTTCGCTCAAAAGGAGACTCGGAGTCAATGACAGCGTTACTCTCATCATTGATATCTGGGGACCCGCTGAAGGCAGATTCCAAAGAAATAAATGATTCTAAGGATGATTATTTGTATGGTATGATCATGAATGAAGAATAAATGAATATTTGAAATAAATTCCAAAGAACAAAAGAATCTAAGAACAATTATTTGTACCGTATGAGATGAAATCAAAGAATATTTGCTCAAAAAGATGCATTTTATTGAAATAAAGACTTAGGATACAAGCCTATTTCACAAAAGGGGTTTAATTGCTTCCAGGCTTAAAGCAACAAGCGTGTTTTGAATATTACTCTAGATTAGCTCTAAAAACTACAAGAGGTTCCTCTACAAACTAATTATTCAAAACATTTCCAGGTTTGTAAGGACGAATGCCTCACAAGTTTCTCTACTCAGGATCCGATGCTACTAATCCTCTTCTTATTTTTCCATCTTTGACGGAGTCCTTTAATCATTTGCTCTTATCATCATGATTTGGTAACGGACTCTTTGTACCAGGGGTATTATCAAACTTCACAATCCCCATCTCGAGGAGTCTTTCAACCGTCTTCTTGAAGGCAGTACAGTTTTCTATTGAATGCCCCGATACTCCCGCATGATAATCACATTGAGCGTTTGAATCATACCATTTAGGGTATGGGGGTTGCAACGGCTTTATATAATATGGGGACACCACGTGTGAATCAAATAAACTTTGATATAACTCCTTATATGACATTGAGATTGGCGTAAATTGGAGCTTTTCAAAATTTTGCCTTACACTTGATTCCTGCTTTGTCGAACCTTGTTGCCCCCTCGTAGTCACCTTTGGTTGATTGACAGTTATTGACCTTGAGTGATCTCTATTGTATGAGCTCATACTGTTCACTTCATTCTCCTTTTTCTTTAGAACTGACCTATTGGTAGTTTCTCCAACTTCAATCTTGCCACCTCTTATGGCATTCTCAATCATCTCGCCTGCCATTACCATATCAGAAAAACTTTTGGTAGTATTCCCAATCATATGGGTGATGAATGAGGCCTTCAAAGTATTAATGAAGAGAATGGTCGTTTCCTTCTCCAAAAGAGGTGGCTGGACTTGCATCGCTATTTCCCTCCACCGTTGTGCATACTGCCTGAAACTCTCACTCGGCTTCTTTTCCATGTTTTGTAGTGTGATCCTATCTGAGTCATATCACCACATGGTTATCTTGTTGCATGAAAGCTTTGTGCAAGATCTCTCCATGAACCGATCTTTGCACGGCTCAACTGATTGTACCACCTAGCCGCTGCTCCCATTAGGCTGTCCTGAAAACAATGGATCAATAGTTGACCGTTGTTCACATAGCCAGTCATCCTTCTACAAAACATTGTTATGTGTGCCTCTGGGCATGTAGTCCCGTTGTACTTTTCAAACTCTGGCATCTTAAATTTATGAGGAAGTACCAAATCTGGAACCAAACTTAAGTCTTTGGCATCGATCCCCTGATGATTGCCAGCACCTTCTAAAACCCTAAACTTCTCCTCTAATCACCTGCAACGATCTTCCAATTCTTTCGAGGATTCAGTGGCCATTCTTTCCTTCTCCATTAAATCCAGATCAGGAGTAATAGGGTTGACCGAGCTATCACCCAAATTATTTCCCAACCCAGATGGGAAATTTATGGGGATTCCAGCATCCACTGGCCCATGTTGAGGCCTCACTGTGACAGATGGCCTTCTAGGATGTGCCTCGGTTTGCAGGGGCATATGAGGTGGGGTAAAACCCGGAGGGTAGGTAGGATCTTCATTATCTTCTCCCGCATTGATCAAAGGGCTTTTCCCCTTTTCTAATCCGTCAGCCAATAGACGAGTTAATTGATCCATCATGCTTTTCTGGGACTCCAACATATGGTCCCTCATATCTTGCTGTATCTTAGCCAGTTGCTCTTGCATCTGCTCTTGTAATTGTTCTTGCATCTCCCTTTGCATTTGTTCTATCCTTTCTAATCCCTGGTTCATTGCTTTGGTTTTACTACGGTATAGTGGTGTGTTCGGTTGCTTGATTCTCGTTGGTTTCAGATTAATCAAATAATTTTGTTTAATCGTGGTTCTTTAGTGAAAGTTTAATACAAATGTTGCAATGTAATACAAATGTATGGAATGAATGCAAAAGAAAGGAAGATGTTGATCTTGAATTCAATTCCATTAGAATAACTTTTCTAGAAAACATATTTCTTTACATGAAAATATATTACATATGCGGTATTGCCCTTCATATCCCAAGTAAAAGCTGATCTTTTCTTCATGGTCGAATCCTGTAAATTCTCTAAAAGATGCCTTTATTAGTTCCTTGCTGCTTAATCTGAGCCTCGATCTCTTGCTCACTTATCTCCATGATACTCATCAAAAGTGTCGGTTCTTGAATAATCTTCGTTGGCAATTAAATCAAGTCATGTATTCCTTCATGGACTTCCGGCTTTCTCTCGTCATGCCTTTGTTGGCTTGAATCTCTGGCAATTACATCATGTATTCCTCCATGAACTACCAACTTTCTCTCATCGTGTTTACTTGGACTATATTCAGACGATCGCACTATAATCTACTTTATCATGAAATTCGTTTCCTTATGACAAACTATTCTATTTAGGAATTGAATTTCGAATCAACACATTCTTTTCTTTGATGTAATGTAATGCAAATGCATGAACGCAAAAAAAAAAAGGAAGGCATTGATTCTAAATTTAATATCATTAGAACAACTTTTCTAGAAAGCAAATTTTTTTACATAAAACGGACTACATATACGGCTTTTCTCTTGTATTCCAAGTGAAGACACCTATCTTCCTCTTCATATTCGGATCTTGTGGTCGAGTCTGACGAATTCTCCAAGAGATGTCTATATTAACTCCTTTTTTGCTCGATCCAGGCTGCGACTCGTTACTCACTTATTACTGTAATACTTGTCAGTTCCTTTAAGAAGGTCAAGATGTGACGGCTCTCGAATAATCTTTGTCAGTTTCTGTCTTCAGGCAATGAAGCGAAGTCTTGTATTTCTTCACGGGCTATCAGTCTTCTTTCATGTGTTCACTTGGATCATATTTAGACAACCGTATTATAATCCACTTTATCAAAAAATTCGTTTTCTTATGACAAACTGTTCTATTTAGCAATCAAATATGAATCAACACCTCCTTCCTAGGATGATGTAATGTAATGCAATTTTAAACAAAACAAAAATAAAACACGTTAGTGCAGGATAAATAAATAACAAATAAAGCAATTCAGGTGACTACTAGGGGTTCGGAGTGGCTCTACCTAGGGTGGGCTCCTAGGTCTCTCTATATGTGGTTTGGTTCTAGAGTAAGGGTACCTGAACCAACAGATTCCTCGATCCTCACCCATTATAGGCTAATTTGAATCGAGTTCAATTCAGAAGAATACATTTCCCTATGGCTACACGGAGATGAGAATCTCACGAAACCATAGGTACGGATGTATTCCGAAAGTGATCCACTATCCTGCACGGAGGTGAAAACCTCACGAAGGCGTAGTTTCTCACTCCCACTTAAGGGTGTGACCACAACGGTCATGCAATGCAATGCGAGAAGATATAAGCATAAAAACTTGAAACGATTAAAGAAAATAGGAATAAAATGATGAAAACAGTACGAAAAACGGGTGAAACGCAATGAAGTGATCGTATATCAAAACCAAATTCTCAATTTTCGAAAAAAGACAAAAGTTAATCAACTTGTGGCTTGACTCTCTTATAAAACTCCCCAGTGGAGTCGCCAAGCTGTCGTAACCATTTTTTTAAAAAAAACGGGTATCGACTTGGGGAAAAAAAAATGAAAACAGGAGTCGCCACCAATCTTTTTAGGTGTGATCGGATCACCTTAAGTTAATCATTTTAATAAAAGTTAAGATTTACTAAAACGATAATTTTGGTCTACGAAAATCGAAAATGAGTTCGGAGTCGGTTACGCATTTGAGGAAGGATTAGCACCCTCGACACGCCCAAAATTGGTACCTAGTTGATTAATTAGTGTCTTAGTGTCGAAAATTTGAAAACTTGAAAGAATTTAAAATACGATCCCTCTTTGTAAAGAAAATGCTCAAATGTTAAGGACCTTCTCGTCTCACAATATAAAATGTCATCCAGAAGTTAGGACACGACACCTTGAATTTTCGAGAGCGAGCTTGCCTTTTATATAAAAATTGTATTTCAAAAGGTTATTCAGTTAGTTAAGGTGAACGAGGAAAATCGAAACCCAGTAAGTTAGGCACGTTTCTCAATTCCGAACACCGAATATTGCCTTTACTTGCAAAAATCTTATTTCGAGGTAACAAAATGCCATACCCAGAAGTTAGGGCACAACACCTCATATCTCCGAGAATAAGCATTTTCAAAACTCATGTCGCGATTTAAAAGAGTATTCCGTTATTTAGGTTAAAGGAGAAAATCGAAACCCAATAAGTTAGGGCACGATTGTCTCAATTACCAAATACGGAATATTACTTTATGAAAGAATTATTATTGGGTTGGATATAATGATAATAAGAATAATATTAAAGTAAAGTAAACAATAATACTATATATAAATATATATATATATATGTATATAATAGAAATACACACTACTATATAATAATAATAATAAATATAGAAATACAAAAAGCAAATATAATAAAAATATTAAATTAAAGTAATAAAAACAATACTATATATAAATATATATATATATATATATGTATGTATATACATAAAATATACACTAATATATAATAATAATAGTAATATCAAAAATAATGAAAATATGAGTAATATTAATAATATATTAGAATACAAAAGTAAAGTAATAACAATAGGGTGATAATAATAATAATAATACAAACAATAATACATATATATATATATAATAATAGTAGTTAGAAATAAAAATAATAGAAGTAACAATAATAATAGTAATAATATAAATAAATATGGAGAGGGCATATATAATATAATAATAATATAAATAATAATATATACATGAGAAATAACAATAATAATATAAATAATAGTAAAATGATAAAATAAAAATAATAAAACAAAGCTCTCAACTCTCTTTCTCCTCTTTTCTAAATCCGCCGTTGGTCCGCTTTTGCTTCATCATGGACCCCATGGGCACATCATCGCCACTGCATACGGCAATGGGACCTCTTTGCTTTGATCTTTGATTAATCTCCAAAACTAGCATTTCCAAGAAACAAAAACAACCTTCTTTCCAAAAAACAAAAAAAAAAACCTCCAAAAAACAAAAAAACCTCCCCCTCTAACATAGTCTTGAATGGCTTTTATAGCCAAATTTTACCAATAAATTTTTTGTAAGCAAGTGGAGTGGTTGGGGTGGTTTAGGTGGCCAAGGTGGGTGGTTTAGGTGGCCAAGGTGGGTGGCCAACAAGGGTGGTGGAGTAGGTGGCCAAGGTGGGTGGCCAAAAAGGGTGGTGGAGTAGGTGGCCAAGGTTTTTTATTTATTTATTTATTTATTTTTTTTGTGTTTGGGTTGGGCTAGTGTAATGGGATTAGGTTGAGCCAAAATTGGGTTTGGGCTTGTAACTGGGTAATAGGCTAGGTTTAATTTGGGTTTGGTTTTATTGGGCCCCGGGCAAAATTTGAGCCTTACAAGACTCATATGCTTCATTGAGACAGTCAAGTTAAGGAGGTACAACCAAAGACAAATTCATATAGTGAAGGAACATATTTTCTAATTTTGTAATGTTATGGACAAGCATGTTAAAATCATGGTTCCCAAAAGTTAAAAATCTATTCTTACTAAGATCAAGTGAAACTAGTTGTGACAAAAGAGAGATTTCAAGTGGCACAAAACCAGTGAGTCCCATGGCAGAGAGATTGAGACACGTTAAAACTCTTGAACTTACTAAACTCATATGGGATTTCATAGTTGTCGAAATCATTGCCGGCAAGGTTGAGACATCGGAGGTTTTGAAGTGAGAAGAGGTCACTATTTGATTGGAGAGAACCATTTAGGCCACTACAACTGAGATCAAGGCCGACCACATTGCCATCCTTGTTATCACACATCACACCCTCCCGTTTGCAGCAGTCAATTCCTTCATCCCAAGAATCCGCCTTAAAAGAAGAATCAAGAGTATGAACAGTATGTTGCCGAACTATGTTCTGGAGGACATAAATGTGGTGGTGGAAGAGACGAAGAAAGGGATAGCAGCAATGAAGAATTCAACAAGACAAGAAGGAAGCAGGTTGACCAACAACCCATCTTTATTTTACAAATTGAAACCAAAAAGATAAATAAGAGTTTGGTTGTGGAGTTGCTTATATATAAGTTTCAACCGGAAACAATTACCATCAGAGGAAACCACTACCAAGTACCAGCCTTTGCCATTTCTCAACTCACTGATTTACCCTTTTTTTTTTATCTTTTGCTTGGACATATCCAGCAATGGCCGGAGACTTTGAAATAGTGAAGAACAACAATAATTAAGACCAACACATCATTGTATAGTCTCCGTTTGTCATTATCACAGTGACGTTTCCTTAAAAAGGTGCAGGGTCAAACTCCCGAAGTTAGACAACGAACCATCAATAGTTGGTGGTAGCTTAAATTTTTGCTGTTGCTTCATGTTTTACTTCTTCTTGACTTTATATTTGCTTTAGATTGTGACACTTTAGGGGTCTGGAAAACAGATTTGAACAGTAGATTACGACTAATAGCTGCTGATGTTCTGCTGTTTTAGAAGCCATGGAATTGAGCTTAATTGCTTTTTGGCCAGTTTGGTCATAAATCCATGTTGGGTTTTTTTCCATTCTTTCTCAATAAATAATTAAGATAAATCTCAAAATTATACATTAACTTTGATTCGATGTGTATTTTAATATATGAATGTTGATTTGGTGTAATTATACACATAAAATTTTATTAAATAAGTACTCACTATATAAATTTAAAATGGTGCTATATTAATAACTTTGTTAATAGTTTATGAAAATTGAATCAAACTAAAATTTAATATATAAAATTGCAAGAAATCAAAATTCATGTATAATATTACTAACATGACACTATTTATTTTATATGTCATGTTAACAAATAATTTAAAATATTCAAAATAAAAAATTATGAACTAGAAATTATACAAATTAAAAAAAACATGAAGAGAAACATGGGCAAAGTCAGAAATTTTTTTAGGGAGGCGAAATGCAATTTTAATTTTTAATAGTTTATATCTTTATAATTTTTAAAAATTAAATTAATTTTTATAATTTTAAGGGCTCAAAGTGTAATTTTACTTTTACTAATTTAAAATTTTAAAATTTCTAAAAAATTTAAATAACAATTTCTCATTTTAGGAAGGACCATAGCTATCAACCTCTAAATTCACGTCTGAAGATAAATACACATAAATTACCGTTGCGAAAATCTAAATCGCCACAAAAACCAAATAAATGAGCCAAACTTTACTCAAGGATAAGCAAACGTATCCTTCACTCATTTCCTACCAAATGATTTTAATTTCACGTTCTCGTCAGAAATTTTAAAAGCATGTCAAACTAATTAATTTCTTTTATAGAAAGAAACACAAATATAGAATACTAAGTGTAGGTGGAATGACTCGTGCTCATCAGCATTATCTTGTAGCAACGGCAAAAGGCTAGCCCTAATCTAACCTTATAAATTTTAAAATTTATGAAAATCATCTAACTTTAAGATTAATTATAGGAATAATCTAATTTCTACTGTAAAGTTGAATATCGCCACTTTTCTAGATGGTATAATCCTAAAAATTCCCTCAATTACACTTTAATCATTACAAAAAATTAAAGAAAAAATAATTTTTTTGGTGTTGTCTAACAAATTGGCAATACTAGACTGAAGCGTGCAGAGGCAAAACTTTCAGAAACCTAATGAATTAATTATCCTTTTCAGAATATGCCGCCTGATACTGGGTGAGCGTTCGATCGAATCGAGTGAAAATTTTTCGAGATCGAGTTTACGAGTCCTATTTTATCATCTTAACTCAATTTGAATTTTTTTTAATCAAGTCAGTTGAGTCGAATCAAGAATTATTCAATTTAATTAAAAAAATTAAACATGTTGAATAAAAATGTTGTTACAAAGATAACTAATTCAATGTCATAACACATAAATTTGAAATTATATATATTTAAAAAATTCAAAGCAAAATAATAATAATAAAAAAAGATAATTGAGTATCATAAATTTGAATCATTAATTAGGTCTCAAAATTATTATTTTAGAAAATTTTAAAATCTTAACTTTTTATATATTTTTAGAATTTTTAGAATTTTTAGAATTTTTATATTTTTAAAATATAAATTTTGAAATTTTATAAATATTTTGAATTTTAAAATTATTTTGAATTTTTTCATAATTTTTGTTGAAAGAGAGACTAATTTGTTTATTTTCAAAGTTGATAGGGCCAAAAGGGTATTTACACTAATCTATTATTTGAATTATTAAAATTTTTTGAGATATTCGAATTGTGAAATTCAACTTGACTTAAACTTGAAACTTGAACTGATTTATTCGAGTTGACTCAAACAATTCGAATAACTTGATTCGATTAACTCAAAATTAAAAAAAAAATTCGAATCGAAACGAGTTTTGCTCACCCTACCTGATAGTATGGCAACACCAAATTAAACTTTTGATTTATTTGCGAGTTAGGTCTATCTCCTTTTGAAATTAAATTTAAATAACCTTTAAAAGATATAATAATAACAAAATAAAATCTTCTCATTTTTTTAAATAATAAACTTAAAATTATATAAAATTCTTATTTAAATTACCCAATATGTCCCTCAAAAATTTTCTCAAGTTTATCTAAATTCAAATGTGCTAGGGAATGAATTGAAAATGTTTAAATTTAGATAAACTTGAGGAAATTTTTTAGGATATATTTGGGTAATTTAAATAAGAATTATATATATTTTTTAAATTTTGCTGCTTTTAAAAAAAATGAGAATGGTTTATTTTTGTTACTTTTATATCTTTTAAGGCTATTTAAATTTAATTTTAAAAGGTACAAACCTAACATGCAAAAAGATCAAAAGTGTAATTTTGTACCCTCATACTCACAAGTGGCACATATTCAGCCAATCTAAAAAGAATAATTAATTCATCATATCCCTGGACATTTTGCCCTTACACACTTCAGTCCGATACTGCCAATTTGTTAGGCGGTACTAAAAATTTCTATTTTATTTTATTTTTTTATAATGATTAAAGTATGATTGGAGGGATTTTTAGGGTTGTGCCGCCTGCGAAAGTGGCGACATCCAACTCTACTATAGAAATCAAGACATTCCCATAATTAATCTTGATGTTAGGTCATTTTCATAATTTTTAAAATTTATAGGGTAAGATTCCTAAAAAAGCCGCTAACCAGAGGATCCTCCAATCGAGCAAATGCCTCTGCCTTTACCCGAGCCATAACAACAAAATGATTTGCATAACAATTACCCTCTAGCAAGATATGGTGCACCCCAACGACCCAACCTTCACTCATGAGAGCCGAACAATCTGCAACAAAGGTCCCCATCGGGTGGCTCGCGTCAAACGACCGTGAAAGCATCTGAACAATAAGAAGCGCATCTAATTCGATTATTAACTGAGTGACACCAAGTTCCCGAGCTAAACACAACCCTTCACGTACCCCCCACAATTCCACTTGAAGACTGTTAGTACATCTGATTTTCAACACGAAGCCACGGATCCACGCTCCTCTTTCATCGCGCACCAGACCGTTAGTTGAAGCCACTTGTATCGTTGCGCTAAACGCGCCATTTGTGTTCAGAATGCAGCAACCCAAACGGAGGTGGTCTGCTGTTTTAGAAGCCATGGAATTGAGCTTAATTGCTTTTCGGCCAGTTTGGTCATAAATCCATGTTTGGTTTTTTTCCATTCTTTCTCAATAAATAATTAAGATAAATCTCAAAATTATACACTAATTTTGATTCAATGTGTAATTTAAAATATAAATTTTGATTTGGTGCAATTATACACATGCAATATTTATTGTAATTCAAAAGTGTACATTAAATTTGATTTTGATTCAATCGTGTATATTTAAAGAAATAAATATTTTATTTTTATTTTTATATTAAATAAGTACTCACTATATAAACTTAAAATGGTGCTATATTAATAATTTTGTTAGTAGTTTATGAAAATTAAATCAAATTAAAATTTAATGTATAAAATTACAAGAAATCAAAATTCATGTATAATATTACTAATATGACACTATTTATTTTATATGTCATGTTAACAAATAATTTAAAAATATTCAAAATAATAAAAATATGAACTAGAAATTATACAAATTCAAAAAAAATAACATGAAGAGAAATAGGGAAAAGCTAGAATTTTTTTAGGGGGCGAAATGAAATTTTAATTTTTAATAGTCTATATCTTTATAATTTTTAAAAGATCAAACCAAATTTTTATAATTTTAGAGGGGCCAAAGTATAATTTTACTTTTATTAATTTAAAATTTTAAAACTTTTAAAGAGCCTAAACAACAATTTTCCATTTTATGGGGAGGTTCCTAAATTCGCCTCTAAAGAAAAATACGCATAAATTACCATACAGGATGCCAAAATCTAAATCCCAAAAAACCAATTAAAGCCAAAGTTCACTCAAGGATAAGCAAACTTATCCTTTACTCATTTCCTACCAAATGATTTTAATTTCATGCTCTTGTTAGAACTTTTAAAAGCATGTCAAATTAAGTAATTTTTTTTTATAGAAAGAAACACAAATATAGAATACTAACCGTACGTGGAATGATCCATGCCCATCAGCATTATCTTGTAGCAACGGCAAAAAGGCTAGGGCATTTTTAGGAATCTAACCTTATAAATTTTAAAAATTATGAAAATGATCTAACTTTAAGATCAATTATAAGAATGATCAGATTTCTATCGTAAAGTTTGGTGTTGTCATTTTTTTAGGTGGTATCATCCTAAAAATCCCTCCCAATCATACTTTAATCATTATAATAAAAAAAACATTTTTTTTGGTGTTGCCTAATAAATTGGTGGCAATGGATTGAAGCGTGTAGGGGCAAAACTTTCAGAGACCTGATGAAATGGTTACTCTTTCTAGAATATGTTGTCTGATAGTAGGGTGAGCGTTCGAACGAATCGAGTGAAAATTTTTTGAGTTAATCGAGTTCACGAGTCCTATTTTACCATCTTAACTCAATTTGAAATTTTTTCTAATCGAGTGAAATGAAATTCGCATCGACTCAAGTCGAATCAAGAATTATTTTAGTTAAATTAAAAAAAATTAAACATGTTGAATAAAAATATTGTTACAGTGTAAATGTAACAGCCTAATTTTCAGTGGTATTGGGAATAGAGATTTGAGATCATTAAATCCAACGGGTGAGTTGAAAATTTAATAAATTAATACCTATAAGTCAAATGTGAATATAAAAGCATTTTTGAATTAGTGAATTTGATGATTTAAAAGAATTAATTAGGTAAATTAGGTCGAGAATGAGGTATCGAGACCTTGATTTCATCAATCGAGCCATAAATATTTTTAGAAATATTTATGGAGTGTTGGTGAGGTAGTAACAAAATTTAGTCAGAAAATTTTGACGTTTAGGTGGTTAATTAAATAAAAAGGACTAAATTGAAAAAGGTGTAAAAGTTGCTAAAAGGATTAAATAGCTCAATTGTCAAATGAGGAAGGACCTAAAGTGAAAATAAGCCCAAAGGGGATATTTTGGGCGGCAATAGCTGAGAAAAAATCAGGAAATGGGTGAAATAAGGGCAAAATTGGAAAATTGCCAAAATTGGCTAAATAAAAATGGGACTAAATTGGAATACCTAGAATTCTCTTCATTTCTCTTCATATTCATCAGCTGAAAAATAGCCAAGGAGGAGGGTTCAAGTTGGTTTTCATACTCTAGCTTCATGTAAGTTTAATTCTTGCTTTCTCCTTGAAATTTTTATGTTTTTGGACTTTTACAATTGGGTCCAACTTACTATTTCATTAGTTTTTTATTCCATGTCTAATTTTTGAAGTTTTTATGGATGAGTTCTGGAAGTATATGACGATTTGGCATGTAATTAGAGCTTTAAATTATTTATATTCTGATTTTATTGAAAGAATTGAATAGAAAGTGAATGCTTGGGACCTAATAGTAAAAGAGTTTGAAGATAGAGTTTCATGTGGAAATTATGCATTTAAATAGTTATGAAAAACTTATAATGTCTAGAAAAAGTATTAATTGAGAAAATTATCTTAATTGAAGGGTTAATTGAGCAAGGACTGAATTGTATGAATTGTGAAATTTGGGGTAAAATGGAAATCAACATTTTGCACTAAAACTGTTTTGGGCAGCAGCAGCAGTAGTTTAACTTTGAAAAATCACCAAAAATTTTAGAAATTGAATTAGAGGATGGATAAAATATGAAATTAAAGCTTATTGAGTCTGGTTTCTTATAAAAGAAATTATGTAAGCAATGAAATTGTAAATCATGAGATACAATAACTTTTGTGAGACAAGGTCAGAATGATTTTGGGTTCCCCTGTTCTGAATTTGGAAAATCATTAAAAATTGGATAAAAATAATTATAGTCTTAAATTTATACGTTTAGAATCCTGAATGAGTCTATTTTCAATAGAAACAAACAAAGACATCATTCGAATCCTGTACGAGAAGATAATTAATTTTTAGTGAAGAAGGGTCGAAACTGTCAGACAGCAGAACAGAGGAGACTTCAATGAATAAACTGTATTAATTGGCCCAACCAAAAATTATGAAATTTTTATGGTAATAAGAAATATGAGTCTAGTTTCTGATAAAATTTATGAATCTTAATTTGGAGTTCTGTAGCTCAAGATAAAAATAATTTAGTGACTATGACATAGATGGACAGCTTGAATATTCACATAAGTAGATAGTGAAAATTATGGATAATGTTACCTACAAGTGTGTTGTTTATACTAAGGATGTGGATGGAGAGGAGGAGGAGGAAAATATACAAAAATATATGAATGACTCGTGTATAAACTGATCACATGCCCGATTATAATCGATAAGTGTTGGATTAGAAATGATATAATGTTTTATTTGGAATATTTATTATGAAATTATGATTATCGTTATAATACAAAAATTGAACTTGTGAGTTTATATGGCTAAATTTTAGTGTTTATTTGTTAATTTTATGAATTTCATGATGTGTTATTTCATATGTGTTGATGATAAAATCGTGAATAATGTAAAAGCATGAAAATTGAATAAATGATCAAATTGAGCATTTCAGCTCAGTGACAAGATGAATTGAAGGAAAAGACCATGGTTGGACCATGGCAACAAGTGATAAGTGATAGCTTCGGCTACACTTATCTGATCAAGGACAAATGAAAGTGATAAGTAGTAGCTTCGGCTACACTTATCTGATCAAGGACAAGTGAAAGTGATAAGTGATAGCTTCGGCTACACTTATCTGATCAAGGACAAATGACAAGTGAAAAGTGGTAGCTTCTGCTACCTGATCAGTGAAAAGTGGTAGCTCCGGCTACTTGATCAGTGAAAAATGGTAGCTTCGGCTACCTGATCAGTGAAAAGTGGTAGTGAAAAGTGGTAGCTCTGGCTACCTGATCAGTGAAAAATGGTAGCTTTGGCTACTTGATCTTGATCAGTGAATAGTGGTAGCTTCGGCTACAAGTAACAAGTGATTTCCGTATAAGACCATATCTGGGATATGGCATCAGTGTGATATATGCTACTGTATAAGACCATATCTGGGATATGGCATTAGTGAGATATGTGATTCGTGTAAGACCATAGCTGGGCTATGGCATCGATAGAAGAATATGTGTAAGACCATAGCTGGACTATGTCATCATTATGTGAAGATGTGTAAGACCATAGTTGAACTATGGCATCGAGAAAACGAAGTACTCAATTCCTTAAGATGTTCACTAATTTGACAAAGTTTGGTAAGTGTTACATGGAATTATGTGATACAAGGAAGTACGAGTTGATAAGATATGAGTATAGAACTTTGTTGATAAATGAATTCATTTGTTATTATATAGTTGTTCATCTTGAATGTACTGTCCATATGTATTTTGATAATTCAAATGTTTTAATGAATAAAGTTCCGACATGGAATAAATTGAAAACGAGACAAATAATTATGAAATTGAACTCGGAATTCATGAAAATGACGGTTATCGATATATGGAGACATGAGACATTGATATATAAATATGGAAAATGTTTGATAAATGTGTTTATTCATAATTATGGAATTATATACCTCATGTGTACTATTTGCATAAAGATAATATTTTAAATACTTTGGTTATTTAAGCTTAAATATGAAATAATATGAAATCAAGATAAGTTGTTATGAAAATATATTTAGATTACGAGATATGGCTGATATATATTGTATGATTACATAACGTGAAATTGTGTATATATATGAGAAATTTAATGAGAATTGAGCCCATACATGTTTCTTGTTATTTATATGAAGTGTACAATTGACAAGGGTGATGAAGTTATAAACAGAAAGTTACACGGGTTGAAAACACGAGCGTGTGACTCTCCAAAGTGTGAAAATTTTCTAAGTGTTGCAAAAGTTTCATATGTTTACGGTTTGGTCCCGAACTACCCTAAATGTATGTTTTGGGCCCTGTAGGCCCATATAAGGGACGTTAAACATATGTATGAAAGTTTTTTTAATTTAGAAGAAATTTTATGGCTGATTTTTACATGATTGATCATATTAAGTTTGGTAATGCCTCGTACCTTATTCTAGGCTCTGAATACGGGTAGGGGTGTTACAAGAAATAATTCTATGTTAGAGTACATGAATTTGAAACTATATATATTTGAAATAAAATTCAAAGCAAAATAATAATAATAATAAAAGTAAAAGATAATTGAGTACCGTGAATTTGAATCATTAATTAGGTCCAAAATTATTATTTTAGAAAATTTTAAAATCTTAAATTTTTATATAATTTTAGAATTTTTATAAAAATTTTAAAATATAATTTTAAAATTTTTATAAATATTTTAAATTTTAAAAATTATTTTGAATTTTTTCATAGTTTTTGTTGAGAGAGAGACCAATTTGTTTATTTTCAAAGTTGATAGGGACTAAAAGGGTATTAATACCAATCATTATTTGAATTATTCAAATTATTTGAGATATTCGAATTGTGAAATTCAACTCGACTCAAACTTGAAACTCGAATCGAATTATTCGAGTTTGACTCGAATAATTCGAATAACTTGTTTCGATTAACTCAAAATTCGAAAAAAAATTAATTTAAACATTTATTTTCTAAGTAATATTATATGAGAACCGTCTAATCAACATACCAAGTTGACAGATTTTAGAGACTTAATTTTAAATTTTTTAAATACAGTGATTAAATTTTAGATTTTGAAAAATTACAGACTTTATGCAAATTTGACCAAATTTTTATTAACCAAATTGTAACAAAGGGGCAATATCAAAAAAAAAAAAAAAATGCAAATGGGTATCTTCTGAGTTCCCGTAGAAAATCTAATCTAAAACCCTTGATAAAACGTTACCCACTCCACCAGTTTAGCCCCTAAGACAAACCACACCAAATCAAATCCTTTGAACACCCAAAAAAGAAAGAAAGGAAAGTAGTCATAACACATTCATTTTGAAGAGATGATATCGAGTGGAATTTACAGCCTTCGAAGCATCCGATTGCCTCAAAGACCCATATTTCCTTCACTTTGTAATGGTAGAAAAACCTTAGTTACAAGCTCAACTTCTGTTTCTGTCAACCAGAAGAAAGAGAAGGTGATTGTAATATCAGGGCCAACTGGGGCAGGCAAAACTAGGCTTGCTTTGGAACTTGCTAAGCGTCTCAATGGTGAAATCATCAGTGCTGACTCTGTTCAGGTTACTTCCTTCATTGAACAATACTGCTGTTGTTGTGTTTTTGGAAATAAAATGATAAAGGAAAATTGGGTTTTTGTTTTGGTGAGGTTTGAGATTGGTTTTTTGTTGTGCTCCATTTGGTTGCTGATAAAATTTCTGGGTTTTAGTTGTTTCTTAAGCATTGCTTGTTTTCTGTTTAAGTGGATTATCGGATGTTATTAATTGCAGGTTTATCGAGGTCTTGATGTGGGATCTGCAAAGCCTTCTCCAGCTGATAGACAGGTGCCTAGTTGTAGTAGATTGCTACATATTTTGCATTTTTTTTTCACTAAGATTTCCATTTTCTGGCTGATAAAATTGAGTATGTTTGTGATGTTCTTTGAAGCTTTATGTATATATATATAAAGTGGCGGGGGTTGTCCAGAGATGGAATCCATGAGTGGTGTCAATTGAAGATTCGAATACAAGTTTTTTTCCATTCTACCCGCGGTTCAATCAACATGTTTTTTGAAGCTTTTGCAGTTTTCTATATTGTTGTTCTTTGACATTTCAGTGCTTTAATGCCATTCTATATGGACACACGTTCAGATTTTTCAAAAATAATTTTCTCATCAGTTCAGAGTTTAGTAAAAGATATATGTATTTTTTTGGCGAAATATGTACCTAGTCTTAGGGCGGCATTAAGTTTTTTCTCTCTTTTAAAGTTATCCAGAAAAAGACTACTATGTATTGTTTACAAGTTAGTTGCCATTCACATCATGTATTGTTTTGTATAGGATGAACTTCTTTGAAAGTTTCTCAAAACTTTGATTCATTTAAAGGGAAGGCTTTATTACTTCAAATCTTTTTGCAGGAAGTGCCACATCATCTGATTGATATTTTGCACCCATCTGAAGGTGAGTTTCCAGTGATCCCAGCTATTGTCAAGAAGGCATATTAAGTCATTCTCTTTGTTTTTAGGCGACATTTAGTTCTGCATTTCTAATTTACTTCACTGATTAAATATATATTTATTCGAATGTAGACTATTCTGTAGGACAATTTTTTGAGGATGCTAGGCAAGCGACAAAAGATATTCTTCGTAGTGGCCGTGTTCCCATTGTTACTGGTGGGACTGGATTGTATTTGCGATGGTATGTTACCACATATCCTTTTGTATAGGTGAGCTGTGATTTATCCTGAAAAGCAATCTGGATTTTTTGTCTTGATTTTCTTCTTCCAGCTTTATATACGTCTCTTATTAGAACACCTAGGGTAGCGTTGGTTCACGATATGGTTTAGTTGCAGAATTTTTATTGGTACCTCATAAGTAGTTGGCTTTCCTTGCTCAAAAGGTGCTGAAAAACAACATAAATGGAGATATTTACTATTTTCATTTTTTTTTATATATGATAGGTATATATATGGAAAGCCAGATGTTCCAAAGGCCTCTCGAGAAGTTGCAGCTCAAGTATATTCTGAGGTTGCCGATTTTGAGAGAGATGGAGACTGGGAGGCTGCCGTGCAATTGGTGGTTGACGCAGGTGATCCGAAGGCGCAGTCTTTGGCTGCCAATGATTGGTATCGCTTAAGACGTAGCCTTGAGATAATCAGGGTATGAATATTGAGTTGTTTTAACCTACATAAATAATTGGACTTTCTGTTCTGTGTCCGTGTCTATTACCAGACTTGAGAACTGGTATTCATCTTTTGGTTTGACAGTCTAGTGGATCACCTCCATCTGCTTTTCAAGTACCATATGATTCTTTTCGAAATCAAAATGACCCAAGTGAAACAATTGACACTTGTCACTTAAAGCCTTCTGCTGACGAACTCGAGCAACATAAAGTAAAGGATTTGGACTATGAGTTCATTTGTTTTTTCCTCTCAAGTCCCAGACTTGATCTCTATAGGCTTATTGATCTGCGGTGTGAACATATGCTTTCGGGTAGGTCATATTGCTCTGGTCTATATTTTATACAATTCTCAAATATTGTATTTATTTAACTTTGAGTGACATATAAGATTATCTTTGTGTGAAATATGTCATAGATTTCCAACAGATTTGGGTTTTGTTGTCTGAATAGAATGTTGTATTTGATCAAATTTTCAACAATTGGCCGGATTATTAGTTTGTAGTATTTTTCTTCCTTTGCGAAAAACAAAAATTCTTTAGTGGTATTCATTCAAGTTGCTTGGCTTCAATGATGTAACAGATGGTATTTTGTCCGAGGCTAGATGGCTTCTGGACACAGGTCTTCTTCCAAATTCAAACTCTGCAACTCGAGCAATTGGTTATAGACAGGTATAATTTTATACCCCCTCATTTTACATAATAATTTATTTTACGATGTGCAAACAAATTGTACCTTTTCATTTCTTCTGCCATAGAATAAGTTTTGTGAATCTATCCGGTGTCCTGCACCATTCCTTATAATTTAACAAGACAAAATCTATCGGTTTTCTTCTAATTGATTTCATGTGAAATTAAATTAAAATTAGTGAAAAAGGAAAAGACAATCAAAGTTGAAGCCTAATTTTTTGAAACTAGCAGTCCAGACAAGGCAAATGCTTGTAGTTACTAACTCAATGGTTGCGAATGCATCCTTCCTAGTGTTCCAACTTCCAACAATTAACACTGTCTCGCATTTATGTCTTCAAGTCATGAATGTATTTGCTTGTAATATAGCTGCAGCTTTGCAACTTTAATATCTTAATGGATTTCTGGTTAAGTCTCCATATATGAATGCTGATTTTTAAAAATGATGATGCCCTTATTCAGTTCTTTACTTGTTTTGCTGAATTTTTTTTCCTTTTTTGTTTGATAAAATGATTTCAGGCAATGGAATACCTACTGTACTGTAGGGAACAAGGGGGCATGAGTTCCACTAGAGACTTCTATTATTTTTTATCCGAATTTCAGAAAGCGTCTAGGTATCATATTTATAACTTCTGAAGCTACATTTATTTACTTTGCCTTGCAAATTCGAATTTGTTTTGGAATGCCGTATTCTACTTTTTGGTTTTCCAACGTTTAAGTTGTTGCGACATTAAATTAGGTAAAACTAATTAGATTTATCTTTTCATGGATTGAAACTAGTTTGCTTCATCTATTCATACATCAAACAGTCATCTTATATTACTTACTTTAAAAAATGCATCCTGCAAATTTGAATCCAGCTTCCCTTAATTTGTTTTGCAGGAATTTTGCGAAAAGACAACTAACTTGGTTTCGAAACGAGCATATTTATCACTGGCTGAATGCTTCTAGACCACTGGTATCTCACTTCTACCTTTCTTTCTTTATGTTGTTTAATGAAGTCTTACTTTGTAATGATTATCGAAGATGGTTAAACAATTACGCTAAGCAATTTCTTTGAAACTCCTAATCTACCTCACCTAAAAAAGCTCATGACATGCCTATGACCTCTAGGAGCCGCTCCAGCATTCATGCCATTGAGCGGCATCATCATGCTAAGTGATTCACAAAGATGTTCTATTTTTCCTTTCCAGAATGCCTTTTAGAATCAAATTTTCTGATGTATGATTTTTCCCCGTATTTATGCAACTCTAGATTGCATCTTCCGAGCACTGAACATTATGCTTAAATGGTTTAGTTGAAATCCTTTTGAGCCCTACAATACTAAATTCTTAGAGGTCAATTTTCAGGATAAGGTGCTTAACTTCATTTACAATGCATACAACGACCAAAGTGGAACTTTACATGTGCCTGAATCACTTCAAATGAAGAAAGATATGTCAAACAAACGAGAAGCTGCTGAACTAAAGGCTTATCGTGCTAAAAACAGGTATCGTTCAAGAACATTAAGCTGTCTATGTATCTCTCAATTTACATGTTTGTATTCGTACACAAGTGACATGTAACACGCACCTGCATTTTTTATCTTATATAACATATCCGTGATTTACGAATCGGCTATAACTGTTTTCATTTCCTTCTTTTTTAATAAATACGAAGGCATTTTGTCCACCGCGAAGATTGTTCAGATATTCTAGACTGGATAAGGAGTACTCAAGAGGTGAAGAGCTAAATTCTTTCTTTCAATTTGATGTGATTCCATTTTGTTCTTTTAGAACTGGACATCAGACATCCTTATCATCCAACTTATTTGCTATAAGGTGTGGTTTTTTGGACTATTTGCTTTCCAAAAATCTCTTGAATCTTTCTTTCACTATTCACTTCAAGGCTTACTGATATTTTCATGCATCGATCCCGTCAGCTAATCGTTGTTTAAAAAGTCATCTTCGGATTGGAAGAATACCAATATATTCTGCCCCCCCGGAGATGGAAGGAATTGTATGTAGTTATCCGAATATAGTGTTACCAAACTGGTCGCATCGTTGTTTTCTTCTTTGCCTAATCTTTTTTTGGTAAGTTCTGGAACTGATTACTTGTTGTAATATGAGATCAAGTGCATTAAGTGATTGATGATGTTCATAAAGTTTAAAAACAATTGTTTTTAATTGTGTTTTACTGGTAATGTAAAATTTTGTTGGTTAAGACATTGATATTATCATAGGAGGGAGCTGGCCCTAGTGTTACAAGTTCTTTTGTCAAACCAAAAAAAAAAAAAACACTGTTGTCAATACTTGGTTGTGTTCTATCTGATGAAACGAGAGACAGCTTTTAGATGATGACAAAGCCTATCATCAAAATTATTCCCCATGATTGTTTTGATAAAAAAAAGAAAAAAATGAACTTTGCCAGCCAGACATCTATTTCCCAATCCAATGTTTAGAACAATGATCATAAAAAGAAAAATTGCAAAAGGTTCAATGTTTAGGCATAAATTCAGGAGGTTCAACGTTTAAATTTTGTTCAACGTTTAAATTTTGTTACAAACAGGAAAAAAATATGCAGTGTTAATACACGTCATGGATCACTTTTAAATTTTTATTTTGAATAATTTAATCATTTAATTTATTGATATTATCTATATTTAAAGGGTTAATTGAGTTAATGTCACTTATCAATCAGTTTTCAAAAAGTAAAATTTTGATATAAAATTTAAAAATTACGTATACATCATGTTCGAGATATCATAATTTTATTATCTCAACTTTAAGGTGATAAATTGGTATACAAATTTAATGTGACAAGTCACTTCCCCATTTAAGGCGATAAATTGATATAAAAATTTAACGTGACAAGTCACTTTTCTATTAAATTTAGGTGGCCATTATAATATATCATGTCACTTATTTGTTAAGACCATAATGACTATTAATAAGTAAGTTATCATAATGTTATGATTTAATAATGTTTGACCAAAACATAATAAATTATAGTTGAGTGGTAAAAAGAGAAATTTAACTAAAATTGAGTGATTATTTCTATAGTTTACCCTAAATTATATATTTTTTTAACTAAAGAATTCATGGGCAAGCCCGAGCCAGACTTAAGCATGATATTAATACACTTTATGCTTACCTAAACCTGACCAGATCTGAAATATCGGTTTAAAATTTTAAACAAGTCTGCTTATATTTACAAATAACTAATTTAAATTCCATTTTAAGGCCCAATTGTATTATTCTTTATTTTTTATAAATATATTTATATTATTTTTATTTGCTATTTAGCAATTAATATATTTCTATTTATTAAAATTTTATATATAAATATCTTAGCATTTTCTCGATCTTTATATTAAAACATTGTACATTACTATAAATTTGATTTTTGTGTAATAAATGGTATAACATAAAAATAAATATAATATAGTATATTAAAATTTAGAAATTAGCTTAATTTAAACTTTAAATATTCAAATTCAAATTTAATTCATATTTTAAATAAATATATTTTTATGGAACATTTTAAATGCTACGTGTCTAGATCTTAACCTATTATAACGTTCATGTTTTAAGATTTTTTTGAAATAATAAAAAGACGCTTTTATTTTTTATTAGTATTTTTATTTTATTTTATTTTCAACTTGACTCATAAATGCACAATAAAACCCAAACACTACTCCTCGAAGCCATCAAACCAGACTCCCCCAAAACCCTCACGACAAAAGAAATCTCCTTTCTATTTTTCACCACTCTCCTGCAAAAATGTTTCGATCCGTTGCTAGATCGGCCGCCGGTAAGAACCTCCTCCGACGAGGATATGCAACCGCCGTACCTGAACGGAAAGTCGCTGTCTTGGGCGCAGCTGGAGGGATCGGCCAACCCTTGGCTCTCCTCATGAAGCTTAACCCTCTTGTTTCTCAACTGGCTCTCTATGATATCGCTAACACTCCCGGTGTTGCCGCTGATGTCAGCCACATCAACTCTAGATCTGAGGTCCATATAAAAAAAAACTCTTCATTTCTTTTCTTGATTTAAAAATGTATGCTTATGAGATTGAAATTTCCTTGTTTTTAGTTCACAACGTTAGTTTAAGCTATTTACGATATGGGTTTTGTCTTGGTTTTGGTGTTTTATGTTTGGTTTTCATTTTTATTTTATGTATTTACCTGATAATAGAACTTATTTTTTGCTTTTAAAATGTGATATTCTGTATGGATGTGTATCTATGGTGAAGTTTTGAATAGATCTAATATTTTGTGTATGTGGTTTAAGTATAACGATTTAGTTCTTTGATTCCTTTCAATCTGACTTTGCTATACGTTTTTCTTCTGTATCAAAGTGTATATGCTAATCTATTTGTGACTTCATCAATTTACCCATTTGTCTTTGATAACTGATCATGCACCTTATCTTTAATTTGATTCTTTTTACATGGTCATTCTTCCTTCAGGATTATGATCTGCATTCTAATTGATAATATTATGTGCCTTAATTTGTATATTTATTTGCTCTTTTGTTAATTTAATTATTTCTTGTATTTGCTTTAGGTTGCCGGATACGTTGGTGAAGAGCAATTGGGGAAAGCTTTGGAGGGATGTGATGTTGTCATCATTCCAGCTGGGGTGCCTAGAAAGCCCGGTATGACTCGTGATGATCTTTTCAACATTAATGCCGGAATCGTCAAGGGTCTATGTTCTGCAATTGCTAAGTATTGCCCCAATGTGAGTGTTTGTCCTTTTCTTTTAATTTGAAAACTTATTTTATCAGGGTCCTTGATTCTTCTAAGGATTTAACTAGTGTTGGCTCTAGTTCTTGTATAATGACTATTAAAAGTCTTGTCTTACCAAGGTGGGGTAACCATAGAAATGATCGGAGAATCTAAAACTGAACTTTGGAATCTGATTTAGTAATGAGTTATGTTTGATCTATCAACTTCACTCATTTCTCTTTGATTTGTAAAATGTAATAAACAACTTTGATAATTGAAAGGTATTGCTTACTTTCAAAGATATACATGTATATATATTTTTTTCAAAGATATACATGTATATATATTTTTCTTTCTGTTGTGAGCTTCTATAAGGCTAGAATATTTTAATGAAACAAATTTGTGGCACAGGCACTTGTCAATATGATCAGCAACCCTGTCAATTCAACTGTTCCTATCGCAGCTGAGGTTTTTAAGAAGGCAGGGACATATGATGAGAAAAAGTTGTTTGGCGTAACCACCCTTGATGTGGTTCGGGCTAAGACTTTCTATGCTGGGAAGGCTAAAGTAAATGTTGCAGGTTTGTTTAATACATCTCCTTTCCTGACCTCACCTCTCTTATTTTCTTTAAAAAAGAGAGCAAATTCTGAGGCTTATCAATGATTTCTGGGATTCAGAATTTATGTTTTAGAAGTAGATATTGTCACTCTTTCATCCTAAGTATAGCCATAGCATAAGAGTATTTTGATTATATGAGGGATTTGCTGGTTGATTAAGTTGCTTCACTTGCTTGCAGATGTTAATGTCCCTGTTGTCGGTGGTCATGCTGGAATTACCATTCTCCCGCTATTTTCTCAAGTATTTCCTTGTTCCTTTATGCCTTTAATCATGGCTTTTATTTCATATCAACTATTTTTCTCATTTCAGTTTCTTGTTGATCAGTCACCTTTGCTGATTTTTAGTGGTATTTTTAACTTTTTAGGCCACACCAAAAGCCAATTTACCTGAAGAGGATATCAAGGCTCTCACAAAGAGGACACAAGATGGAGGCACTGAAGTTGTGGAAGCCAAGGCCGGAAAGGGTTCAGCAACATTATCAATGGCGTAAGTATCGGTTATTGCTTCACTGAACGGTTTTCTCCTAATCTAAAGATGGAAGTGTATAATTTTAGTTTCTTATTAGCCTGATGAATTTGTGTTGTTTCTTTGCACAGCTATGCTGGAGCCATTTTTGCTGATGCTTGCCTTAAGGGACTGAATGGCGTTCCTGATGTAGTGGAGTGCTCATTTGTGCAGTCAACTGTCACTGAACTCCCTTTCTTTGCTTCCAAGGTAATATTCCCCGGCTCATATAGTTGATTTGTTCAATGGTACCTGTGCTCTACTTTGTTAACCTTCATGGAAAGGAAAGCTCCGAGTTTTGAATTTATGATCTCTACTGAAACTTGTTCCCACCATACAGCCACTGCAAGGCGTTATACATTTTGCCATCCTATTAGGCTATTCCCACAACTTGCATATGCCATTAGGCTTTTAAAGGGTTCCATTTTATTTTGATCACTTACACACACTGTCTGGCTCGCAGGTGAGGCTCGGAAAGAATGGTGTGGAGGAAGTTTTGGGGTTAGGCCCTCTCTCTGAGTACGAGAAAGAAGGGTTGGAGAGCCTCAAACCAGAACTTAAATCATCTATTGAGAAGGGAATCAAGTTCGCCAACCAGAGTTGAACCTGAACTACTTATGATTTCTTCCATTAGACCAATCCAAAATTCTTATAAAGGTTTTTTGTGCTACTGTTGTATTTCATGCTGCAAGCAGCATCGGCTTTACTGAATAGGATAGGCCCTACATACCATCAAGTTTTCAAGTAATAATTCCCAGTGACCTGTTACAAAGGAGGGTTTGGTTTAAAAAAAATCTATTTTTCCAGTTTAGTTGGGGTGTTCCATTCATTAACTACATAAATTGTGAAATCACATTTGCTCTGGGGAAACTGTTTTTTGGCTTGTGTTTTTATTTATTCTGCAGCCCATCCTTTTTTACAGTCAAATCACCCGGATTTGAACACACCTTAACCTCATATTGGCTTATAACATGTTTAATAACAGAAATTGATGCTTTATCTTTAAAAACTTAGTGTTATATGCTAAAGAATGGAGGCTAGCCAAAAGGAAAAACTAAAGTAGCCATAATTAGTACTACAATTTGTTTGAAAAGAGGATTACCATTGGATAAGGTTTGTATGATCCAGCTTTGGTAACTTCAGTGATGGAAAACAAATGTATTGCTTGACATCCATCCCTTTCAATATGCTAGAACAAACAGGATTTGTTCATGCATTTCGATAGGGTACACTTGTCGCAGTTTTAGAAGTTCTTGGTTTCTACTTGGTAATGGTCTTGAGTCAGCTTCCCTTCTTAAAATGATCTACAAAAGCAACACGAAGCTCATTGGCTGGGGAACTAGGAGCAAATAGGTTAAAAACTAGGAGCAAATAGGTTAACTCCGACGCATGTCAAACTCTGAGAAGCATGCACACGATGGTTAAAAACAAATGATTCATCGTATCTTAAGAGTTCCTTTTCATCTCTTATAACAAAGGAAAGCAATTAAAGGCTCTACATAGAAGCAAATAACTAATTTTCAGAAACCAAGTGCTCTGGTGTCTTGGTATATATTTCAAATGCAACTCAAATTAGCACCATCAAGAAATTGCACAACTTTTTGTGGGAAATAAGAACTGAAAAGTTAGTTCATTAGCCAAGAAATTATCCCCTACCTTAGTCAAGTCCATCAAAGACAGGGTCACCTTATCCGGATGAACTATCACTGTCAGAGTCTGCACAAAGTTTTAGCGTTAGATCCTAACAAGAAAGTATTAGCGTGAAAAATCTGGCATATATGCAGTATACACTCATAAGTAGTAAGAGCAAAACAAAAGGAAAAACTTTAGTATTTACCATTTGATGAGGAACCAGAGCCACTACTAGAACTGCTTGAACTACTCGATCCACTCTGATTATTTTGTAGCCTTTCTCCATGAACTGAAGGTGATGTGGGAACAATCCTCTCCACTGCTTAACAATCAAACCAGTTCGATAATGGATGCAAGAACATTTCATCTTCTTCAGAACCAAACAAGTGAAGAATTGACCAAAGCGAGCAAATTCTTGTCGGTCGTGGTAATTACCTGTTTCAGCTACTTTTGGTACCTCTTTAGTAGGTGGTTCTGGATTCTGCAAAAAGAATAACAACAACATGTTCCAGTGAGCAACAATTCAAAACAGGGAGAACAGTTAGGTGTTTCAAAATCACTTGTTCATCATCTTACAATCTCCTGAATATCATGATCATTTTCAGCATTTGCTTGATGTGCAACTTCAGCTTTTCTCTTGTGTTTGCTCAAACTCTTCTTATAGTTGGTCATAAATCTATCAAGTTCCCAAAGTGTTTCTGGATCAAAACTGTCAATATCCACCTCGATCTCATCTTCTTGCTGGAAAAGTGCTGGGTTCCTCTTCTTAATAATCTGGACAATGCTATCAAGTTTCTCCGAAGGCAAGTTCTGGAGGTTTCCACTGAGTCTCTGTTTTTTATCATAAGTCATATCCCTCTTATCAGGATCTTTTGCCTTGGGTTCCTTTGGTACTGCAATCCTACCAGTAGGAGTCAAGTCAACATCTCTTGACTTGGGATCATCCAGCATTGCCTTGGATCCTGGTCTCTCCAAAGTCCTAGCTTCTAATGATAGCGATGAAGTAGGAGGAGCTTGAATCGGAGCTGAAGCTGGAGCCAGAGCAGGAATTTTCCTTGAAGGGGGAGTTGGCAAACTATATTCGTGAGTCCTTTCAAAACTCCTATTAAGATTATACTCGGACTCTATAGCTGCCCAGTTTTCTTCAAATATCTCCAACAATTTTTCTGCCATAAAATGTACATCCTGTCCTTTTGGGTTATAAAGCATTGCATTATTGAAAGTTAGTCTCACATCCTCTGCAAACTCATAGGTGACTTGTATCAATTCTTGTTCAACCTAGTCTTCACCGTACCCAAATCCATAGGATGCTTAACAATTGTATAATAATCATGCAACCCAAGTCCCTTCACATCCACCGGTTTATTAACTTCCCCAACAAATTACTACATCTCTTCAACAACCGATTTGAAAACTTCTCCGATGCAATCCCACCTCCCATTTGATCACCGTTACTCTTCGCAACGGTCGGCTTCATCTTCTTATTACTCTCCCTAGGCTTCAACTTCTTTATCCCTAAAGCAAACTCTGGATTCTTATAATACGGATTTGCCTTCGGGTTTCTCTTCTTTATCCCCGCAAACTCGCTTCCACCACCATCATCATCGTTACAAAGATCATGCTCTGCCATTGACATAGGTAACCCATGAAAAGACCTGGAACTAGGCAATCCTACAGAACCGACATCCGAGTTCACTCTAACTAAACACCCACCACCTCTATCAACATTCTCATTCCCCGAAACCCGAGAATTCGCATATCCCGCACTAAGCCTACTTTCTTTACCTTCAAATTTCTTAACTAAATCCCGAACTTGTTCAAGTTCACTAGCTAGCTTCCCCTTCAAACCTCTCACCTCATTCTTTGACAAAACATTCAAGCTAATCTTAACAAGATTATCATATTTTACATACCCAGATGTTGAAACCCCATTGGTAACATTCCGTACACCCTGCTGCAACCTACTATGACTAGAAGAATCATCTGACGCCACGGCATCGAAGGGTTGGAGGGGCAACTGCTGAGAGTTGTTATCATCAGTCGTAGTAGTGGTAGCAAGAGTTTGCTGAGGGATGAAAGTGGAATTTTTGGGTTTATTGTGGTTTTTCCTGGTATAAACCTTATTGTTCTTTGCTTCTTCACCTTCAAATTGCCCTGTAGCCATTCATATAAGATTAAAAAATTGGTAAAACCCTAATTGAGATAGGTTAAAGGCTTAAAAAAAGGGGGGTTTATGTTGGGATTGTACGGAAATATTAGGGTTTATGAGAGTGATAAAAGGTAAATTGATAATTAGGGTTTGGGGTTTTTTTCCTAACAACGTTGAAAATAGGGAATTTTGGAGGGTGATTGGATCCGTACGATTTTCGGGGTTCTTTTTGTTTGTTTTCAGAGTGGAGAAGACTCGAGAGAGCGAGAGGCTGAGACTGGGAGAAGAGCTGCACGCGCTGACAGAGCGAGTGGGATAAAAGGGAAAGAATGTTTAGGGGGTATTGCCACGTCAGATGGGACCCATAATGCAATTTGGCTAATAATAACAGGGTTATCCTGAATTTAATTTTAGGTCGAAAATCGTGAATTTAATTTCATATTATAGTCCCTAAACTTTTTAAATTTTAAAATTTCAGTCCTTACTAAACTATAATTATTAAATTCATTAAGTTAAGTTTTGTTATTTTCAAAATCTGATATGGTAAACATTTTATCCTATGTGCAATACCATGTTAGTGATTATTTTCCTATATTACTTACTAAAAATTCAATTGATAGATTAACAACTAATATTTATGTCAAAATTAATATTTTAAAATTCAAAAATATAGAGATTTAGAATGATCCAATTAAAGAAAATAAATTAGGTCTATAACTATACGCATAAGACAAAGCTAATAATTTAACTGCCATTGTTTGTGTTAGGACTTCAATTTCAAAATATGAAATGTATTAGGGATTAAAATTGGCCAATTTGAAAAGTACGTGGACTAAAATTGATCAAATTAAAGTACAATGACTAAATCTACTAATTTCACAAAGCACAAGTACTAATACTAGAATTTAACCTTAATTTTATTTTTTAGAATAGTTAGTATGCTATGTTTGACAAACTGAAAAATTAAGTATTGAATTTAAGTTATAATCTCTATTTAATATTTTAATTAAAATTAAATACTGAATATAATTAGATTGTTTGATAAATAATAATATAATCTTAAATGAAATATAATAAAATAAAAAAGAATGAAATTTATTCTCTATTAAGAGATAAAATATGTCTTTATTTACTTTTATCACTTTTTACATTTTTCAAGGAAAAAAATATCTAATAGCTTTTATTTTTATTTTGGGTTCTTGACGTGTTTAAAATTTAAGTTAGTGAAAATTAAAAGGGTTTTTATTTAAAAATTAAAATATTTTTTTATACAATGCCTAAAATTACTCATAATCTCTCTCCAACCCTTAAATAGAAGTATAATGTGCTTCAACGTACTCGAACCCACAACCTCTTACACTGACAATAATGTCAATACTTATACCAATCGAACTAAAACTCAATAAAAAAAACTCCTAAAATGTTGAATGTAATTTGGTCTCTCAATTATCAAAATTTTCAATTTCATCACTAAACCTTTTAAATTGGTTTTTTTAGTCACTCCGTGTTAAATTTTAACACAGTGATGATGTGGCATTAATTTTCTGACATAGAAGCCAAAAATGACATTTTTTTGACGTGGCATTTATTTCTTTTTCTTTCCTTAAAAGAAACATTTTGGTTTCTCCCCCATATCTTGCCGCCGCCGCCGTCGTCGGAATCGTTGTTCATTGGAATCTTCTTTGGTCACTCGAGGTATTGACAAACTCGTCTCATCGTCCTGTACCACTCTATTGGTTTAGATTTTTCGAAACCCTCTTTAAAACTTACAGAGCTTCAACCCAAAATCCAAAGGAAAATGATTTCGATATGCAAGCTCAATCGTCAGACCAACATGTAATCGAGTTATATTTTTATCTTCTCCTCGTACTTAACCTCCCGCCGTTGGCATTTAGAGGAAGATGCTATAGCGCTGAAGAATTAAGGGAGTCTGAAAATTAGTGGCCTCCTCTATTTTTTGTTTTGGGGGTTTGTCGGATTTTAGGGGTTCGAGGTGTCCGTCAGAGAATCCCAACAGTGAGAAGCATTTGTTCAAGAAGAACAACAACATATGATAAAACCAACCCCATCGACGGTCGCCGACAGAGATCGGACCAAGATAAGGACGAAGCTTTGGCTTGATTTTTATTGTTTTTGAGTGGGTTTCAAGGGAAACCAAACTGAGAAGAAGAAAGAAGGGAGAAAGGGGAATGTTTTGGTGCTAGTTATGTCGCGAACGATGACTGGTGACCAGCAGCAACAGAACGGTAGTGGAGGACTTTGGTGGAGGAAAGCTTAAGGCTTTTTGGGAAAAATGTGTTAAAGATTTAACACGTAAGTGAAAAAAAAAAATTAATTCGAAAAGTTTAGTAATTAAATTTAAAATTTTAAATAGTTAGTTGACTAAAATAAAAAATATAATAAAAATTAAGGGACTAATTAAATAGTTTACCCTCTTCAAAATTATTCAAATAAAACTTATCAAAACTGGGAATTAAGCTTATCAAAATGTTTTCGAATGTGTTAATTAGCCAATATATATATATATATTAGTCTTTTAACATATAACGGTAATGTGATAGTGGTAAAGATTAAAAAATTGATCTTTGAAATTGAAATTTGAAAGAGTGTATGATTAAATTTTTGAAAAAGAAAATAATTTTAAATTTTAAAATTTGAAGACTTTCAAAATTGAAGAAACGAGTTTTGATCTCTGTACTCAATATTTTAAGTCGTGCTTTTCATTTTAAATTTGATAGCCTTTTATAGAGAGCTATTATCTCTTGATATTATTTGAAACGAGAAATCTAATCCCTTCAAAGAATATTCACTATTCATGTTAGAGAATATTTACTATTTTGGTTACAAAAATACAAACTACAGAGAATATTCACTATTCATGTAAGAGAATATTTACTATTCATGTTAGAGAATCTTACTGTTTCTGTCAGAGATTTCTATTGTTCATGTCAGAGAATATTTACTGTTCACACCAGATAATATTTCCTGTTCATCTTCATTCATTACTTTTGCATTATTTTTTCTTGATTCTAGTAATGGTTATTGAGATGGTATTGTCTGCAAGATTTGAATATTTGTAATTGGACTTTATCAAGGATTTGATCTAAGAATTTATTGGCAAATTCTATAGACCTTTCTATTAGGGTAATTATTCCTTAAATAATATAATGACCTAAAAACCTTATTTTGATTTAGAATAAACTTATCTTAAATTCAGAAATTTATCTGGGCATAAAGAGGGATTGCAATATTTGGTGAGAAAAATAGGGTTTGGAGACAAATCCAAGATCGAAGAAGTAAGAGAGAAAAGCAAATGCATAAACTGCATTGATACTAATGTGTCATCGGAGTTGTCATTCTATTATTCTCCTTATACCAATATTTCATATGAAGAGATGAACACCCAATTCTTGAATTTTTATAATTTTATTAATTTTTATGATTTTCATAAAGTTTTATACTTCTTTTTATTTTTAATAATATGTTTATATTTTTTAAATTTTTAAATTTTTTTTATATTTTTATAATTTTTAAATAATCAAGTATAGAATAAACCTAGATTGATAATGTCTAGATTCAAATGAACTTAAATGTTCATTTGTCAAAATAGAAGAATTTAATTGATTTTATTTTCATCATTGAGGTTCAATTGGATGCACTATTTTCATTAAAGACTTGATTAATTTTTTTTACTGTTTTTTTTTTGTATAAACCACATGTATCTTCGTCCGTTTTACGGGTTGAGTATAATCATGTTCAAGTAGGAGGTGGTATTCAAGTAAAGTCTTCTCTACAATATCAATTTAAATATAATCTTATTCGGGTTGGGGTGATATTTAATTAAAGCCAAACTTAATTCAAATGAAAAGAGAAGAAATCCACTCCAGATTTTTCCAACTTAACTTTGGTGTTTATTTATTTATTTTTTATTTAGCCAAACTAATATTTTATCTATACTTAGAGGAATAAAATTAATTATTAACAATTTAGTTAACCTGCTACTAAGCATACTTTAACAACAATTTGTGTAAGTTACCCCTTTATAATTAAGCACTTGTTATAACAGAAGCTATTGTATAAAACCGTAATTTCACTTCATTCTTATCCCTTTTTAATAAGAGGATGATAACTCAAATTAGTCTGATTTTCAACTTTTTCTTCTTGATTTTCAGCCTTTTTCTCTTGAAAAAATCAGAAGTAAAAATCTGATTTGTCATTCTCCGAATAAAAATAATGTGTAATCACAATTTTATACAATCTTTTCTCCTTATTATAAATATTTTAGATAGCAAAAAAGTCAATTACAATCCATCAAAAGAAACCTTACTACTCAATTCAATATTTAGAGTGATAGGGACGAATTTGGAATATAAACAGAAATAATAGAGAATCTAAATTGCAATAAATTAGGCTTTTTGGACATTAACATATACAAACAAATTCAGAAGTATCCTTCACTTCATCACTTGCAAGCTTTGAAATCAGTGCAGCAGGCGTTGACAAAATCTCATGTATCACCCATGTGCATCCGCATAAAAACTTGCAAAAGCTCGGAATAGATCCACCATTAATGGCACCTTGCATTAATATCATGCACAATTCCACATTTTTCAATCTCATAAATCACCTTTTCTTCTTGAAAACTGCAGGCAGCCATGGGTTCTAAACACCAAAGCTCCAGATCCTCTTCTTCATCGTCTTCTCCTTCAATTTGTTTCTCTAATAGATTTTCCACCATTTTAACTGTAACCATCCTCTTTACTTCACTTTATCTTTTCATTTCACCCATCAAGCATGGCTCTGAACCATTGGCTAGGACAATAATGGAGACAGGATTCAATGGTGATCTTAGAGATGCTAACTTCCCATGGAATAGTCTTTGTTTTGGTAACAATTTTGAGAAGCTTAAGCTTGCTGTATTCTCCAAAACATGGCCTATTGGTGCTGCCCCTGGTGGCATGGAGCGTCATGCTGCAACATTATACCATGCTTTAGCTGCTAAAGGCCATGAAATCCACGTCTTCACAGTGCCGTCCGATCGAATGCCTCACATTGACATCCATCAAGGTAATCTCCATGTATATTTTGCAGCCAATGATCATGGTTCTGTCAATTGTTCATTAGCATTCGAGATATTCAACACAATAAACGCTAATGGAGAGTTCGATTACGTGCATACCGAGAGCGTTTCGTTGCCTCATTGGCGTGCAAAAATGGTGCCTCATGTAGCAGTAACTTGGCATGGAATCTGGTATGAAATTATGCACTCAAAGTTATTTGAAGAACTTGTTTTTAACTCACAGGAGACAATACCAAAACCAGTAAGTGAACTTCACGAAGCAATGCCGAGATTAGTCGACGAAATCCGGTTTTTCCCGAGCTATACACAACATATATGTATCAGCAAGAGTGCTGGTGAAGTACTAGTTAACATCTATCAACTCCCTCAAAGGAATGTCCATGTGATACTTAATGGTGTTGATGAGACCAAATTTGTTCATGATCCTGAATCCGGCACAAGGTTCCGGAAAAAGCACGGTATCCCCATAAATGCAAGCATCGTAATGGGGGTTGCCGGACGTTTAGTTAGAGACAAAGGCCATCCACTTCTACATGAAGCTTTCTCAAAGATTACCAAAACAAACACTGGTGTTTATCTACTTGTTGCGGGATCTGGTCCATGGGGGAAAAGATATGCAGAGTTAGGCTCAAATGTGAAAGTTTTAGGTGCATTGGAGCCTTCTGAGCTTTCCGAGTTCTACAACGCGATCGATGTCTTTGTAAACCCGACGTTAAGACCTCAAGGGCTCGATCTTACGTTAATGGAAGCAATGCATTGTGGGAAACCAGTTTTGACACCAAATTATCCTAGCATAGTTGGGTCAGTAGTTGTGAACCGAAGTTATGGATACACATTTTCACCCAATGTAGAGTCCTTTGTTGAAGCATTGAAATCAGTGATAAAAGATGGGGCAAAAGTGTTGAAGAACAAAGGGATTGCTTGTAGACAACATGCATTATCAATGTTTACTGCTACTAAAATGGCGGATGCTTATGAAAGGTTCTTTCTATGTATGAAGAATGATAGATTCTGTCACTATCCTCTTCCCACAGATTGTTAAAAAAAATTCATTTTCTTAACCTTTTTTTTTTCTTTTCTGAAATTCATGTAGGTATATGAAGATTTAATATACTATTTGATTATGTACTTAGTTGTTATTCTTATACTTCAATACTGTATCTTTTCTTGAATCATTTCAGAAATAAAATGTGTTAATCCACAGATCAATTTCATTTTATCATCATCAAAAGCTTCCATTTCTCTACCTCAGGCAGTGCCATGTCCCAAGTTATTACATAAACATCTGAAAACCTGTAAGAATGGTAAAAGTACCATGAGGCCCTTATAAGAGTTAGATTTGCTTTTTAAGTAGGTGTAGAAAGAGTTGTAGGCTGTTGATGCAGTTAGAGTAGTTAGTTTCTTTTGTTATGAATCAGTTATACATGAGTTGTATAAATACATTAGTAATTGTAATTTTATATGATATATACAGATGAATTTTAACAGTAGGAGCAAAATGCAATCTGAATACTACTAGTATAGGGGCTTTGTAACATTAAACTGGTGCAATCAACAACCAATCAAGCATTGTTGTTAGACAACCTAGATTCTTTACTATGAGTTGCAGATCAATTAATGGCTGTTTCAACAAGTGATCAATGAGCTTGAATGTGATAGAAAACTGTTTTTCTCTATAAAACAGAGGTAATCTCTGATAGGAGCATATCGTTATATGAGTTGGGTAAATAGATTTGGGTTTCAAGAATCAATGAAGAACCATTCTTTTTTAGCCCATTTTGCTTGAATGGTTCCATTTTGCTTGAATGGTTCTGCATCAATACCCATTACTTTTATTCATTTCCAACCCTTAGTTGCACTCCAAAGTCCAATTCAGTATGATTAAATTTGGGCTGGCTCTATTCTATAAACTTAAACGACTACTTTAATAAGGCTATATTATTTTAATGTGTTTGTATTTATATATTGCTAGTGAGTAGAAATATTTTAATTCTGTGAGCAACTTTCAAATTTTAAAAAGCAAAGATATTTGAAATGGATTCAATCTATGGGTAGAATCGAGAATCGATCAGGTATATGTATGGAGTCATTAGATTGGTTGAATAGGATTTCTTTTTTAAATTTTTAATGATTTATTTAATTAAACTGAATAGATTTATAAAACCAGTGTAATCATCGATCCTATTCTAAAATTTTTTTTAGAAACTCCACTAAGATGTATTAGATACATTTTTATTTTAATTAAATTTAATTATAATATAATACAACAAAACTAATTTAAATATTTCATAGTTAAATTTTATTTAATATTTGTAAATATTATTCATATATATTAAATATATATTTTAAATATGAATAGATTAAAATTATACATCAAAATACAACAACACCAATATATTTTAATGCAAATATACTATATTAATTAATTATCATGATTTTTTCCAATCATAAAACGGCCATGAATCACATTTCGGTTGTGGCGACTTGAAAATCTAGTCGTTCTTGTCCTCTAGTGCCTATCTCAAACTATGAACAATATGACAGAGTCACAGTGATTGACTCATACTCCATTTGTCTGCTTCTAAGCTTTTTCTATCAGTGGAAGGAAAACTTGTACCTATATCGAAAATATAGCTTCTTTAATCTATTTGTGTACTGTGGTCAAGCATGCACAATTCCTTAGTTTATAGATGGGATGTGAAACTTATGTTACTCGGAATTGAGGGTTGTTATGGTGTTGGTTTGACCCTAACCTTATTATTTTAATATAGTTATTTATATGAATTCGCATCACCATGCAAGTAAATTTATATTCAAAAGATACATATTAATTTTATAATAAAATATATATTGATTTACATGAGATTTAACTAATCTTAATACATCTTAATACATCGAACTGAAAACTCATAAATAGGAAATTAGTGTTGATGGAAAGAGAACTCACGAAAACACACAATAATATTGCTTACGTTAATGCTGGTCAACAATATGGGCAGAAAGAGAGGATAATGATTTTTGTATTGAATTTTATAATATTTAAGGTTTAGAGTTTGAATAAGAATTGTGAGCAAATTAAGTATCGAATACATTTTGAATTCAGCTAATTAGTGAAGATAAGAGTCATCCATCACATCAGCTTTATCTTATCTACATGGAAACAAATTAGTGACTAAGACAACATATGAATCTTATTACATCCATGTATATCTGCAAATATATATAGATATAGTCGAAAGATTACTCAACTATACTCACATTTAATGGTCAGTTTCATCATTCATCATTGAATTTTGATATGTTCGGATCACAAGTTGATTATCAGTCGTAAGATTAATTGTATCTGTATTAAAAGTTAGATTACATTTTGTCTTCTCTATTAAAAAAATTAGTCTTTATATATCAGATCAAAGAGCAAATTGGTTCCTGTACATTAACATGTGATAATTACGTCAGTTTTTAATAGTAAAAATGGATGAAATTTCAATAGAAAGAATCGGTTTGCTCTTTATTCTAATGTATATGAATTAATTTTCTCATTTTTAAGTAAAAAAGACAAAACACAATCTAATTTCTAATACAAAATCTTGCATAAGTTGCAGATAGAATCAATATATGTGTCATAACAATGTATTTACAACTTGTTATGTCACGAAAATAGCAGACAAAATTCAAGTGTTGCACAAAGGTTTCATGGAGGTAACTGTTTGAGATTTGTTGGTAGGTTTGGTGGTGGAATCGAAGGAAAGTCGGATCCGATTAACTATTGCATATTATCCTATATGGATAATATATATGTGAGTAACACATGAAGAATTGGAAGTTTCTATAAATTACTGCAAATTAAGGACTTTATATAGCATATTGGATGTCTACTTTGAAAAGCAGATACATTCTAACTATAGCTACCATATCCATGACACCATCTTCCACATATATTTTTCACAAGGACTTATGACATATTTTAACCAAATATGAATTATCAATACTTAAAATTATTATAAAAGGTTGAATTATAATTACAAAAATTTTACTATAACGACAAAAAAATTATTGCGGGATATATCGATCATAGAATACATAACACCAACAAAGACAGCTACACCTTCGTATAAGAGTTCATTTCAAAATAGAACAAGTATTACTTCTTGGATAGATGCTCCACGGCATATCCATATCCCTATCTGATAACTTTTGTAATTTAATTTTAAATATTTGAATAAATCATGATAATAATAAATGAAGTAAATTACACTCGTCGTACTTAATTTTGTCTCAGATTACATATATAGTTAGTATCATAATAGCCCACTATCCTATAATCTCTACTTTTGTTATATGTTAAGTTTAATTAGGTAATCTTAAATATTCGAGTCTTATTTCACTAAGGTTAGTAAAGGTTAAAAGAAATTAAACTTTTAACAATAAATGAATGAATAAACATTTAATGAGAATATAAAGCTTTAATTTCTAATTTGCTTTATGAAGCAAAAGTGATTATGTAATGAATTGTAAGTTAGTAAAAGCATCTGGAGTTATGAAATCCAATTGATGGAAGGTTTAAATTTGATTATCATAAAATGATGGAGTTAATAGATAGAATGCATAAACATAAATTTAGCACATAACTTTTATTCATTTTGTCATTTTGGTCATTTTTTTTGTTTCATTTAGGCCCTCAACCTTTAAAATTTACTTAAATTGCTTGCTTTTTAACGGAAAAACTGATTGAACTATTAAAATTTTAATGACATTGGCGTGGCAACTCATGTGGCTTTTTACGTATATATCACTGCTAATATGGATAAATTTGTTAGAAGTTTTTATGAATTTTTTTTAAAATTTGTTAATTTTTTAAATACTTTTTATTAATTTTTCTAAATTTTTATGAATTATACATGGACTGTCACACTAATGGTCACATCAATGCTATTAAAATTTTAATAGTTCAATCAAAATTTCCATTTAAAAGTAAGCAAATTGACAAAAATTTAAAATTTGAGGGTTAAAATGATCTAAAAAAAGAATAAGTGCCAAAATGACAAAGTGAGTAATCATTATTGGATATATTTTTTATTATGCCTTGGTAGAATAACTTAGTTTGATACTTAACAAGTGTTTAATGAGGAAAGTGAATTGATAAGAAGGAATTGTAAAATGGTGTAAGATTTGAACCTACGAAGTTAACTTGATCGAATAAGTATATAATTCAAATAAGAAGTTATAAGATAAATGATTAAGTAAATGATATAATTTCAAACCATAATTCCTTATTCATAAAATATTTGTCATAAGCTTAAGAAAATGTTAAGTAGAAAATTCTTGTGTACTTACTAAACTCATCGAGCTCAACGCGTTAATTGTTTAAACGTGTAGGTGAAAGACTTATTTTGAGAAAGCATTAGGACTTGGCTAGATCAATTGGATCACATCGCACCCTCTCAAAAATTCAAGGTCA
Organism: Gossypium arboreum; assembly: GCF_025698485.1. Classification (NCBI taxonomy): domain Eukaryota; kingdom Viridiplantae; phylum Streptophyta; class Magnoliopsida; order Malvales; family Malvaceae; genus Gossypium; species Gossypium arboreum. Next base: position 84,062,503 of record NC_069074.1, read on the forward strand.
ATTCCTTGGTATAATCTAAGGACTCTAGAGTGGCATGTACATGGATTATATGTATTTATAGTGAGTAATATAACACCCCTAACCTGGCTTAAGCGTTATGGTCGAATCCGAAAGTATTACAAAGAAGGGTTTCGAAAACGACGATACTTCGATAAAACCATGTTTAATTATTTGATAAAACGTCCAAGTATTATAAAACATATTCAATACTGAAACCATTATATGATGTCCTTTAAAGTTAATTATTTATTTTGCAGCGGAAGTTTGAAATTCTTTTAAAACCAAACTATTTGTTTGCATAAAACATTTTTGTCAACATCATAGAAAAGAGTGCAAAACCAAAAACCAAGTCCAAAAGTTAAAACCATACAGTCTAGAGAGTCCCAAAAATTACAAACTATCAAGAAAAACCAGATTTTAGAATAAAATTGATATTACTAAATAATCAAACAGTTCTCTGTCGAGTGTTCACCACTGAGTCTCCGTCGCACTGACCCGTCTAAGTCTGTGGATTACCTAAACAGAACCGACAAACGAATGTGAGTTTTCGTAAACTCAAAAAAAAAAAATAGTCATGCAACATACACAGAATTTCATGATCAGCCAGATACAGATTCGGACCTAAGTCCATAAAAGATACAGATATCAGAATCAGATAAAGAAAACAAATATACAGAATCCTACCCCCATCCTCTACACACCATCTCCGACCATCCCATCACACCATGTGGGTTTAAAAACACCAACCCATCCCTCCACACCATATAGTGTCAATGCGACACATAACCAATAATATACAATCAAGCTGCTAGAATATAGGCAAAGAGTCACATATAGATCACTTCCTCCACATATGCAATTCCCACCCTAAACGCAAATACAGAATATAGATGCAGATGTATCAAATTAAACATGCTTAACATGCTCGTATACAGATAGATACATTCTTAAACAATATAGTCAGACGTACATATCAGTATCCTACTCAGATCAGTCTATCAGAATATCAAATCACATGAAATAGGATTTGGTTAGCCTTTACCAACCCTACGGTAGACCCACAATTGATCGGAACGACTCGTGCAACCCTGGGGAAAATTTCAGAATTCTGGGCCCACATGCTTGTGTGGCCCACCACCCAAATTGGCCTTGCCTGTGTGGCCCGTACAGCTTGGCCCAAAACCCACATGCCCAACCCGGCCTAGCCTGTGTGGCCCACACGACCACACTCATACTGTCACAAGGCCATGTCTTGCACACAGCCATGCCTTCGTCAGTCACACAGCCATGTCTCATACACGGCCAGCCACAAGCCCGTGTGGCTTCGACAGTGTAATATCCTAAATTAGGGCCTAATCGGAATAGTGGTTTCATGACCACAAATTCGAGATAGAAATAATTATTTTATAATTATTTTGAGGTTTATGATATGAATGCATAATTGTGTGAAGATTTCGTGAAGAAATTTTGGGCATAACGAGTTTAATTTAAAGTTAGGGACTAAATTGAATAAGTTGCAAAGTTTGCATTCTAGAAGTTTTTAGTATGAAATTACTTTGAAATATTAATTAGGAGGTCTTAAATAGAAATTTTACCAATTTTAAGTTCATGGGAAAAATTAGGACATGGAAGGAATTATTAAAAGTTTAGTGAGGAGGGGCATTTTGGTCATTTTGATATTAAATGAAATAAAATGGGAAAAATAACACAAAATAGTCATCTTCCCCATTTAGTTGCTGCCGAAACTTCACTCTCACCATAGCTAGGGTTTCTTCAACTTTCAAGCTTCATAGTAAGTGATTCTAAGCCCCGTTTTTAATGATTTTTACGTTTTTGAGATCCCGGTAACTCGATAAAGCTTAAGTTAGCAATAATTTAACCTAGGGTTTATATTTGGAAAAATACCCATAGGTGAAATTTGTGTATTTTGATGTTTTATGACAGAATATGAAGTTTTAAATTATGTTAGACAACTTGTACTACTCGATTTTAAGCAAAAACGAGTAAAAGGGCTTAATCGGTAAAAATACCTAATAGTCACAAGTACATGTTAGAGTGAGAATTTGATGTTGCCATAGAAGAGAAAAGTGATCAGCATGTTGTAAAACATAAGAATAAGGAATAAAGTTTAATCCCGAGCCTAGGGGTAAAAATGTAAATATGCAAAAGTTTAGGGGTAAAATTGTAATTTTGCCAAAATTTGAGTTAAGGATTAATTTGATAATGTGAGTATTAAATAAGCTAAATGTGTTATTTTAGATCAAGAAAGATGTGGAATTGACCTCAATCGAGGAAAAGAAAAGATTGTGGACTAGATTGCAAAATCCTTGTATTTTGGTACCAAGGTAAGTTCATGTGTAAATAAAGTAGCATAATTGTTATTTTTAAGTTATTGATGTTAATTATATGCTATGCTGAATTTAATTATGAAATGTATGCTTTGTGGTTAATTTCAAATAATATGTAAATTATGTGAGCTACTTATTAAATATAATTGTTACCGAGTATTGATTTCGCCATTCTACGGAAGACGGCAAGGATAAGTGTTCGAGGAAAAAGCCCGTTTGAACCTTAGGAATAGATTAGGATACAAGTGACATGTCACTAGGATGGTTGAGCATCCGAACTCGTTGAGTTGAGTCCGAGTTCACTTATGGATGCGAATGTCCGAACTCGTTGAGTTGAGTCCGAGTTCGTGAGATGTAACTAGGCATCCGAACTCGTTGAGTTGAGTCCGAGTTCACTTATGGATGTGAACGCCCGAGCTCGTTGAGTTGAGTCCGAGTTCACTTATGGGCGGGTTACATGATTGCTTGATTTCATATATGGCACTTATGTGCAAGTTATCCATGTATCCGAATTATATTCCGATGTGTTCAACGGGTAAAGTTCTACTCAAATGGAGGAATATTTGAGATGTAAAGAGACGTATAGGTAAGTGATGTGAAATGGATATTTTGAACAGGTATGTATTTAACCCTCGGGTTGAGTATTGATACAACCACGATAAGGTAATAAGATGATGAAAAATGATTAGAAATGTGACATGTGTTTTAGTGATGCATGCTAATGTTGATTGGTATGACTGTTTGTTATGTTACTTATTATTTGCATATGAACTTACTAAGCATTTATGCTTACTCCTTCCTTCTTACTCATTGTAGTTTTGGCCAAGCCAGCTCAGGAGTCGGGATAGGTTGAAGGCTCAGTCACACTATCCGGAAGACTTTTGGTAAAGGCTTGTAAATTTAAGTATGGCATGTATAGCAATATACCTATTTTGTGTAAATGATCTTATGGTATGGTGATGGAATGGTTGAGGAAATGCTTGATAATGATAAATTATGAAAATGGTTAGTTTAGATTATGTTTGATGTTAAGGAAAATTAATAAGATACTTAGTGCATAAAAACTCATAAAAAGGGATGAAATTTGCCATAAACAGGATGCTGCAGCAACACTAACGCGAGTTTGAAAATTTACTAAAAATCATAGAAATTGAATTTAGTGATGGAATACATATCAAATTGAAGATTATTATGTCTAGTTTCACATGAAACAAATGAAACAAGTAAAGGAATTATATGTTAGAAGATATTAGAATTTTAGTGAAATAGGGTCATAGCAGTTTCTGAATCCCCTATTCCAACTTTAGAAATTCACCATAAATTGTAAAGATATAATTAAGTGGTGTATTTTATATTATCAGAATCCTTATTGAGTCTAGTTTCAGGATAAATAAACCTCATATTCATATGAATTTTGTACAGAGAGAAATGTGGTTCGTAGTAAATAGAGGTCAGACCAGTCAAGTCCTGAAACAGGGGTAACTTTAACTAATAAACTGTACTAATTGGCCCAACCAAAAATTCTAGAAAAAAATAAGTAGATAGATATATGAGTCTATATTCAGAGAAAATTTACGGATCTTGATTTTGAGTTTCGTAACTCGAGATATGATTTTTCTTGTGACTGTGATGCAAGTAGCTTAAAAGCTGCAAATGTAGAAATAAATAATCCAAAGTTCTAAATATGTTAAATTAAGCTTAGTAACACCTCATACTCGACTCCGGCGACGGTCTCGGGCGTGGGGGCATTACAGACAGACTCCATTTTTCGCTTTCGCCAAAACTCGATTTTTCGTGTTAGGAGTACACACCTGGTGTGACATGCCGTGTGACATGCCGTGTAGACTCAAAATGAACCTTATAGTTCAAATTTACTAACCCTGTACACCTTAAATAGTAAGCAATTCAAAATGCAATCTTTCAACCAGTTCAAAACATGATTAAACATATCTAATACACACTAAAACCACTAGTATAACGATTTAACTCACGTATTTTCGATAACTATTTAACATAGAATTTCCAAACATTATACTTAAATATCATCTAAATCAATTCAAAATAAACTATATAGTGACTATTTTATAAACATAAATTTGCTTATATAGATTAACCTTTATTATCCTTACACTAGTAATATTCATACTCAAAATAACATTAAGACAACCTAGCAGGTACATGCCATTCCTCAAGATAAGATACATCACCAAGCATTTTGAGTTCGGGAGTTGGCTTGGATGCTGAGATGTTATTTACTTTGTACCTAACCTGCACACGGAAACAAACCGTACGCTGAGTATACACTCAGTGGTATTTCTATAAACCAATACTTAATTTATGCATTTATACTTAAACTATAGAATCCAATAAATAAACACATCATGAACATTCAATTAATTGTCTTCATTTCATAATAACATTTATCATTAGAGTCGAAACCAGTAAGATATTCAATTTAGTCAGTGTCATTCAGTATTCAGTGTAGTAATTTACCTCTATTAACATAACTCGGACCTGGACGGATACACGGATCCAACCCACACACTGGGATAGTATACAGTGTTTCATCGGCCAAAGTCGGAATGCACTGTAATGATAACATATTAATAATAATAGTGATAAGAATGATGTCGGTACACGAGTACCTCTTCGAACAAATCTGGAACGATGTGATGGCGACACTTATAGTGTCTTATCGACACAAAGTCGGAATATCCCTGAACACTTCCAATCCTATGACATGCCAATTATATCCGATTAGCCCAACATTGTTAATAGGGTTTTCACTTTCAAATTTTCGTATAACAGTTAATACATTTCAAATTTAACAATACTTACCTTTAATTTACTTACCATACATAATAAAGCAATACATACAACATTTAACTTAAAAGCTCAGTTTATAGAAATACAAACCGTAATTCTCGAGTTTATTCGTTATCTTCGCTCACTTTCTCTTTTCCCTTCTTTGATGATGTTTCTAGTGCTACGTTAGCTACGAAAAAAATTAACATTTAAAATCATCAATACCTATCATTAAATAACACACTCTTCAATTTTCCATGTAACTTTTACATAAATTCCAATTTAATCCTTCCACCATAACCATTCTTTCTTTTCAATTAAATCTCATATTTTCATTTAATACCTACTTTAAACATGTTTCAACTCTTAATATTCAATATAAAATATCAATTCTACAATTTAGACAATTTAGTCCCTACTATAACAAAACTTATATCTATTTTTACAATTCAATCCTTCTCCCACTTCTAACTTAAATTTCTATCATTTTATCGATAATTCATATATTTATTCAACTTAATCAACATCTAAAAATTCACTAACTTTCTAAACTTCAACATAATTCAAGTAGGGCTTTATTATAGGATTCCAAAAACATCAAAATTTCAAGAAAATGGACTAAATTGACTTACCAATTAAGCTTCAAACCCCAAAACCCTATTTTTCCTTTCTTTTCTTTCACTTTTCTTTTCTTTCTATTTTCTTTTCATTCTTTGTTCTTTATGTTTCTATTTTGTTTCTTTTATTTATTTTAACTATTATATTATATTATTATTATAATATATTATATATATTAAATATCTTATACTTAAAATATAAGTAAATAAATGTATATTTTACATTTGTATAAATACAATTATTAAAATGTATTAATTTTACCACACATTAGTCCCCTTTTGGTTTATTTACTAATTTAGTCCCTTCACTTTTCTTTAGTCTATAATTAAACTTTTACCCTATATTCAATCTAGTCCTTTCACTAAATTAGCCTTAATTCAGGCTAATTCACTTAGCCAAAAATCTAATTTATCACACTACTAACTTCGTAAATATTTCTAATAAATATTTATAATTCATTTTGCGGAAATAATGACCCAAAAATTCAATTTTTCAATACCCGTAAATTTAGGGTCGTTACAAAAACAGTATGACGAATTAATCTCGTACACCAACAAAGATTAAAGTATAAATCCAAACTACCTCAAAACACAACGAACCCCTTACCTACGCAGCAACATGAAGGAATCAAAACATTAAAGTATCGCGAATTGAAAAAGAAATTTCGACAGAAATCAGAAGAAGGAAACGAAAATTGAAAGTGGGAAAACAGAAAAGAAAAAAAAGTCAGAGAAAGAAGATTTTGGGAAAAGAGAAAAACTAAAATTAAAATTTGAAAAATCTGATAATCTATCCCTAATTTTTCTTCCACTCCCCACTAACTCTTAACCATCTCAGAATTTTGGTTCCTCTAAACTTCTATCAGACACTTGAAGCAAAAATTAACACTTACGCTTGCGCAGGAATTCAAACACAGGACCTCCAATACACTAACTCCTTACCACTCGAACTAGCAAGCTCATTCTAATATAAGTTTACAAACAATCTTATATAAGCCCACTCAATAGGGATAAGGCTTGGATAAAAAATAACCAAAATTTTCCAAAATGTGGGATGTAACGCCCCAATTTTTGGGAATTCTGTGAATGTTGGCATAGGTTTAATTATGTTAGTGGGCCTCTAGAAAGCCCAAACTTAAGATAGAACCCGACAATTTTAGTTAATTTTTGTTCCATAAGAAAAATTTGGGTGAAATTATGAAATAGGACCTATGTGAAAATGTTTGAAAATGCTATAGGCTAAATTGAAGTGGCCAAATAAATAGGAGTGCAAAATAGGAGGATTTGTATGACAAACCTCCCATTTTACATGAAGTGGCCAGCCATCATGTTGTTGTAGACAAAATGTACACTTGATATCCATAATTTATGGTACAAATTGATACAAATTGATAATAGGTTAGGTAAATGTTCAATGATAATAGGTTAGGTAAATGTTCCATGATAATGGGTTAGGTAAATGTTTCATGATAATGGGTTAGGTAAATGTTTCATGATAAGAATTTCATGTCTTTTGTATTAAAGAATTAAATGGATGAAATATGAAGTTTTATTAAAAGAAAAAGGGGTGAAAAGAACAAAGTTTTGTTCATCTTTGTTCATCATAGCTAAAAGTTAGAGAAGAGAAAGGAGAGGAGAAAGCTCTTGAGTATTTGATCATTAGGAGGAGGAAAATTGAAGGTAAGTTCTTGGTACCTTGCTTCTATTTTGAGGTTCATGAGTTCTTCTTGATTCTACCTTAACTCTTGAAGTATATTTTGATTTTTAGTTGTGTTGTGAGCATTTAGTCATGAATTAAAATGAAGGAAATGGTTGTTGTTTCATGTTCTTTTGATGAAAAATGGAAGATAGGTGAAGTTGATCCAAACAAATGAGCATGCATGTGCCTTAGATTTTAAAGGGAAAAATCAGCTAACATGTTGTGCTTTAAAATGATGAAATGGAGATTATACTTAAGTAAAATCATAGATATGTGATGATTGATTGGTGATATACATGTTTAAATAACATGCATGCAAGGTATGTGTGAAAGAGTGATTTGGTAATAAATCTGCTTGGGACAGCAGCAGTAACGTGACTTTGGAAAATCACCATAAATTGTGGGAGATGAATTAGAAGCTGAATAAATTATGTAATTAAAGCTTATTGAGTCTAGTTTCTAATGAAATAAACAAGAACATATTTTGAATTCTGTACAATGAGAAATTTGATTCGTAATGAAGAGTGGTCAGATTAGTCAAACAGTGAAACATGGGAAACTTTAAGAAAAATCTGGTATTGATTGGCCATACCAAAAATTCTGAAAATTTTATGGATAAAAGATATATGAGTCTATTTTCAGGGAAAATTAACGGCACTTGATTTGGAGTTTCGTAGCTCCAGTTATAAATAATTTAGTGAATGTTGCTCACGAAGACAGCTTGCAGTGAAATTATGATTATGTGGTAAACATTGACAAAAATTTGTTAATGAGTTGCTTATTGATTTCTTATAAGCTTACTATGATCTGTAGGTGTGGTTGGCCGAATATTGTAAGGGGTTAATACGTAGTTTGTATTTGAATAGTTAGATTAACGTGTTAGTAATCCAATTGTAGGCGGTTCGTGTGTGGATCTCGTCAGCATATCGCCGCAAACAGGTGTGTAACTGACACCCTCTCATAGACTAGATTGGCAAAAGCCGAAAAGCCAAAATGCCGAAAAGTCGGTATTTTGGGAATTTCTGAAAAGTCGAATGCTCGTAAGATAGTTGGGTTTGTATATTTGGTAATCTAAAGTAATAAACTGCAGTACGCGCGATTTAGTACATTTTGATAATTTGGGCTTAATGGGCCAAAGATCGGGTTCATGGGCCAACGGGCCCAATTCGGTAAGTATGCGCGGTAAGTGTTCTGATAGTACGTAAATAGTTAGGATATGCATGAAAACCCTAAAAGTAGCTAAATTACTATAATACCCCTATGTATGGAAAATTACTGTTATACCCCTAGGTGTAAAATTACCGTTATACCCCTAGGGTTAATTTTGACTGAAAAGCATGACGATCTGATTCTGTATGATGTATGCCATGATTATATATCTGTTGCATGGGGACATGGGTTATATTATGGAGGAAGCGTTCTGGTGGCTATGCCACAAATATCTGATCTGGTGGCTCTGCCACAAATATCTGATCTGGTGGCTCTGCCACATATATCTGTTCTGGTGGCCCTGCCACGATTATCTGTATCTGGTAACTCTGTCACATTATTCGCTCGCAGCCATGCTGCAAATTACGTGGTGTGTAGCGGTTGGGTGGGTCGAGTTGTCTCCCACACGGTGTAAGGTTGGTACGGGGTGTATACGGTTGGATATGGTTGGGTTTCGCATAAACATGTAATATCTGCTTACGTTCATTATGGGCTTATGGGCTTTATTTTGAATTACATTCGGCTAAGGCCAACTTATTCTATTTCGTGGTTTAAGTGATATAGGCTATGGTTGGGTTAATTTACACATCGAGTTTCCCCAAACTCACCCTTTTATTTTCATCCACGCAGTAATCCCCAACCATAGTGGGCTTGAAGTTGTGAGGGAATTGAGTGGCCACATTTCGAAAGTTTGATTTTCTTCCGTGAACTGGACATCCTTTTATTTACGTTTGAAGTTTTGGGTTTTTTAAATGTAATAAGGCCGCTTATTTATTTTTGATGCTTTTTAATATGTATTACTAAGATAGGTAATACTTATTTTAACTGATGAAATTGGATAGCTTTAGGGCGCGGTTTCAAAAACAACAGTTGATTTCAAAATAACACGACAACAAGCAAAGCTTCCGCAATGAAAGTATTTTCCAAAATTAATCACTTTTCGTAAAAATGACTTAATCAAATCGGTTTCCTAGAAATATCCATGACGTTAAGGTGTGGTAATGGTGGTATGCATGTCTAGGATTGGATCCGAAGGGAGCTTGGTACTTAAGCAGTCCGATGGACTCACCACCTCTTTTCCGGTTTCCTACCTGGTGCACAACTTCCATTCATTTTAACCTTTAATGAATTAATCTTTTGAACATCAAGTACAATTTTCTGGACTTAGAATGAAATTTTTTTTACGTTTTTGATGTGGCATGCCGGATCCGGCCATAACTTCTGGGCCGGGTTTGGGGTGTTACATGGGACTTGAACCCAAAACCTCATAGACACACCCAAAACACTTAACCACTGAAGCAAATAGATATTTGTGTTAAATTTCACAAAAACAAACTTAAATTATTTAGGGCGTTACAAGTAATGCATTGAGTGTTTATTAAGTTATTTATAAGTGTGTCTTAATTGATCATATGATGTTTCAAATGATAATGTGATGTTCTTTAAGGGTTAAAAAGGTCTTATTTTGATTGGAATTGATATGAGGATGATAGGGGATGTCCTAAAGTGTTTTTGAACTAATTTTGGGTTCAGTACACCTTAGTCTCGAGACATGACACTTAAGTCTTGAGAGACAAACAAGTTCAAAAACTCTTTTTTTTTCTTCAAAGGTCTAAAGTCTCGAGCATAGACCTTTTATCTTGAGACAGAAAAGTTTGAAGCAAACAATCTTGATCACTACCTCAAGACATATAGCTTAAAGTCTTTGAGACATGCCAGGCTTGTCTCAAGACATGCTCCATTATTCATATACAACTTGTATTTTTTGACATTTTGGGCCACCAAAAGTTCACTTTATGCATTTTCCATGTCCAAATACTTAGAATATGGTTTAATATGATTTTTAAATGTGTTTAAAGCTTTATAAATGTTGAGAATTGATTTAAAGGATTTTATCAACTAGTTCAAATAATAGCTTTATTAAAAAAAAAACTTTGTAAATGCAAAGAATGAGTCAATGTGACATCACTTATTTATGATGGTCATCGGATCAGGTAAAAGTATTACAATATGTAATTGACTAAGGTGCCATAACCTTGATATTGTTTAGGTTAACAATTCTATTATAGGCCCACTAAACATAGCTAAAGTATTATTGGATTTGCACACATACCAAACCAAAAAAGTATTTTTACATGTTCATTTGTACTAATGTTTGTACTAAAGTTTTAACCTTTGGAACTTAAGGTGAAAATAAAGAAATCTCAACCACTATCCAAAAGAATGTTAATAATTTTAATTTTAAAGATACACATATATATTTATTTATTTTCTTTCACTCACTTAGTGGATATCACATAATCTAATATAATTAATACTTTATTAGGTTAGATAATTAGACTCCTATAATTGACATTGAACTTATATATAATAATATTAGGGTTATGTGCAAATTTGCCACCTTACTATAAGTGAACATTTAAATTTGCCACTACACTTTATTATGATTGATATTTGTCATTATACTTAAAAATATTGGTAAATTTACCACTAAACTTTTATATGATTGAAACTTGTCATTAAACGTTGAATTTTATTAAAATTTGCCACCAATTTTTATTTTTATTTTATTAAAATTTACCATGTGATATTGATTTTGATGGTTTAAGGAAAAATATTATTTAAATATTTTATTTTAATAGTTAACAATAAATTAATTTATAGAAGAACTAAAATTAATAAATTAACTTCAAGTTTTCATTTGATGAAAGACTTTAAAAATTTGAACAAAAGATATTTTATTTTATTTTTATAATAAGAGTTTTATTATTCTTTAATATTTTATTAATAAAATTATTATCGTTAATTATTTAAGTAAAATATTAAAAATATTTTTATTAAATTTGTCTTCAAATTATTTAAAATAAAAAATGAATAGTAAAATATAATAAAACACTCAAACTTTAATTTCAAAATTCACACAAGCAAAAGTGAAATGATAAAATTCAACATAAAAGTTAAAAATTGAGTGACAAATTTACCTTTAATTCAAAAGTATAAAAAAAATATTATGATAAATTTCAATTTTTAGCTAAGATATGTACACATTAACCCATTATAATAATATGTGAGTCTATTAAACAAAAACTTGCCAATACCAACAACGTGGGAGGGTAGGGAATTGGCATTCATGTCTGAATCATGCTAATGGATATGATCTCCTTTGGGTCGTTTTCTTCTTTGACAAAATGGAAAAAGGTACAATTATGTAAAATATTGAAATCCTTTGGGTTGTTTTTGTTGAAACTTCAAAAGGCAAAAGGTACACAATTATGTAGAATATTGAAGCTACAAAATGATGAAAGAAGGAAAAAGGGTGAAGAAAAAGTGACAAAAACCTGAATATTTGGATAATAGAAAAGGAAGATTCAATAGCCAACCTTTGTTTTATTAAGATTCTCAAAATCTAATCCTTTGCAAATCCAAAACCCAGAATTTTTGTTGTCGACAGGAAATTAAATTATATTTTGCCTTCAAAATCTCTTAGTTGTCAAAATGTAGAAGCTTGAAAGTTTCTTTGTTTGACTGTTAGGTAGATTTGACAAGTACTGAAAACTACAACATTGTTAAAGAAAATCCCATTTTACCAAAGCATTTTATTCTTTCAAAATTTTTTATAATCACAATTCCTTTATCCATTTTACGGTCTAAATTTAATTTTAATTTAATTTTAGAGTTATGTAAAGCACTTTCAATAATATTGACTTCAGAATTTGAACTTGATCCAAATATCTGAAAAAGAAGTTCACTTTCACTTCTTTGAATAATTGATAATGCATTAACCAACATTTTAAAAAGAGTTGAATTTGATCCACCTTTTAAAAAGAGTCGAATTATTGTTTTTAGTTAAGATACTAACTAAAATGTTAAAATTTTTAAACATGACAATACGCGTAGCAATCCATGTTTACTTCATATTTTTTAATTTTTTATTTTTATTTATATTTTTTATTTTCGATTATTTTTATAAATTTTAAATTATTTGTTGATGTAACATATAAGACAAATAGTATCATATCAATCTAAAATACACACAAACTGCCATGTGGATGATCACATTAACATCATTAAAAAATTAATAGTCCCCAGTGGAGTCGCCAAGCTGTCGAAACCATTTTCTAAATCGAGTTTTGGAAAATGGGAATCGATTTTAAAAAACGAAAACGGGAGTCGCCACCAATCTTTTTAGGTGTGATTGGATCACCTTTAAAACATTTGTTTTTAAAATCGTTGGTTTTGGTCTACGAAATCAAAAGAATGGGTTCGGGAGTCGGTTACGTATGAGGAAGGGTTAGCATCCTTGTAACGCCCAAAAATTGGTACCTAATTGATTATCAAAATGTCTCTAATGTCGGAAATTAAAAATTTTAAGATGTAATCCTCTTTAAAGTATTTGAAAATTTGGGTTTACTTGTGTCAAAGCATTGGCTATAAGTTAGCCTTTTAGAAATCTCTATCTCAAAACAGCAAAATGTTACAATCCAGTAAGTTAGGACATATCACTTTGCAATTCCAAGACAGTCACTTATATTTTGAAATCCTTTAAAAACTTTAGAAGGGTACTTGACTATTCGAACTTAACGAGAAAAGTTGCAACCCAATAAGTTAGGGCACTACTTTTTCGAAATTTCCAAACACCAAGCATTGCCTTTATATTTTTTGAAAATTTTGGAGCCTTATCTTTTTAGAGATGATGCGTGAAGAATTGTATTACATTATAAATCATAATAATATATTATTGTACTAGGTAGATAAAAATGAATACTACGATAAAAAGAATAATACATATGAAGCAAAAAATGCAAACAAAGATATATAGCACGAATAAACAAGATATATAAACCTATGAGATAATATTTAAATGGCGCATGATATAAAAACAAACATAATCAAATAATGCATGATATACAAATGGAATAAACGTAATGTCAATATGTATATAATTATAAATAAGATATTTCATAGTATTTAATACATAATATAATAACAAGAATAAAAGAATAATAATTATATAATGATATATTGGTTTAAAAATGTGTAAGAGATTTTAATATAACAATATTAGTTTAAAATGAAATAATATATAGTAAATAAAAATGAAATGTGTATATAATGTGAGTTAAAAATATGATTTAATAATAATAATTTACATTTTAAAATAATATATATATATATATATATATATATATATATATATATATAAAATAATATAATTATGATACATGATATACATAACATATAAAGAAATAATACAAAAATAAAATATAATAAAGATTATATAATAAAATGTAATATAAATATATGAGAAAAATAATAGATATAATATAAAGTAACATATAAAACAATATATATGTAAATAATTAATGAATATAATACATGTGAAAATATAATAATATATAAAAGAGATGTAAAATAATAATTTAAGGAAAATAACATATATAATAAGTAATAATAATATATAATAAAATAATTTTATAATATATAATATAAAGTGAAATTAAAATAAAATATATATATAGAATAATATAATAAATATAGGACTAAATTTGAAGTTTAACAAAGTTATGGGGCACATTTAAAAAGCTAAAACTGAATTAAGGCCTGATTTGAAATGCCCGCAAAATAAAAGGGGGTCATTGGGAAAATAACCCTATTCCCAAAACGGTGACATTTTCCAGAATATAATTTAATAGCCATAGGGACTAAATTAAGACTAAAATAAAATAATGGGCTAAATTATAAAATAAAATAAGGTTTGATTGTAAGTACAAAAGGGATAGAAGGATCAATTGGGTAATTAACCCAACTCTCAAAAATGCGCGGATCCCCCCGGGTAATCGGGTCAACGCGCGGATCCCTGAGTCACAAAACAATGCCGTTTTGTTAAGGCTATATAAGCCAGGTTATTAGCCTTAAAATCATTTGAAACCAGTTTTTTTTTTTAAAAAAAGAATTCTCTCTGAAAGAGAGAAAGAAGGGAGCTCCGGGCCCTGGCCTCCGTCGGCCACACACCGCCCACGCGCCCACGCGCCACCCTAAGGACCACCGTACACGGTGGCTAGGGTTTAAAAAAACCCTTCCTTTCACTCGTCATTCGTCAGGTAACCTTCTTCCTTGTATTTTTGTAATCTATATTTTTGCTAAAAAACAGTTTACATACATGCATGTGTTCTAAAATAAAAAAAAGTTAAATCACCGTTTCTTTGAAACTGCTTGTATTCTCTTTTTTATTTCGGTATGCGTAATCGTTACAAGGGTTACAAAGGCTTTTTATAGCCTACTAATTTGTTACATAAGGAAAGAAATCTCTGATTTCTTGTCTATTGTATCTTTGACTGATGTGCTGAGATTCTTTTAGTTTCCTTTTCTTGTTCTTCGTATCTGCTGTGTTTCCTTTTCTTGCAGGTATCCCAATGATCTCGGCATTAATGGTGGCACCAAGGCTAGAGGGGAGGCCGGAGATCGCGGTGCTGGTGTCGGTGAGGCGCTGATTACGGAAGCAGAGCCTTGAGTGATGGCCTCGATTGGGGAGCCGGACAGACGGTCCCCGAATCTTCCAGAAGCAGTTGCGGCGCGAGGGAGCAAAGCTAGGGTTGGAAACCCTAGCTGGAAATTTTGGGTTTTGGGCCTAGTTCATTTTGGGCCGTTGTATTGGGTCAAAGGGGTAATGGGCATAGGATAGGCTTACGGGGTATTTGGGCTACCGGGTGTAACAAGTCTATTTGGGTTTTAACTATTGGGCTGTAAAGGGACTGTTTAATAAACATTTATTATCATTTAAATTTGGTTTTGGGTTTCAAAGCTCGGTCAAATTTGGGTTATTACAAGTTACACGAACTTACCTCAACAAATGTTCGTGTACATAAGTCTATTAATCCGACATTTTTCCTCATTTCCTCGTTCTAGCTCCAAATTTGGTATATCCGGATCTATACAAGTAAATTTTACATCAATTTCTCATATTTCATACTCATTTAGACTCAATTTACATCCTAGGAAAAATTACCATTTTGCCCCTAACTTTTTCATAAATTCCCATTTCGTCCCTAGGCTCGGAAAATGAAACTTGTGCAATTTACTCCCTATCCCAAGCCTAACCAAAATCCCATTACAAAATTTACAGCGCATGTAAATTTACAACCTTTCATTTTCTACCATAAATTTCTAATTTTTAGCATGTACATCCATGACCCATTTTCCATACTTCGATTACTTCTCAAATTGATCCCCCAAATAGATAGATTAAGCTATTCCGGTTTCAAAAATATCAAAATTACTAAAAACTAGCCAATGAAACTCACCCAATTTGGCCATGAAAGTTTCTTCTATCTCTCCTAGGGTTTCCATGTATTTTTGGGGAAGAAGATGATAAAATAAAATGATATTTCTTTTTTATCATCTTTTAATTAATTAAATATTTTCACTTTCCAATTTAGTCCTTGCCCTTTTTCTAAATTTACATGGATGAGTCACCAAAATATCTACATACTTTCTTTAATGATCTAATTACCATATAAGGACCTCAAGTTTTGAATTCCATAGCTATTTAATCCTTATAGCTACTAGAATTCAACTTTTGCATTTTATGTGATTTGGTCCTTCTTATAATTAAGCACATAATCGATAAAATTTTCTTATCAAAATTTTCACATGACATGTCTATCATAATACGGACCATATATTGAAATAAAAATAAATTTTATTCTTCGGCTCAAGATTTGTGGTCCTGAAACCACTGTTCCGATCTCATCGAAAAATGGGTTACAGATATACATTTGACTGTATCAAGATATACAACTCATGATGTTGGGACAATGATGATCTCAAGTTTGAGGATCATATATATAGTTATCACTATGAGTAATATTTGTGACTATTACATAATAATCCAAAAAACATACTCATGGCAGGTTAGTCCAGTATGTTGTTCTCTAACATATTCTCATGTATTGATTTTGACATCCCTATGTTAATGACAACACTTTGTCATCAATCAATAATTACATATTAGTCTCAATACATTATCATTGTCCAAGCCCACAATAATACTCGATTAATGACCTTTTTAAGAATAATCATATTATTTTTAGGACTTTATTATTAACCAATTTATTTATACACACATAAAAAGAAACTGAAATAACAATGGCAATGTCTTATATTAACAAATAAGGTAAAACGAATATGTGATTACAATCATCTCAAGATTGGTCTTTAGGCATATTCTAACAAGAACAACAAGGAAAGCATGAGATCTCAGCAAAAACATGACCTTAAAATTAGGACAAAATAAATAAGAAAATGAGAAAAAGAGAGATACTTACATTGAGAAGAGAAGGGCGACAAAACAGGTGGTTGATGTGGTTGCACAGGGAAGATGAAAGGAAGAAAAAAGAAAACCGAACATGGGAAAAGAAGGGACGAGGGAGACAACAAAAAGTGGGAGACTTTTAGGAGATGATTTATTTTATCAATTTTTTTTAAAAAAAACTAAAATATCCCAACTAACCAGATTTACTACCAAACCTTAAGGGTGAGCGTTCGATCGAATCGAATGAAAAAATTTTGAGTTAATCGAGTTGACGAATCCTATTTTCTCATCCTAACTCGATTTGAAATTTTCTTGAATCGAGTCAAGTGGGATGTAATCCAAATCACATATATTTGTTCGAGTTAAATTAAAAAAAAATTCTAATTAAAAATCGATATCAATTGGACTTTACAGTTTAATCTCTAAGCCCCAATTAACATAATTCAACTAAATTGAATATCCAAAATACAATTCACTTATATAATAACTCCACAAATATCTCTATTTAATATTTACGAGTTCGATTTACGAAAATGAGGTCTCAAAACTACATTTTTTTGACAATACTGACTTTCAGGTTGTTACATCCATCCCCATCCCATCCCATCTCATCCCACCTCAATTTGATTTTTGCTAGTTATTTTTAGCATTTTCATTTTTTTTAAAGGCAAACAAATATTTCCAAATAAATCTTTAAAAAAATTAAACATAAAACATAAGAATTTTTTATTTTAATTTTTTCATATTTTTACCCTTTTAATAGTTATATATATATATATATATATATATAAGGCTAAAATGACAATTTTATAAACAAACAGAATAGAGTAGAGCAAGAAATTACCATAAATGCTTCATACACATTGTTGAAAAAAAAAAATCATTTGCCTTGCCTCACATACACCTTTTAGAAAAAAAATTGCTCAATTCGAAGTAGATCAGTTGATAACCCACAGAGCAATTGAGGTTTTGCCATCTCTACTTACTTAAATTAATTGACCTTGTGAAATACTGGAGTAAGGTGATTATGTATAATATGAATTAATTTAATCACATAAATTTAATTTTTTATTTCAAATGAAATTCAAAATTTAAAAGTAAAGTGATCGTTTATACTAAACATAGCAATTCGAATTACAAATTCAGATGTTTTAGATAATAAATTTATTTTACAGATTCGAATAATGTGAATTCAAATAATATTCAATTTCAGATTTTAAATTTGTTATCTACCATATATTCAAACATATACATATAAATACTTAGTCGATTATCAAAATCCAAATTGCTTATTTCAAAAATAGATGTGGATTCATATTCAAATATTTGAATTTATTAGTTATATAATTCTTATAATTTTAATTGTATATATTAAAAAATTAATTGGTTTGCATTTAAATATTTGAAAATGATTAGAAATTTTAAAAACAATCTTTTTTCAGATTCAGATATTTGATGAATACTAGCTCTTCACCTATCCTCAATGGCTACGTGCTTTTTACGTAAACTTTGAGAATGTTGAAGAGTTAATAAACAAAAGAAATTAAAGATATTTGACGAATAATAATATTTCATTATTATTGCGTTTGAATCTAAAAATATATCTCATTATTACTATAATAACTAATTTTATAGCACTATTTTTTAAAATCTTATCGAAACTAATCGCATGGCTTGTGTATTTACTAAAGTAGTTTTAATTTAGGCCATTGGAAGCCGTCAATATTACTAAAAATATAATTTCCTATCAAAAAGACTGTCGAAACCATTTTCAAATCGAGTTTTAGAAAATGGGAATCAATTTTAAAAAAACGAAAACGGGAGTCGCCACCAATCTTTTTAGGTGTGATTGGATCACCTTTAAAACATTTTGTTTTAAAATCATTAGTTTTGGTCCACGAAATAAAAGAACGGGTTTGGGAGTCAGTTAAGTACGAGGAAGGATTAGCACCCTCGTAACGCCCAAAAATTGTTATCAAATGTCTTTAATGTCGAAAGAAAAAAAAATTTAAAATGTAGTCCTCTTTAAAATATTTTAACTTTGAAAATTGGGATTCACTAGCGTCAAAGTATTGACATTAAGTTATCCCTTTTTTTGAAATTCCTATCTCGAAACAGCAAAACGCTATATCCGTTAAGTTAGGACATATTGCTTTGAAATTCCAAGATAGTAGCTTGCATTTAGAAAACCTCTAAAAAAAACTTAGAAGGGTACCTAATTATTCGAATTCAACGAGAAAAGTGGCAACCCAATAAGTTAGGGCACTACTTTCTCGAAATTTCCAAACACCAAGCATTGCCTTATTTGCAAAAAATATTATTTCGAGGTAACAAATAAATGAATAAAACGAATAAAAAGATAATAACAAATAAGCTAGGAAATATTCGAGATTAAAAAAACTAGTAATAAATAAACAATCATTATGTAAGACTAAAGAATGATAGTATAGCGAAGATAATAATAATATTAATAGTAATAATACAAATAAAAATTTTGGAATGATGTGTCAAATTATATATATGTATGTGAATATATAGATAAGTAAACAATATATATAGTGAGTGAAGAGTAAAAGGTAAAAAAGTGTATTTAAAGAGTAGTGGGTAAAAATATAATAATAGTGTAATAGTAGTAATAACGTAATAGTATTAGAAATATACGATATATAATATTGAAGGTAAATACATAATATATACATATTAGAAATAATCATAATATTAGAAACAACTATTAATAATACTACATAAATAGATATATAGTAGTAGCATATACATGATATAGTTAAAAATATATAAAGTAAGATAATATGGGAAATAAAAAATATATAAACGATATAATATTAGGGCATATGCAAAACAATAAAAATACAATATTAAAAGATATATATATATATATAATGTATACATAATATAATATTAAAATATTTACATGGTATATACATAATAATGTAAAAAATAAACTATTAGTAATATTATAAATATATACATATAGTAGTAATAATAATATAAAGGTATTTCATATAAACAGGTATGCACGTGAAAAAAAAAAGAAAAGAGAAAAATAATAATTACAAAAGTATGAAATCAAAATAATATGTAGAAACATGTTTATTCTAAAAAGAATAACTGAAACTTAATTGAGAGAAGAAACAAAATCCAAGAGATAACTTACAAGTAAAACAAATTATTGAAACAGAATTTTGGGCTAAAATTAATTGCGTATAAATGTCCGAGATCTAAAATTAAAAATGCCCCAAATCTTAAAATACCGCGCAAAGGGGGCAAATTGAAATAGCACACAGACTGCAGGGCCAATTTAAAATAATATAAAACTTAAATATGGCCCGATTGAAGGCTAGCACAAAGGAGGGGACCAATTGCGCAAATTACCCAATTAAAGGTAACATGCATGGTCCCAAGCAAAAAAGTTGATTCCACTCCCCCCATGCTACTTTGTTTTATTATTAATTAAAACTACTCCCCATACTATTTTGTTTTATTATTAATTAAAACTATTCCCTCATACTATTTTGTTTTTATTATTAATTAAAACCATTCCCCATACTATTTTATTTTTATTATTAATTAAAACCATACTTTATATTCTCTTTTTTTTTATCATAAAAAAAATCCTTTCTTTTTTAAGGAAAAAAACAACAAAAAAAAGAGTTAAAACACCACCTTACCACCCTACATTCATTTTTCAAAATAAAGAGAAGGCTCTCAACTCTCTCAACCCTTCTCCTCCTCCGGTCATCGGACCGGCCATCAACCGTCACTCCAGTCACCGGCCACCGACGGCGGCGCCGCCGTCCACGGTGGGCTAAAAATCTTCCGAGGCCCTTTTTCGCTTCTCTTCTCGAGTAGAGCCCGGATTTGTGGTTAAAACAACCCAAAAACCTTCAAAAATTAATGAGAAACACCATAAAACTCAAGAATCCATTCGAATTCCGGCCACCGATTCTTGGCGGTGGCTTCCTCGATCGTCCACAATGTTGGAAAACCGAACACCGGTAAGTTCCTTCCCTCTTTTCCTTTTTTGTTATTTTTCAAGTTTTTTTGTGTTAAAATATTTGTAAAATAGATAAAATGAACGAATAGAAAGAAGATCAAAAATAAAAATAAGGACAAACACCTTTTGAACTTGTTTTCTCCTTTTGATTTCTCCCGAAAATCTTTGTAATACAACCCCCCTTAATACAATCTCTTCTCTCCAAAAATCAATCGATTCTTCCTCAAAATACCATCGATCCCCCTTTTTTTCTACAATCGGTTCTAGTATGGATTTTATAGCCATTTACAAACTTTATTATATATATTTGCTATCTTTTCTTCTTCTTGTATGGCAGGCAAACGGTGGTGGAGGCATGTGCCACTTGGTAGTGGTTGGAAGTGGGTGGTTGAGGCTTGCGGCTAGGGTTTCTAATTTCTGAAAGTAGGTTGTGGGCTAGGGTTTCTAAGCTTTTGGGCTTCTTTTAGGTTTTAATTTTTGAGTTGTAATTGGGTTGGTAGCTTTGTTTGTAAATGGACTTTTAATGGGCATTTTGATTTTTTTCTTTATTTTTTTTTCAAAATTTGGTTTATTTATTTTAAGGCCCGGGCAAAATATGGGTTCTACAGCTGCCCCTCTTTGCTCATTGTTGTGTTAACAGGAATAGAGCAAAGACTAAAAAGACCCAATTTTGCTCGGGCTTGCCGAGTTTTGAGTTCTTCGATCTGCTTCTTTGATCTGTTCCCTATAAACACAGGGATGCCAAATCTGCTATCTTCAACTTGTTCCCTATAAACACAGGGATGCCATGCTGAAATCTTCGATCTGCTTCACTGTAAGCACAAGAATGTCAGATCTGCTATCTTCGATCTGTTCCCTATAAGCACAGGGATGCCAAATCTGTTGTTTTTCAACTTGTTCCCTATAAGCACAGGGATGCCATGCTGAAATCTTCGATCTGCTTTACTGTAAGCACAGGAATGTCAGATCTGCTATCTTCGATCTGTTCCCTATAAGCACAGGGATGCCAAATCTTCTGTTTTTCAACTTGTTCCCTATAAGCACAGGGATGCCATGCTGAAATCTTCGATCTGCTTCACTGTAACTCAGGAAGGCGATATCTGCTATCTTTGATCTGCCCCCCGTCTACTACAGAGACGCCAAATCTATTTCTTCGATTTGTTCCCTGACAATACAGAGATGCCAAATCATCTTAGATTTGCTTTAACGTAAACACGTGAAAGCCAAATCAACTATGATTCGATTTGCTCCTTGTAAGCAAAATGATGCCAAACCATCTTGGATCCGCTTCAGCATAAACATCCGAAGGTGAGATCTGCTATGTGTCTGCTCTCCATTAAAGTGAAGATGCCAAACTTCAATTCGTTCTCTGATGATACAGAGACGACAAATTATCTTAGATTTGCTTTCTCGTAATCACGTGAAAGCCAAATTAGCTATGTCTTCGATTTGTTCCTTGTAAACACAAGGATGCCAAACCATCTTGGATCTGCTTCAGTGAAATCATCTGAAGGCGAGATCTGCTATGTGTCTGCTCTCTATCAAAGTGAAGATGCCAAACTTTGATTCGTTCTCTGACGATACAGAGACGACAAATCATCTTAGATTTGCTTTTTCGTAATCACGTGAAAGCCAAATCAGCTATGTCTTCGATTTGTTCCTTGTAAACACAAGGATGTCAAACCATTTTGGATCTGCTTCAGTGAAATCATTTGAAGGCGAGATCTGCTATGTGTCTGCTCTCCATCAAAGTGAAGATGCCAAACTTCGATTCGTTCTCTAACGATACAGAGACGACAAATCATCTTAGATTTGCTTTCTCGTAATCACGTGAAAGCCAAATCAGCTATGTCTTCGATTTGTTCCTTGTAAACACAAGGATGCCAAACCATCTTGGATCTGCTTCAGTGAAATCATCTGAAGGCGAGATCTGCTATGTGTCTGCTCTCCATCAAAGTGAAGATGCCAAACTTCGATTCGTTCTCTGACAATACAGAGACGACAAATCATCTTAGATTTGCTTCATCGTAATCACGTGAAAGCCAAATCAGCTATGTCTTCAATTTGCTCTTTGTAAACACAAGGATGCCAAACCATCTTGGATCTGCTTCAGTGAAATCATCTGAAGGTGAGATCTTCTATGTGTCTGCTCTCCATCAAAGTGAAGATGCCAAACTTCGATTCATTCTCTGACAATACAGAGACGAAAAGTCATCTTAGATTTGCTTCATCGTAATCACGTGAAAGCCAAATCAACTATGTCTTCAATTTGCTCCTTGTAAACACAAGGATGCCAAACCATCTTGGATCTGCTTCAGTATAACATCTGAAGGCCAGATCTGTTATGCTGCGGCCTATTACTCTACTGCTTAAGGGATTAAGGCGCGTCATCCTGTAGAATGATTATGCCTGATAATTAGGATGCCATGCTCGAAGTGAGTCAAATGTTCCTAATTAAACATGTTATGATACAAAATGTCATGAATATGACCCTTATCCTAGACGTCATCATTCATTCTTTCATTTGCCTTTCTTTTCTCAAAGCTTCATTCACGCTCAGCCCGTAGGCCTGTACCATTCCTCCAATGCTACGATCCCCTGAGGATGTTTGTAAAATAATCTTTTCTTAAAATTGAATCATTGATTTTGTTCATTTTCCCTTTAGACTGGACGAAAGAAATTCCTCGAGTTCCTTCATCCTTTATTTACGTGAATTTCTCAAACAATTGTCCTATTTTAGTTTCTTGTATTGTCTAGAAATTTCAGAGTAATATGCAAAACTTCATTTGTAAACATATTTAGTTCATCTATCATTATTTCAATGCAACATGGAAGATGAATAAATCTTTAAGAATAATTGGATTTGAATGAATTAAGAAGAAAGAATACAAAGGAAATTAATCTGAAGGCCTATCTTTAGGAAGGAGTAGAATCTAAATATGGAAAATAAGATAGAAGTTAGATCCTCTAGATATCACCACTTGAGTGCCTATACACCAGCTCCATGAAGTCTTTCTTGAGTTTAAAATGTGTTTAAAAGATCCCAAGTACTCTGTTGATGCCCCAGTTTGTAGCATTCTTCGCTCTTTGTAACAAGATCACTGTGTACTCTTCAAAATTTGAGCTGCCCTTTCAGGTTTTCAACTCAAAACCCTTTTGGTCACAAGGTGCCCTTTGTGGGTTTTCACCTTGGCCTCTCCGTTTTTTATTTTTTTTTTCAAGGCGCCCTTTACGGGTTTTCACCTTAGATTCTCTTCTTCTTTAGACAAAGTATTTTTTAGCTGAGTCCGAGTTCACTGGATTAAGTAAACTTTTCCCATCCATTTCTGCTAAGATCAATGCACCACCGGAGAAAGCTTTCTTCACGACATACGGCCTTTCACAATTCGGCATCCATTTTTCTCTAAATTCCGTTTGAATAGAAAGGATCTTTTTCAGTACAAGGTCTCCCTCATGGAATTCTCTTGGTCAAACTTTCTTGTCATAAGCTCACATCATTCGCTTCTGATACATCTGACCATGTCGAATGGCTTTTAGCCTCTTTTCTTCAATCAAGTTTAACTGGTCATACCGGGATTGAACCCACTCAGCTTCATCTAACTTTACTTCTGTCAAAATTCGAAGAGAAGGTATTTCTACTTCAATAGGTAATACTGCTTCATCCCATAGACTAACGAGAATGGAGTTGCCCCAGTAGAGGTTCTGACAGATGTTCGGTAGGCTAAGAGTGCAAGTGGCAACTTCTTATGCCAATCTCTATACGTCTCAGTCATCTTCCCCACTATTTTCTTAATATTCTTGTTGGCGGCCTCCACTGCCCCATTCATTTTTGGACGATAAGGGGAAGAATTGTGATGCTTGATCTTGAACTGGTCACAAACCTCTGCTATCATTTTGTTGTTTAGGTTCAATGCATTGTTGGATATGATCTTCTCAGGCATTCTATACCGACAAATGATCTCCTTCTTCAAGAATCGACTCACAGCTGACTTAGTAACATTCGCATAAGAAGCAGCCTCTACCCATTTTGTGAAGTAGTCAATTACTACAAAGATAAACCGATGTCCATTCGAAGCTCTCGGTGATATTGGTCCAATAACATCCATGCCCCACATGGAAAAGGGCCATGGAGAAGTCATAACATGCAAATGTGAAGGTGGTACATGAATTTTATCCCCATAAATCTGACACTTATGGCATTTCTTAGTGTAACTGATGCAATCCCCTTCCATAGTGGCCCAATAATAGCCAAACCTCATGATTTGCCTTGCCATCGTGAACCCATTTGCATGCATCTCGCATACACCTTCGTGAACTTCTTCTAGAATTAACTTAGCTTCCACAGCATCGACACATCTCAAAAGTACTTGGTCTTTTCGTCTTTTGTACAGGATATCTCCGTCTAAAACATAGTCGCAAGCTAACCTCCTCAAGGTTCGTTTGTCATTTTCACTGGCCTGTTCAGGGTATTTACGATCTCTCACGTATCACAATATATCTTGATACCAGGGGTTATTGTCATTTCCCTCCCTCTCAATGTTACAACAATGAGCTGGAGCCTCATAAACACTCATTTGAATTGGCTTTATTTCTTCTTCTTTATTTGCCTTGATCATTGAGGCCAAGGTTGCTAAAGCATCTGTCATCTGATTTTTGTCTCATGGGAGATACTTGAAGGTGATGCTATCAAATTCCTCAAGTAACCCCAAAACTACCTTTCGATAACTAATCAATTTAGGGTCCCTTGTCTCCCATTCACCTCTAAGGTGATAAACAACCAACGCCGAATCCCCATATACTTCTAGAGTTTTTATACCTCGCTCTATAGCTGCTTGAAGTCCCATGATGCATGCTTCATATTCAGCCATATTGTTTGTGCAATCAAAGTCCAACTTGCACATAAAAGGATAATGATCGCCATTCGGAGATACCAAGACTGCCCCAATTCCATTTCCGACTGCATTAGAAGCCCCATCAAAATTGAGCCTCCATGAAGAATTTTCAGTCATTGCTATACACATTAACTCCTCATTTGGAAAATCGAAGTTTAGTGGCTCATAATCCTCTAGAGCCCTACTAGCCAAGAAGTCCACTACCGTACTTCCTTTTATAGCCTTCTAACTTATGTAGACTATATCAAACTCCGAAAGTAAAATTTGCCATCTCGCCATTTTCCCATTTAGAGCTGTTGACTCCATCATGTATTTCAACGGATCAAGTTTTGAGATGAGCCAAGTGGTATGGTATAGCATGTACTATCTTAATCTCCGAGTTGTCCAAATCAGCGCACAATACAACTTTTCGATTGGTGAATATCTCATCTCACAGTCAGTGAACTTCTTACTAAGATAATAAATTGCCTTCTCCTTTTTCCCTGACTCATCATGCTGGCCAAGCACACATCCTATAGAATTACTGAGCACTGATAAGTACAGTATTAATGGTTTATCTGGGTTGGGTGGAGACAATACCGGAGCATTCAACAAATACTGCTTGACCTTTTCAAAAGCATTCTGGCATTCTCCATCCCAAATACCTTGATTGTACTTTCTGAGGAGGCGAAAGATAGGATCACATTTCTCGGTTAGTTGTGAAATGAACCGAGCAATATAATTCAACCTTCTTAGGAATCCTCGAACTTTTTTTTGAGTACGTGGTGGAGGTAATTCTCGTATGGCTCTGACCTTGTCTGAGTCGACTTCAATTCTTTTTTCACTGACTACGAAGCCTAACAACTTTCCGGATCTGGCTCCAAAGGTACACTTTGCTGGATTGAGCTTCAACTGAAATTTTCTCAACCTTACAAACGATCTTCTCAATACCTCAATATGCTTTTTTTCCGTACGGGACTTGGCAATCATACCATTGACGTATACCTCAATATCTTTATGCATCATGTCGCGGAACAAGTTCACCATGGCCCTTTGGTATGTTGCCCCTGCATTTTTTAGTCCAAATGGCATTACTTTATAGCAAAAGGTGCCCCACAAGGTTATAAAGGTGGTTTTATCCATGTCCTCGAATGCATCTTTATCTGGTTGTATCCTGAGAAACCATCCATAAAGGAGAACAATGAATATCCCGCTGTGTTATCTACTAAAGTGTCAATGTGGGGTAAAGGAAAATTATCCTTTGGGCTTGCTTTATTCAAGTCTCTGTAATCAACACACATTCGTACTTTTCCATCCTTCTTGGGAATAGGCACAATGTTAGTTACCCATTCAGAGTACTTTACTTCTTGCAAGAATCCCGCATCAAACTGCTTCTTGACTTCGTCCTTTATTTTCAAAACAATATCTGGCCTCATTCTTCGCAACTTCTATTGGACTGGCTTACAATCCTGTCTTATTGGAAGACGATGTACCACAATGTCAGTACTCAATCCAGGCATATCCTGATATGACCAGGCGAAGATATCCTTGAACTCTCGAAGCAACTCAATCAGACCATGCCTTGTGTCCACGCCAATTAGGGTTTCGATTTTCAACTCCTTCCCTTCCTCTAGGGCTATAT
Organism: Gossypium arboreum; assembly: GCF_025698485.1. Classification (NCBI taxonomy): domain Eukaryota; kingdom Viridiplantae; phylum Streptophyta; class Magnoliopsida; order Malvales; family Malvaceae; genus Gossypium; species Gossypium arboreum. The sequence goes on from NC_069074.1 coordinate 84,090,017, forward strand.
TCTCTATTGCCTCTTTCTCATGTGGCATGATTTGTTTCTCCTCCTGCTTAACCATTCTTAACAAATCGAGAGATACGTCACAATCCTGAACATCTTCAAAATCCTGAGGTTCCTCTAAACACATGTAACACCCCAAACCCGTGACCGTCACCGGATTTGACCACGAGGTGTTACCGGGCTTACTTTACTTATTCCTCTCTTGGAAATTTTTTTTTTGTTTCTCTTCCCACACCTAATTATTTTATCATTTAATGCATCATGCATTAACAAAACATGTCATAACATGTTTTCTTTGCCCATAATTCCTTGCCATGGCCGGCCACCACCTATAAAAAGGGGAATTTGACATGCAAGTCCATTGTTTTGCATGCATGCTTTAATTAGTCATCACACATCTCCCTATCGTACTTTCAAAGTTCACTACTAAGTCCTTTCTAGTGAAATTCACCTTTATAACACTAAATCAATCATCAAAAATGTCACACACAAATTAACACATATCATAGGCATCAAAATAAATTTTAAATTATTTTTATGCCTTGGTTTTGTGGTCCCAAAACCACATCCCGACTAGGGTCAATTTTGGGCTGTCACAACTCTCCCCCACTTAAGAAATTTTCGTCCCCGAAAATCTTACCGGTAAATAGATTTGGATATCGCTCTTTCATAAAGTTCTCGGGTTCCCAAGTAGCTTCTTCTATCCCGTGTTTGAGCCATAGCACTTTCACTAGCGGAACCCTTTTGTTTCGCAACTCTTTCACTTCACGAGCTAGGATACGAACCGGTTCTTCCTCATAACTCATATTGGCTTGAATTTCAACCTCTGATGGACTAATCACGTACGATGGATCAGACCTATATCGTCAAGCATCGAGACATGAAAACGTTGTGAATCTTTTCGAGCTCGGGCGTAATTAATCGGTAGCGGCCGCCCAACTCGTTCGGATACTTCATACGGACCGATGAACCTCGGACTCAATTTGCCCTTACGGCCAAATCTAAGCACCTTCTTCCAGGGTGAAACTTTGAGAAATACCTTGTCTCCAACCTGATATTCAATGTCTTTCCTTTTCAAATCCGCATACGACTTTTGGCGATCCGGCGACCTTCAAACTTTCACGAATTACTCAAACTTTTGCTCAGCATCCTTAACCAAATCAACCTCGAAGATTTTACCTTCACTAAGTTCACCGAGAATAGTGGGTACGGCATTTACGTCCGTATAAAGCCTCGTAAGGCGCCATCTTAATACTTGATTGAAAGCTATTGTTGTAAGCGAATTCAACCAAAGGTAAATACCGTTCCCATGAATCACTAAACTCAAGGATGCAACATCTCAACATATCCTCGAGTATTTGAATTATCCGTTCAGATTGACCATCGGTTTGGGGATGAAAAGCAGTACTAATATGCAGCTTGGTACCCAAAGCCTCTTGCAATTTCTTCCAAAATCACGACGTAAATCTTGGGTCTCTATCCGACACGATAGAAATAGGCACCCCATGCAATCGAATAATTTGGGAGACGTATAACTCGCCAATTTATCAGCGAAAAATCCGTGCGACAGAATAAAATGAGCGGACTTGGTCGGTCTATCAACAATGACCCAGATCGCATCCTTCTTACTCGCTGACAATGGCAGTCCGGATACAAAGTCCATGGTGACTCGATCCCATTTCCACTTGGGTATCGTGATCGGCTGAAGTAATCCCGATGGCACTTGATGTTCCGCTTTCACTTGTTGACATATCAGACACCTTGAAACAAATTCAGAAACGTCTCGTTTCATACTGGGCCACCAAAATTGGCGTTTCAGGTCATTGTACATTTTCGTACTCCCTGGGTGGATTGCCATTCGACTACTATGAGCCTTGGAATACATAATCGACCCTTGAACGTCAAGCAATCATTGTCGTCAATCTGAAATTCCGATTCTTCATTCGAAACACATTCGCTCGCTTAGCGACCAATTCAAATCGACCTTCGAGACTCAAGTATTTGATGAATCAACAATGGTTTGGCCTCTAATTCGACTACTAGCACCTTCTCGGGTGAAATGGATAGGTGAGCATCCATCGCTCTCAAAGCAAACAGTGCTTTACGACTTAAAGCATCGGCCACCACGTTGGCCTTTCCCGGGTGATAATCAATGATGAGTTCATAGTCTTTCAACAACTCAAGCCAACGTCTTTGTCGTAGGTTTAAATCTCTCTGAGTCATCAAATATTTTAGACTCTTGTGGTCCGAATAAATGTGACACCTTTCTCCAAACAAGTAATGCCGCCATATCTTCAAGGCGAACACTATGGCTGCTAGTTCAAGGTCATGAGTCGGATAGTTTCTCTCATGCGGCTTTAGTTGTCTCGACGCGTAAGCCACAACTCGACCTTATTGCATTAACACACAACCCAACCCAAGCAAGGATGCGTCACTGTATATGACAAACTCTTTACCGGACTCCAGCTGTACTAGTACCGGGGCCTCGGTTAAACAGGTTTTTAGTCGATCGAAACTTTCTTGACAAATTTCGACCACTCGAACTTAACATCTTTTGAAGTAGTTTTGTCATCGGTGCAGCTATCATCGAAAAACCTTTCACAAATCGTCGATAGTATCCGCAAGCCCCAAAAGCTCCTAACTTCGGTAATATTCCTTGGAGGTTTCCAATCAACTATGGCTGAAATTTTGTTTGGGTCCACTCGACACCGATCACGGACACCACGTGCCCCAAAAGCTAACCTCTCTCAACCAAAATTCACATTTACTGAACTTTGCGTATAACTGCTTATCTCGTAAAATTTGTAACACTAGCCTCAGGTGTTCAGCATGTTCAGTTTCATCTCTCGAATAGACCAAAATGTCGTCGATAAATACAACTACGAACCGATCCAAGTATAGCCTGAAAATTATATTCATTAAATCCATAAATACCGCAGGGGCATTAGTGAGCCCAAACGGCATCACCAAGAATTCGTAGTGACCGTACCTCGTTCTAAAAGCGGTTTTGGGTATGTCCGATTCTCGGACCCTCAACTGATAATACCCCGACCTCAAATCTATCTTTGAAAACACTGAGGCTCCCTTTAATTGATCAAACAAATCGTCAATTCGTGGCAACGGATATTTATTCTTTATCGTCACTTTATTCAACTGACGATAGTCGATGCACAATCTCATAGTTCCATCCTTCTTCTTCACAAACAATACTGGTGCGCCCCATGGAGAAAAACTCGGTCGAGCAAAACCTCTATCCGTCAATTCTTGCAATTGAACCTTCAATTCCTTTAATTCCGTTAATACCATACGATACGTGGCTATTGAAATCGGCGTAGTACCCGGTACAACTTCGATGCCGAATTCCACTTCTCGAACGGTGGCAATCCGGTAACTCCTCGGAAAAACATCTGAATACTCACAAACCACTGTACCGATTCGAGTTTCCTTCCGTCTCTTTACTTTCAAACACATACGCAAGGTATGTTTCACACCCTTTTCACATACCTTGACGGTCATAGAAGATACTATCGCTGCACTCCTTTTAAATCAAGAGACTCGACTCGGACTACCTCGTTATTTGCACTCCTCAAATCAATGGTTTTCCTTTTGCGATCCACCAACGCATCATGTACATCGACCAATCCATACCAAGAATAACATCGAATTCATCAAATGGTAGAAGCATCGATCACCGGAAAACAGATTCTCGAATTATTAGGGGGCATCTCTTGCACACTTTATCAACGAGTACGTATTGACCTAAAGGTTTTGACACTCGAATTATGAACTCAGTAGACTCAACAGGTAGAGTCTTACTGGATGCTAAGGTTTCACATACATATGAATGAGTAGAGCCGGGGTCAATCAATGCAATCACATTAATATCGAAGAGAGTAAAAGTACCAGTGATAACGTCAGGGGAGGATGCCTCCTCTCGTGCGCGGATGGCATATGCTCTAGCAGGAGCACGGGTCTCGGATCGGACAGCCGTACTAGAGGTTCCTCTCTGATTACCACCCCTACCTCCAGAAATTCTCGGGGGCCTACCTCCAGCCGTCGTTCCACTAGGTCTTGCACCTTGCGTCTTATTCCTCTCATCTAGCTCCGTGCAATCTCTAATGAAGTGGTCCCTCAAACCGCATCCATAACAGGCCCTATTAACAGACTTACCCCAACATTCACCTAGGTGTCGTCTTCCACATTGGGGGCATTCAGGTTTCTCTTGACGACTATTGCCCACACTAGCTACCGAAGTAGCTCGGGAGTCCGTCGATGGTCGGGCTCTGATGGAAATTCCCGCAGTCGCCCTAAACTTACTAGTGTCCTCCCTGAATTTCTTTACGGTCGAGAACGGAGCTTTACTCGCCGATCTTTTACGATAATCTCTTGCTTCAAATTCAGCCTTCTTCTTCTCCTTTCCAAGTTCTTCCGCCTTACAGGCTCGTTCGACTAGTGTTACGAACTCCTTTATCTCCAAAATACCCACTAGCAGCTTTAAATCTTCATTCAATCCTTCTTCAAATCTTTTGCACATAGCAACCTCATCAGCCACACACTCCCGAGCATACCGACTAAGTCTTACGAACTCATGTTCGTATTCAGATACTGTCATACGGTCTTGCTTGAGCTCCAAAAATTCCTTACGCTTCTGATCGATGAACCGTTGACTAATATATTTCTTCCGAAATTCCATTTGAAAGAAATCCCAAGTAACTTGTTCCTTTGGGACTATGAAAATCAAGGTCCTCCACCAATAGTAGGCTGAGTCTCGTAACAAAGATATAACACACTTAAGACATTCATCGGGTGTGCATGACAGTTCATCAAACACTCTAATGGTGTTATCAAGCCAGAACTCGGCCCTTTCGGCATCATCGGTAACTATGGCCTTAAACTCCTCGGCCCCACGCTTCTTAATCAAGTCCACAGGTGGTTTACTCAGCCTCACAGGATCAGTAATTGATGGCATTACGGGCTCTTGGGGTGGATTATTTAAATTCGGGAATGGTTGGACAGCCGGATTGGTTCGGGCATATTGCGCGACCCACTCATTCATCATGGTGAAGAAGGCTTGTTTCGCCCCTTCATTTTGATTATTCGCGGATGACTGAGGCTAGGAGGTGTCCCTTGCACAGGAGCAGCCGCTACACTTTCAACGTCATCCGCCAAGGGTCTCTCTACCCCGGGTTCCATTGCTAATCAAAACAAAATTTCAACCGTCAGAAGTCATCATATTATTAAGCACTAACGATTTGGCATGTATAGCTAGACTCACACGCGCTATGGTAGTCCTAGAACCGACTAAACCATAGCTCTGATACCAATTAAATGCAACACCCCAAACCCGTGACCGTCACCGGATTTGACCATGAGGTGTTACCGGGCTTACTTTACTTATTCCTCTCTTGGAAAATTTTTTTTTGTTTTCCTTTTTCTGTTCCAGGCAGGCTAGTTAACTGCGTCACTATCACCTTAAAAATCATATCTCGAGTTCCAGAACTCGAAAATGAGTTCCATCAATTTTTCCTGAAACTAGACTCATATATCCATCCATGGATTTATTTCTAGAATTTTTGGTTGGGCCAATTGGTACAGTTTATTAGTTAAAGTCACCCCTGTTTCAGGGTTCGACTACACTGACCTTTGCCCATTACGACCTGGATACCATCTTGTACAGAGCTCTAATGCTCATACCGTTTGTTTCTAATAAAACTAGACTCAAAGGGTAATCTATGCATATAAGGCATGACTTCTAATTGTTTCTGGATAATTTATGGTAAATTTTCCAAGTCGGAGCAGGGGATCCAGAAACTGTTCTGGCCCTGTTTCACGAAAACCTGAATATCTCTTAAAATACAGCTCATACGGTCGTTTCGTTTCGTCTATATGAAAATAGATTCATCAAGGTTCAATTTCATAATTTATTCACTATTTAATTCTACTTCTACTATTTTTAGTGATTTTTCCATCTCACCTCACTGCTGCTGGCAGCATCTGGTACTAAAGCAAACAATGACTATTTCATAATTCTTCCATGGCCAACTATTTCATCATACATAATACAAACTATGGCCACCTTATCAAAATTAAGGTTTCTAAGGCTCGTGCCTATAGGTTTTAGATTCACACTCAACCGACCACATAGGCCATTTTCGCATGGCTTAAAGTTTACAACCCACAATTCGACAAAACAAAATAGCCTATACATGCCAAATGTTCTCCTAGCTCAACTACGAAGACAATACCAAAAGATTCTCAGCCGGTGTGATGACTTCAACGACGGTTCCGAGCACGCAAACGATACGAGTCCAAGAGACCTAAAATGGGTGACAAGAAAACACCGAGTGAGTTTATAACTCAGTAAGTCATAAGCATTTGACAACCATCCATTAATAAAATTATCACAACATGAAACAATAAACGAGGCTAGGTACTCCATCCATATCGAAACTATACCATAATTCCTTGGACCTTTCGGTTCAATCTCATACCAACTCAACCAATGACATTTTATATACTTATTCAATAGAGTAATTGAGGCATTTCCATACATCATCTCATTTCCGCAATAATCATGCAATCAAATGACTTACATCTATTCCACGTTACCTTATTTACGGGAATGCAATTGAAATCATCACATAGATTTAAACTTACCAACTCAACCCCGAGCATGAACATAGCATCTATTAGCCATGAACTCAAGGTGCTTACTCTTTCCGCTGTCCATACTCAACTCGATAAAATCTCACCTCCATATAAATTTTCAATCGATAGAACATACATATTAAAATCGCACACGTAGTGCTTAATAAACGATCTCGCACACTTAATGCCATGCGATTTAAGCTCGCACACATAGTGCCATATAATTTAAGTTTGCACACTTAGTGCCATATAATTTAAGTTCGCACACTTAGTGCCATATAATTTAAGTTCGCACAGTTAGTGCCATATAATTTAAGTTCGCACACTTAGTGCCATACCTTCCAAGCCCGCACACTTAGTGCCAATCTTGTCACTGTGCCCATTTATTGCCCGCACACTTAGTGCCGAGACCAAACGCTCTACGCAAGTTACTACTTTTATACATTCAGCAATGTCATCATTCCATACACATACATTTTATATACACGTCATCTCATTAAACACAATTTGCATGGATATTATGACCATTTAAATCAATACCAAATTCATGCTTAATGACTTACCTTGTGTTGGGTAAAATGGTTCCAACTCGGCTATTCGATGTTCTTTCCTTTGCTTTTGCTTGATTCTCCCCCTCTAGCTTCTTGAGCTAATCAATAAATTAACTAGTTTAACCATCTTGCTAAACATTCATAATTCAATTACACATGCATATGTATGTATGTGTATTCGGCAACCATTCTCACTTATTACCCATTTAGTCAATTATCTAAGCCAAGATAAGGCTTCAATACGGTTGCCTCTAACCGAATACATGCACACCAATCTACTTCATTTGGCCGAATATGCATGTCTATGTTGAGGCCAATTTTTACACTTAATACCACACAAAAAAAACAGCATACATTTTACTAACTAACGCATTACCTATTGTAGCTCAATATACATCTCTCATTTACTACATAACCGAAACATCATCACAAGCAAATATACACCTTGAAATAGTATGTAGATGTCATACCAATTCATCATGTGCAAACACATATTCATGTAGGTGCAATGCCGAATCTCAAGGTGTTCATATCCATTCAAAACACAAATTTTTACCACTCAAGTAACAAGCATAAATCATGCTAATGAATGCACCATGGCCGAATACATCACAACCATACCCTTTCAACTTCGGTCATGGTTAAAAAAATTCAATGTTTTACTCAAGATTGCTACAAAAAAATTTCAAGAGTAGTCAATCCATCATTACATGCATCATTAGCAAGCTTCACATTTAGCATGCAATGGCTTCAACACAATATCAATCTTGGCCAAACACCATTTCCATGGCATAACAAGGATTTGAACCATGGCTAACATGAACATCAAGTTAGCAACTAAAACATGCATGAATCTCATGACACAACCTCATACATACCTTAATCTTGATGCAAGTTTAGCCAAATCTCCTTCTAGATCTCTTCTAAACAAAGAAAATGAAGCAAAAATCTCTTCTTCCTCTTAGAAATTTCGGCCAAAGGAAGGAGGGAAAAAGATGAACAAATTTTTTGTTTTTCTTTCTTACCTACACGGCAATGGGGGGGAAAATGCTACACTCACACACATTTTTTTTTTTGTTTCTCTTCCCACACCTAATTATTTTATCATTTAATGCATCATGCATTAACAAAACATGTCATAACATGTTTTCTTTGCCCATAATTCCTTGCCATGGCCGGCCACCACCTATAAAAAGGGGAATTTGACATGCAAGTCCATTGTTTTGCATGCATGCTTTAATTAGCCATCACACATCTCCCTATCGTACTTTCAAAGTTCACTACTAAGTCCTTTCTAGTGAAATTCACCTTTATAACACTAAATCAATCATCAAAAATGTCACACACAAATTAACACATATCATAGGCATCAAAATAAATTTTAAATTATTTTTATGCCTCGGTTTTGTGGTCCCTAAACCACATCCCGACTAGGGTCAATTTTGGGCTGTCACAACACATGTCTTGCTCGCCAGAGAAATTAGGAGCTGTAGTATCAGCGCTCATATTATTGATATCTAGGGACCTGTGGGGGTATGAAAGAATATACAAAGAATGAATGAATCAAAGAATGATTGTTTATGTGCTATGAATAAAAGAATAAGAATTGCTAGAATTTGAAGGAATATTGGTCGATAAAAATAGAACGATACTCGTTTAAATTGATAAAAAGTTATGTTTTATTTAAATAATTATAGATGAATATAAGCCTATTTCACGAATATAATCTTACTACTCCTAGGCCCTAGAGTAACAGACATGTTTTGAGAATTACTCTGAAAAAGTCCTAAAGACTACAGGAAGGTCTTCCGTAGTCCAATTATTCAGAGAGCTCCCCGGTTCGTAAGGGCGAATGCCCTCGAGGCTTCCTTGCTCCAATCCTTCATTGTGTACAGCATTAACTTGATGACTTTCCTTTATCAGCAATCCTCCTGATTTGAAGGATTTGGATATAGGTGGGAATGTCATCGGTCCCCACTCCACTTCTCTTCCATTCAAACGCGCCTTTCTTCTCGCTTGGCACTTCTCTATTTCCTGCCTCTTGTGCTTGTGGTCTGGCATGAAGCCCAAGCCAAAGCGGTCCTTCTTCTCAATCAGTTTTGGGATTTGAACCTCTCCTTGCAACTGTCTTCCTAGCCCTTTTCCCGGCAATGCTCCTTTCCCCATTATCATTTGTAGGGCCATCTTCGTGGCTCCAGACATTTTGAGTACCGGCACTTTGCTTCCCTTCAAAATAAAGGTGGCATTGATGACCTCTAAAGAGCGGAAAGAACATTCAATAGCCTCTTCATTTGCCTCAACATAAGGGACCTTACTGGTAACTGCCGTTATGATGTCCTCTTCCGCATTGATGGTTATTAAGCGACCATCCATCACTAACTTTAATTTTTGGTGCAATGAAAAGGGCACTGCTCTTGCCGAGTGTATCCAGGGTCTCCCCAATAAACAATTGTAGGAGGGCTTGATATCCATCACTAGGAAATCAACTTTATACGTATTCGGCCCAATCTCCAAAGGGATGTCGATTCACCCCATTACTTTTCATTCAGTTCCATCAAAGGCTTTTACCACATTATGACACGTTTTCAAATGCGAACTGTCAATAGGCAATCTGTTCAAGGTGGATAGCGGCAGGACGTTCAAAGCAGACCCATTATCCACAAGTACACTTGGAAGTGTGTATCCTTTGCACCGAGTAATGATGTGTAGGGCTTTGGTTGACCCTATGCCCCCAGGTGGAATTTCATCATCGTTAAAATAAATGAAATTGTCAGCACTGATGTTGTTTACTAACCGATCTAGCTTGTTAACGGATATGTTATGGGTAACATATGTTTCGTTAAGCACCTTTAACAATGCATCTCGATGCACCTCAGAGCTCAAGAGTAGGGCTAACACTGATATATCGCACCACCGCTTGCATGAATCGCTTTCGACTATGCTATACTCGCTATGTTTCAAGAATTTTAGAAACTCCTTAGCCTCTTCCTCCTTTACCGGCTCATTAATGAGTACTTCAGTTTTCTTTTCCCTTTCAGCCTTGACATCTTTCGTCTTTGCGGGCTCTACTCTGATATTCCCCCCGTCATAACGTTTCCCACTTCGTGTATGAGAACCTTCATTTTGCATGCCCCTGGACGCGCTAGCTATACTCTCCCCCTCAGGTATTGTTATATTACAGTCATAGCTCCATGGCACCCTCTTATCATCCTTATAAGGGAAAGGATTGGGTTTATGGATGACTATTTTGGGCCTAGTTTGCGACCCCTCCTCATTATTCCTTGGCAAGGAAATAATAATTCTCGGTTGGCTGGTTCTTTGTCGTTCATTCTCTAGTACACATATTTGTCATTCATAAGAACTACCCTCAGAAACCTGCAACTCTTTGTTAACTATAAGGCCTTGTACCATGACCTTGAACTCTTCACAATTTTGGATCACATGACCTACTTCCCCATGGAACTCACAATGGTTCTCTATTCCTTCTCCTTCTTTTCAAGAGGTCAGTATACCTCTCTTCACCATCTCCTCCCATATTACCTTCATAGGTGTCTTCACCTCAGCAATGACTTCCTTGATTTTTCTTTTCTTTGTTTCATCAATGACATTCACTACTTTATTGTCATGATCCGGTAACGGATTTTCGGCATTAGGGGTACTGTCAAATTTCACAACCCCCATCTTGATAAGCCTCTCCACGGCCTTCTTGAATCCTGTACAGTTTTCGATCGAATGCCCCGGTATTCCCGTATGATATTCGCACTTAGCATTTGCATCATACCATCTGGGGTACGGTGGCTGTAGTGGTTTCAAGTGAAATGGAGCAATGGCATGTGCATCATACAAGCTTTGATAAAGCTCACGATACGTCACAGGGATAGGCGTAAATTGCATTCTTTTCGAATTCTGTCTTATGCCCGATTCCAGTCTTTGGGTATTTTGTTGTTCGGCCATAGCTGCTTTGGGTTGACCAACTGTGATTACCCTCGAGTTGAGACTATTCATTTCATTGTCCTTTCTCCTTGAGGCCGATCTTTTAGCCACTTCCCCCTCAATTTTACCATCTCTCACGGCATTCTCAATCATCTCACCCACCATAACTATATCCGCGAAACTTTTTGTGGTACTTCCAATCATATGTGTGATGAATGGCACCTTCAAAGTATTAATAAATAATATGGTGGTTTCATTTTCTAACAATGGTGGTTGTACTTGCATTGCCACCTCCCTCCATCGTTGTGCATATTGCCTAAAATTTTCATTAGGTATTTTCTCCATGTTTTGAAGTGTGATCCTATCTGGCGTCATATCAGTCACATGGTTATACTGTTGCATGAAAGCCTGTGCAAGATATCTCCATGAACTGATTCTTGCACGGCTCAACTGATTGTACCACCTAGCCGCCGCTCCCACTAGGCTGTCTTGAAAACAATGGATCAATAGTTGATCGTTGTTCACATAACCAGTCATTATTCTACAAAACATTGTTATGTGTGCCTCTGGGCAAGTTGTCCCATTGTACTTTTCAAACTCTGGCATCTTAAATTTATGAGGAAGCACCAAATCTGGAACCAAAATTAAGTCTTTGCCATCAATCCCATGATGATTGTCAGCGCCTTCTAAAACCCTAAACTTTTCCTCTAACCACTTGCAACGATCTTCCAATTGTTTTGAGGATTCAGTGGCCATTCTTTCCTTCTCCATTAAATCCAGATCAGGAGTAATAGGGTTGATAGAGCTATCACCCAAATTATTTCCCAACCCAGATGGGAAATTTATGGGGATTCTAACATCCACTGGCCCATATTGAGGCCTTACTGTGACAGATGGCCTTCTAGGAGGTGCCTCGGTTTGCAGGGGCACATGAGGCGGAGTAAAACCCGAAGGAGGACCTTCATTATCCTCTTCAGTGATTGCCATGGAAGATTTTCCTTTATCAGTGGCTCTTAGCAGCTAAGCCATTTCAACCATCATGTTTTTCTGAGCCTCTAGCATCTGCTCCCTCATTTTATTCTGTATTTTGGCCAACTGCTCTTGCATTTGATCTTGCATATCTTTTTGTAATTGCTCAAACCTTTGATCCATGTTCTTAGTTTTAGTACGAGTGCCGTAAGGATGTGTGATTTCCAGATTTTCTTTTCTACCTCTCTCTTTTCTACCTCTCTGGAAAGTAAACTTTAACTAATCAGGGTCTTTCTATAACTTTGAATGCAAATGATGTGATGAAATGTTATGAGATAAAAATGCATGAATACAAAAAGAATATCGATTCTGGTTCAACTTTATTTAGAAAATTTTATTTAGAAAAAGAATATCTTTACATATAAGAGGATTACAAATACGATTTCGCCCTAAGGCCCAAAGCTTTAACTCTATCTAATAAAAGGGCTAACTTTCGTCCTACATTCGACGATGATGAATACATCAGACTCAATACGTTAGCTCGAATTGCCAAGTCTTGCACATACTCAGCAACCTCTCGAATCTGAGCTATGGCTTCACCAATGACATGATCCCTTTTTCTGACCTGTTCTTTAGCTTGATGTAGCTCTCCCCTCAGATAATCCTCTTGCGCCTTGAGCTGCTCAACCCGGAGTTTACCGTCATGCAATGCCACCTCCAAATCTTCGACCTTGCTTCTTAGCTCCTTTAACTCGACCGTAAAATTATGGTTTTGGTGCCAACGTAGGGGTTTTCCAAGTTCCATTACCTTGGTCTTCAATCCTTTATTCTCTTCCTCTAATGCCAAATTTTGCCCCCGCATTTCTTGGAATTTCCTCTCCCAGTACTCGGCTCTATCCTTTTCTTCTTGAACCTCCTTCTGCCACTGATTAGAAGATCCTCCTACTCTCGCCCTCCTCAAGGCTACTTGTGCCCTTTTGTAATGCTCCCTTAGATCATCTCGATATTCTTCAATCTTCCTTTTTTCTTTCCTCTCTTTCTCAACTTCCATCTTTTGAACATCAACGTACAAACTCAAGTACATATTTTCTTCTTCGAGCTTTGCTATCCTCCTCTCGAACTCCAAGCTTTGTCTCTCGAACTCCTGTTTCATAATTTCTAACTTTGAGGGCCTTACTTGCAAATATTCCTCCATTGGTCGAGCTCCTTCCATACTTGGCTTAGGGATATTATCATTAACTCTTCTACCTCTCCATTCTATGTATTCCGGTATCGTAGCGGGCCTAATAGCTTTTCCTCTCAATCGACAAGTCTTCTTCCAAGCACTAGAAACTTCACTAACCCTCCTCTTGTAATCGGCTCCTCTATTTACAAACTCACTTTGAGCCAACCCCTGAGTCGCTGGTATGAACTGTCTCAATCCATGCTGCCTCAGTACGAGCAAAGGGGCATAGCCAATGGCACCCCAAATCCCCAATAAGGGTACCCAATCAAAACTACCGAATTGGTAAAGAACCTCACCAGGCATCATCCATGGAGCCCTCCACTTGACATCTTTCAACTGAAGGTTCTGAAATAACACTATCCAATTCTCTTCTGGAACATCAACTCTCCTGGTTGAAGCTACTATATCTTTCAACGGTGAATAATCCTCAAAGTAAACCCGACAAACCACCCTATCTATCAACCGAAATGATCAGAACCAAGCCAAAAGCAATCGAGCACACCCTATAAACACCGCCAAAGACCCTCCCTCCGCATGCACCTAAAGACCTAAATGTTTTCGCCAAAATTGCAGGGACAGAAGTGACGTTTTTACTGAGTCGATGAAAAAGATCCATGGTTGCCTCATCCACATATCCCAAAGCCCTAGGAAAGACCATCAATCCATATAAACTTAGGGCGAAAACATCTATCTTCTTTGTCTCATCCGGGTGTCTCAAAATCAAATCTTTCAAAGCATCCCACGAAATGCACTTGCACTCACCCTTTTCTTTAATTCGGGCCATGGCCCACTGCTCGCTCATCCCCATAATAATAATCAATTTCTTCCAAAAGGTAGGGACACAAGGAGCTCGGGAATAGATCCTATCATTCTGAAACCGGGGACAACGAAGTAAAGCAGTGTACTCTTCCATAGTAGGTACCATGTCTACTTCCCCAAAAGTGAAGCAACTGTACGCCGAGTTCCAAAACTGAGCAAGGGCTCTGAATAAATGCTCGTCTATCTGAACATCAAGCAAGTAAGGTAAGTCTCCATAGTTACCGTAGAATAATTGCTTAGTCTCTTTGCCCCACTGATCCCAAATTTCCTTAAGCTCTTGGAGATTATTCTGTGTGACACTTATACGAGTATAATCTGGCAGCTCCGACACATATCCTATAGCTATACTGTCTCCCTTTTCTAGTTGAGTTTGCTCGGACCATCTGTGGACGTTAACGTTGCCTTCCACTTTATCAAGAAGTCCGTTCTCCATAATAAAACTTCCTAACTTAGAAACTGACCATGAACCGATATCTTTGTAAATGCAAAATGACATGCAAGCAAAAGAAAAGAGATAGTCAGTATCACATAATATCAATAAATTTCAACGATAACTTATAAGGGTAATGTCTAAGTTAGGCTTATACGGTCCTTCGACATGGGGTTGGTTCTAAAGTTTGAGGTACCCGAACCAATAGATTCCTCGATCCTCACCCATTATAGGCTCATTTGAATCGAGTTCAGTTCAGGGGAATACATTTCCCTATGGCTACACGGAGATGAAAATCTCACGAAACCATAGGTACGGATGTATCCTGAAAGTGATCCACTATCCTGCACGGAGGCGAAAACCTCACGAAGGCGTAGCTTCTCACTCCCACTTAAGGGTGTGACCACAACGGTCATGCAAAATGCAATGCTATCAAAATATAGCATGTAATAATACAAACACATGTAATGCAAAGAGGATTAAATTTTAAAATTTTTAATTTTCGACATTAAGACAAGAGATAATCAATTACATGGCCTGACTCTCTTATTACATCCCCAGTGGAGTCGCCAAGCTGTCGAAACCATTTTCAAATCGAGTTTTAGAAAATGGGAATCGATTTTAAAAAAACGAAAACGGGAGTCGCCACCAATCTTTTTAGGTGTGATTGGATCACCTTTAAAACATTTTGTTTTAAAATCATTAGTTTTGGTCCACGAAATAAAAGAACGGATTCGGGAGTCGATTACGTACGAGGAAGGATTAGCACCATCGTAACGCCCAAAAATTGGTACCTAATTGATTATCAAATGTCTTTAATGTCGAAAGAAAAAAAAATTTAAATGTAGTCCTCTTTAAAATATTTTAACTTTGAAAATTGGGATTCACTAGCGTCAAAGTATTGACATTAAGTTATCCCTTTTTTTGAAATTCCTATCTCGAAACAGCAAAACGCTATATCCAATAAGTTAGGACATATTGCTTTGAAATTCCAAGATAGTGGCTTGCATTTAGAAAACCTCTAAAAAAAACTTAGAAGGGTACTTAATTATTCGAATTCAACGAGAAAATGGCAACCCAATAAGTTAGAGACTTCTTTCTCGAAATTTCCAAACACCAAGCATTGCCTTATTTGCAAAAATCTTATTTCGAGGTAACAAATAAATGAATAAAACGAATAAAAGATAATAACAAATAAGCTAGGAAATATTCGAGATTAAAAAAACTAGTAATAAATAAACAATCATTATGTAAGACTAAAGAATGATAGTATAGTGAAGATAATAATAATATTAATAGTAATAATACAAATAAAATTTTGGAATGATGTGTCAAATTATATATATGTATGTGAATATATAGATAAGTAAACAATATATATAGTGAGTGAAGAGTAAAAGGTAAAACAAGTGTATTTAAAGAGATATGGGTAAAAATATAATAATAGTGTAATAGTAGTAATAACGTAATAGTATTAGAAATATACGATATATAATATTGAAGGTAAATACATAATATATACATATTAAAATAATCATAATATTAGAAACAACTATTAATAATACTACATAAATAGATATATAGTAGTAGCATATACATGATATAGTTAAAAATATATAAAGTAAGATAATATGGGAAATAAAAAAATATATAAATGATATAATATTAGGGCATATGCAAAACAATAAAAATACAATATTAAAAGATATATATATATATATATATATATATAATGTATACATAATATAATATTAAAATATTTACATGGTATATACATAATAATGTAAAAATAAACTATTAGTAATATTATAAATATATACATATAGTAGTAATAATAATATAAAGGTATTTCATATAAACAGTATGCACGTGAAAAAAAAGAAAAGAGAAAATAATAATTACAAAAGTATGAAATCAAAATAATATATAGAAACATGTTTATTCTAAAAGAATAACTGAAACTTAATTGAGAGAAGAAACAAAATCCAAGAGATAACTTACAAGTAAAACAAATTATTGAAATGTAATTTTGGGCTAAAATTAATTGCGTATAAGTCCGAGATCTAAAATTAAAATGCCCCAAATCTTAAAATACCGCAAAATGGGGCAAATTGAAATAGCACACAATTGCAGGCCAATTTAAAATAATATAAAACTTAAATATGGCCCGATTGAAGGCTAGCACAAAGGAAGGGACCAATTGCGCAAATTACCCAATTAAAGGTAACATGCATGGTCCCAAGCAAAAAAGTTGATTCCACTCCCCCCATGCTACTTTGTTTTACTATTAATTAAAACTACTCCCCATACTATTTTGTTTTATTATTAATTAAAACTATTCCTCATACTATTTTGTTTTTTATTATTAATTAAAACCATTCCCCCATACTATTTTGTTTTTATTATTAATTAAAACCATACTTTATATTCTCTTTTTTTTTATCATAAAAAAAATCCTTTCTTTTTTAAGAAAAAAAATAACAAAAAAAAGAGTTAAAACACCACCTTACCACCCTACATTCATTTTTTAAAATAAAGAGAAGGCTCTCAACTCTCTCAACCCTTCTCCTCCTCCGGTCATCGGACCGGCCATCAACCGTCACTCCAGTCACCGGCCACCGACGACGGCGCCGCCGTCCACGGTGGGCTAAAAATCTTCCGAGGCCCTTTTTCGCTTCTCTTCTCGAGTAGAGCCCGGATTTGGGGTTAAAACAACCCAAAAACCTTCAAAAATTAATGAGAAACACCATAAAACTCAAGAATCCATTCGAATTTCGGCCACCGATTCTTGGCGGTGGCTTCCTCGATCGTCCACAATGTTGGAAAACCGAACACCGGTAAGTTCCTTCCCTCTTTTCCTTTTTTTTATTTTTCAAGTTTTTTTGTGTTAAAATATTTGTAAAATAGATAAAATGAACGAATAGAGAGAAGATCAAAAATAAAAATAAGGACAAACACCTTTTGAACTTGTTTTCTCCTTTTGATTTCTCCCGAAAATCTCTGTAATACAACCCCCCTTAATACAATCTCTTCTCTCCAAAAATCAATCGATTCTTCCTCAAAATACCATCGATCCCCCTTTTTTTCTACAATCGGTTCTAGTATGGCTTTTATAGCCATTTACAAACTTTATAATATATATTTGCTATCTTTTCTTCTTCTTGTATGGCAGGCAAACGGTGGTGGAGGCATGTGCCACTTGGTAGTGGTTGGAAGTGGGTGGTTGAGGCTTGCGGCTAGGGTTTCTAATTTCTGAAAATAGGTTGTGGGCTAGGGTTTCTAAGCTTTTGGGCTTCTTTTAGGTTTTAATTTTTGGGTTGTAATTGGGTTGGTAGCTTTGTTTGTAAATGGACTTTTAATGGGCATTTTGATTTTTTTCTTTATTTTTTTTTTCAAAATTTGATTTATTTATTTTAAGGCCCGGGCAAAATATGGATTCTACAAAGACAATAAAGTAAATGTTGATATATAATTGTCAATTTAATAGTGCTCATAAAGACAAGGTCATGTGGAAGTTACCTAATTGGATTCGATAGTTTGTGTTCTTTCCATACCAGTGTTTAGCCATTTCTAGTTTTAAATTTGAAGAACATGCTTAAAGCGAAATGTTATACAAAAACGTAAATAAAATATTATATGATATGATAAGGATATATGCATGAATATAATACAAAATATACCAACATAAAAGAAAATACACACATTTTTATATGTACGTTTGTCACCTTCAATCAAATGATGAAATCTCATAAGAAAAGAATTGTTTTGCCACTTTCATGTATCTGGTCAGTTCAATTCAGCCGACTTGCATGTTAATTTCTATCTTGATAATTTCTTTAGTATGATCCCACTTAAACCCCACTTTCTTCTTTTTATTATTATTTTTTATTTTTTATTAATTTGTTGGATTCATGGTAATCCATGATAGATATAAATTAACATAGCATGGAAATATTAACAAAGTAATGTTATTATAGAATGATTATTAGTTCAGTTGGAATCGATATTATTATTATTATAGGAGGATAAATGGATTTAAACACGTTGAAGCGCATTTTTCTTTCTTTTCTTAAAAAAGAATATCATATTATATTCAACATCATATTTCACTTACTTCTTTATGTGTTCATGGCACATGACGCATCTTACCTAAACTTACTAGGTCTACTAGGTAAGTTCAATTTATAATTGCTTTATTTTTCTCATAAAGTCAAAAGTTATTCTTAATTTGGATTCATGTATGACCTTATTGAATCTAAAATCCTCAGAAAAAAAAAAAGTGAAACTTCTTTATTTAGTTCTTTGTTTTGATTTGTATAAATTCATAAATACATATGGGGTCTGCACTTAATGGTGGGTTCCTATTGCTAAAATAGTACAATGCACATAGCAACGTTTCCACATTTTAAATCCCATCGCATTAATACTAAAATGTTTATATTGTTTTATTCGAATTCCAATATCCTTTTTAATGGAAAAGATATTATAGATCCAAGTTGATATGACGGTTGATGTGAAGATTGGAGAAGAAAGTTATTTGAATTTGAATTTCGGTTCGTTGATTAGTGACATTCAAAGTTGTTTCATGAAAAAAAACTAAACTCTAAAAGAGAAGGGGATGAGAGCTTTTGATCGGTATAGACATTACGAACAAAGAAGGCCATAAAATAATGATTTTAACAAACTAATGACTTAAAACTTTCAAATGGTACAGTACCTATTTTATAACTTTTTAAAGTTGAATAAACAAAACATAAACTTAATTTAATAAACATCGGATACAATTTACCCTTGATATTATAACTTTAAAAAGTAGAAATTTTTGTGTGTGGTTATTTTCATAATCATGTACATTCTTCGCATATACTACGGTTTGAATTTTGAGAACGAAATTGTATCTTAGTATTGAGGGGCGAAGACATGGCAAAGGCCTTCACCCCAGAATGGTAAATCATCATTTAGCCCTTTACGATTTCATAAAACTATACAATAACATAAAGTTAAAGTTGCATTTAACTCTCCAAAAAAATTATCTCTAACGTAATTTTTTGACTTCGTCCTTGCTATTACTTATAATTGACACATATTTAAATTAAATATGAAAACTTAAATATATGGAAAAAATCATATCATACACATATTTGTATTTGTTATTCGCCGGAACCAGGTGACATTAGGATAGTACTATCTTTGCTGGTGGTGAGGAATGAAACAGAGCAATGTAGCTAACACCAACATATGCATGCATTTCATAGCTATATCACTCAAGTTTGTAGGTGAATGTCAGATATGGATCATGTTACTATTTTGTTGATATTCAAGTGCAATGGAGATGGCGTAAGGACCCACCATCTTGAAAATGGTTAAGGAAGAAAAATTTAGAAAAAAAAAAACAACTTTATCTGATTAATAGAGCCCACAAGTTATAACATTAAAAAGAAAAAGAACTGCAGAAAGTTGATGGTACTTTGAAAATGATGGATATAAAGATTAAATAAGAAAAGGAAAAGTTCATCTCTGAACTTTAATGGTGATGATGGAAGAAAAATACCAAATGATCTACACTCTATAATCCAGAAAACGTATGCAAAAATACAGTTTCTCTTTTTATGGTGTAAATCACCGGCACCTACCAAAAAAAAAAATGATATGATTATCATTGATTAGTGATGATGTGGGTCAGGTCCCCCTGGACTTAATCTTTTAGACTCCAATGGATTCCCAGCATTTCTTTCAATGCTTGCTTTAATGGCTTCTCTTGCTTCTTTCATTAATGTATGCTTACTATTGCTTTGAAACTGCTCGGATTCGGCTCCGTTAGCTCCGACCGCCAATGTTGATAACTGTGTCGTGACCGAAAATTTCTTGAATTCGATGTTTAGCTCTAGTTTTTGATCTTTCGAGGTTTGATCGGAGATCGAAAATGGATGAGATGGGAACAATCGGGTTCCGGTACTGGGAATCAAGAAGAAAGCAGGAAGGCAAAGGGTGAAGAAAAGCTTGAAGGTCGTTGCCATTAGGAATGTTGAAAATGAGAGAGTTGATTGAAGTTGTAGAGCTTGGAAGTGCATGGATAGGTCTATATATAGAACCCCATTGCCATGTTTTTTTTTTCCTTATAATATTTAAAAGTCTGGTCATACCGTTTTATTGGATGGATAACCTCTTTTTCATTTTTTTTCCTTTTTTGCCAAAAATAATTATATTTTCTTAAGTAAGCTCCACTTTCAGATTAATATTTTAATAATTTAATTATTGAATTAATTAAATTATTTGTACTTATCAAGCAAATAAAACTTTGAATTAATCTAATATTTCTATCATATTAATTTAAAATATAGTTTGTATTAATAAATAGTTATAAATTTTAATTTATAACTAACTTGACATATATAATCTATATAAATAGAACATGAAATATGACGATTAAATTACGCAGATGTGTAAAATATAGTTACATTATAGTCACAAATACATATTGCGAATCAGTAGAATTAAACTATCATAAAAATTTAAACTAAAATCGACTAATCTAATAAAACTTTAAATCTATATATAATTGCACATAAAAAATCCGGAATTCTCTTTTTTTTTCTAAATATTTATGTTTGAAATTATTAGCAAAAATTAGAAGAAGAGTAATAAATAAATAAATGCAGATAAAAGAGTTTTCCTTTGGATAATGTTTTTAGCCGACTTGGAAGATTAAAAGAATCCGAAAGTTCAAATTGTGTAGCCTAAAGATAAAGTAAAGAACAACCCCAAATTTTCATTCAGACTCCGGGAAACTGACTTTTTATTTATTTATGGGTAAATTTCAACAACAGTCTAAAAATTTGTGTAAAATTATGTTTAGGTCACTTAACTTTTAAAAATTACGTTTGTCCGTTAACTTTCATCAAGTGGGTTACATAGCATTTTAATTCAAAGAGTTTATATCAAAATTTAGTCCTTAAACTATCGCTAAAATATCATTTTTGATAGTTCTAAAAATATTTTAAGATTATTATTGTTATTACCCATTGAAGTAGTGTGGCATGCCATTTTATAAGAATTAAATAACGTTAATAACTATTATGTATGTAGAAGCCCAAATTACCCGGGCCCGATTATATGAAAACCCAACCAAACCTCTAAACCCACTAAAACCCTTAACCCATGACCCATTTACATCTACCCAAACTCATTACAAAACCCAAATATTAAACTCAATTCAAAAGCCCATTAAGCCCTCCCAAAAAAAACCTAACCAAAAAAAAAAAGAAAAAAACCTAACCCAAAAAAAAAAAGAAAAACCTAACCCCCAAAAAAAACCTAACCTAAAAAAAAAAGAAAAACCTAACCCTAGCCACCTAACCACTTTCCCACTTGCCCCATTTTTCCTCCCATTTTTGATATCCATTGTCTACCACCACCACATACAAAATAGAAAAAGAAATAATAGAAAATCATGTAAAAGATGGCTATAAAAAGCCATTCAAAATCATGTAAGAGGGGGGATTTTTACAAGGATTGAGAAAAAAAAAACATAAAAATCCCTTCAAATTTTGAACACAAAAGAAACATCAATAAAAATGTTGCATCTTTTTCTTTTTTCCTCTTCTTTCGAATCTTTTTTTTTGTGTTGTTTTTTTCTTTCTTTATATATACATATATTGTTAAAAAAAATTTTACCTTTTCCGGCCAATTAGAGGCGGTGGTGGCTATGGTGGCTTATTTGGCGGCGGTCGACGATCGATCGGTATTATATATATATTATGTATATATTTTTTTAATGCCATTAGTTATATATTTCTTATGTATATATTCTTAAATACTATTATATATACATATATATATATATATTTTAAATACCATATTGTGTATATATTATTATTACAAATTATTACTATTGCTAGTATTATTATAACTATTATTATATTAGTGTATATTTTATGTACATATGTATATATATATATTTGTACATATCATTATTTTATATTATTGTCGTAAATTTTTTATGTACGTTTTCTAATATTTTCTTTTATTGTAGATATTATTATTATTACATACTTTTATTATATGCATATATATATATATGTATTTGTATGTACATATTATTATTTTATATTATTATTACCAAATATATCATTTTTCCTATTTTATTATTAGTACATGATTTGTTTTTATTTTGTAAATATCATTATTATTGTTATTCTAATATTCTAGTATTCCATGTTAATATTTTTCATTAATGATATCATTTTTTTTTGCGTTCTTTATCTATTTTTAATTTCTCACTTTAGAAATATTTTTTCTCATGTTTTAATTAATTTCAAAAATAAGGCAATGTACCGATTTAATATTAAGCCATCGTTTTCATCGCTATGTTGGGTGAAATTCGTCGGCTTATGTTAAAAAAAGGGACACCCTTTCTAAAAAAATCGAAAACTAAAAATTCTCATTTTTCAATCGGATCACGATATTGAACTCGTATTTTTGAAAATCAAGTCAACACATGTTTATCAGATACCAATTTTGGGCGTCGCGATGGTGCTAATACCTTCCTCGCGCGTAACTGACTCCCGAACCCCAATTTTTCTCAGGACTTTCACGTAGACCTAAATTTGGCCTTCTTTTTGTTTTAAAATAATTAGGTGTCCGATCACACCTATAAAAAGGATCGGTGGCGACTCCCTTTGTTAATAAAATCGAAAGTTGCTTTTCAAATGTTTAATAAATCGTCACAATTAGCGACCAAGCGAAACTAAAATTTTTTTTAAGTCGCTACAGCTGGCGACTCCGCTGGGGACCTCCATTTTTGAGAGTCGAGTTGAATTAAACGCGTGTTGTCAAAATTTTTAAATTTTCGTGTTCAAATTAATATTTAATCATGATCCTTAAGTTTTGTTTTCGAAAAAATCATACATACGTATCTCCTAATTTGTTTTATCTTTCGTTTTAGTTTTGTAGTTTTAAAATAAATGGAAGGATTGCAAGTTTCTCCCACACACCGTGCACTTGCATTTTGCATAACATAAGCTCTCTACCCGGGCTCTGTCCGTTTAAGTGAAAGTAAACGCTATGCCTTCGTGAGTTAACTCGTCCCTCCGCACAGGCTAGTGAATACTTTCGGGTTACATATGACTTATGCTTTCGTGAGTTAACTTGTCCCTCCGCATAGGCATAAGTAAATGTAATCCCTCGAATTGAACTC
Source organism: Gossypium arboreum (assembly GCF_025698485.1). Taxonomy (NCBI): domain Eukaryota; kingdom Viridiplantae; phylum Streptophyta; class Magnoliopsida; order Malvales; family Malvaceae; genus Gossypium; species Gossypium arboreum. The sequence continues at coordinate 84,113,785 of NC_069074.1, forward strand.
ATGAGCCTGTGATGGGTTATGACCGAGGCTTCGTGCTAATCTTAGCAGATGATAGTACGAGTAATTCGAGTACCTGTCTAGAACCAAAACCGTATATAGTGAACCATACGAGCCACCCAACTAGAGCCATGCCGAACCTCCGCTCGTTTAGTAGTCACCAAAATAAGTACACGGGGAAAATGCCTTTTGCCTTTCATTTACACTCTTTATGCAAAAGAATTGGATTGGGTAGTTTAATTTGTTTTTCAAACTATATTTGTTGTGTTTACTAACCAAGTTTGTTTGTTTTTATTTTTATTTTCATCATGCATCATAGGCATCATATTAGGAAGGTGTTGATTAAAAGTTGGTTGCCAAAAAACAGGTTTCTGATGGAGGAGTCAATTACACAAATAACCGAGAAGAATGCTGTGGTTCGGGACTAGTCTCTAAAAACTCAGAGAGAAAAAGGGATAGTTTAGTGGAAGGGTGTGTTGCCAATTTGCCCGAACATATAACTGTAAATGTTCGCCAAAATAACCTTGAGGATTTGGCTCGAATTTGGAATCAGTGGGATTCAGACACTAGAGACATCTTCACTGAGAGGTATGGAGATATAGCTCACCTGATCACCATCCGTATAGACGAACAGTTGATTCAAGCCATGGTTCGATTCTGAGACCCAGCTTATCAGTATTTCACCTTCAATCAAGAAGACATGACTCTAACCATAGAAGAGTATGCTGCTTTACTCCGCATCGACAATGTACAATTCGGAAAAATATATGTGAATGAGCCTAAGCCGATGACCTTCAAGAAAAAGTTAGTGAGACTGACAGACATGACTGATTCATGGGCTGAAAAATAGATAAAGAAGAAGAATGAAGCCATTTGTATTCCATGGTCCTCCCTACGAGACTTGGCTCTGAACCATCCTGACATGCTGAAAAGGGTAAATCTATTCGCTTTGGCCATTTATGGTTTGGTCATTTTCCCAAAAGTTCTTGGACATCTCGAAGTTGCAGTAGTTGATTTCTTCGAAAGGTTAAAACAAGGAGTCAACCCTGTCCCGACTATCCTAGCCGAGACCTTCAGATCCCTGAGTACTTGTCGAAGGGTTGGAAAGGGACGATTTAGTGGATGTGCTCAGTTGCTCAATGTTTGGATTTTGAGTCATTTTTGGAAAGTAGAGCGCACTCTGTTCCATATGTTTTCAAAAACATTCGCTCCGCTAGAAGCTTACCTAAAGAAAGAATGGCCGAAAGAAGTCACCGAGCAACATTGGGTATCAGTCTTTCAGAATCTTCGCGCCGAGGATATAACATGGAGAGCACACTGGATCCGTCCTTCAGTTCTGCTATACAAATGTGGATGCCAAGACTGGGTACCTTTACTCGGGTTGTGGGGAGGAGTTGGATATGCTCCGCTATTGGTCCAAAGGCAATTTTCTTCGCGACAATTCCTACCCGCAACTGGAGGATTAGCATAGTTCAAGTTCGTTTTCGCGGGTGAAGGATATATGAAGAGAGTCCGAGACAATGCAAAGTTTTGGAAGGAAATTCATTTCATAGAATTAGCCTTGTATGCTGATACCCTTACCCAAGATTACGACATATGGAGGAAGCAACGGTTAAATAGTCAGCAAATCTCGTCAACAAACTACACCATCCAGAATTCTTTCTCGGAGGAAACGCCGTCTGAGCTAGAAATGGTAAGACAAGAATTCGAACAAGAAAAGGCCAAGATGTCTCGGGACCTTAGTGCCCTTCAAGAAGAAAACTATCAACTGAAGATTGAAGTTCAGGTTGAAAGGTCCAGAACTGAAAAAATACAAAGAGAAGCTGAGATCGTGAGAAACGACTTAAGGGACCTTCATTTGGAAAACAAGAAATTAAGAAACACTATAAAGAATAGTGGGTTGGGCAAGTCGACAGCAGAGTGGAAGGAAGAAATTAGCAATATCAAGGGAGGAATGGAATTTTGGAAGGGAAAAGCAAAGAAAGAGGAGGAAAAGGCTGCGCGCGCTATGGTAGAGTTAAGAAGGAAGAACGCCGAGTATGAAATGGTGACTGCAGAATTTGCGAATAGTCAGTCTGAACATCAAGAATTAAAAAGAAAAGCACGAGATCTAGAAGATATGCTGCAATCTCAATTAGATAACCTCCTGAATGCTCTAAAAGAAAAGAATGATCAGTACGATAGGGACATCCATGCGTATGAAGGAACTCTCAAAGAAAAAGAAATGCAACTCGACTTATTGATCAATGAAATTCGCAAAGCGGCTATGCAAGTTGTTCAATTATCAGATGAAGCCGAAGTTCTCAGTTGCCAATTCCCTCCGAGCCAAAGATCGAGCATATCAGAGTTTTTAGAGCAAGTGAAGAAACAAGGCAATGTGGCTAGGAAATTTGTGTAACTGTTGGAAAAATGGAAACTTTTTGTAATAGACTATGTTGATAAATGAAATGCCTAAATATGGGGCTATCTTGAAATCAACACCAAATTTTTGCATATTCATGACTGACATTCATCTGCCATTTATTCATTCATCCATTCATTGTATGTACATGTCCCTTAATCATTTACTGAGGCTGAAACCGTATGATCTACAGTTGTAACGCTACGAGTCTGGAATCACGCCATTCGTATAAGACGCGGCTAAGAGCTAAAACTATGGAGGCCGAATTCAATGAGAAAATTGAAAGAATGGAAAAGGCCCAAAAAGAATTGCAAGAACTTTGGGCCGAGAACCAAAATGGGAACCAATAGAGTACCCTCCTTTGTCAAAAACATTTACATCTGCGGGAATGATGTACCCTGGACAAGATGATCCACGAAACACGCTAGGGTTAATTGAAAGGGGTTTTCAGAATTTCAGTATAAATGTCATTGACAAAGGGGCTGGTGCAAGTAAAGATGTCTCGAGGATACGCCCTTGCCCTCCTAGTTTCATGTTGAACAATTGGACTGCCGAGGAGCTTCTTGTAGTTTATAAGTCTTCAGAGTAATGCTAAACATTAACCTTCTATTGTGTCCTTAGATATAATAGAATTCTTTTGTAAGAGTGTGCATTCGCTCTTTATCATTCAAATGAATGTCAATGAAGATGCATTTTGTCACGTTTTTTCACATTATCGCTAATTTCATAATCATTTTCTAATTTCATAGCCTATATTCACATTTGCCTCATCACCATGACATGATATTCCTTTTGTTGGTTCCAATACTTGGATGCCCCTCTATAATTTCCTTTTCCATTCAACTTTCAGGTGCTCAGATATTGACGACATGAATAAACCCGTTACGAGTCCTGAAGTCAATTTTGAGAAGGATGTTTGTTTAAGAGAATTCGAAGCTGAAGAAAATGCTGAAGACTATGTTCCGTCTCCTGACTTGCTAAGAATGGTGGAACAAGAGGATAAACAGATTTCGCCTCATGAAGAATCTGTGGAAACAATAAATTTGGGCACTGAAGAGAGGAAACAAGAAGTGAAGATTGGGACTTCTATTTCAGAGAGTACCAGGCATAGTTTGATCACTTTACTCCGCGAATACAAAGATGTTTTCGCATGGTCATACCAGGACATGCCAAGGCTAGATGAAGATTTAGTGGTCCATAAGCTCCCATTAAAGCCAGAATGCAAGCCCATCCAGCAAAAATTAAGACAGATGAGACCCAAAATGCTTTGATGCTGGCTTCCTACAAACCTCCAAATATCCAGAATGGGTAGCTAACATAGTCCCGGTACCAAAGAAAGATGGCAAAGTACGAATGTTCATGGATTACCGTGACCTGAATCGAGCAAGCCTAAAAGATAATTTTCCCTTACCACATATTGACACGTTGGTGGACAATACAGCAAAATATTCATTGTTTTCGTTCATGGATGGATTCTCGGGGTATAATCAGATCAAGATAGCCCTTGAGGATATGGAGAAAACTACCTTCATAACAATGTGGGGAACGTTCTGCTACAAGGTGATGCCATTCGGATTAAAGAATGCTGGGGCAACATATCAGAGGGCTATGGTAACGTTATTCCATGACATGATGCACAAAGAAATAGAGGTCTACGTCGATGACATGATTGCTAAATCTCGAGGGGAAGAAGAGCATGTAGTGAACCTCAAGAAGTTGTTCGAAAGGCTGAGAAAGTTTCAGCTAAAACTTAATCCAGCCAAATGTACATTTGGGGCTACCTCGGGAAAGTTGCTAGGCTTCATTGTCAGTGAAAGAGGTATCGAAGTTGATCCAGATAAAATAAAAGCCATCCAAGAATTACCACCTCCGCGCACGTAAAAGGAAGTTAGAGGATTTTTAGGGAGATTAAACTACATCGCCCTATTTATCGCTCAACTTACCAACCAATGCGACCCAATCTTTCGGCTTCTTCGAAAACATAACCCGGGAGAATAGAACGAGGAATGCCAGGTGGCCTTTGATAAGATAAAACAATATTTGTCCAGTCCTCTAGTGCTAGTACCGCCAACTCCTGGAAGACCATTGATATTGTATTTGACTGTGTTCGAAAGTTCAATGGGTTGCATACTGGTGCAACACGACGAGTCAGGAAAGAAAGAAAAAGCGATCTACTACCTCAGCAAAAAGTTCACTGAATATGAGTCAAAATATTCGTTCATTGAGAAATATTGTTGCGCTCTGGTTTGGGTAGCTCGAAGACTTAGACAATATATGTTGTATCACACGGCATGGCTAATTTCAAAGCTGGACCCAATAAAATACATGATGGAATCACCGGCACTATCAGGAAGAATAGCACGATGGCAGATCCTCCTTTCGAAATATGACATTGCCTATGTAAGTCAGAAGTCGATAAAAGGGAGCGCAATAGCTGACTTCTTAGCAACTCAAACGACAGAGGAATATGAGCCTTTAAGATTCGATTTTCCAGACGAAGACTTAATGTGCATCACAGAAATAGAATCCGAGTCATCAAAGGAGAAGTCATGGAAAATGTGTTTTGATGGTGCGTCGAATGCTTTGGGGCATAGAATCGGAGCAATCCTGATATCACCAGAAGGGAATCATTATCCATTTACTGCAAGACTGAACTTCTTCTGTACCAATAATATAGCAGAATATGAGGCTTCTATCATGGGACTTCGCGCAGCTATTGAACGAAACATTGAAATCTTAGAGGTGTATGGGGATTCAGCCCTAGTGGTTTATCAAATTCGTGGAGATTGGGAAGTGAGGGACCCAAAATTGATTAAGTACAGTGATTTAGTGGCTGAATTGATCAAGGAATTCAAGGAAATAACTCTCCATTATTTCCCACAAGAAGAAAACCAATTGGCTGATGCCCTGGCCACTTTGGCTTCAATGTTCAAAGCAAGTAAAGAAGCAGAAATAATGCCCCTCAAAATGAGCATATATGAGGTCCCTGCACACTGTTGTAGCATTAAGAAGGAGGCAGACGGACGTCTATGGTTCCATGATATCTTAAAATATATCAAGAATCAAAGCTACCCCGAACAAGCGAATGAGAACGGCAAAAGAACAATTAGAAGAATGGCAGCGGGATTTGTTCTTGATGGGGATATCCTGTACAAAAGAGGAAAAGATCAGATGCTCTTGAGATGTGTGAATAATGTTGAAGCTAGAAAAATACTTGAAGAGGTCCATAAGGGAATCTGCGGAACACATGCCAATGGTTTCAATATATCCAGAAAGATCATGAGACTCGGTTATTATTGGCTGACAATGGAAAGTGACTGCATCAATTTTACTAGAAAATGCCACAAATGTCAAATCTACGGCTATAAAATTCATGTAGCCCCTTCGCCCCTTCATGTCATGACTTCTCCGTAGCCTTTTTCTATGTGGGGCATGGATGTTATAGGGCCAATTTCTCCAAAAGCATCAAATGGACATCGATTCATTTTTGTGGTCATCGATTACTTCACAAAATGGATAGAAGCCGCTTCGTTTGCCAATGTGACGAGGATTACAGTTTGCAGGTTTTTGAAAAAAGAAATCATTTGCCGGTATGGTTTGCCTGAAAGAATCGTTTCAGATAATGCCACGAATCTGAACAATAAGATGATGAAAGAAGTGTGCGAGCAGTTCCAAATAAAGCATCATAACTCCTCGCCCTATCGCCCAAAGATAAACGGGGCTGTTGAAGCAGCCAATAAAAATATTAAGAGGATCATTGGGAAAATGACTGAGACATATAAAGATTGGCACGAGAAGCTTCCATTTGCTCTGTTTGCATATCGCACATCTGTGCGAACATCTACGGGAGCAACTCCTTTCTCTCTGGTTTATAGAATGGAAGCTGTGTTACCTATCGAGGTTGAGATCCCTTCTCTACGAGTCTTAATGGAATCAAAGTTAGAAGAAACAGAATGGATACAAGCTCGATATGATCAGCTGAACCTCATTAAAGAAAAGTGTCTCAGGGCAATTTGTCACGGGCAGATGTACCAAAAAAAGAATAATAGCAGCCCATGACAAGAAGGTGCGACCAAGAGAATTCCATAAAGGAGAACTCGTGCTGAGAAAAATTCTTCCAATACAAAAAGATCTGCGAGGGAAATGGGTACCAAACTGGGAAGGACCGTACGTCGTAAAGAAGGCATTCTTAGGAGGAGCTTTGATCCTTACCGAGATGGATGGGAAAGAGTTGTCGAATCCAGTGAACTCAGATGCTGTAAAGAAATATTATGCTTAAGATGAAAACCCGAAAAGGGCATCTTAAAAAAAAAAGGGGGGGATCAAGGCGAAAACCCGAAAAGGGCGTCTTGATTAGTACAAAAGATTAGGATGAAAACCGAGAGGTGTCCTAATGAAACAAACTGGCGGTCGAACGATAGGTCAAGCGGTGAGGCTACTGATTTGAAGCATTTCGAAAGCTCGAAATCTTCTACGCAAGAAGCCGCTTCGAAAAGATTTTGATTGAGGAACGAGGAAGAGTTCATGTGTTGAATATCTAGAGCATTTGTATCCGTTGAATACGATCCTTTCTTTCTTTTTGACATTTTTTACTCTCATTGGTTAACTTGCTTTGTTTGCCACATTTGAAATAGATGAATATGAAATTTTATTTTTGTCCCTATCTGACTTTTTTCATGCATCTCATTATGTGTTTATTTACATGATAAATGGTGAAATGACATACTCTAAACAAAAGAAATGTTAAGCATTACCTGGATGAAAATTTGATAAGCACAAGAGTCTCAAAGTAAAAACAAAGTTCAATCGGGGGCAAAAGAGTGATATCTGAGAAACGTCGATTACTCATGAAGCTTGAAGACAGGTATAAGGCCTGAAGAGAAAGTCGAGAATCGAAGCAATGAATACAGATCCTCAACAATTGTGGCTAAATGGACATCCGACAAACATGCTTAAGGAGCACTGCATAATCATGTAGGCATAAAAGCATTTAAGACAAACATGTGCATATCATGATAACATCATACATGTCATATACAGGTACCCCAGCAGAGTAAGAAATCTTGAATGAGAGTCACACTGAATCAAAGGAAAAGACACCCGAGTTTTACCAAAGGACCGGTTTTGGTATTTTGACGTTTTTAATTCATGTTTTTCAAGGGAAATCAACTCATATTGCAAGAGATGAGTTGAGCCTCAAGACACGTTGAGGTATTTTTAATTTTTGTTTTCAAAATCAACTCATATTGCGAGAAGTGAGTTGAGCCTCGGGGCACGCTGAGGTATTTTTAGTTTATGTTTTAAATTGACTCATATTGCGAGAGGTGAGTTAAGCCTTTTAATTTTTTTTTTCAAAATCAACTCTTATTACGAGAGGTGAGTTGAGCCTCGGGACACGCTGAGGTAATTTCAATTTCTTTTTCAAAATTAACTCATATTGCGAGAGGTGAGTTGAGCTCACGCTGAGGTATTTTCAATTTCTGTTTTCAATTTACGTTGTTCAAGAATCAACTCATATTGCGAGAAGTGTGTTGAACCTTTTAATTTCTACTTTTTCAAAATCAGCTCATATTGTGAAAGGTGAGTTGAGCCTCAGGTCACGCTGAGGTATTTTCAATTTATGTTGTTCAAGAATCAACTCATATTGCGAGAGGTGGGTTGAACCTTTTAATTTCTACTTTTTCAAAATCAGCTCATATTGCGAAAGGTGAGTTGAGCCTCAGGTCACGCTGAGGTATTTTCAATTTCTGTTTTCAATTTATGTTGTTCAAGAATCAACTCATATTGCGAGAGGTGGGTTGAACCTTTTAATTTCTACTTTTTCAAAATTAGCTCATATTGCGAGAGGTGAGTTGAGCCTCGGTTCACATGCTGAGGTATTTTCAATTTTTGTCTTTCAAAAAAAAAAATTCAACTCACATTGTGAGATGTGAGTTGAGCCTCAAGACACGTTGAGATAATTTCAATTTCTGTTTTCAAAATTCAACTCATATTGCGAGAAATGAGTTGAGCCTCAAGACACGTTGAGGTAATTTCAATTTCTGTTCAAAATGAGTTGAGCCTCAAGACACGCTGAGGTAATTTCAATTTCTGTTTTCAAAATTCAACTCATATTGCGAGAAATTAGTTGAGCCTCAAGACATGCTGAGGAATTTTCAATTTCTGTTTTTCAAAAAAAAATCAACTCATATTATGAGAAATGAGTTGAGCCTCAAGACATGCTGAGGTATTTTCAATTTCTGTTTTTCAAAAAAATCAACTCATATTGCGAGAGGTGAGTTGAGCCTCAAGACACGCTGAGGTAATTTCAATTTCTGTTGTCAAAAAAATCAACTCATATTGCGAGAGGTGGGTTGAACCTTTTAATTTCTACTTTTTCAAAATCAGCTCATATTGCGAGAGGTGAGTTGAGCCTCAGGTCACGCTGAGGTATTTTCAATTTCTGTTTTCAATTTACGTTGTTCAAGAATCAACTCATATTGCGAGAGGTGGGTTGAACCTTTTAATTTCTACTTTTTCAAAATCAGCTCATATTGCGAGAAGTGAGTTGAGCCTCAGGTCACGCTGAGGTATTTTCAATTTCTGTTTTCAATTTACGTTGTTCAAGAATCAACTCATATTGCGAGAAGTGGGTTGAACCTTTTAATTTCTACTTTTTCAAAATCAGCTCATATTGCGAGAGGTGAGTTGAGCCTCAGGTCACGCTAAGGTATTTTCTATTTCTGTTTTCAATTTACGTTGTTCAAGAATCAACTCATATTGCGAGAAGTGGGTTGAACCTTTTAATTTCTACTTTTTCAAAATCAGCTCATATTGCTAGAGGTGAGTTGAGCCTCAGGTCACGCTGAGGTATTTTTAATTTCAGTTTTCAATTTACGTTGTTCAAGAATCAACTCATATTGCGAGAAATGGGTTGAACCTTTTAATTTCTACTTTTTCAAAATCAGCTCATATTGCGAGAGGTGAGCTGAGCCTCAGGTCACGCTGAGGTATTTTCAAATTCTGTTTTCAATTTATGTTGTTCAAGAATCAACTCATATTGCGAGAGGTGGGTTAAACCTTTTAATTTCTACTTTTTCAAAATCAGCTCATATTGCGAGAGGAGAGTTGAGCCTCGGTTCACATGCTGAGGTATTTTCAATTTCTGTCTTTCAAAAAAAAAATTCAACTCATATTGCGAGAAATGAGTTGAACCTCAAGACACGTTGAGGTAATTTCAATTTCTGTTTTCAAAATTCAACTCATATTGCGAGAAATGAGTTGAGCCTCAAGACACGTTGAGGTAATTTCAATTTCTGTTCAAAATGAGTTAAGCCTCAAGACACGCTGAGGTAATTTCAATTTCTGTTGAAAAAAAAATCAACTCGTATTGCAAGCGGCGAGTCGAGCCTCAGGTCACACGCCGAGGTATTTTCAATTTCCGTTTTTTAATTTCTGTCTTTCAAAAAAAAATCAACTCATATTGCAAGAGGTGAGTTGAGCCTCAAGACACGCTGAGGTAATTTCAATTTCTGTTGTCAAAAAAATCAACTCATATTGCGAGCGATGAGTCGAGCCTCAGGTCACACGCCGAGGTATTTTCAATTTCCGTTTTTCAATTTCTGCCTTTCAAAAAATCGACTCATATTGCGAGAAGTGAGTTGAGCCTCAGGACACGCCGAGGTAATTTCAATTTCTGTTGTCAAAAAAATCAACTCATATTGCGAGAGGCGAGTTGAGCCTCAGGTCACACGCCGAGGTATTTTCAATTTCCGTTTTTCAATTTCTGCCTTTCAAAAAAATCGACTCATATTGCGAGAGGTGAGTTGAGCCTTGGCTCACGTGCTAAGCTGTTTTTAATTTCTGTCTTTCAAAAGAAAAAAAAATCAACTCATATTGCGAGAGGTGAGTTGAGCTTCAGATCACACACTGAGGTATTTTTTTCAATTTATATTTTTCAAAAAAAATCAACTCACATTGCGAGATGTGAGTTGAACCTCGGGTCACATGTCAAGGTATTTTCAAAATCTGTTTTTCAAATTCTGTTTTCAAAAATCAACTCATATTACGAGAAGTGAGTTGAGCCTTGGCTCACGTATTGAGCTATTTTCAATTTTTTTTCAAAAAATTCAACTCATATTGCGAGAGGTGAGTTGAGCTTTTTAATTCTGCGAGAGTTGAGTTGAGTCTTTTAATTTCTGTTTTCAAAAATCAACTCATATTGTGAGAGGTGAGTTGAACCTTCATCACATATCAAGGTATTTTCAAAATCGCTTTTCAAGTTAAGTTTCAAAAATCAACTCATATTGCGAGAGGTGAGTTGAGCCTTGGCTCAGCACCGAGCTATTTTCAATTCTGTTTTAATGTCTGCTTTTAGAGAATCAATTCATATTGCGAAAAATGAGTTGAGCTCAGGATCACATGCCGAGTAGAGAATAAAGATTGAAGCGATTGAAGACGTCGATTCTGTCTCCTTAAAGTTGCAGTGGAGTTGATCGAGGCATCGATCTTGCCTTTCCGAGTCGCAGAGAGAAGACCAAAACCTTATCTCACTGAAGCGATAGAAGAGCATATTGAAGTTGTAGATCTTATCTTTCCGAGTTACGATGAAGCGGATCGAAGCCACAAATCTCATATCCTTGAAGTTACATTGGAGCAGTTGAAGCTACAAGGCATATCTCCGAATTTGTAGTAGATTGAACCAAAGCTACAAGATGCGGTGGACTGAAAAGGGACTAACTAAACAAGAAGAGTTCCAAAGCAAGTCAAGACCTAGCAAGACCAGGAAAGTTTGGTCTTCCTTGAAAGTCTTTGCTCTATTATCGTTGCACGACAATGAGCAAAGAGGGGCAGCTGTAGAAGCCTAAATTGCCCGGGCCCGATTATATGAAAACCCAACCAAACCTCTAAACCCACTAAAACCCTTAACCCATGACCCATTTACATCTACCCAAACCCATTACAAAACCCAAATATTAAACCCAATTCAAAAACCCATTAAGCCCTCCCCCTCAAAAAAAACCTAACCAAAAAAAAAAAAGAAAAAAACCTAACCCAAAAAAAAAAGAAAAACCTAACCCCCCCCAAAAAAAACCTAACCTAAAAAAAAAAGAAAAAACCTAACCCTAGCCACCTAACGACTTTCCCACTTGTCCCGTTTTTCCTCCCATTTTTTATATCCATTGTCTACCACCACCACCTACAAAATAGAAAAAGAAATAATAGAAAATCATGTAAAAGATGGCTATAAAAAGCCATTTAAAATCATGTAAGAGGGGGGGATTTTTGCAAGGATTGAGAAAAAAAAAACATAAAAATCCCTTCAAATTTTGAACACAAAAGAAACATCAATAAAAAGGTTGCATCTTTTTCTTTTTTCCTCTTCTTTCGAATCTTTTTTTTTTGTGTTGTTTTTTTCTTTCTTTATATATACATATATTGTTAAAAAAAAAATTTACATTTTCCGGCCACCGCCGATGACGGGCGGCGGTCGACGATCGACCGGTGATCGGCCCCCCTTGGCCGGATTTCCTTTCCCCCCTCCCTTCTCTCTTCTTTCCCCCTTCTTTTTTTTAGGTATTATATATATATTATGTATATATTTTTTTAATGCCATTAGTTATATATTTCTTATGTATATATTCTTAAATACTATTATATATACATATATATATATATATATATATATTTTAAATACCATATTGTGTATATATTATTATTACAAATTATTACTATTGCTAGTATTATTATAACTATTATTATATTAGTGTATATTTTATGTACATATGTATATATATATATATTTGTACATATCATTATTTTATATTATTGTCGTAAATTTTTATGTACGTTTTCTAATATTTTCTTTTATTGTAGATATTATTATTATTACATACTTTTATTATATGCATATATATATATATATATGTATTTGTATGTACATATTATTATTTTATATTATTATTACCAAATATATCATTTTTCCTATTTTATTATTAGTACATGATTTGTTTTTATTTTGTAAATATCATTATTATTGTTATTCTAATATTCTAGTATTCCATGTTAATATTTTCATTAATGATATCATTTTTTTGTGTTCTTTATCTATTTTTAATTTCTCACTTTAGAAATATTTTTTCTCATGTTTTAATTAATTTCAAAAATAAGGCAATGTACCGATTTAATATTAAGCCATCGATTTCATCGCTATGTTGGGTGAAATTAAATGACTTATGTTAAAAACGGGACACCCTTTCTAAAAAATCGAAAACTAAAATTCTCATTTTCAATCGGATCACGATATTGAACTCGTATTTTGAAAATCAAGTCAACACATGTTTATCGATACCAATTTTGGGCGTCGCGAGGTGCTAATACCTTCCTCAGCAGAATCGACTCGAACCCCAATTTTTCTCTGGACTTTCACGTGAGACCTAATTTTGGCCTTCTTTTTGTTTTAAAATAATTAGGTGTCCGATCACACCTATAAAAAGGATCGGTGGCGACTCCCTTTGTTAATAAAATCGAAAGTTGCTTTTCAAATGTTTAATAAATCATCACAATTAGCGACCAAGCGAAACTAAAATTTTTTTTACGTCGCTACAATGTAATTCTTAAAAGTTAAGTGATTGAAACATAAATTTAGATAAAATTTACAGACTGATGGTGACATTTACCGTTTATTTATTTATTTATATTTTAAAAGTAAAGAAAAGAAGTTTTTGTCCCAAGGTCCTAGTCAGGGGCCCTGAGGTTTTGCATCAGCATTTGTTGGAAAGCAGTGTAATTTGGATTCCCATTTTCTCACTGAATCTTTCTTGTCAAAACAAAAGCTATCTCTCTCTCTCTAAAAAATTTTCTGGTTCAATTTATAAAACAATTCAACATTGTTCGAATCGAATCACTATCAAATTCATCAAATCACAGACTCTTAATTCAATTATTAAAAAATAAAAAAAGTTAATTAATTTTAATCTGATTCAATTGATTTATCTAATTTCAATGAAGAACAATCTCAATTATCGTCGGATAAAAATTTAATTTATAGTAACATGATTCCAATAAAAAAATGTTTTAGGAACATTAGAAAATGGAGAAGGAGATACATAGCAAAAGGCTGCACATTTAGCCACCGAATTCATGCATCTTTTCATTTGAATTTTTATTCAGATTATTTGACTTTAAACAACTTCTTTCCTCCACTTAACTGTTCAACTATATATAATATTCACTTGGGACCCCTTTATTATTTTATCTTAACCAAAACAAAACTTATGCATCTTCAGAGGCTTCATGGGGCACTTTAATTAAAATAATAATAATAATAATAATAATAATAATAATAATAATAATTAACATAGTTTAATACCATAAATAGAAATGAACCTCAACATTTGTTTGGGCTGCTTATAGATAGGAAGTTTGCAATAAGGTATATTTAATTAATTACTTCACTTTCCCTAATGGTTAAAGTGTAATTATATATTAAATTAAAAATAAATTAATTTCTTTTGTTAAAATTTTATTTATTTTTACTGTTAAAAACTGTTATGATTGATGGAATAACGAGACAAATACGCGTAACTGCCATAAAAATATATTTTAATTATAAAAATGAATGAAATTTTAACAACTCATAAATAACATGTAAACATTAATTATTGATAATTTTAAGGAAAATAAAAATCTAAAAGAAAGATAAGGTAAGCTTGAATGAATAAAAACAATAAGATAACCTTAAGAATATGAAATGGTAAATATATATATATATATATTGTGGATACCAACTAAAGTGATCACCCAACTTACCTTATGGGTTTAACAAAGTGGAAAAAGCTGTATGCGAACAAGAGGTTTAATTTTATAATTTATGTTCTACTATTTAACTTATTCGATATAGTTAAGCTAATTAATGCTGCCAGATAGGTGAAGTCTTGGCTCTACCGAAACAAACAAATTCTCATAATTTATGGCCAAACTTGGGCATATGGAAAGCTCCTAAAATTTATATTATCATCATTCATAAGTGCCTAACCTATATCTTTTATTTACTTGACACCTTCTTTCATTTAGCTTTCATGCAAATGGAGGCCCCAATATTCACAGAAGAATGTATATTGATAATGTATAGTTTTAGTCCATGATTTCATGGTTTTTATTTTGTTCATTTTGTTTTCCTTAAAAGCTATCATCATTCTTGTCAACTTTGTTCTCTCTAAAAGTAGGGATGGTTTTAGTTTTTAGTTTCTAGTTTCTAGTCATATTTTGATCGTGTATGTATTTGAGATTTCCCAAGGTAAGGCTACTAGATTTATTGGAAAATGTTCTTGGAGAGTTTTATTATGATAAAGCATAGTGATTTTTTTGCTTCATACAAACTGCACTGTTGTCAAAGACAAAATAGAGAAGCGTCCAAAAACTCATAAACTTACAGCAAAATAGAACATTTATAGAGCACAGACCAAGCACAAAATATATAACCTGCTAATTCTTCACAACAGAACATCACCACTAAGCTTTAAACATTTGCGTCTGATTAACACATGTCATCGCCAAGGAGAAAGCCATACCATTACCATTCTTATTCGCCAATGAGAAGACGACATTTCCCACCTTCATCTTAGCGATCTCAATCTCTGCAAAAGTTGTTTGAAGCGACCAAGGCCTCAAAACCTTATTAACACATAAAATTGAAATTTGAGATGATGATGGAAATAAGCCATCTGAGGCTTGGCCTTTTGTACATCACTGATGCAGGTCTCTTGATGCTCTTGGCAGAGATTTCTTGGTTGACGGGAGTTTATTGTTAGGTTAATCTAATGATAGCGGGATTAGGATGCAATATTCAAAAGTTTGACCAAGTTGATACATATTTAGTTTGTTTCTAACTTTTTCTAGTATTGCAAGTACTGCCATTTTATCTTTCTCCTCTTTTAATATTATTCTACAGATATAACATTTGTCATTCAATTTGTATTCTCTTTTTACCGGTTGTACCATATGCCATATTTTTATATTATTATTTATGATTCTTATTATTGATAGTATTTTTCAAAATAAATAAATTTAATCTCGTTAGTTTATGTTACTTAAAACTAAAGTCTAACTTAATAATAAATTTATACCTCTAATATTTATACATTTTACTAATTTAATCCTAAATTAAAAAATTAACAAATTGTATTTAATTGTCGGCCCTTTAAAAGAGGTGGACAAAAAGAAAAAGTAAGTATACATACAGAATATAGTGTATAGGTGGTGGAGAATATGACCGCAGGCACCATCGGCCAATCACTAGACAGACAAGTCAGGTACGTCGCAGAGTTTGATCGGTAACCGACGCCGATACGTTGTCGTCATGTGACTGATGATGTGGATATATATTCATTCAGTTGACTACCACAAACCTTAATCTATATTTTCAAATACTTGAATATATGGATTTGACCTTATTAAATTTAATTAATTAGTGCTTTGGCATATGATCACCACTTTCATTCTTAATATACATTTATTATTAGATTTAGATTCCTTTTAGTTGTTTCCGTTACCCTCTCTATCTCACGTTTAAAAAATCATCCTTGATTGTCAATGGTGTTCATCATTCTAAGTGTAACTTGGATTCGAGTCATATTAGTTGTGTTGTTGTTCGGACTTTATCTTATTATCTATTATTTTTTATTTAATGATGAAATGTTATATTCTTATTGACCAATCCTGCATGGGACTCATGCACTGACGCATCAGATATTCTCCTTAATAAAAATACCAACTAAATTTGTTCATGAATTCATTTATCTGCACCGGCTTGAATATTATAACAATTAAAAAGTATCTCGACTTGAAATATTAATAATAGGGTAACTATTTATTATAAAAAAAGTGAAAATTTTAACTTCACAAATAACGTTGTTTTATATATTTATTTATTAATATAATTTAAAATACATTACGAAAGTAAAAATATTAAATTAAGTGAAAGGATTTAACACCACTCAAATGAAACCTTAATGATTCCAAAGTGATTGCAATTAGCTTAAATGGATGCGACGCTTAAACATGGTTTTGGGCCACTAATCTTTGTTTTATTTTTTTCTTAAGGGGTCTTTCTATTTTTATTGTTTTTTAAAAAGCCAACAAGACCCAGAATTTATTAGTTAATTAACTTCCAATATATACAAAACATTGTACTATAATAAAAAAATTCCCCTTTTTCGTTGGGTGTGGCTTTCGAAATTGACTCTTGTGACTATCAGCAGTCGACAACAATCTCTAGAGACCATATCTATCTATATATATATATCAAAATTCAAACTTCTATATATTATAAATTTACTTATCTAGTCACTATCGACTTTTAGTGCATAATTCTATATGTTTTTCTTGGGAAAAATTGTACTAGGAACATGATTTTTAAGAAAAAATAAGTACTAAAAAGGTCATCCAAAAACTATAATTAAATTAGTGATAATATGTGACTCTCGTGAATCATGCAATTATATAGTAGTCGAGTGAAAGTAAAACTAAAAATAAGAAATATTGGTTAATTGTTGGGTTTAATTACTCAATAGGAGATAAAAGTTTGAGCAAATTTTCATTATCTATAAATGAAATTGAAAGATTAAAATTGAATTATAAATTTTGGGAGATTAATTTTTGATAGAATTTATCTATACTTAATTCATGAATCATGAATTAAGTAAATGACTTGTATAGTGATATAGAGCTTATATTATTTGATAAGGGATTGTATGAAACTGTGATTCCACGTTATCCCTATCCTTTTCCAATAGTCACTTGCTGCCATTACTCTTCAGTTTTTTGTTGAGGTCTATCTTGTAGAGGTACTCAAATTGGATCAGTGATCGATTTTTAGGTTTCATCATAAACCTAATTGGTTCATTCTAATTACGTAAATCAATAGTTCAAACCAAACTCAAATGTAGGGATTTCCCATTTTTATAGGAACTTCTTTACCAGAAACAATGGTATCTCCAATTATAGCCCCTCTAGGATGTAAAATATATTTCTTCTCATCATCCCCATAGTGTATAAGACAAATGTATGCATTTCAACCAGGGTCGTATTCTATGGTTATGATTCTACCATATATGCCTTTTTTATTTCGTCGAAAATCAATTTTACAGTATAGACGCTTATGGCCTCCCCCTCTATGCCTTGCGATAATGACTCCTCTAGCATTACGATTTTTACCACAACAATGTTGTTCATATATTGGAAAGGGATGGAGATGACATGAAATCACAGTTTTATACAATTCTTCCTCACATTATTTAATATGTTCTTTATTTAATTTCTTTTTTTTTCTCATTTCATGATTAAATAATTAAATAATATTATTTTATAGAAAAAATGAATTTTTAGCTTTTTATATTTATCTTTCTTTTAGGGTTTTGTAATGAGATATTAATACTGTCTAAATACTGTAATTAACAATTTTATTCGTCATTTACAATGTTTTAAATGAAAATATTATTTAAAAGTATTTTAGAACTTTTCTTAGTAAAATTCCTTATTTTATCAATCAAAATTAAAATAGAAAAAATTCGAAAAATGTTGTACAAGTTCAATCAATTTGCCTGACAATTTAAAGTAAATTTCCTTTAAATAATATATAGAACATGACTTATGTCTTGGAAAGTGTTAACATTGCACAACTTTTTTTTTTTTTTAAAAGAAAGCTATGAATAAGCTCGAGGAGTTGGAAATTATTTATTTTATCTAAGACTACTAAGGCACGAGCAATAATTTCTTAAGTAATGTACTTTACATTTATATAACTTTGAATGGTTACTGATTTGTGTTATTGAAGGGACATTAATTATGTAGGGAGGAGTTTGGGAAATGTCGTTAATTATTTTAAGTCATGAACATTTTAATAGGCTAGCAATTAATCTTTTAACTGTGTAAGTATTGAAAGAGGTAATTTGAAGAAGTAACGGATTAATAAAGTTAGAGTGATTAAAAATGTGAATCACGCATATTCCATATGATTGGATTCAAAATCATGCCTAAAACTAGTTTATAGAGCATTAATACTCGAAAAAAGCAACCACATTCCCTTTTATTCGATTACTCATAGTATCATCATGAGGGAGACAACCATCGTAGGCAACCTCCTTTCCATCAAGGCCTTTTAGCCCCCCCAAGCATTCATCCACACACGAGCTCGTTGTCCATTGCTAATTCGCCAACGAAAACATGGGTGCAAAAAATTAAGTGCAGTGATGAATCGTTCCAAATATAATTGCCTTCACAACATTCTTATAATTGAAAGATATCCACCTGACAAGAAATATTTGGCTGAGAGAACTTTAAAACAAAGAGTTTCCTTCCGGTGTACTTGTCTCCAAACTTGTTTCCCTTGTAGTGAAATGTTGAAAAGCTTAATATCCCTAAAACCAAGTCCACCCATCCCTTTTAGTTGTTGGATCACTCTCGACCAACCACTATTCGTGCCATTTCGAGTCCACTAGTACCTACAAAAGTGTAAGTGGGTAAAGCTTGAATATTGGATTTAATAAAAATCTCTTTTCCGCCTTTAGAGAGAAGCCTCTTAGACCAGTCCTAAAATCCGATGTTGGAGCTGCCTCTTGATAATTCTCTAAAATCATTCGTTTTATTTTTACGTACAACCAAGGGAAGCCATAGATATAAATTAGGCTCCTCTACAACTCGAATCCCTAAGATGTCCCTCAATGACCCTTTAGCCTCTTCTTTGGTGTTGGTGTTGAGGTAAAGTATATAATTATCCAGATTAAATTTTTGCTCCGAACTGATCTTGAATGCATCAAGGATTGCTTTAATGGCCTTGACCTCTCCCCTCTTGTTGCAACTAAATACCAAGCTATCATCTGCAACCAAAAAAAAAAGAGAGAGTGAGAGAGGTGATTGACTCTTGCGCCGTTCTGGCTCATGCAGAGAGCCCCATCATCACCTTCTGTGATGCAGGCAGCAGACCAAGATCAAATTCAAGTTATTCGACATAAAAAAAAATCAATTGGAGGTAGGAAAACTCCTTCCTTAGCCAGAAAGAAACCTGAAAATTGTGGTTGAATGTTACAACAATTCAAGAAAACAAACTAATAATATTAAGCAATCAAGAACCAAAATTAAATGGATGAATGGAAAGATTGAACCAAATGGAAGATGGATGGTAGATAGTTGTCCAATTGAACTCATTGAGATACAAACCCCACTAAATTCAATTAACAATTCTAATTAACCCTCCAAGAAATAATCCTTAGCAAATTGAAGAATGAAGTATTGATTCTCACTATTCCTTCAAGAAAACCAAGAAGAAAAATCGCTTCTAAAAAAAATAAAAAAAGCAATCTTGCACGAAAGAAATTAACTCCAAGAGTTAAAATTTTATTAATGAATAAATGCCTTTAATGAATAATCAAGAAGCCTTTATATAGGCTAGATAATTACATCCAAATAAATTCTCAAGTATAATGAAACTTTAATTAATCTAAACAAAATGTAGTTTTAGTATAATTGAACTTTATTATTTGACTCACAAACAACTTAAAAATATCTACAATTTGTAATAAAAAAAATAAAACACAATAGATACAATATTGGACTCATATATAATAAAATTAAGCCAAAAATCGAACCTAATATGACTTAAACTTGAATTAAATCCTGAAACTTGTAATTTCCCATAATAATTCTGTCCAAAAATTTTACTAGTGTAGTCTTCACTAAAATAGTCATAACTTTAGCTTTAAGAATCGAAATCGAGTTATTCAAAGTGAATTGCGAAACTGAGATACAGATATTTGATCAATATACAGACATACTGACCTAGAAATGTCTAGATCCCTTTAAAAAATGCACCGCAAGGCAATTGATTATAACATGCGGTAGGCATGTGAGCTTGATTGGGCTCCTTGAAGTGTAACGCCAAAGCTTGTTAACATCTTCCACATGAGTTTATCCTTATGAATTGAGATTTTAAGTCCATGTACGAACTTGGACCTTTCTAATTCATCCTTGCTTCGTTTGGACTCCAAATTTCATCGTCTTGAAGCTTTAACTTTTCTTCATGAAATTTTTTCATGATAAAGTTTTGAATGAATAACTTGAGTTTTAACTTCAATTGCTTGGATTTGGATCTTGTGATTAGGTCTTGAGGGAAACTAAGTCCATCCCCATAATGGGCTTTGAATTGGATCAGATCGCTCATATCATTCCTCTCTTCCCCAAAGGATTCGTCCTCGAATCTGTAATATCAAAAGGAGAAACATCAACAACATTAAAAGTGGTACTAACATTATACTCACCAGAAAAATCAATTTGATATGCATTGTTGTTGATCCTTTGGAGTACTTGAAAAGGCTCATCACTACGTAAGTCCAATTTCATCTTACATTTAGTCAAAAATTGTTCTTTTCTCATATGGATCCAAACCCAATTGTCAAGTTCAAAGACCATATGTTTGTGCCCTTTGTTGACTTTATTTACATTTCCTTGGCTCATCTTGTCTATTTTTTTCTCCCTTTTTTTTGTGTATAAACTGAATCAATTCTTCTTTCTTTGTGCCATCTAAGCTAGTAATAGAACCAGGAGGCAAAGACACAAGATCACGTACAATAACGGGTTAAAACTATAAACAATCTTAAAAGGGAATTACTAGTAGAAGAGTGAATGAAACTATTATAAACATATTCTACAAATGGTAAACTTTCTTCCCAAGTATGAAAATTCTTACCAACCACATCTCTAAGTAAAGCTCTTAAAATTTGGTTCACTACTCAATTTGTCCATCTGTTTGTAGGTGACATATAGTAGAAAATAAGAGTTTGGTTCTAATTCCCCCCACAAGAATTTCCAAAAGTGACTTAGAAATAAATCTGAAACATGAGTAGCATCATCGATTTTGTGGTATGGAATAAAGTGAGTCATCTTTGAAAACTTGTCAACCACAAAAAAGACACTATTTCAACCTCTTTTAGTTCTAGGTATGTAACACCCCCTACCTGTATCCGTCATTGGAACAGGGTACGAGGCATTACCGGAGCTTATTGAATCATTATTAATTAGGGGAAAAAGTAAAACAAAGTAAACATGTAATTTTTAATAAATTCGTATAACATGTAATTAACTTACTGCTTCTTTATATTCAACATAATTATGCAAAGCATAATTATTTGAATTGATCATGAGCCCTAATACCTATTCTTGTCACATTGTTAGTCATATAATTCATATAAATATCAAGAAACATGTATGGGCTCAACTTTCATTAAATTTCTCATATGCATATACTTTTACACATCATTTATTCACATAACTTATAACAATCATATCTATGTATTTTAATATGCTTTCATAACAATTTGTCTTGATTTGGACTATCTTACATTGGTAAATGTTAAACATGCTCGATTATGTTTGGTAAATGTTAAACTTTGTTAAAATGAAAAATGTTATAAATTCATGTTTGAATTAAATGTTGTATATGTTAAAGAATAATTTGAATATTTAATATTGCCTAATAAATGAATATCCTTAATGTATATAACACTCTTATAAGTAACATTATCTATAATTTCACTATTTACTTATATTTATATTTTAAAGTGTTTATCAGTGTCATAGCCACTAAATTATTGTTAACTTGAGCTACGGAGCTCCAAATTAAGATCCGCTAATTTTTCCTGAAACTAGACTTACATATCTTCTTATCATAAAATTTTTAAAATTTTTGGTTTAGCCAATAAGTACAGTTTATTCTTTAAAGTAACCACTGTTCTACTATCTGACAATTCCGACCCTTCTTCACTAAAAATTAATTATCTCCTTGTATAGGAATCAAATAATGTTCCCGTTTGTTTTTCTTGAAAATATACTCATTCAGGATTCTAAAAATATAAATTTAAGCCGATAATTTTTTTTTTTTGATGATTTCCAAAGTTAGAACAGGTGAATCCGAAATCATTCTGATCTTGTCTCACAAAATTTCTTATATCTCATGATTTACAATTCCATTGCTTACATCGTTTCTGCTATAAGAAACTAGATTCAATAAGCTTTAATTTCATATTTTATTCATCATCTCATTAGATTTTTACAATTTTTTGTGATTTTTCAAAGTTAGACTGCTGCTGCTGTCCAAAACAGTTTTAATGCAAAATGTTGATTTCCATTTTACCCAAAATTTCACAGTTCATACAATTCAGTCCTTGCTAAATTAACCCCTCAATTGAGCTATTTTTTTTCTCAAATGATACTTTAGTCTATCATTTTAAACTACTTCATAACCCATGAAAATCAGAACTTTAGCACTAGACCTTAATTCCAAACTCTTTCATAATTAGGTCCTTGTAACACCCCTACCTGTATTCTGAGCCTAGAATAGGGTACGAGGCATTACCGAACTTAATATGATCAATCATGTAAAAATCAGCTATAAAAGTTCTTCTAAATTAAAAACTTTCATACATATGTTTAATTTCCCTTATATGGGCCTATGGGGCTCAAAACATACATTCAGAGTGGTTCGGGACCAAACCGTAAACATATGAAATTTTTGCAACACTTAGAAAATTTTCACAATTTGGAGAGTCACACGCCCTTGTTTTCAACCCGTGTAACTCTCTGTTTATAACTTCATCACCCTTGTCAGTCGTACACTTCATATAAATAACAAGAAACGTGTATGGGCTTATTTCTCATTAAATTTCTCATATATATACACAATTTCACGTTATGTAATCATACAACATATATCAACCATATCTCTGCAATCTAAATATATTTTTATAACAACTTATCTTGATTTCATACTGTTTCATATTTAAGCTTAAATAATCAAAGTATTTGAAATATCATATTTATGCAAACAGTACACATGAGGTATATAATTCCATAATTATGAATAAACACATTTATCAAACATTTTCCATATTTATATACCAATCTCTCATGTCTCCATATATCAATAACTGTCATTTTCATGAATTCCGAGTTCAATTTCATAATTATTTGTCTCGTGTTCAATTTATTCCATGTCAGAACTTTATTCATTAATACATTTGAATTATCAATACATATGGACAGTACATTCAAGATGAACAATTATATAATCACAAATGAATTCATTTATCAACCAAGTTCTATACTTATATCTTATCAACTCGTACTTCCTGTATCACATAATTTCATGTAACACTTACCAAACTTTGTCAAATTAGTGAACGTCTTACGGAATTGAATACTTCGTTTACTCGATGCCATAGTTCAACTATGGTCTTACACATCTTCATATATCGATGTCATAGCGCAGCTATGGTCTTACACGTAATCATATATCACATATCGATGCCATAGCCTAGATATGGTCTTACACGAATCACATATCTTACTGATGCCATATCCCAGATATGGTCTTATACAGTAGCATATATCACACCGATGCCATATCCCAGATATGGCCCTATACAGAAATCTCTTGTCACTTGTAGTCGAAGCTACCACTATTCACTGATCAGGTAGCCGGAGCTACCATTTTTCACTGATCAGGTAGTCAGAGCTACCATTTTTCACTGATCAGGTAGCAGAAGCTACCACTTTTCACTGATCAGGTAGCCGAAGCTACCGCTTTTCACTTGTCATTTGTCCTTGATCAGATAAGTGTAGCCGAAGCTATTACTTATCACTTTCACTTATCCTAGATCAGATAAGTGTAGCCGAAGCTATCACTTATCACTTGTTGCCATGGTCCAACCATGGTCTTTTCCTTCAATTCATCTTGTCACTGAACTGAAATGCTCAATTTGATCATTTATTCAATTTTCATGCTTTTACATTATTCACGATTTTATCATCAATACATATGAAATAACACATCATGAAATTCATAAAATTAACAAATAATCACTAAAATTTAGCCATATAAACTCACAAGTTCAAATTTTGTATTATAACAATAATCATAATTTCATAATAAATATTCCAAATAAAACATTATATCATTTCTAATCCAACACTTATCAATTATAATCGGGCATGTGTTTAATTTATACACAAGTCATTCATATATTTTTCCTCCTCCTCCTCTCCATCCACATCCTTGGTATAAATAACACACTTGTAAGTAACCTTATCCATAATTTTCACTAATTACTTATGTGAATATTCAGACTATCCACCCGTTTTGTAGTCACTAAATTATTTAAATCTGGAGTTATGAAACTAAAAATTAAGATCCAATAATTTTCCCTGAAACTAGATTCACATATCTTCTTACCATAAAAAATTCATAATTTTTGGTTAGGCTAATTAATACATTTTATTCATTGAAGTCTCCCCTGTTCTGCTGTCTGATAGTTTCTACCCTTCTTCACTAAAAATTAATTATCTCCTCGTACAGGATTCGAATGATGTTCTTGTTTGTTTCTCTTGAAAACAGACTCATTCAGGATTCTAAACATATAAATTTAAGCCCCTAATTATTTTTATCCAATTTTTTTATGATTTTACAAAGTCAGAATAGGGGAACCCAAAATCATTCTGACATTATCTCACAAAATTTATCATATCTCATGATTTACAATTCCATTGCTTACATAATTTCTCTATAAGAAACTAGACTCAATAAGCTTTAATTTCATATTTTATTAATCCTCTAATTCCATTTCTAAAATTTTTGGTGATTTTTCAAAGTTAGACTACTGCTGCTGTCCAAAACAGTTTTAGTGCAAAATGTTGATTTCCATTTTGCCCTAAATTTCACAAGTCATACAATTCAGTCCTTACTCAATTAACCCCTCAATTAAGATAATTTTCTCAATTAATACTTTTCCTAGACTTTATAAGTTATTTCATAACTATTTAACTTCATAATTTCTACATAGAACTCTAACTTCAAACTCTTTTACAATTAGGTCCCAAACATTCACTTTTTATTCAATTCTTTCAATAAAATCAGCATATAAACAATTTAAAGCTCTAATCGCATGCCAAATCATCATATAATTCAGAAAATATTCATAGAAACTTTCAATTTCTTTCATAGAATCAAAAACTAATGAATTTAACAAGTGGACCTAATTGTAAAAGTCACAAAAACACAAAAAAATCAATAAATAATCAAGAATTGAACTTACTTGAAGTAAAAATATGAAAAACCAACTTAAGGGAACTCTACCATGGTGTTTTTTCTGATGAGAATGCAGAAAAATAAAGAGAAATCTAGATAATTCCACTTTAGTCCTAGCTTTATTAAGTAAATTTTGCAATTTTCCAATTTTACCCTTAATTCTCTTTATTTTCTTGCTGATTTCATGCCATTTCCGTCCAGCCCAAAGAGACCTTGGGTCTATTTGCCTTTTAAACCCTCTTTCTTTTATCATTTAAGCTATTTAATCATTTCCCACAATTTTACATTTAATACAATCTAGTCCTTTTTGTTCAATTAACCATCAGAACTTTAAAATTGCTTGACGAAACTTTAATACTGACTTATTAACACTCCATAAATATTTATAAAAATATTTATGACTCGATTTAAAATTCCCGAGGTCTCGATACCTCGTTTTCGATTCTAATTATTTTAATATTTATTTTTAGTACGCTATTCACTACTTCAAAATTTTTCCTAACTTCACATTTAACTTATACTCACTAAATTAATAATATTTCCTACTCATTTTTTGGATTTAGTGATCTCGAATCACTGTTCCAACACCACTGAAAATTAGGCTGTTACAGTCCTAAAATCAATTTCCATCAATTTTACTTGATAAAATCATCATATATCAAAATTAAAGCTTAAATTCTATATTTATTCATCATATTCTTCCAGCACTCATCCATAGCAACTTTAAAATTAGTCATGGAATCAAAAACTAATGACATAGTAAGTTGGACAAAATTGTAAAAGTCCAAAATCTTAGAAATTTCAAGGAGAAAGCAAGAATTAAACTTACATGAAGCTAGAGTATGAAAACCAGCTTGAACTCTCTTCCATGGTTGTTTTTCAGCTGATGAAAATGAAGAGAAAATGAAGAAAATTCTAGATATTCTAATTTGGTCCCATTTTTATTTAGCCAAATTTGGCAATTTTCTAATTTTGCCCTTATTTCACCCATTTCCTGATTTTTCTCAGCTATTGCAGCCAATTTTAAATAGTTGATTTAACCTAAAAAGGAACCTATCTGCAAGATATAACTTCTCAAAGGCAACTTTGCCGTATGAGGTATAAATAAATGCAAAATCAACATCATCATAGAACAATCCTTAACATGTTCAAATCAAAAAATTCTTACATTCAAATTAGTTATTAATGAATACTATTTTGATAATGCATCAGTGATAATGTTATCTTTATCGACTTTGTATTTAATCACATAATGGTTTCATTTGCTAGCGTCTTTGGCTTAGACGAAACAATAGAATTTTTAACAAAGATTTTGTTGAGAGAGAGTGTTTCAGATAAGAGCTCATGGCTTCTAGAATAGGTGTGTCAAGCAAAGTGTGATTGGTATTGTATAAATGGATTGAAACGAAGCAAGGTGTGTAAACAAGTAAGTTCGGAGTGAGTGTTGTAGGGGTGGTGGAAAGTTAATAATGATGGTGCACTAAAACGAAAGAATGGGTTATCTTTTTGTGGGGAGTGATAAAGGATAGTGGATGATGGGTTTTGTAAGAAATATTGGTCTTTGTACCATGTTTAAGGCTAAAATGAGAGAGTGGGTTAGCTTACAATGTGTTATGCGAAGCTTGGGTTATTAGAGCTAGGAAAGTGGTACCGAAAATGGATAATGTAGTTGTTGTTTAGATGTTAAGATATATAGTGGAAGAGGAGCAGCATAATGTTGGTTCATGTATTTAGGGAAGGGAAATGGCACTGAGTTGACCCCTAGGTGTTCGTATGGCATAGTTTTAAATCTAGAAGATAAGTGGAGGGGTTATTTGCAACATAAACCCCTCCACAATTTTTATACGGCCTTTTGTCTTTTTTATTTCCTAATTTAATTCCTACAGTTTTATATTTTTTCTCAGTTTAGGAATAACTTAACAATACTTGTCGAAACCTTTTTAGAGAAAAACGGGAATCGACTTTTTAAAACGAAAATGTGGAGTCGCCACCAACCTTTTGTTTAGGTGTGATTGGGTCACCTACGAAAACATTTCATACCATTTAAATTAACTTTGGTCCACGTAAAAATAAATGGGCTCGGGAGCCGGTTACGTATGAGGAGGGGTTAACACCCTCAATACGCCCAGAAACTGGTACCAGATTGATTAAGTGCTATCCTTATGTCTAGATTTTAAAGAAGTTTTGAAACATGATTCTTATTAAAAAACTTAAGTGGTTCAAGTTGGATGTCAAAATTCTCTCGTTTTAAAGGTATGCAGTATCATATCCAGCACGATTGGACACGATCCTTTATACCTTCAAAAGTATGATTGATTTTTTACTTTCAAAAGCTTGTACGCTAAAAACTATAAAAGGATATCCAAATATTTAGTCCGACGAAAAATCACACCCAACACGCGATAGGGCATGATTTCCCGAATTTCCAAATATTGAATATTGCCTTATTTTAGAATCTTTGAATAAAGAAAATTAGAAATAAGCTCAAAGTGCATTTATTTGTTTTAAAATACGATGGAACACTTAATAGATTACAAAGAAACATTGATATGAAAAAAAGATTAATAAACATGAGATAACATGCACACATAAAGTACAATGAATTGATGAACTTTAAAAAAAACCAAACTAGAGATTCATATGTAATCATAAAAACAAGTGTTATAAAATGATGGTTTTAAATCACATAATGTATAAAGTGTTAAAACCTTTGTTTAAAATACCTAGGAAAATATAATCCTAAAAAATAACTTATGTACACAATAGATTAAAAAACATATACGTATATATATAAATAAATAGATTTAGATTCAATTATATGTAAAAAATAATTTGGGAGTAATAATGCGTATAAGATTAAATTAATTTTGCTATAAATTATATATGTGCAAATATATATTAAAGCATTTAAATATGATACTATATGACTTTCTAAAATAATATAATATATAAAGAAGGATTTGAAATAATAATTCTAAACATAAAATGAAGTTTTTGTTTAAAATGGCTCCATACATACATAAAAATATTTAGTAAGTTTTAAAACAATAGGTATTTTGAATAGAAACCTCCATAGGTATAAATATACACAAAAAAATTATATAAATGGTTAAAATAATATAATGTAAAATAAATTCAAAATAATGATTATATAAAGTAAAGATACCAAAATAATTTAACGTACATATATATAAAAAAACCTAAATGAATTCTCAAAATCATAATAAATAGAAGACTCAGTTTAAATAATATAAGTACAAGTATAAAAAAGATTTGAGTTAAATACTATTCAAAGTATTAAAATTTTATAATAAAAACTACAACCTAATTACAAATAAAAACACAGAGAAAAAAATATTAACATAGATCAATAAAAATATTAAATGAATTTTAAATAATGAGCATTATAAATTAAAACCTCAATCAAAATAATACATCTACAAATACATATAGAACATTTAAAGAACTATTGTACAAAATGTTAAAATAATCTGATATAAAAAACTTTACAATAATGATTTAAAAAAAACAAAATAAGATTATCAAAGTAGCTAAAAATATAAAAATAAATAAACAAGAATTAAAAATGAATGCTAAGTGGATTTTTAAAAATAATAATGAATTATACAAAATAAAGAAACTCAAATAAAATAAAGTTAAAATGAGAGGGATAATTAATAAATTAAACCATTGAAATCGTAAAAGACTAAAGCGCAATGCGCGCAAATGTGCAGGGATCGAAACTGGAAATATTCCAAATCTCAAAGCACAACGTTTAAACAAGGATAAAATTGTAACAATGCGCGAATCTCAGGGAAAATGTAAAAACAAATAAACAGAATCAAGGCCGAATCAAAGATTAATGCAGGAGGGGAGGGACTGATCATGGAAATAACCCTCAAAGACCAAATCTCATAACTCAAAACTAAAAACCTAGACTAACATTCAGCCATTTGAAAAAGAATCAAAGCAAAAAAAAAAAAAAACTAAAGCCTCCTTCCTTCCCCATTCAGCCAAACCAAAAAACTCTTCCCTCATCCACCATTTAACCACCATTTTCACTATTAAAATCGGTGAATGATGAGAAGGCCCTTTTTATATCCAATAAAGCTGAGATTCAAAGCCTATTTTCACCTGAAAATCCTCATCTAAAACTCCGATTTCGGCGGAGGAGACAAGGACCCAGACGGTACACCCACGAAGGTAATCCTCTCTCGTTTCTCTTTATTTTTTTATGCGAAAAATGTAGGCGAGAACAAGGGAAAAAATAAATCGAGATGCCGAAAATAGATCAAAAATCACCTTCTAATCTTTGATTGTATTTAGTATGCGTAAAATATTTCTCCGAAAAAAAAACAGATTTCCTTCTCCCCTTCTTTACAATAAACAATTGGCTTTATATAGCCAAAATCAAATATAAAATTTACAAATTTCTCCTTTTCCCCCTTCATTTGTTTGTTGTTATTCCGTTATATTATCTGTCATTTGCTGTTGTGATTTCCATTTGTTACAGGTATGGAGCCAGCTGGCTAATGGCGCACGTGGGACTGGCCGGAGGCAACAGCAGTGCTGGAAGCTGCTGGAAACCAGTTGCGGCGCAAGGGAACCTTAGGGTTTCTGCCGAAAATTTGGTTTAGTTTTGGGCCATTGGGTGCTGGGCTATTTGAGTTAATTGGGTTAATCTGAGTTTAATGTTTGGGTCGGATGCTGGGTTTATTTTGGTTTGGGCTCTGTTGTAACAAAAGGGACTTAGATTATTAACATTTGGTTTTATTTATTTATTTATTTTATTTTTTTGGTTTTTTGTTATGGGCCCGGGCGAAATGGGCCTATTACAATACTATCTATACTAGTCCACTTATCTTTTCAATTACTTAAGTTATTATGATATTCATTTCCAACGATTCCTAAGTCTAAAATATTAGGTAAGTTTCGGGCAACAATTTTAGGTTCGCGTCATATTCTTCCTTCTTTCTGGTATATTTTCTTTTTCGAATTAGTATTTTAATATACGGGTAAAGTACAAAAATGGTCACTAAAGTGTTGATCGCGTTTTGTTTCTGTCATTGAACTTTTAAAATGTTTTCTATTTTTGTCTCTAAATTATACGAAATCAAATATTTTCATCACTGAACGTTAAGAGTCATTTGAATATTAACGAAAGTGCTGACATGGGTTTTTTATTGGTCTAATTATAAATTTTGTCCTCTGATATTTATATATTCTATCAATATGATTTTAAATATAAAATATTCAACAAATTTAGCCCCAATATTTATAAGATTTCTCATTTTAGTTCAAATTTAAAAAAATCAATAAATTTAGCCTTCAACATTTACAAAATGATAATTTTATTCTCTTTTAGCCATTGAATTAAGGTTGTTTGTCAAAGCATCCCAAAATTGGATGGAAAAATTAACGTATGTTAACTAAAATTAACGTATGTTAACTTTGCTACTGTGATAGTTTACATGCATGTCACGTTATCAATTATTTAAAATTTATAAAAAGATTTAAAAATTAATATAGAAACTTATAGAAAAAAATTTAAAATTCAAATATATATTATTAAAATTTCAAAAATAATATATAAAATATGGCTAAAAAAGTAAAAATATTATATAGCTCTCCGTTTCAAACAATTAAAAAAAACCCTTTCAATGTTTTTGCTGTCGTCATTTTTTGAAATAAACAGAGCTATCTTTTCTTCTATTCTTGGGAGCCACCTTACTAGTATTAGCATTGGTGGCTTCTTCCAATCAAGCCATCACTAAACATTTCAAATCTAAAATCTCGAAATACTAGTGTCAACACCAATAACTTCTTCCAACAAAGGTCGAGACGAGTTTTTCAAATTCAAAATCCAAAAATATCAATCAATAATGTTCCGACTTAAAATTTTGCTCTCGGTCACTAGTTGAGGCGATTATTTGAAAATTTAAAAATAGACTTTCGATTTTATTAAAAAGAGGAGTCGCCACCAATCCTTTTTCCTAGATGTGATCGGACACCTAATAAATCCTTTTTTTTTAAAGAAAATTTATTTTTTTAACAAAAAGAAGGCCGAGTTTAGGTCTACGTTAAAAGTCAGAGAAAGAATAGGGTTCGGGAGTCGGTTACGCGCGAGAAAGCTATTAGCACCCTCGCGACGCCCAAAATTGGTATCTTATTAAACATATGTTGTCTTAAAAATACGAGTTCAATTTGACATTTAATCGTGATCCAATTAAAAAATGAGAATTTTTGGTTTTCGGCTTTTTAGAAGGGTGTCCCGTTTTAACAAGAGCCAACGAATTCCACCCAACATAGCGATAAAATCGATGACTCAAGGTTAAATCGGTTCATTGCCTTATTTATTGAAATTAATAAAAAACATGAATAAAATCTTTAAATTAGTGGACCGCAAAATGATATAAATGGGCGGGAAACAAAAATAAAATAGCTAGAAATACATCGAAACAAATAAATATGATAATAATATTGAAAACAATAACAATGTATGCAATATTAAACATGATAATAATAGCATTAAACACGAAATAGAGACGAACATATATACAAACATGTAATAATAATGAGTGAGGTGACGTAAACGTAATTTTAAAATACTAATAATGCTATATGTATATATATTAAAATATATGTAATAATAAGAATGAAAAGTGTATACATAATAATGCTAGAATATATATACAATATATATATACATAATATATAAAATGAACGTATACAATATATATTATAAATATTAATAATATAAAATATATTCATAAATATGTACATATATATTGAAAATAAATATATAATAACATTAAAATAAAATAATAAGTGGCAATAGTGAAAATAATAAGTATAATAATAAATATAATGATATATGAAAATAATATTATATATAAAATATATATATACATGTATAATAAAATATATGTACTAATATTAATAATAAATATAATAGGAATAAAATAAATGTAATAACAATATATACACAATATGGTATTAAAATACATATATACATATAATAGTGTTTAAGAATATATACATAAGATGATATAAAACTATATACATGGAATAGTATAAAAATATATATAACTAATAATATTAAAATATATACATAATATATATAAAACATATAAATATATATATTAGACATGACAATAATATAAAAAAACTATTAATGCACTACATAAATACATACATGTATATACATAATAAATATTAAGTGAAAACCAATACTAATAATAATAATAATAATAATAATAATAATAATAATAATATGTGCATATAATAGTAAAAAACAAGGCATTTAAAGAAATATAACTAAATATAATATAATAATAATAATAATATAAAATAATAATAATAACAATAATATGTCAAATAAAAAAACAATAGTAACAACAATTTGAAAAAAACAGTTATGTAATAAGATGGTAATAAAAAAAGGAATAACAACATGTTAGATAGTAAGTGATAATAAAATAATAATAATCAGTAATAAAAGAATGATAATAGGAAATAATAATAATAGTATACACTAATAACAGTAATAATATGAAAAATAAGAAATAACAGTACTATAAAATAATAATATATACATGTATAATAAAACATATACTAATAATAAAAATAATAATAATAATGATAACAATAACAACAATATAGTAGTAACAATAATAAAGTAGAAATAATAATAGTAATAAAAATAATAATAATAATCCCAATAATAAAACATGTGTATGGCAGAATACATAATAATATAAATTTAAAATATAAAATACAAATAAATGAATAGACATATGTGTAAACCATTAAAATATCATATAATAGAATAACAGTGGTATTAGAATAACAATAATTAATGGTATATTAAATTAATCTATTTAATAAAGAAACAAAAAAAATGAAAAAGGGCTATATTGAATATTAAAATAAGCAATTAGGGCAAATCTGAAATAAAATAAAACGGGAAAGGTCAAACTGTAACGCACACATTCATGGGAGGACCAAATAAGAAAATAATCCCTTCCCATAACACTCCGTTTAAAGAAGGGACCAAAATAAATTTTTTTAAAAATAAGCAGGGCGAATTTAAGAAGATAAAAAGGGAAGATGGGATTGGATTGAAATAGCCCAGAAAAGTGGGAGGGCCAAGGGCGGAAATAGCCCAACTTCTGAAGACACCCGGATCCTTCCGTTTTGGGGCCTTAGTCGTTTTGGCGCCGAAAGCTAAGGCCCCAAAACGGCGCCGTATTACATCACTATATAAACCAAAATTTTTTAAAAAAAATCATTTTTCCTCACTCCCTCAAAAAAAAAAACAAGAGTAAATTCTCTCTAATCCTCTCCTCTTCTCTCTCTCAGTCTCAGATTTCCAGTCGCTGGGCCGGTCGTTGTCCCCCACGCCGTCCGCCACGCCAGCCACCGTACACGGTAGCCGAAAATAGTCAAAAAGTAATTTTTTTTATATTTTTTATGCTTTTAATATCCGTGTATATATATGAGGAATAAACTCAAAAATAGGGAAGAAAAAAATAAAAATCACCTTGGACTTTTCGATTTTGATTTTTGATATTTCGGTTTTCCGATTTCGAACCATTCTTCTGCTTTTTTGTTGTTAGATTCACGATTTCTTTCTTTTTATTACTGCTTTGTGTTTAAATCTATTAATATTGATAAAAAATTTTGTAGAGAGTACAAAGTGTTCTTTTCTTGGCTTTTTAAAGCCATTTACACCTATTTCTTATTATTTCGCTACTGTTGTTTGCGTGTTTCTCTTGCAGGAGCAGTTGGGGCGGTGGAGCAGGTGGTGGCTGACAGAGGTGATGGGATGGAGGCGACGGCTAGGCTTAGATTTAGGGTTTTTTTGTTTGTTTCTGATTTTAGGTTTTAGTGTTTGGGTTACTGTTGGGTTTTAATGTAAATGGGTTTAAATGAGTCTAATGGGTTAAGGGTTTTAATAGGTTTAGGGGTTTGTTATTAGGCTGGGCAAATTTTGGGCTTCTACAAATAATACTTCAAACCAACATGTCATCAGGTCGATCAAATGAGTTTTGTTAGAATGATTGATTATGAGTTTCTTTTTATTTTAATTAAATTAAGTGGTTTGAAAATTTTGAAATGTTTGTTTTATATTTTCAGTGTGTTTGATTTACGGTCTTGAATTTTTGAGATTGATGAGTAAAAACTGAAATTGAGGCTTGATTGTGTTAATCAATTTTGGGGATAGAGGTTTTTTATTTTTGTTCATTTTCTATGTTTTTAACTGAGATTTGAAACTGAAATAAATTTTTAATTTTCGTTCATCAATTTATTAAAGAAAAATGTTCTGTGTTTGAGATTTATAGTATTTGGTTGAATCAAGCGATTTAAATAAAATTTTCAAACAATTTTTTTGTTGATTTTCAGTTTCTATTTCAATTTTCATTCAACAAGGAGGCTTGATTTTTTTATTGCTCATCAATGAAGTTTTTTTTGGAGGTGATGGTTATGTTAAAAAAAGCAAAGAAAATGGTATTAATAATTGAGAAATTAAAACTTCAAAAAATAATTGAGAAATTAAATAAAAACAATTTGTTCTAAAAAGAATAAGTTAAATATTGGTTCATGCAAATACTTTATAATTTTAGTGAAAGATTATTTTATTTTTAAGACTTTTAAGAATTTATTATATTTTATATAATTTTAAAATCAAATTGATAGAATGTGTAAATATTAGAGGGTTAATTTTGTTATAGACCAATAAAAATGCTCACGTCAACACTTTCGTCAAATTTCAAAGGTTATTAACGTTCGATGACTAGAAAAATTGATTTCAAATAGTTTAGTGACCAAAATAAAATAAAATAAAATAAATCAAAAGTTTAGTAACCAAAATAGAACGTAAGCAATAATTTCGTGGCTATATATGTAATTTACCCTTAACATACGGACAATATATTTCTTTTTAGGCATAATAAGACCCTCCAACTTTATTTTCTTTTTAAAAAGTCAATTTAGCACTCCATTTAATTTTTTTTCTTTTAGCCCTTGAACTTGCGTTATTTATCAAATCACTCCCAAAATGGATGAAAAAGTTAAAATCTATTAACTTTGCTAACGTGGAATCCACGTGTTTGCCACATCAATAATTAATTAAAATTTTTAAAGAACTCAAAAAATTATTAAAAATCTATAAGCAATAAAATTATTATAATTTTATAATTTTAAAGAATTTAATTAATTGTTGACATGGCATACACATGGACTACTATGTCAGCAAAGTTAACAACTCCATTCATTTCAGAATGTTTTGACAAAAGTGCTAATTAAAGTCTAAAAGAGATAAAAAATTAAATGAACTGCTAAAATAATTTTTTAAGTTGAATGGTCAAATAAATCATTTATTTTTAAATTTTACAAGTAAAATTAATAACTGTTATATATCCCTTTTTATATATTTATTTTTTATTTACTATATATACATTCACTTCTCGTTCTCTCTAACCCTACTTGTGAAATTTTTGTATAAATATTATACTAAATATTTTGCTTTTCAAATTTTTTAAATACAAAAAGGTAATTTTCTTATTATGGTAATAAAATTTGGATGGAGATATTTCCTTCCTAAAATACACTATCTTAAGGCCCAACAGCTTAGTATAAAAGGTAATTTTCTCTTATTACCAATTTATTTATTTTAAATGGATCCAAAATTCTTTATTTTGTTTTTGACAGCTTCTCTTCAGTTTTTCATGTTGTTGAATCCAGGTTTGATATGAAGTTGTCTTTGTAATTTCTAACTTTGTTATATAATTATAATAAAAAATAATCTTACTCGGAATCCGACTTTATATAATAAAATTTTATGGACATCCTAAGGAGATTGGCTTCTTCTTCTTTACTTTTGGATTAGAATCTCCTCAATATTCATATCCGTTGATCCAATGTATCAATAATTTTTTTGCTTTTCAATTAATTCTTAATTTGAAAATATTTATTCCTAAAATTTAGTAAAATTCTTTTTAGTTACAACAATGTAAACTTATTTCCTTTTAAATTTGATAAATAAAATAAAATTATACCATTATTAATTACTAATCATATATTTTCTATTTACCTTTTATTCATTTTATTAGTTTACCTGCATTTTCTATAATTTTAGTTTTAGCTTTAGTTTATATTTAATGCATTGACTCATCATAAAAAATTTTAAAATTAAGATATAATGATTTTTTGGTCCTCTAACTTTATAAAAAAAATTATTTTAATCTTTTATTTAATTTTTTACCTCTTTTACCATTAAACTTGTATTTTATTGTCAAATTATCTCAAAATGGATAGAAAAATTAACGTTAACTTTGTTGATGTGAAATAAACATGACTTGTCACGTTCAACATTTAATTATTTTTAGAAATTTAAAAATATTAAACAGATTTTTATATTTTATAATTTTAAATAATTTTAATATTTTTTAATTTTAAAAATAATCATTAAATATTAGCATGTCATCCACTTATATACTACTTTAGTAATTTAGACCACATTAAAATAAAAATAATTTTAAATAATTTTAAGTTTTTGACCAAGCAAGACAGAGAATGAAAAAAAAGTTGTGGGCTCTCATTTCAATTTTATTAGGTTTAAAAATAAAAGTTGATTTGGAAATTTAAATATTATGTGTAAATTTTAAAAATCTCATGTCAAATTTCCATTTTATATTAAAATGAACGAAAAATATAATATAAATGTTTAAATTATAAATTTTTTATTTTGAGTATCTAAAATAAAAATGTTTGATAGTTGAGTTGCTATTTCTAAAATTTACCCCTTTTAGGTATGAGAGCAAGAATTCCAAAGGGAAGTCTCCATGCATTCACAAATATTAAAATCAACAAAACCATCCTTACTGTAAGTTAACCATAATTTTAATTTTCTTGTTTTATTGTTACTATTAGAGGTGTTCATGGGTAGGGCCAGGCCTGGCCCAAAAAACGGACTTAAAATTTTGCTCAAGCTCGACCCGGATAAAAATATTAAAATTTGTAACGCCCTAATTTTCGGGAATTCTGTGAATGTTGGCAAAATTTCATGCTTTAATTTTGTCATTTGTGAGTGAAATTATGAAATAGGACCTATGTGAAAATGTTTGAAAATGCTATAGGCTAAATTGAAGTGGCCAAATAAATAGGAGTGCAAAATAGGAGGATTTGCATGACAAACCTCCCATTTTACATGAAGTGGCCAGCCATCATGTTGTTGTAGACAAAATGTGCACTTGATATCCATAATTTATGGTACAAATTGATACAAACTGATAATGGGTTAGGTAAATGTTCCATGATAATGGGTTAGGTAAATGTTCCATGATAATGGGTTAGGTAAATGTTCCATGATAATAGGTTAGGTAAATGTTCCATGATAGGAATTTCATGTCTTTTGTATTAAAGAATTAAATGGATGAAATATGAAATTTTATTAAAAGAAAAAAGGGTGAAAAGAACAAAGTTTTGTCCATCTTTGTTCATCATAGCCTAAAGTTAGAGAAGAGAAAGGAGAGGAGAAAGCTCTTGAATGTTCGGTCACTTGGGGAAGAAAAATTGAAGGTAAGTTCATGGTAGTTTGCTTTTATTTTGAGGTTCATGAGTTCTTCTTAATTCTACCTTAACTCTTGAAGCATATTTTGGTTTTTGGGTGTGTTGTGAGCATTTGGTCATGAATTAAAATGAAGGAAATGGTTGTTGTTTCATGTTCTTTTGATGAAAAATGGAAGATAGGTGAAGTTGAGCCAAACAAATGATC
Source organism: Gossypium arboreum (assembly GCF_025698485.1). Lineage (NCBI taxonomy): Eukaryota > Viridiplantae > Streptophyta > Magnoliopsida > Malvales > Malvaceae > Gossypium > Gossypium arboreum. The sequence continues at coordinate 84,152,074 of NC_069074.1, forward strand.
ATGCATGTGCCTTAGATGCTAAAGGAAAAAATCGGCTAACATATTGTGCTTTAAAATGATGAAATAGAGATTATGCTTAAGTAAAAATCATAGATATGTGATGATTAATTGGTGATATACATGTTTAAATAACATGCATGCAAGATAGGTGTATGAAAGAGTGATTTGGTAATAAATCTGCTTGGGACAGCAGCAGTAACGTGACTTTGGAAAATCACCATAAATTGTGGGAGATGAATTAGAAGCTGAATAAATTATGTAATTAAAGCCTAATAAGTCTAGTTTCAAATGAAATAAACGAGAACATATTTTGAATTCTGTACAATGAGAAATTTGATTTGTAATGAAGAGTGGTCAGATTAGTCAAACAGTGAAACATGGGAAACTTTAAGAAAAATCTGGTATTGATTGGCCATACCAAAAATTCTGAAAATTTTATGGATAGAAGATATATGAGTCTATTTTCAGGGAAAATTAACGGCACTTGATTTGGAGTTTCGTAGCTCCAGTTATAAATGATTTAGTGACTGTTGCTCAGGAAGACAGCTTGCAGTGAAATTATGATTATGTGGTAAACATTGACAAAATTTTGTTAATGAGTTGCTTATTGATTTCTTATAAGCTTACTATGATCTGTAGGTGTGGTTGGCCGAATATTGTAAGGGGTTAATACGTAGTTTGTATTTGAATAGTTAGATTAACGTGTTAGTAATCCAATTGTAGGCGATTCGTGTGTGGATCTCGTCAGGATATCGTCGCAAACAGGTGTGTAACTAACACCCTCTTTCTTAGTCTAGATCGGCAAAAGTCGAAATACCGAAATGCCGAAAACCGGTATTTTGTAGATTTGCGAGTGTGTGAATACTTGTGAGGTAAATCAATTAATGTTTTTGGTAAGCTGCAATGTTTAGACTGCAAAGTGCATGATTTCTGTGCCCTCGATATTTTGGGGCTTAATGGGCCAAAACTGGAATGATGGGCCAACGGGCCCAATTCGGTAAGAACCCTCGGTAGTGATTCTGTTAGTACGTGAAAGGTAGGAATATGCATGAAAAACCCTAAAATAGATAAATTACTGAAATACCTTTAAAAGTGGAAAATTTACAGTTTTACCCCTAGGAGATAAATTACCGAAATACCCCTAGGGTTAAATTGACCAAAATGCATGTTTGACTGTTGTTATTTACTGCATGCCATGTTGTTATTATCTAATTCATGAGACTGGGATATTGACGGAGGAAGTACTGAAAGTGGCTTGTCCACGTACTGGAGGCTTTGCCTCAATTCTTCGATAATCGAAGCGAAAAAAGGCGCAAATGTGGAGTGTTAATGGTTGGTTTGAGCTATTCCCCACATGGAGTATATGGCTGGTACGGGTGGAGTGTAGTGGTTGGTGGGTTGAGTAGTCTCCCCAAATGGGCTTGCATATGTTTACTGATGTTGCATGTATTTTGAAATGGGCCTATGGGCCATCTTTATTATCTGAATAAGGGCTAAGGCCCGTTTATTATAATCTGAAAGGGCTCTGGCCCATTACCACTGTTACCTGAATGGGCTTAGGCCCAATAGGCTTGAGCTAACTTGGGCTTTGAATGGGTTTTCCTTACACACTGAGTTTCCCCAAACTCACCCTTTCTTTAACCTTGCAGGTGAGCCTTGATGTGGGTGACTTGGAGCCGAAGGGGATTCAGAGTGGCCATGGTGAATACTTTTGGGTTTGAAAAAAAGAGACTGGTTTTCTTAAGTTATTTTTAATTACTATTTAATTTTTGGGTTGTAATAAGGCCATTTTAACTTTATTTTCTTATTTGATTTTTCTGGGATTATATTATTAAAAACAACTTTAAATTGATGGATACTAATTCAAATGGGCTAGACTTAGGGCGTGATTTCAAAACGATACTTGTTTTTTTTAAAATAACACGACGTCACGAATATTCGATTTACCAAAGAAATTTCAACTTGTTATAACCAAGTGTGGCAATGGATGTAGACATGTCTAGGATTGGATCCAATCGGAGACCTTGGTACTTAAGCAGCCTTCATGGCTCACCTCCTCTGTTATGGATACCTACCTGGTGCCCAGCTTCCATTCACTTTAACCTATAATGAAATTATCTTTTAAAACACTAAGTAGGTTTTTCTGGATTAACAATATAAAATGTTTTGAACGCTTCGATGTGGCATGTCGAATCCGGCCATAACGTCTGGGCCGGGTTTGGGGTGCTACAAAATTTAGATCTGCCCAGACCACCAGTAATAATTTTTATATTATTTTTAAATATATATAATACATCAAAATACTAAAAACATCAAAATAAATATTTTCCAACAAATTAAAAATAAATTTCAAAAAATATGTAGACTTAAATAACACTAAGATAAATGCAACTTAACAAGCAAATGCCTCTAAAATAATAAAAAATTTAACAAATGCCTTTAAAATAATAAGAAAATTAACAATAAAATAAATTTTATACAATATCCAAACAATAACAACAAAATAGTAGCAACATAATAGTAAAATAGTAGCAAAATAGGGAGAAAATAACAAGAAAATAACATTCAAAAATAAAAATAAAAATGCAGATTTTTTTGTTCTTTAGTGAATTCGGGCCGGGCTAGACCCGAGCTAAAAATACCTTACCCGAGGCCCTGCCTATATTTTAAACGGGCCTTATTTTTTTTGTCCAAGCCCATTTTTTGGCGTATATTTTTGCCCAAACCCTCTCATTTCGAGCGGGCCTTCGAGCCGAGCCCGGTAGCCCAGCCCATGCACACCTCTAGTTTCTACCTTCTAATATAATATGTGTCGTATGTGATTTTACACATTTAATATTTAATTATTTTTAAATATTATATTTTTAATTGGAGCAAATAACGTAAAATAATATTTTTATTTAAATTATCGAAATAAAATTAAAATATCTTTACTTATCAATTCAAATATTATAATTGAAAATTTTCAAATCATAATTAAATAATTTTAACATATAATATTAATTAAGTGATAACTATGATATTTAGAATTTTATTCAAGTAAAACTCTATTTTATATCAATAAAATTTTTAACTAATAATTATAAATTAAATTATAATTATTTTTAAACGTATAATTACAATAATTTCTATTTTACTTCAATTTTTTATTTTTAAATAAAGATCATTCTCATCAGTTTAAATATATTATAAATTATTATTACTATTATTATTGATTTTGTTTATATTTTAAATTAATTTGAATTAAGTTTTAAGATAAAATTTGAATTTTGATATAGATAATATGTAATCTCAATGTGTTGTTTTAACAGGAAAGCAATGGCGGTCGCGTTGTTCCGATGAAAGATCTTCCAAGGCCGCCGACTAGTAGAGGAGCACCTGGTCAGATATACCGTCACCACCACCGGGGCAGGCCCCCGATGTTCACTTCCTCCTAACATAAAAGCTTCATGCTTATTTTAAGATTAATTTCAAAGCTATAATAATAAAATAAAACTGAAGTTTGTTGGCTTTGTTTGGTTAGCCACAACTACAACCAATAATTCTAAGGACAGCATTCCCCCTTCCCAACTTCCTTTCACTATCACAACTGACATTTTTTTTTTCTTTTTTCTGTAAAATTAGAGGGTTAAAAAGGTAATACAAAATCTTTTACCAAAAAAGGACAAATATCAAAATTATACATTAATTTTGATTTAATATGTAATTTAATATATGAACTTTAATTTGGTGTAATTATACATGTGAAACTTTGATTGTGTCGTAAATGTATACATGAAACTTTAATATTGATCCTATCATATACACATTTGAAGAAATAAATATATTAGTTTATTTTTTATTGAATAATTATAATTATTTGTGTATGTAATATATAAACATAAAACGATGTTATATCAATAATTGTGTTAATATTTTTTGAGAATTGGACCAAATAAAATTTCATGTATAAAATTATACAAAATCAAAATTCATGTAGAGAATTACACATTAAACTAAAATTCATGTATAATTTTGAGATTTATATATCAAATATAATAATCTTTTCTAATCTTACATTTTGCTATTAATCATATTTATTTTGGGCAAAAGATTTTTGAAATTTAAATATAATAATTTTTTGTAATCAAATATTAATATTTTTCAATTTGTATTCAATTAAAATATTAATATTAATATTTTTCTATTAATAATATTAACAAAAAAAACCATGCATATTTTGTAACTTCATAACAAATCAAAAGGTCCAATTTAAGATGAACCCAATTAAAATTCAAAGCCAAAAAAGTAAAAAAAAAAAAAACCAAAGGCCTATCAAACATTTTAAGCCCATGAACCCATAATATCAAAATTGAATGGAGTTTTGATTTTTGAAACAAGGAAAAGAGGTTGAAGATGAAGTTATTACTGCAATAACTTTTCTTTCTCTCTCTCTTTTTTTTTTTTTTTTTTGGAACTTCTTAAACATTTGTTTCAATCAAATAGTACACATGTCTAAGAGTTAATTTATCATTCGGTTTTTAAGTTTGGCTTCAATGTTTAATTTAGTATTTAAGATACACTTGAATTTGGCTTCAATACTCGGTTTGCTACTCATTCTAAACAATATCATGTGGCCTAATGAATACTTGAGGCATGTTTTCGTAAAAAAATAAAAATAAAAGTACTTAATTGGAACAGAAAAAACTCAGGTACCAATTTAAACATTGAAGTAAAACTCAAGTACGTAAATTTATGATTATATTATAAGTGAATATAAATTTGCTACTATATTTTATTGTAATTGATATTTTTATTATATTTTAATCATATTTAAATTTTTCCATTAATTTTAATTTTTAATTAAATATTACCATTTAATATTAATTTGGATGATTTAACAATAAAATTTATAAAAATATTTCAAAATTTTATTTTTAAAGTTAAGAATGAGTTAATTTATAAATATTAAAAATGGGAGAGATCTACTTATACTTATGTAAAACTTAAGTAATTTTACACCATTCGTAACTTTCTATATGATTAATGTTTTAACAGTTCAATCCGTTGAATTTATCAATATATATATATATATATATTTGTCATGCATATAAAATTTTAATCAATCGATATTTATATTATATTGATCTAAAATATTGTGTATATTAACGTGTATTTAATTATTCAAAGTTTTTACAAAAAATAAATAGCTAGGAATTTTTAATTTATGTCAAACTTAATTTGTATGATCTACATGAATAAAGTATGAAATATTACAAATAGACTATTAAAATATGAATAGTATAAAAACTATGAAATAATGTAAAATCATTCATATTTTATCTTGGTATAAGTGAATCTCTCCTCATTAAAAATTAATAAACTAACTTAGTATTGAAAATTGAAAATTTTAATGATAAGATTGAAAGATAAAATTAAAATATAGTAGAAATAAATTTATGGTTTGAATTAAAAGATAATGACAAAATGAATAAAAATAAATAAAATAGTAAAAAACTTTAATGGTAAATTTAGCATAATCCCAAAAAGAAAAGAAAAAGCATAATATATAGAGAGAGAATGGGATATATGCTAAAATTGTGATATTTGACTTTAGGGACAGATGGTATTGGCATTGGATCACGAGCCTGTATGATAAGCTGTGCAGAAAGGACAAATGCTGAGCTTCCACAGCTTTACTGCTCTCTTTCTTTTCATATCTTTATTTCAGAGTTGAGACCTACTTTTCACATTTCTATCAATCAACTCCTTTTTCTATTTAAAAATTAGGTTCTTTAGGTTTAATTTTAAAATTTAATAAGGAAAGATTAATTTTAAATTTTATCATATTATATGTCGATAATAACAATAAAAATAATCGTAAAATAATAAAAAGGAAAATAAAAATATGTAGATTTTATGTATAAAACTCTTGTGTTGAAATTTACTAATATTGAGAAATAAAAGTACAAGAGATTTGTGATTTATGTGTAATTTTTAAGGGTTAAATAATCTGTTTAATAGAAGAAGTATAGTCTTATACGGATTCAACTATGAGACAAAAGCCCATACTCGAACCTTTGCTCTCACATATCTCAATTTTGTTTTTTTATTTTATTTTTTATTAAATGAATTACACCTTAAACTTTTTAAACTAAATCAAACCAAAATTATTCCTAAGAAAAATTTTGAAAAGAAAAATATGAATTAAAAAAAGGGTTGTTTTGAGGTTTAAATAAAAAAAAATAAAGCATGAATGAATCTGGTCTGACTCATGCACAGATCGGCCTAATCTGTGTGTATTGAAAGAAGATGAATGGGAGACGAATAATTGAAAAGGACTTCACATACCAGTGTTAGCACAAAATTGCTGACATTTTTTGTCACTTTGGAAAACGATAACTAAACCAATTGATTTCATATTCTTTCTTTCTTTCTTTTACTTTATATATTTCTTTCCTATACTTTTTGCACAAATCTTAATTTATACTCCAACTTCAATACCCAAAACTTTTATTTGCAAATCTTGGTAAAATCACTATAAATTTTTATTTATTTTTATTGTTAAAATTTGACATCATTAACAAAAAATCATATAACTATACATGGTATACTACGTGTATTTCATGATGACGATCCTAGAAGTTTTAAAGGGTAAAAATGAATAAATTTTTAAAATAAAGATTAATTTACTTTTTAATATAATACAAGAGACAAAATACAATACAGTTCTGAAAATAAGAATATTCATCCCATGGTAAAAACTCAAACATTCAATTTATCTCATAAATAAAAATAATATTATTATAAATAGTTGAAAAGAAAAATGATGAAAAAAATATTATTTTATTAAAATTAATGTTGCTTTTGGATTGAGTATAACTAGAATACTAGCAATGATAGAGTTTTTATCCTAGGAAATATTATCCCATGATCCTCATCCCTTTTCTCCCACATCGTTGTCGTCCCCATACTAAAAGAATAATTTATTAAAATAATAAAAATAATTCTTTTAACTATTTTAAATTTAAAAAAATTAAAAAATTAAAAATATTTTATCTTCAGACACTCGAGCCTACATCCTCCTACATTGACACAATGTCTATGTCAATCGAATTAAAACTCAATCGACAATATACTCACAATATTACTGAAACATCTATGTTCTAAATTTTTTATAATTTCGAATAGATTTTTTTATTATTAATCCAAACACACCTCAAAATCAAAATGTACCCTCCAATGCAGAAATATATTCGCTTCCAATAAACTATATGACAATTCACAATCCACAAAACCATCATATGTGTCAATCACCCAAAAATCCTACCTCAATTTTTCACCACCATTTTTTAATTTATTTAAACTATATAAAGTTAATTAAAAATATATTGTGGAAAGTAATAAATAAATACAATGAGATATACTAAAGTTATTATATAACAATTTTATTATACACATTTTACTATTTTTCATACAAACTTTAAAACTTTAAACTCGAATTTCACGTTATAGTTTTGTTATGAAATGGTCATTCTGTTGTTAAGCTTCATTACCTCCTTAATGGCAATCCTACGTAGCAGTCCAAATAGGTTTTAAATGTTGATTTGGATGTCCAACTAGGACGAGAATAGGTTTTTAATTAAATAAATTTAATTAACTGAAAATTTTAAATGAATTACACTTTGAACTGGAAAAGAAAAACCATTTGTCTCCTTTTTTTAAAATTTTCTTTTCCATTTTGACTTAAAAACTATTCTTATCTCAGTCAGAGATCCAAGTTGACATTTATAACCCATTTGAATTGCCATGTAACATTTCATGTATAAGTGATTAAAATGTAATCAAGCAGACAAAAGTGACTATTTTATAGTTTGCCCTTATAATTATTGTATTAACTAATCTAAAATAAAATAAAATCCTTATGGTACTCAAAATCAATAGATTAATTAAATTAATTATGCATATTGGTGTAGCAATAATACAAATTATGAAGAGCAATCATGGAAGTCATGAAACAACAGCTACTTTTAATTAATGCTTAATTTAATAAGGTTTATTAAGTATTAATTAAGAAGAATTAAGAAGAATAAGCCAATAATTCTTGGTCTAATTTCTTTCATTTTCTCAACAACTCCATCTCAATAAACAAAATTCTGAAGTACAAAAGAAGTTGAAAATTCTAACTCTATATTAATTAAAACCTTAATTATATAGATTCTTTAGGTAAAAAGAACCAAGCAAATGATGACATAATTGATAGAAAAATTAACCAATCACAATGTTCTAATAAATTCATAATTCACAAAATAAACAATAAATTGAGATCACATCTCATAAATTCATAATTGAAACAAACATAATTTTAGTACCCAAAAATATAAATAATAAATTGAGATCACATCTTGACCTAATTTTAAAATTTAAAACTCCATCATCATCATTTGCAGTCATACAATATCATATTTCTCATGCATGAAATAGAGCTTTCTATGAAATATATACAATCTCATCTTAACCAATGAAGGTTTCTCACCTCTATGCTGATAATGATGTGAGATTCCCAAAATTGGACTGATTCAACACAATTAAATCTTAATTTTAAATTAACAATTTAAAAAAAAGTAAATTATTAAAATAGTCACTTTTGTTTACCACAGGTTATATTTTAGTCATTTATGTTTGAAATGTTACATTTTAGTTATTAAGCCGTTAATTGTGTAAAGGTTAGTTGACGAAACATATTAATTCATCATTTCAAATAAAAATTTTAGGTTAATTTATACAATCTGTCCCCATATTTTTTTTTGTTTTGAGCAATTTAATTTTTTTCTTTTTTTTAACTTTTTTTTTCATTCTCTTTTGCTTCACTGCTTTCCCCCCTTCTCTATTTCTTTTGTTGTAGTTTTTTTATTTATGTTTTCCATTTGTTAAAACTAGTCCCTATACTTTTATTTTTTTATATTTTCCATTTGTTAAAACTAGTCCCTATACTTTTATTTTTTTGAACAATTTTTTTTTTAAGTGAGGCAAGCTTGTGGACTAGTTTTAATAAATAGAGAAAAATGTAGAAAAACTATGTTAAAAAAATAAAGAAGGGAGGAAAACAGATGAAGAAGTAGGAGAGAATGAAAAAAAAAAGTTAAAAGAACATAAAAAAATTAAATTGCTCAAAATAAAAAATATAGGGACTAATTGTAGAATTTAACCTAAATTTTCATTTAAAATAATGATTTAACGTGTCATGCCAGCTTATCGTTACACCGTTAGTAACAACTAATATCTTAGCGACAAAAATATTACAATATAATAACGTAAGTGACAACACATAACATTTTAAACATAAATGACTAAAATGTGACCTTTTAAAAAAAACTTTATACTTAATGCGGTCCAATTAAAATTTGTTTATTTTAATTTTTGGCTTCCAATACACACGACAAAAAAAATTCATTTAATATCTCCCACAAATCTATCATATAAAATATCAAATAATAATTCAATATTAATGTCTTTGTATTAAATTAATAAAAAATAAATTTGCGATAATTCAAATATTGAGAGCCCCAACAACTCATTCTCCCACCTTTTAATAATAATAAAAGCCCTAAATAGTATTAATTAATAATATCTTTAATTTAGAGGACTCACTAATAAAATAATTTTTTAAATTAACATATTAATCATTTATATTAAGTTTAAATTTATACAATTAACAGGAAAAGAAGATATAAATTGCACAAATTACAACATCTTAACTTAACATTGACCCTCCAAAATCCAACATAAACCCAAGTTGAAACAGTTAAATGTTGGTTAATTAACAACAAAAAGGACCAAAGGTCAAAGTGATCAGTGTTTTAGATTTTGTGAAAGATCTTTGTCTGTAGGAAACATGTATTGTAAAGTAATATTATTATAAAAACATAATTCAAAACTTTGTGATTAACTCAACAGAATGTTTTGTTCCGTACAACCAAGAATTGAAATATTCTAATTAACAATGATTAAAAAAATAAAGAAAAAGATATAGTTTTTTTTAAAAAAGGGTAAACTACATATTTTAGGTTATTCAACTTTTAAGACACTATCATTTTAGTCCCTCAAGCGTTAAATACGGTTCACTGAACATGTCATATCATGTTTATACTTTCTTTTGGGTTAAAAAAAATTAAGTATCAACAAGGTAAAAAGCATTAAGGATTAAAGTGAAAAAGGTAAAACTAAAATAATGTTTTAAAATTTTTCCAAATTGTATTTATTTATCCCATTATCGAAAATTCTAATTTTTTCAATATTAAAATTTTAAATTTCAAAATATCAAAATCAATCAAATAAGTTGTTTAATGTTATTTTATCAATTGATAATGTCAACTGCTTTGTTACTATAATATTGAAAAAGAAGAAATTTAAAACTTTTCATAGGGGATAAACAAGTACAACTCAATAATTTTTAATGTGTTATTTTAGTTTTTATCCTTTTTCACTTTAATCCTTATGTCTTCTTTTTTTTTAACCTTAATCAATACTTAAAAAAGGAGATTTATTGGGTGACCAAAATAAAAATGAAAACATGATATGACATGTACAACTGTTATTAGAGATTTAATGCTTAACTGACTAAAATGAAAGCGCTTTAAAAGTTAAATGATAAAATTACAAGATTTCATTTTAGGTGATCAAAATAAAAACACTCTAAAAATTGAGTGACCAACTGGAGAATTTACCCTAAGGAAAAGCGTTTACTTTATTCCGATTGGATAGTTGGATTGTTTTATTTCAGATTTGTAGGTTGGATTAGTCCAATTTGATATTGGACGAATCATTTTATAATTCAGCTTGAATTAAATTTTATTTATTTAAATTGAAATATAATTTTATTTTTATTTTTAGTATTTAATAAATAGGGAATTGTGAGTTTTAGGGTCGGGCCAAAGACGAATCAAAGAGAGAAAAACATTGACCTATAGACAGGCCAGATCAAATTATGCTGCATGGACCCTCCTCCTTTTTTATTTGGTATAAGAATAAATTAGACCATATTTAAAGAAGCAGATGTTAACATATTCTACCATCATCCATTATTGATTGACAAATATCCTCTTCCTGACAGATCTAGTACGAGAAGAGGTGGATTATCAAGAATAACCAAGCAATTAATTTTGTCTCTCTTTATCTTAGTCGGATCATATTATGCAGCATGAACCGTTCTATTATTAGATTTATAATCAATGTATTTTTATATATTCTTGGTGTATTATTTAAAATTTTGGTGATTTGATATCCCAAGTGTCCATACTCTAATATGGAAAGTTTTTGAGATTTATTTTTAAATTTAATAGGAAATACCAATTGGTATAGGTATTGTTGCCCATACAAGAGGATATAGGTTTAAATATGTTGAAGTGCATTATCCTCCTATTTAGAGGTTGAGAGAAGCTATGAGTAGTTCTAAATATTGTGTAAAAAGAACAGATATGATCAGAACGTATAATTAGATTTCTCAAAAAAAAATTATCTTTAAATTGAAAAAGTAAATAGTTTGGGCCATGGTTTTCAATCTCTGAAACTGCTTTTCTTAATTTGTAAATTTCATTTTTGGCCTTCATTGTTTGCATTTTATGTTATTTAGTTTCTAATTATGATAGTTAACTCATGAAATGTGGATGAACTTTCAAACTAAAAGGGACCTAATACAAAATAACCCCAAAACCTAAAATAATCCACCCCATCACGTGAATGTTAAAAAAATGGGCTGTAACTTTCCTAATAATATTATTAATTAAACCAATTATATTATGTATTTATATTTTTAATTTTAAAATTACATTATATTTTTAATAAGTTAAATTCTATTTTTTATAATTAGATCCTTCTGATTTAGGTTTTAATTTCTACAAGTTCTTAACTTTAGTTTATTTTTTAACATACAAATTTATTTGTAACATAATTGTTATTTATTAATATTTCACATGTTTTTTTTTAATTATTCACATACAACATATATATCCTAAGGACTATAATGTAATGATTCATTTATATTAGATTATAAAGAAGTATTAAAATTGGTATGGGTATTGTTGTCAATACAAGAAGACGTGGATTCGAGTATCTTTGAAACACATTATCCTCCTATTTATGGGTTGGGGAGGGATCATGGGTAGTTTTAGGCATTGTGTCACAAAAAAATAGATATGATCAAAACTTATAATGAGATTATTAAAAAAATAATTTTAATATTTCTAGGATATGTGTAACTTTGATCCTTCAAAAACTATTATGTGTTCAATTTAATCCCTATAATTTATTAAATCCAATCTTTTATTTAGTTAACATTATTTGCAATTTAAGTTTTGATGCAATCTTATTTGGGACATTGTTGCTAATGTAGAAGGACGTAGGTTCGAGTGTGCTTTGAAGCGCATTATCCTCTTATTTATGGGTTGGGGAGAGACTATGAGTAGTTCTAGGCATTATATAAAAAAAATGATAAGAGCCTATAATAAAATTAATATTCAAAAAATTATTTTATGTGATAATAATGTTACTTTGTATTAATTACATAAAGTAAAACTAAATTGTATGTTGAATATGTTAAAAACGCTTTAATTATTATTTAAAATTTTTCTATTTTAACATCTAAATTGATAAGTTAATATATTTTAATTTATATTCAATAATTCAAATAAGAAATATTATTTTACTCTAATTACTACAAATAAAAAATAATATTTAAAAATTAATTATTAAATGTGTAAACTCACGTGCAATGCAAGTGACATTAAAAACTAGTAGATAAAAATAAACTAATTTTTATCCCACATGATACGTAGATTTAATCGTATATATAAATTGAAATATATTATATTTATTCTTTAAAATTTTGGTACAACATTTATAATGTTTGAAAAATATTATGGTTGAGAATATGAAAACAAAAAAATATAAATATTTAATTTTTAGATTTATGCCAAATATTAATGTCTTTATATTATTTTAATAATTTTGTATATTGAAGTTTATTATGTTTTTTAGAAAGTTTATATCTAGAGAGTTATAATGTCTCTAGTTTCTAAAATATACATTATTAAAATTTTCTTAAATTATTGAATATATTTCATTTTACTTTTATTCAAATTTTTCTTAATTTATTTTAATTTATTTTTAAGTTATATTTGATATTACTAAATATGTTTGCAATTAATTCAAGGGAATATTTAATGCAGTGTTGATACATAAATTTTATACACTATCGATAAACAATAACATGACACATCATTATTAAATAAAATAAAAATAGTAAACAACTTATATTCAAATATTTTGACCAATAAGTATTTTTTATATTTTTATTTTTATGTTAAGACATTACATTTAATGAGTACAAAATTTGCCAATATTTTGACTCAAACATTTAATGTACATGTGTCTCACTTGTTAGACAATAAAGCTTGTAACTTAGGAATGTTGCCATTTTTGTTTAGACACCTTGTTGTAGGTTATATATTAGTTTCTTTCCCATGCGATGCACCATTTTAAACGTTGTTTAGACACTTTGTTTAGACACTTGGGGTTATATATACGATTTATTAATGTAGGAGGACGTAAGTTTGAATATGTTGAAGCATATTATTTTTTTTATTTATAAATTTGGGAGAGACTATGGACAATTCTAGGAATTGTACGTATCACAATTGAGAAAATATTATCCGAGCCTATATAATGAGATTGTTTAAGAAGATGTTAAACTAATTTCTTAAAATTATAAGAAATATTTAAATAAAATCTAGTAAATCTAAAATGATTATATATATTAAAATTTTAACCCAACAAATTTCGAAATATAGAAATGTAATATTAAAAATAGTGTTGCTTCAAACATATTATACTCTAGTTTAAACGTGGCGGATATGGTGAAACTACTAGCAGACATCATAAAAGGATTGTTATATGAAATTCAATAATTTTATTTGTTCACTCATATATTTCACCTTTCAATTTTATAAAAAAATATTATTTTATTTATTTTTAATTTTTTAAAATTTAAAATTTATATTTTTGATCAAATCATCCAAAATATTAAAAAATTAATGTTTGTTAACTTTCTTGATGTGGCATATACATGTTAATGTTTTTAAAAAATTCATACTTTTTGAACTTTTAAAATTTTAAAAATTAATTAAATGTTAATGTATCATCTAGGTGTTTATCTATGATGCATGTCAGGAAGGTTAAAAGATATTAACTTTTCCATCCATTTTGGGGTGATTTGATAAAAATAGTAAATTTAAGGGCTAAAAAAATGAAAAATTAAATGAAAGGCTAAAATAATTTTTTAAAGTTGGAGGACGAAATAAGTTATTAGTCCTATCTAATATAAAGATAGAGTAATTGTACAAAAGAATATTTACAATAATTTTAAAAATATGAAAAACATTTGAGCTAAAACAATAAAAATCTAAAGAACCCTAAAAAAATCTGGTTCTAATTCATGAAAAATTTCAATGTGTTTCTTCTCTTTCTAGTTTGTAAATTTATTTTATAAGTATTTTTATTATCTTCACGAAGTTTGCTTGTCACAACTGAAATTCCACCTGCCACCAGTAATTTCTCTTGAAAAATAGGTGACTTTTCGTTGGCTTCTTATATATTTTTGTTTTGAAAATATTTTAAAATAATAAATAATTTCACAAATTGATTTGGACCATCTTTTAAGTTTCACAAATTAATTTAATACAATTAAATTATTATAGTCAAATTATCATTATTATAATATTCAACATTATTGCTTAATATTCTTTCTCACATATGAGTATTAAATAAAATAAATTAGACAAATAATCACTCTAATTATTGATAAATTTTTATTTAAAGTACACAAAATTATAATTCGATAATTTTGATCACTCTCATTAAAATTATAATAGATAAATTAACCTGATAGTTAAAAATCAATATAATAACAAATTTAGTCTTCAACTTTTACATATTATATCGATTCAATCATAATTTTAAAAAATTAATCCTTTTCCATAATGCTACTCTCAATCTCCGCCAGCTTCTTCCCAAATCTTTCGAATGCGGCTAAGGGCTCATCGTCGGTGGCCCATTCCGCCGTATCTCTTTGCCCAAGGTATATTTCATCGGTTGAATGTCTTGATAAGACTTCTATAAAGGATACACCCAGTAAAGTTTGGAACTGTGCAGTGATTGTTTTCAAGAAAGCCAAGTCTAGGTCGTTCTCAAGCTCGTCGTATTCTTTGGTGCTTGGTTCTGGCTTGAACTGACGGCTGACTGTTGGTCTTTTTGGCAGGTATCCAACGTATGGGTATTGTCCGAAATTGACAGCTGCGTGGAAAGCGGAAGCTATCCATGTGATGATGGTGCATGCTTGGGTGAGATCGATTAATGTGTTCATCTCCAGTCACCATGTTTCGTGTCTTAAATCACCGTGGCCTTCGTTTTTGACCTCCGACCACGATGATTGGATTTCAGTGTCGTTTTTAACTGTTTCATCTGATGAGTAGTAGAAAGAACAGGACTGGGTGACCCAGGTTTCAATGGTTGACCAGATTTCTAACCCATCAACGGCGTATGGGTAATCGTTTATCATCAATTTCAGCCCATGGGGACAGATCAAGTCCGGCACTGCTTGAAATTTTAATAAAGGATATCTTTCAATCTTGTAACACATTCATTAAACTTTTATCATAATATTTTATTCACATATTAAATTATTTCACACTTAAATTTTTGTACATTTTAAATTTACTTCTTATTGTCATGTAATTTATTTTTCACCGTATAAGTACTTTAATCAAATAATTCATTATAATATCTTATTTCACATAACAAATTTTTATGCATATGATTTCTTTTATTTTAATTATAAATTTTCACAAATTTTACAATTTAATCCTTAGCATCATGAAGATTCATTATTTATTATAATTTCACCTTATTATCACTTTGTAATCAATTCACTATTTATCATAAATCTCAAATGTATGTCTGTTTCATTGAAACAACTTTTATGAAATATTTTCAAAAATCTACCAAACAATATAAAATATTTTATACAAATTCATTCAAACACAAAAAAGTAAATCATTTTTTAGAAGCCATTTTAGTTAAACAAACGAAATCTAAACTTTTTTAGACCTAGTTGATAGCTAAACTTGAATTATGTCACCAACGTTGGTATATTCACACTAATATCGGTAATTTGTGTTGACTTGGCACTGATAGCCAATTCAATGTTGACACATGATAGCCTCTCAATATACCACGTCGTGGACATAAATTTTAAAAAAAAAATTAAAAAAATTAAAATATATAAATTAATTAAAGAGTATAAATTTGTTCACACAAAAAATAAACATGGACACATGATTATCTAGATACATCTCAATCTGGACAATAATTTGTACATATTCATTCTAAATGTATTTTTAGTAAAATTATATATTTTAATTTTTTAATAAATTATCATATAATTACACTTGATGAACCAAACATATTTAAAAAAATTACAATTCTTTATAATTACAATCTTAATAATTATATATTTTACCTAATTACTTTGTTGTATTCAAATAAATCTTTAAATATTATGTGAATTATTGCAAAGCGACACCACATTAATAAAGTTATATTGAACGCAACAATTGATATTATTTATTATGCAAAGACATTACTATTAAATTAATATTTTATATGATAGATTTCTTGAAGAGATTAAATGAATTTTAATCCTTTCTTAATCGTTTATTTGATATTTAGTCTTTATACTTTTCAATTTTAAAATTGAATGCAAAATTGTAGTAGTGAAATTCGTTATGTCAAATTTAAATTTTCCTTTTAATTTTGTATTATGTGTAAGTAGTGAATTTAAATTATATTCTCTAAATTTATCATTTTTTAGTTTCTATATATTTTAGATTTTGAAAATTTAATTATAAAAAAATAATCGTTAAATTCATTACTTAAAACGACATGATTTTTTGTAAACATTATGAAAACAATAAGTTAACGTAATATTGCATATGTGATATATGCTCTTTTAATAAAATTTCACAAAATAAAATTTAACTTAATGAATTTAACAACAATCGTTTAACTAAGATCGAATTTATTATGTATACGCATCCACAAATCATATCATATATGTTTATATATTCTGTAGGAAGGTATATTAGTAAATTTGAAAATTTTGATGAGTTGGCATAATTATTTTATGCCACGTCTATACACTTTGATATTATGTTATTTTCAGCCAAAATATTGTGCATTAATATGGATTTTTCTTTTCTCAGAACATTAATATGGAAATGATATCAATCGGAGTATCAATATTATTCAAACATTTTTTTACACAAAGCATTATCACAGTTTAATATAAAAATTTCGTTGCAAATATTGTGACTTTAGGCACTCAAAAAAATTTTATATGGGTAAAATTTACAGATAATTATTCAATTATAAGAAAATTTTATTTTAGTCACTCAAAATAAATAGTTTGTAATTTAAACACACATATTATATAGTTTAGTTATTTTAATCACTGTAGTTAAAATCACAAACGGTAAGTGACATGGAAATTAAAAAATTGGTATGATAATAAATTTAGCTCTTAACTTATACATGTCATATTGATTTAGTCATAATTTTAAAAATTAACCCTCAAAATTTACAAATATTTTCAATTTAATCCTAATTTTAAATAATTTAGAAGAAATATATAAAATACATAAATATTTTTGAAAACATATAATTATAAAAATAAAAATATTGTTCACAAATAATAATAATAATATATATAAAATTTTCAAAAATTAACAGTCTTTCCAGGAAAATATGCACTTAGAAATGATGTCTGCTATTTACAGGTATTGGGTTTTGGCTAACCTGTAAAAGTTAAATTGTGAAAAAATATGAAATTTTTATGATGACAAGGACTAAATTGATAAATTTGAGAAAATATGTGGATAAAATAATAGAAATGAAATACATAGAAATTCGATATGTGAAACAAGATATTGAGCTAAATTATGTGATTAAAGTGTAATAAGAAATAAATTTAGTTTAATATGATTAATTAGTGAATATTGAACTTTTATGACAAAAAGTGACTAAATTAAAAAGTTATGAAAGTTTACAAGAAAATATTTGATAAGCAAATAATGTAGTAGAGAATGTAACATCCTAGTGCTTTGACCCGATGTTTGGGTCGAGTATGGAGGTGTTACAATAAATAGAGCCTTATCAGTTTGGAAAATGTCTTACGAAAAAAAATGGTAAGACATTTTATGGGAATAAGGAAATAATTTTACGTTAACTGGAAAACTTTTTATTACATAAAACAAACATCGAAAAAGGCTAAAAATATTTTCCATAAAAGCTTTTACGTTGAAAGAAACGGAGCTTTAGATACTAACTAAATCCATTTGGACAAATTCAAAAGACAAACTACATGTTAACCTAACAAAATTACATGATGTATAAGCCTAACTAATTTGATAATTTTAAACATTAGGACATGTTTAATATAAGAGAAAGGATTGTACGAAACTGTGATTTCATGTGATTCTTATCCATTTCCAATAGGAGAATAACAAATTAGATTTTTCTTTTTGATTTTTAACAGTTTCAGTTGGATTTGAATTTTTTTCAAGAGGAAAAACTTAAATCAGAAGGAAGAATCTGATTTGCCATTCTCCTATTATAAAGAAATAAGGATGACATAAAATAACAGTTTCATACATTCCTTTCTTTTAATATAAATATCATACTCTTATTTAAAGTATTTATGATATTAATAATTTATATTACACAATAAAAAGGAAAAGAAATATAAAGAAAATACACAAATTACAACATCTTAACCTTGACCCTCCGAAATCCAAAATAAACCTAAGTTGTAACAGTTAATTGTTGGTTAATTAACAACAAAAAAGACCAAAGGTCAAAGTAATCACTGTTTAGATTTTGTCATCAGTCTTTGTCATCGTGTCTCTAGGAAACATATATTATAATAAAAAGGACAATGGTTTACCTTCCCACCAATACAATTCACAACTTTTTGAATACCTATACAGAATGTTGTGTTCCGTACAACCAAGAATCCATTTTCTAATTAACAATGAAAAGATTAAGATAATGCATTTGTTTTATACATTTTGGATTATTTATTCGATTTGGTAGTTTGGGTTGGTTGAATTTCAATCTTGGATGATTCCATTTTATAATTCAGCTTTATTTAATTTGGATTACTAATTATTTTATTTTCAATTTAATATTTAATAAATGAAAATATTAATTTAATATCAAATAGATAAGGCATAAGTACCATGAAAGCCCCTGTACTAAGAGTTAGATTGTACTTTGTCCATTTTACTTAACTGTTAAAAATTGGTGTGGTTGACAAAATAACCAGACAATTACATGTGACAAACTACGTGTACCTTATGTTAACGTATAAGGATTAGTTTTTAGTAGTAAAAATAGATGAAATTTTCATCAAAGGGACTAGTTTACTTTTTGATCTAATATATAAAGACTAATTTGCTCATTTTTTGAGTAAATGGGACAAAATGCAACTCAATTCCTAGTATGAGAGCCCCATGATACTTTTATATCGATAGATAATGAATTCAAACTTTGAGACGTGACTAAAAATTAACCTAATCAAAGCGACCTATCCATTGATCAGGTCTAATTATGCTTCATGGACCCTTTTATTGTTAGATTTATATGTATATTTTTATATCTAGTTGGTGTATTCTAATATGTTCTATATATTCTATCAAGATAATATATTTTATAGTTGTGTTTAAATTATTTTATATGTATATAATTTTAATTACATTAATAATTCATAATACATAAATTTTAATATGTTTTTGGATTTATGTAGTATTTGAATTATTATTATTTTATCACTACTATTATTAGTCGTTTACTAAGTTCGTTGTCATAAGTTAAATGATACTAACACGAATGTTAAATTATTAATAAATCTCTTTATATTTAAAATTATTTATATTATTATAAGAGCACTTTTCGTCTTTTTGATATTTTAATAAAACAAATAAAAAATTGCATATAGATTTGAACCCACGTCAGCAACATCAATAACACCTTAACTTTACCACTCCAATTAACTTATTATTCTTAACGTAATGTTTTCACCTATTTAATTTTATTTTACTCACAATTTAATTTAATTTTTTATTTAATGAATTAAAATGTAAAACAATAAATTTGTGGATAAATATTATCATTAAATAGAAAATTCTCATCCAAGATTATCAAATGTGGGAGAAAAAGAAAAGAAGTAAAGTATTTGGCATTGAAAAGAATCATTGAATTGAAAGGCAAATTGGAAGCATGTGTTGATGCCTTAAACCTAATGAAAAGGAGATGTTGAGGAATCTTTGAATTTGAATGTCACACTTTTAAAGTCGATGTGCACTACTTGCAACAACAAAAATGTGGACATGCTTAAAGTCGCTTGAATTTGTACTATAAGGCCAACGAATTCGTTTACTTTGAATGAAAATAATCGAGAATAATTTGTTTTTCGATACGTTATAAAATTTTATACCGTGAATTTTTATCAAATAAAGTTTTTACAGAGAGTTGAAATAATATATAAAAAAAAAATCAGTTTTTTAGAAATTTGTTTGTTATAATGAGATGCTTTTATAACGGGTGATTATTATAGAGATGATGACTGTACATAATTTATATTTAATATATATGTTTAGATATTGTCAATAAATTATAATGCTCTTAATTAAATTCAACTCGGTTAAAAGTTATTAAATGATGAAGCACTAGATGATGATAAAACAACTTACGTAATAGCAAAAGTTGAAAATTGCTAATATGGCAAATGACATGGTAATTAATATGAATATTTAATGGGATGACATTAAAATATCGAATTTAAATCCGATTTTCTAGATGCAAAAATTATCTAAATATAAAATTAATTAATTGATAAAGAAAAATAAATTAGAAATAAGTGAACATTATTGAAAAAGAATCATTTTATAAATCTCCCTTTACTTCACTATAGACAAGAAAAACAAAGAATCCATTAAATTGAAAAAAGAGAACATGATAGCTAAGCATTTGAGCTTAGCATATAAGGAGGATTCCACTCCAAAATAATGGAATGCAAGTATGGCTGTCTTTGTTCAACCAAAATTTGTAAAATTATGAAAATAGACTCCACTTTGATTTTTTTTTTTTGAAAGTCCCTATTGTTAGTATTTGATTTGATTAGCCTCGTAAAAGTGTGTTTGGGAGAAGGGAAAATGTTGGGAAAGACGATGATGTGTCTTTTAAGTGAAGCAATAAAGAAAAAAAGGAGAAAAGAAAAAGAAAGTAAGAAAAAAAAAGGAATAGGTCATTGTCAAAAGTTGTGATGGTGGTATAAAAGTATCTATTCATTTCTTCACAAGTAATCAAAAACAAAAGCACCTACACGATATCTTGGACAAGCCTTCTAAGGGTGAGTTTGGATGGATGCGATAATAGTGAGATTAGATATTATAAAAATACTGTAACGTGAAATAAAAAATAAACTAAATTCTTCGCACTGCATACCATCGCTCATCCGAACCCAACCTAAATCTTTTATAAAAATTTGTTTACTTATTATCATTATTTTGGTAAAAACAAGTAATGAAAATATAATAACTTTGTATTTATAAGTTATTTAAATTTGATTCAAGAAGTTTTGAATTTTATTATTAGTTTGAGGTTGAAAAATTATGTGTATTTTAATGCTTGATTTTTCTAATTTTATAAAGTGGATTATTTATTTTAATTAGTATTGATAATATTCAATTTAAACATAAATAATTAAAATAAGGGTAAACTATAAAATAGTCATTTTATTTGTCTCGGATTATATTTTAGTTACTTATGTTTGAAATGTTACGTATTAGTCACTTACGTTATCGTTTTGTTATGAAGTGGTTACCCTATCGTTAAACTCCGTTACCTCCCTAACGGCAATCCTACGTGACAGTCCAAATGGGTTTGGATGTCCAATTGATGGGATGAAAGTATATTTTTAATTAAATAAATTTAATTTAGACTGTCACGTAAGACTGCAGTTAGGGAAGTAATAGAATTTAACAGTTGAGTAACCATTTCGTAACAAAATAATAAAAGAATTTATTTATTTATATTAAATCAATTATCTTTTGATTTTGATTTAACAAGTTCATTAATTAAAACAACGATGTAACATAAATCTCAATTAGATAATAAACTAAAAGACAATAACAATTAAGTACAAAGAATATTAGGAACCAAATCAAAGAAATAACATTAAGAATGGCCTGTTTCAATCGTTGTAGTAGTTACATGTCGTTGCCATAAAAAATTTCCAATGGAAAAGAGACATACATAATAAAATTGCTAAATTTGTAATACCACAAAATTACTAAAGATACATCATTATGATTAATCGTTAATAATAGTATTTTGATTTTATTATCGTTAAACTGCGCCGATAATGAACTATAGTTAATAATAATAATGATAAAATTATAGTAAAACTACTTAAAATTAGTGACACATAAAATCAACCCAAAAATTAAATTGATAGATGTTATGTTCAAAATTTCTTGAAAATAAAATTAAAAATCAGTAAGGAAAAAAGTAAAAAGAAAAACACTAAAAACTATAACCACTAATAATACCACCCTTAGAAAAACGAGCAGATTACTGTCACGGTAACTAATTTAAAAAAAAAAAGAAAAAAGAAGAGAACAAACTTTACTTATACGCTTACTTTTTGGCTGACAAGACTTAACAGAACTTGTCTGAAAAAATTTACCTCAAAAGCAGCTAAAAAGCTCAAGGAAGGGGAAAATCCATTAAACAAAGGCTTTTTACCCTAATAATAATAAAAAATTAATAACGAGATTATTTATAAAAATAGTATATTTCTTACAGTATTTACCTATGACCCTAATAAATTAGTAGCATTAAATTAAAATATGATGGCTTAAAATATTTAAAGAAATTTCTTATTTTGATTGAAAAGTTTTAAGGATGCTGCTATTGTGACGACACTAAATTTTAAATAGGATAAATTACTTTATAAATCTTCTTTATTTATTATTATTTTTATTCCTTCAATATGAAAAATAGGAAGATCTCTTATCAATTAGTCCAAAAAGTATTTTTGTAAAAATGCTGATTCTAACTGTAAATAAATTTTATTTATTTTTTGAAAGATAAAGTTTTTCAAATTATTTTATCCCAATTGGAATAATTATTTAAAAAAATCAAAATATTATTTGAACAAAAAATAATTTTTGAAAAATAAATAAAATTTATTACTAGGTGAAATCAATTTTTAATAAAAATATTTTTGGTAGAATTTTTTGAACTAATTAGTAAGAGGCCTTTCTAGTTTTTGTGTTTAAAGGAAATAAAAAAATAAACAAGAAGAGTTTTTAGAGCAATTTTCCCTATTTAAAGTTTGGTCACCACACAGTCACCCTTAAAAGCTTTTTTAGTTAAAATGAAAATTTTGCATATCAAGTCCCTGAATATTTTAGACTATTATATTTCAGTCTGATACAGTCAATTTATGAGGCATCACCTACAAAACACACCATTTTATTTTCATTCAATTATAATTTTAAATTCAACACCAACTCAATTTTATTTACATCCACACCCTTAAAATACTATTAATTGATAAGTTAATTTTATTTATTAAATTCAAAATTAAGTTTATTTATTTTTAATGTGATAATATTATTTGTTTCAGCGTATAAAATTACTTCGATAATGATAATAACTTATAATAAAATTAATATTAAAAAGAACTATGCAAAACTTTTTCTTAAAAAATATTAGACAGATAACGAAATTATTTTAATTTCACATATAAAATTAAATTTAGTATAATAAAAATACACATAAAATAAAATTTAAAAATTAAAGAAAATGTGACTGGTTCTTAAATCTATAAAAATTAAAAAAAGAAAAGGTTGGGTGGAGACAATAATCCATTTAAATAACATTGAATGGAGGGAGGGATTAAGCTAAAACAAAACATCAAGAATGGCGGATTAACTTCATTAGATGAAATGTATAGTGTTTAGTAAGAAAAGAAAAAGTGAGAATCCAGTTAAAGAATAATTTTATTAGCATCCGATTGAAACAAAAGGAAGAGAGATTTTTAGTCTTTAGTTTTACTATAAAGAACAGCGGCAGATGCAGTGAATGAGATGAACAGAGATCTTTAATCTCTTCTCTGACCCAAATACGCTGTCACCTTTACCCGCTGCCATCATCATCTTCATCATCATCAAGGGCTTCCAATAAGCCAAGAAAAGTGTTCCTTTTCCCTATACTAAGCTATATCTAAGCCCCCCCTATATTTACTTTTCTTTCTCTCTCTGGGTTTTTTCCCGCGAAAATTCTTGTGGAGAAAATTTGTTGTTTCTTGTTGTTTTTGGTAAGTGGGTGTTAAAAAGACTGAAAACCCATTTTCATAGTTTGGTTACTGAATTGAATAGTACTTATAAGAGACCCAATTTCCAAAATCTGTGTTTTTACTTAGAAAAAGAAAAAGATGACTGAAAGAGATGGGTTAGGCTTGGAATAAGCGCTGTAAACTTTTCATTATGGTGATGGAAATGGAATCAATCAATGGCGGGGCCTTTTGGGAGAGTGAACAGTATTTGGTTTCATTGTGGTGGGAAAAGTACAGTCAAGAAGAGCAGATTAGTAAGCAGAAAGGTGTCTTCCATTAAAATCTGACTCTGGATCCTCCAAGGAATCATCATTATAAACATCAAAGTCTTCTTCTTTTTTCAGATTTTGGTGCAAAATCAATCGAACATGCAAGGAAAATGGGAGAAAATCATCACCAAGCTGCTGCAACATCGTCAAGATTGAGGATAAAGCACGTTGGAGGAGAGATCGTTGAGGTTCAAGGAGGTCACATTGTTCGATCAACTGGAAGAAAAGATCGTCACAGTAAAGTTTGTACTGCTAAAGGTCCTCGAGACCGACGAGTTCGTCTCTCGGCTCACACCGCCATCCAGTTTTACGACGTACAGGACCGTCTCGGATACGACCGTCCTAGCAAAGCTGTGGATTGGCTAATAAAAAAAGCCAAATCCGCCATTGACGAGCTCGCCGAGCTTCCTCCATGGAACCCATTGGATGCAACGATTTCAACCAAGAAACCCAATAACCAAGAAGACCTAAACACATCGACAGCAACAAACAATGAATTTCACATAGAAAACCTTGCTGCTGGGTCTGGTTCTCAATGTGTTCAGCAACACGAACTGGGAGATAACTTGAATAATAATTCGGGTTTTCTTCCGGCTTCTTTAGTTTCTGATGAGATTGCTGATACTATGAAGTCTTTTTTTCCATTGGGAGCTTCTAGTGAGACGCCGCCGTCTTCTTCATTACAATTTCAGGATTACCCGCCGGACTTGTTGTCAAGGACGAGCAGCCATAGTCAAGATCTGCGGCTTTCGCTTCAGTCATTTCCGGAGCCAATTCTTTTGCATCACCATGAACCCCATGCTGCTGCTACAGTTCAGGCGCACCATACTGACTCTGCTCTATTCTCTGGCACCACCCCATTAGCCGGTTTTGATGGGTCTAATGCTGGATGGGAGCACCACCAGCAGCAGCAACCGGCGGAGATTGGGAGGTTGCAGAGATTTTTTGCTTGGAATAGCAGTGGTGGTGATGCTGGTGGTGGCAATGGCGGTGGATTTATCTTTGGCACTCCATCGCAACAGTCATTGCCACTGACTTTTGGCCAAAACAGCCAGTTTTTTTCTCAGAGGGGACCCCTTCAGTCCAGTAACACACCCTTGGTTCGTGCTTGGATAGACCAGCCAATTGATGAACACCATCATCATCATCAAATCCCACAAAACATTCATCAACAAGCTGCTTTATCTAGCATGGGATTCACCACATCTGGTGTATACTCCGGTTTTCGCGTTCCGTCACGAATTCAAGGCCAAGAGGAGGAGCATGACAGCATTGCCAATAAGCTGTCCTCTGCTTCCTCTGATTCTCACCATTGATCCACTAAGAGTGGAGAAAAAAAAAAAAAGCCAAACTTATCCCCATCTATCAGGTTCCACTTCTACCACTTCCTCATTTTCATTCTAATATTCACGTTGCTTTGCACTTACAAGTTGATTGTTGACAGTGAAGTCGATAAGGAGATGTTAATGATGGATTCAAGATCAGTTTTGAGGGAAGATTTCGGTCACATTGAATCAATGGCTCATACCTTGGGGAAGAAGGAATCTGTGTGGATTTTCAGGTTATTCGATCCCCAGTTTGTTAAGCTTCTATCAGTTGATTGTTTGTTGCTTTAATTTATATTTGATTGAGCTCTTAGAGCTCAACTATGGTTTCCTTGGACATATCATGTGTTTCATGTTTTCAATGTTTGTGTTGTTTGCTACTATTTGCCAGTGTTACATTTAAGATGCAAACCAAGTTTCTTTAATTTCAGATTTGTTGTTCTCCTCAATTAAGACCTATGTCACTCAGTCTCACATGTAAGTGTCCATAGATATGTGCCTAACATGGATATATTTTCATTTATTTGGTGAGTCATTAGAGGGTTATCCCCAAATCCATATCTGAAAATGTGTTTAAAAGAAAAAAAAAAAATCAAGAAATGGTTGAAAGAAGTGGAAATGGACTTTTTCCCCAGACATTTGAATTAAGTTCGAATATTGGAGTTGTCATCATTGGGAGGACTTTACTTGAATACCAACCTTGGCCCGAACACAGCTAGACTCAGACCGTAAAGCGGATGAGGACTCCTGTGGTTACATACCAAGAAAAAAACAACAAAACAACCTCAATTAGCATAAACCTTAAACCTTAGACCTTAAACACTGGATCAACTAATATGGGAAAAGTCTTTCTCAATCATATATCCCTTTTTATCTGATATGGAAATAGAGAAGCAATCAAAACTCAGTATCTTCTGTTTAGAAATTCAATTTGTCATATAGATAAATTTTTGTTGCTTTATTGCCTCCTATGAACAGATTGGTGCCATAAAAACTTTCTTAAACCTGCAAAAAAGGAACTGAAAAGTAACTAATAATCTTTTCTCACATCTCTATCCATGCTTGGAGTTTTCATGGTGCAATGAAAGAAAAAGTCATAAGAGTGATAGCTTTAGATGCCTCAGTTTTGCTATTGACTTGCCATTTTGTTGCTTAGTTAATCTTGAATGAATAATAATCAAACTACTCAATCACAATTGCAGACATTTTTGCCAAAATTAGCAGAATTTAGATAGTGTTATAGGACCTGAATCACTTCAGCTGCTTACATGCTTTTAATATAAAACAATTGGGGGGGGGGGGGTATCTCTGAACCATGTCCTGGACCTTAGATTAGCATTGAAACCAGGTTGTTGAAGATACTTAAAAGCTCACACACTTATTTCAATCAATGAGGATTCTTTAGCAGATATAGAGATGAAATGAGGCTAAGTTGAGTACATCTGTAGCAGGAACTATTAAAGGGAAATGAGATGAATACAAAGAAGCTCAATAATGTTAGAATAGTATAATTATACAGTAATGGGTTAGATGCCACCAAAATTTTGGTACTTTGCCCATCTGTAAATGGTCCCCTCACTGCTATGTATATCTCAGAGCCTAATATAAAAATAGCATCTTCAGCTTTGCTGGAAATTCTTATTTTCTTTTAATAGCATAAACAAATATGAACCCATAAAAGAATACTTTGTGTTCTATTTATATTTGCTTTATGGTTGTTGGCTATGTTGTTCTGATACTTTCGTTTTCTGAAAAATCCGTGTTTGAGTCATAACTGACATAGATAAGGATCCTCGAAATACATGAAAAGATTGTAAAAAAATAGACACCTACACCTGAGTATTGGTGCTTGTTTTCCTTTGAGGGTGGTTGGATAGGAGAGCTTCTTGTTGGCCATGTAGTTGGGCTTACCTATTGCATTATGCAATGTAATAATAAATAATTGTAGGATTCCTAAGTCATTTGTCAGACCACACAATTTACTTAATTGCACTACGCATTCCTAACCAAAAATTTGGATTTTGAGAGATTAATACTCAAACCCAAAGTTCTTCGATACATTCGCTTTGATAAATAGAAGATCATCTGCAAAAAATGCGAAGTGATAGATTCTTGGTGGGAAAATGTAAAAGGCTTTTATTGATGGTTCGCAATTCGATCCAAAATCATTTGAGATAATTTTTCCGTAAGGTGATAAAGCATCACCCTGACGTAAACCTTGTCCATTACACAAAATCAACCCTAATATTTAATGATCTTAAAAGTAAAGTCCCTGAAATTTTACTTCACTATCGTTTGAGAGGATGAAAATAGTTTACTTAAATATGGAAGTGTTTCTAACTCAAAAGTTAGTCAAATTGATTCAGATACAATTAATTTTAAGAAATGAAATTCAGTACGAATTCCTAATATATGCATTTTTAAAAAAAAAAATATATGTTGTGTTTTTTTGGAAATTCAGAAAATAATAAAACTGATTCATCAGCCACATTTTCTTAAACAGATTCATCAAATATGCTGATTTTGTTGGGAAAATAAATGTTGCTAAAAGCTATAAGCTTCATCAGTTAAAAAAAAAAAAATCCATAGTGAATATGAAGGTTAAATTCTGTTATTAGTCTCTATTAAAGTTGTGGATTTAGTTTCAATGTTTTAATTTGATTAATTTTAATTTTTACATTTTTTGAATTGATCAATTTAGTCTTGACCTAAACAATAATAGTTAAATTCATTTGATTAAACTCAATTACTAGTTCTATACTATGCATTAAATCTGTTTATGAGCCGAGTTACCTGTTCAGGTCTAAAAGCTTGTTCAAAATTTGGGAGGGTTTGGGCAAAAATGTTAGGCCCAAAAATGGGTATGGACAAAAAAATTAGGCTTGTTTAAAATATGGGCCGAGTTCAGACTTGAACATTTAAGACCCAAGTCTAGCTTGACCCAACCTATTTTTAAGTTTATAATACTTTATATTATATTATTTTTATATATTATGTAATTTAGAACACATTAAAAAATAACCCTTTACTAAATATATAATAATACTCTAATGTAAACATTAAAATAATGTTAAGATTACTATATAAAATTTTTCAATAAATAAAAAATATATAAAATTATTAAATACTAAAATAAAGTAATATAAATATTTTAAAGAAAATGTTAAAAATAATATAAGTGGACCTAAAATGGGTTTGGGTTAGTTTATTTTACAAATATGGATGTGTTTGGACAAAATTTTAGACCCATATTTTGGGCTGGGCTTGGACAAACATAAAATATGTTAATATCATGCTTAGACTTGGCTTGGCCCGACCCACGAGCACCTCTACTATGCATAGAGTTGTAGATTTGGTCTATATTATTCAATTAGAGCATCCTAAGTTTTTTATATTTTTTGAATTTTAAAATTTCAATTTTGATGCAAATGACAGTCTTACCTATTAACTAGATTTTTAGTTCCGTATTATATGGAAATAACAATGTAACACCCCAAAACACAGCCCATAAGTTTCTATCGAGTTCTAGAAGTTAAATTGGCGACTGTAATGACTTAACATGCAACACGTTCAAACTTTACAAATGCCTTTTTTGAAACCACTTATACTCACGCTTAGTAAAATTCAGTATTAATTTATCTAGAAGGAAAAAAAAATCCAGAAACAGTTACTTAAACACTTGACTAACTATGGAAGAAAACATCGACCTCAAAACAAATGTCCATGCAGGGAAATATTAAAAGTAATTCAAGCTGAAAAATTACATCCCATAGTTTATTTAAACTTATTTACAAAATCAACTGAACCAACAGTATTAATCTCAGAAAAAATTAATTAAATCAAACCAGAACATAAGACTTTGAGATTCTCTGATTTGCTGAGTCTGAGACCTAACCTCACAATTTACCTGAAAATAGAAAACTAAGGGAGTGAGCTACGAAAGCTCAATATGATTCCAAAAGAAATGTAAATAAACGATGTCAAACAAACATCCGAGTACACCGAGGTCTCAAAAGTTCAATACATCTATACACATTTTATAAGTGATTCGGTACACAAATATTAATATAAGATATATACGTAATGCACACTTGGATGCAGAACAAATGCACTGAAGTCCAATCTATCCAACCACTACACACCATCTCCGTCCCTCCAACCACATCAAACAGGGTTCACTAGATCCTACCATTTTTTACACACCAATATTGGGTTATGGTGGACCCATCCAACAACAGTTTGATCAAACCTTAATCCATAAACTTAGGCAGGTCGATGCAAAAGGAGCTCGGTTAAACAATTTAAATATGCGTTTTTACACTTTGTTCGGTTAAATTTATTTTATTTGTTGGGTTGTTTTTAAAGTTTGGATTTTAATTCGTTTCCGCTTTTAATTGTTTAAACGTTTTTATGATGATAGTCATTTTATTCGCAAAACGTTGGATTTCCATCAGCAAATCACTTTTTTTTTTCCAAAATTGAACTAGATTAAGAACTCCACTGCAAACTTAAATGTTTTAACAATATAAAAAAGTCAACAATTTCATCAAACTAGCTAAGAAAGGAATTTTCCCTAACAAACTGGACTTTTACTTAGTGAGAGGTAGCACCATCTTTACAAGTCAAAAGGTTTCTGAGTTTTCAAATGAATTGTGATAACTTCTCTAAATCTTACTATAACGTCTAGGCCGAGTTTGAAATGTTACAATAAAAGGTCTTATCTTTAAACTTTTAAATATTAATTTTTGTTTTTTTTTTGAATTTCAACTTTTAATTATTAAATAATTTTTTAAAAAAGTAAATGTCTTTTTCTATTTTTCAACTATTAAATATTAAATAAATTTTTTAAATTAAGTTTTAATATTTAATATTAAATTATTTCAAACTAATATATAGTAATTTTTATATAAATATTTGCTAGAGATTTAAATTTTACACTATAAAATTAATTTTTAAAATTAACTATTCAATTCATAATTGAGTTTATTAAATTAAAATATTCTTTAAAATGCTCTCCATGTTGGTAATTATTTTAAAATTATTAACTATTCAATTTAAATTGTAAAGCATCTTCAAAACTATAAATAGTCAATTGTATATATCAATTAACCCTAGTTTTTAAAATAACAATTCAAATGATAATTATAACCCTAATTTGTACATGTTCCGATTTATTATATTAATATTAATATAAAACCATATAATATGTAAAAATATTTTTATTATTTTATTATTTTAAAAAAGTAATAAAATTTAAAAATATTTTAAACAGTTATAATTTTATTTTATTATTTTAATATTAATATAAAATTAAATTTTAAAATATCTTGTTATTTTATTATTTTATTAATGTGAATATTTTGTTATATTTTATTTTAAATTAAATGAAAAAATAAAGATATTAAGAGTAAGACGATACATTAATAAATAACACTTTTGTTTTAACTCATAACAAACACATGGTAAGAAGAATAATATATATCACAAATTTGAACAACCAAAATGACATTTATCTTTTATCCACCATTTTGAAACTTGAGTGTTACAACCATCCTCTTTTAATTATTTCAAGCCTACCAAACATAATGAGGAACTTGTAAAGAAACATTGTCGAGTAATTTTATCCATCAAATTATCTCTCGTGTGCATTCATCTGGTGGGATTTGGCCGGATCATCTATCTACGATCTAAATCTTATTTAGGTTTCGAGTTGATGATCCCTAGCATCTCAAGTGTACTACACCTGTCTAAGTTTTTAAATCATGGTTTAACTAATTTAATTAATCCTAGAAAGACACTTTTCTTTTTCTGCTAAAAGACCTAGTCGGGAAGCAAGGAGGGTGGGGCAATATAATGAAGTGTCATCATTGCACAAATGACTTTTGTGAGAGAACATGCATTTCAGGTCTAATCGATTCTTTTTTCCTAATTTGTATTCTCTTCGTGTTATTTTACCATGCAAATCCTCCATCAATGCAGATGGAAAGAACAATGTAGATAGATCACTTCTGGTTGTTCTTGTGTATTGGGTTTCTCAAAATCCTCCTCCAGCCCATTTTTTTTAATATCTGGTGACAGGGACTTTGCAAGCGTATTGCATAAGATTACGGATGAACAACTACAACTCCTAGTGTTCTTTGCAGGGCTGCCACTATCAAGTGGAATTGGAATACACTGCTCAAAGGAGAGAACCTGATTCGAAGGCACTATAAACATCCTCCTGATGGTCCTTATGGTTGTTGGTATGACGATTACAAAAGGCTTCTTGATGATCCATTGTTAGTTGAATAGCCAGAATGCACAGAAATTGAAATTTATTTTGAGAGAGTATAACACCCCAAACCTAACTTACACATTATGACTAAATATAGAGAAATTACCTTAGTTTGTTTAAAAACTTTTAATTAAATCAAACTTAGTTGTACTTTTCAAAAACATGAAATTTGGAAGAACTTTCGCAAATGTTCAGAAAAACTTAAGTCTGAAAACACTTGTTTCAAACCCAGAAATTTAATTCAAATTTGTTTACTTCGAATATACCAATTTTGGGCAAATCTTTTCTGATTAATGCTAACATTCGTTAAAAACTAATTATTTATTTACAGCAAAACACTTAAGAGTCTACTAAATTTGTAGTGGAAATTTTTTTCAGAGTTTTAGTTTTGAAAACCGAAATCCAATTTGTTAAGCCGTGTGATTTTACATTTTTACGATCAAAATATCAAAAAAAAAAAATCGACAAACCGCCCAAAAACATATTACAGTCCCAAAAATCTAAAAATATTACTAATGTAAATCACCATATTTAATTAACTGAGAAAAAAACAATTCGAGCTCGCACATGCTGTCCGATCCTAATTTAAAAAATTACTTGAAACATACTAAACAAATGAGTGAGTTAAAAGGCCAGTGTGTGACTCGACCTACAAACAAATTTTTCCTTAAAAGAAGTTTGCAAACATGAATAATCAGTTGAGAAATTTTCATATCACATAACTTATCAAAACCATATCATTTAACAAAACAAAATCGAATCATATAACATATAAGAGTATATCATATATCATATTGCCAGAAACATAGAACACATATGTTCTCTGATACAGATGTTAACATATTCCCAATACAAAATGAATTCGATAAAAAAAAATCGGAGAGAAATAAGGTTCAAACAAATCAATTTAAAATATAAGCTGTTCATGACTTTCAGATTAAAAAAAAAATAGAAAAAGAAACAACATTTTTATATGCCAATAATAAAAATTTTCAGCGACATATTTTACAACAGCAAATATTAGAGTAATATCTCTAACAATTGATTCTGAATTTGTAAAAAGTTACTACATACAAAATATAAATGCCATATACAGAATGCAAACCAATAAAATTCAATACAATTATTTAAATTCCAAAACAACGAAAAATTCTTAGAATTTGCAGACGAATGGGTGCTCATCAGAGGTACAACTTACAAATATAATGGAGTTCTTCGAAGAAAAGTTCAGAAGAACAAAAAGTTGGAAAACCAAGAGCTCGTTTAGATTTTGATAATTACCAAAGTAGCAAACTTCAAAAGCATCAGATGCTCAGTATTCCAGCACAGTTAAAAATGAAACAGAATAGCAAAAGAAACAAAAGAATAAAAGAATAAAATAAATAAATAAATAAAAACCGACGTGAAAAGGGTGAAGAAAACGTGGGACACAGGTTTTGGAAAACATAATTCATTAACTTAAAACTTATTATTTCCAAAAAGAAAACAAAACCTAACCCACTAATAACTAATGAATTTTTTTTAATTAGAGAGTTTGAATTTACCACTAAATTAATAAGTTTATTCTTGTTATTAGTTGAGTAGAAATAATTTATAAATCAAATATTCAAAGATAATAGTTTAGGCTAAGGGAAAGGATTCGAACTCGGAACCTCACACGGTTGTGTGACTCAAAACAGTTTTGAGCACGGTTTGGAATACAGCCTGTGACAAGGTCGTGTTACCCAACTTTGAATACACACACGGTCTGACACATGGCTTGCGACACGACCATGTGGCCGTAGTTTGAATATTCACATGGGTGGACACACAGGATTGGAAACCGTGTGTCATGGCTTCGAATGTTCACATGGTCTGGGCTATGTCACATGACCAGACCACACGGCTGTGTGACCCATGTTTTGTAAATTTTCAAGTTTTTCTAAAATTTTCTATTTTATTCTGATTTGACCCTGGATTATTCCTAAACTATTTTTTTAGGGCCTCATAAGCTCGATTTAAGGCCTCATAAATTTGGTTGGCTTGATAAGTTGTAAAATTTTGTTAATTTTTGAATTTGGAGGGTAGGGACTAAATTGTGAAGGAGGTTCATATGCATTTGGATTGAGTATGGTATGTATTTCAATGTAAAATATTTTATTTAATTATTATCTAGATCAAGAACTGAACCAAAAAAGACAATAACCGTGGAAAGAGGAAAATTATGGAATAGTCCTTGCATTTGAAACCGAAGTGAATGTAGGTAAGTTCATAGTGTATTAATATGTAAATGTAATCTTATAGTTATTATGTTATATTATTTTGTAGTTAATCGTATTTATATGAGAAATATTATTAGTTACTTACTTTATATCTTTTATTGCAAATGAATATGTATGGAAAATGAAATTATGATTGTTGAAGTTTTTGAAATTTCATTTTATCAATGATAATACGTTGAATGATAGTATGTGTAAGGAACTGAGAAAGTGCCTTTGAATGGTGAATATGTTTAAGTAATAACGAATTAAGTGTAATGCCCGATTCAACGTAGTAAATGCTAGGATACAATTGGCATGCTAATAGGGTCGATATGTGCAGTTATACGGGATTGCACTTCGGTGTCTCTGTTACAGTTCGATGTCTCTGTTTGCACTTCGGTGTCTCTGTTACAGTTTAATATCTCTGTTTGCACTTTGGTGCCTTTGATTTGCACAATCGTGTCTTTGTCTGCACTTTGGTGCCTCTTTTATGCATTTACGATGGTCTTGGTGTGGTGTAGTTTCGTGAGTATCCGAGTTAAGTTACTGGTTCATCGTACTTTGTGACAATTGAATTGTAATTTATTCATGAGCTTATATGTTATTGCATATCCGCAATATTATTATGTGAAAGTGTTACAATGAATTTCTTAGAATAAACATGGAATGTGGTATTGAGTAGATGTGATTTTGGTACGAGAAGATTCCTTATGATGGAAGTTGTTTTGATATATTTGGAGATACGATCAATTACTAATGTGATTGGTGAATTTGTATTTAATGATCAAGAATTATAAATTATATTGGTGAATTTGTATTTAATGATCAAGAATTATAAATTATCTCTTAAAATTTTTACTTTCATTAAGGTAAGCTAACTTGATGTTTATGCTATGAGCTTACTAAACTTCTTAAGCTTACTTGTTTCATTTATGTTCTTTTGTAGTTAACAAAGTCACGGACCGACCTAATGGATTGACTGAAAACTCGCACTATCCAACCTTTTTGGTAGCTTTTATATTTATTTTTTGGATGTGGCATGTATATAGGCTTTTAGTTGTGCATATGTCAAATGCTATGTTGTAATGTTTTGTCTAGTTGAATGGTCAGGTTTGGATGTGTATTTAAGTTGACTTTTGGTTAGGTGAATTTGTAAGGTTAAAATTTATTTGGTAATAGTGCTTTGGTGTGGTAAGCTTTTATGCATGTTTTTCATTTTGGCCAATATAGTTGATGAATGGAACTTGAATACGTGAGTAATGCTAGGTAAAATTCTTAATTAAGTATTTTAATGAATGATCTTGATTGTCGTGCATTTGTATGGCATATTAGTTGGTATAGAATGGAAGAAATTTTGGCATGTAACTGATGATTTGAATATGTTTTTGAACCTAGGAATTGATCTAGATATTGTATGTCTTGATGTGCAAAGAATGGTTATTCAATTGCTTGAATTAGGGTCAAAATGATGCAGATGGCTTGGGACACGGGCTGTAACACGACCGTGTGCCACACACGATCACCACGCACAACTGTGAGTATTTAATGAATTTAGGTGTAAAATTCAAACAGCCTGCAACAAGGTCGTGTGAGCCAAAATAATTTTGAGCACGGTCTGGCATACGACCTGCGACATGGTTGTGTTACCCAACTTTGAATACATACATGGTCTGGTACATGGCCTGCGACACGACTATGTGGCTGTAGTTCAAATACTTACACAGGTGGACACACGGGCTGGGACACGACCGTGTGTCCTGACTTCGAATGTTCACATGGTCTGGGCTATGTCACACGACTTGAGCACACGGCCGTATGACCCCTGTTTTGCAAAT
Organism: Gossypium arboreum; assembly: GCF_025698485.1. Classification (NCBI taxonomy): domain Eukaryota; kingdom Viridiplantae; phylum Streptophyta; class Magnoliopsida; order Malvales; family Malvaceae; genus Gossypium; species Gossypium arboreum. The sequence continues at coordinate 84,188,510 of NC_069074.1, forward strand.
TTTTAAATTTTTATGAAATTTTCTATTTTATTCTGATTTGAACCCGGATTGTTCCTAAACTATTTTTTTAGGGCCTTATAAGCTCGATTTATGGCCCATAGGTGTGTTCATACTCCAATATTGATTTTTTTTGAATCAAGCTGTAATGTTCTTTTTTAATCTGTATCGCTCTATAACTGTAATCCGGCAACAGAGAAATGATAGGGGTGTTACAGAGCATGTATTGCAATGTGTAAAAGAAGACAAGGGACTAGATAATAAGGTTAAGTTGTAGACATATTCACGAAGAGTCTGAGTAGACCAAAGTTTGAGAAGTTCAAAGAATCATTCAATATGATCTGCAAATAATATGTGGAAAGAATTTTGCTTTTAGGGGGAGTGTTGAAAGTTAATGCAACTTCTAGATAAAATCCAAACTTATCCTCTAAGAGATTTTCTTCGGAAGATTCTAGTATATAAAAGAAATAATTAGGATATTATCTAGAAGACTAGATATTCTATATGAACATTCTAGCTATTTGATATTTGTAAAATTAATGGCAAGGAGACATGTGTTAACAATCCAATGGCCACTAAACTCTATAAATAAGGGTAGGAGCTTTCATTCTTGTGATGATGAAAAAGAGAGCCATAAGCAAGAGAGTGTGAGAGGTAAATCAAGAGAAAAACAGAGTAGTGAGATAAGTGTGTGCCATATTGTAATTGTATTGAGAATTAATAAAAGTGTTTTCTTCTTTTGTAATTGTAAGTTTCGGTTAAGCCTTAGGTTTTAAGCACTTAATGCACTTGGGGATTATCATATTTTTAATAAATTATTCTTTTCAAATCCACATAAAGATAAAATGTAAATTAGTTTAAAATTTCAAAATAATTTTACTTTAATATTAAAATCAAAGGCTTTCATGAGTTAAAATTATAAGATAAGAGCTTATTTAACTACAAAAAAATTTAATAACTTGGTTAAACAAAGTGTAATAATTTAAGGGTGTTTTAAAAAAAACATATTAGCCATTAAAACTCATCTAGTAAGAAAGAAATTGCATTTAATTGAAGTTCACAAAAAAAAATGCTTATGCCAATCTATATGTGTAAAAATAAAATAAAATAAAATAATAAAATAAAGAACATACAAATTTTACGTGGAAACCCTTTCGGGAAAAAAACCACGGGCAGAGGAGAAGAAAATTCACTATGTCGAAAATTTGAATCAATACAAGAGGAATAGACTATGTCTATTTATAAGCTTGTAAAGCCATATTCTAGTAGGATTGAAATACCTTATCCTAATCAATATAAAATAGATGGAGTTTAATAAGGTTTAAAAACCTTATTCTAAAATAAAATAAAAGAAGTCTAGTTCTATATGGATTTTACTTTTATTTTATTTTCCATCGTATTTTATTTAAATAAGAATTTGGGTCACTTAATTCTAACAATCTCCACCTTGACACAAATTCTCAATGAACAAGTTCTTCATCGCGAACTTTCAATAAACAAGTTCTCCACCTCTTCCATAAAACCCCTTAGGGGTTTAACTTCAACAATGAACACCAACCAAGTCTAAGCAATGCTCATACTTGGTTATAGGAAGTGACTTAGTCATCATATCTACAGGATTTTCATGAGTACTAATTTTGCTCACAACAATATCACCACGAGTAATAATATCACGAACAAAATGATACCGAACATCAATGTGTTTTGTTCTCTCATAAAACATTTGATCTTTTGTAAGAAAGATGTCACTCTGACTATCACAAAATACTGTGCTGATTTGAAGGTCTTCATTGAGTTCACTAAATAGTCCCTTCAACCAAATAGCTTATTTACAAGCCTCAGTAATCGCCATGTACTCAGCTTCAGTGGTAGACAAAGCGATTGTAGTTTGCAAAGTGGCTTTCCAACTAATTGCACAACCTCCGATTGTAAAGATGTAACCTGTGAGAGATCTTCTTCTATCAAGGTCTCCAGCAAAATCAGCATCAACATACCCTATGACTCCATCTTTAGTTCTTCCAAACTGTAAGCAAACATCAGTAGTGCCTCGTAAGTATCTTAAAATCCACTAAACTGCTTTCCAATGTTCTTTATCGGGATTTGCCATATATCTACTAACTGCACTGACTGCATATGATAAATCTGGACGTGAACAAACCATAGCATACATGAGAGATCCTACTGCACTAGAGTATGGAACATGTGACATGTACTCAATCTCATTATCTGATTGTGGAGACAAAGCTGATGAAGGTCTGAAATGGGCTGCTAAAGGAGTACTAACAGGCTTAGCACTCTGCATATTGAACCTGCAAAGAACTTTCTCAATGTACCCCTTCTGACTTAGGTACAATTTACTTGCTTTTCTATCTCTGAGAATCTCCATACCAAGTATCTTCTTTGCTGGTCCTAAATCTTTCATCTCAAATTCTTCACTTAGTTGGTCAGAACCTTTCTTATCTCTCCTTTATCTTTTCTTGCTATCAACATGTCATCAACATAAAGAAGTAGATACACAAAAGAACCATCACTGTTTTTCTTAAAGTAAACACAACTGTCTAAACTACTTCTTTTGAAATCATGAGAAGTCATAAAGGAATCAAACCTCTTGTACCACTGTCTTGGTGACTGTTTCAAACCGTAAAGGGACTTTCTCAGCAAGCAAACATAGTCCTCTTTTTCTGAGACTATAAAACCCTCTGGTTGTTACATGTAAATATCCTCCTCAAGTTCTCTATGCAGAAATGCAGTTTTTACATCTAATTGCTCAAGCTCCAAATCATGCATGGCCACAATACCAAGCAAAGCTCGAATCGAACTATGTTTAACAACTGGAGAGAACACATCTGTGAAGTCCACTCCTGGAATTTGACTGTAACCCTTTGCAATAAGCCTTGCTTTATATCTGGGTTCTTCAACTCCTAGAGTCCCTTCTTTCTTTTTAAACACCCATTTACAACGAACAACCTTTTTACCTTTAGGAAGTTTCACAAGGTCCCATGTTCTATTTTTTTGGAGTGATTCCATCTCTTCTTGCATAGCAAACATCCACTTTTCTGAGTCTTCACAGCTAACCGCCTTAGTATAATTAGATAGCTCTTGATTCGCATCTATATCTTCAACCACATTTAAAGCATAGGCAACTAGATTAGCCTCAGCATACTTCTTTGGAGGTTTAATTTCTCTTCTAGTTCTGTTTTTGGCGATAGAGTATTGTGATGAAGAAGCAACTCTATTATCAATTTTTGTTCTGGCTTGAGGAGTTGACTCTATATTAATCTAATGCTCCACCTCCTTTTGATTTTCTTTATTGGAAGAGTCTTTAAGAGATAAGTTAGGCAGCATAGTAGTTTCATCAAAAACAACATCTCTGCTAATCACAACTTTTCTATTTTCAGGACACCATAACTTATACCCTTTTACACCAGCTTTATAACCAAGAAAAATGCATTTAATGGATCTCGGTTCCAATTTTCCATTATCAACATGAGCATACGCAGGACACCCAAAAATCTTTAAATCAGAATAATTAGCAGGATTACCAGACTATACCTCTTGTGGAGTCTTTTTTTCAATGGCAACGAATGGAGATCGGTTGATAAAAAAACATACAGTAGAGGCTGCTTCTGCCCAAAATGCCTTCGGTAAGTTAGCATTTGACAACATACATCGAACCTTCTCCATGATCGTTTTGTTCATTCGTTCTGCAACGCCGTTTTGTTGTGGAGTATGACGAACTGTCAAGTGTCTCATGATCCCTTCTGACTTGCACAATCTATTAAACTCATCAGAACAAAACTCTAAGGCATTGTCTGTGCAGAGGTATTTTATCTGTTTTCCCGTCTATTTTTCAATCATAATTTTCCAAGACTTAAATGTGGAAAACACATAACTTTTCTGCTTTAGGAAGAACACCCAAACTTTTCTGAAAAAATCATCAATAAAGGTTAGTATATAATTAGCTCCACCTCTCGAAGGCACTCTGGATGGCCCCCATAGATCAGAATGAATATACTCCAACGTTCCCTTCGTGTTATGGATTCCTCTAGTGAATCGAACTCTCTTTTGCTTCCCAAAAACACAGTGCTCACAGAAATTCAGTTTGCAAATTCCTTGCCCATTAAGAAGTCCTCTTTTGCTTAATTCTGCCATGCCATTCTCACTCATATGCCCTAGGCGCATATGCCAAAGTTTAGTAATATCATCATCTGACAAGGAAGAGGAAGCGACAGCTGCATCACCAGTAACAGTAGAACCCTACAAAACATATAACTTGGCAATCTTTCTCTGCCTTTTCATTACAACAAGGGACCCTTTGGAAATCTTTAAAACCCCACTTTCAGCTGTGTATCTGTACCCTTTTGAATCAAGAGTACTCAACGAAATTAAATTTGTTTTCAATTCTGGAACATGTCGTACGTCACTAAGTGTTCTGACAACTCCATCAAACATCTTAACTTTAATTATTCCAACACCTCCGATTTTACACGAAGTATTATTTCCCATCAAAACAACACCTTCAGACACTATTTCATAAGTTGTAAACCAATCCCTATTGGGACTCATGTGGAAGGTGCAGCCTGAATCAAGTATCCACTCCTCGCTTACTTTAGAATCATTGACAGAAGCGACTAGAAGTTCACCATCGTTGTAGTCTTCTACAGCATCAGCTTCACCGAAATTTTCTGGTTGTTTTCCCTTTTGATTCGTAGCCTCCCTTTTAATCTTATTTTGTAGCTTATAGCACTCAGATTTAATGTGCCCTTTTTTCTTGCAGAAGTTACAAGTTTTACCTCTGTTTGAAGACTTCGATCTACCCTTAGATTTACCACGAGGATTCCGTTCCTGTGTCCTACCACGATCATCATTAGCATTCCGATCTTGTCTCCCACAATCAATGAGACCCTCTCCCTGAGAGTCGGGTTTAACCATAAGATGTTCATCTTATCATACGAGGTCAAAGAATCATAAACCTCATCAACTGTGAGAGACTTGCGGCTATATAAAATCGTGTCTCTAAAGGTTGAATAAGACAGGGGCAACGAACAAAGTAGAATCAACCCTAGATCTTCCTTATCATACCGAACCTCCATGGCCTCCAAGTTTGAGAGAATTTCTTTAAACACTGTTAAGTGTTCGTGTACAGACGCACCTTCTTCCAAACGATGGGCATAAAGACGCTGCTTCATATGCAACTTACTTGTTAGAGTTTTGGACATACATATTTGTTCTAGCCTATTCTATAATGTAGCGGCAGTCTTCTCTTTTATCACATCCTGCAAAATTTCGTTGGACAAATGTAGATGTAATTGTGTTAACGCCTTTCGATCCTTACGCTTCTTCTCTTCATCTGTTAATGTGGAAGGCATATTATCTATCCCTAGTAGGGCATCCTCCAGATCCATCTGCGCAAGAACTGCTTGCATCTTAATCTGCCACAATGCAAATCTGGTGTTGCGATCCAACAGCGGAATTTCATACTTCAAAGACGCCATTACCGTGATCGAGATGAATAACCTAGAAGCTCTGATACCAATTTGTGAAAAATAAAATAAAATAAAAAATAAAATAAAAACACACAAATTTTACGTGGAAACCCTTTCGGGAAAAAAACCACGGGCAGAGGAGAAGAAAATTCACTATGTCGAAAATTTGAATCAATACAAGAGGAATAGACTATGTCTATTTATAGGCTTGTAAAGCCATATTCTAGTAGGATTGAAATACCCTATCCTAATCAATATAAAATAGATGGAGTTTAATAAGGTTTAAAAACCTTATTCTAAAATAAAATAAAAGAAGTCTAGTTCTATATGGATTTTACTTTTATTTTATTTTCCATCGTATTTTATTTAAATAAGAATTTGGGTCACTTAATTCTAACAATATGACTATCACTTTTGTTCTACTTTTAATAAAGTTCATATTTATTTCTAGATAAATATATATTATTCATGTGTCGAAGGGTAAGGCAAATAATTGTAAAATCATCTAAAATCTTATTTTATTTTTAATAAATTTTTCTAATAGTTGAAACAATATAAAATGTCAATTGTGGACAACCCATCATTTTTAACTTGTGCAAAGATAATGATGTGAGCACGATGTCGTTTCCATCACTTCGTTTCAATTGAGGCAAATTAATCAAAAAAATTCATTTAATAGTGGAAGACCTTGAGCCATTGAGATTAACCCTTCTCATCCTTGGATTATATCTTGCAATTGGGAACAACTACTTCGTTCAATAGTGGAAGACCTTGAGTCATTGAGATTAACACTTCTCATCCTTGTATGTTTCTTGCATTTGGGAACACTCTAGATCTTTAGAGTTTACAATTACTAAGACTATTAGCAACAAACATTGGGAAGAGATATTTTAAATTATTGCATTTTGTAACTTGTACTGCCCTTAGGCATTGGAAGCTTATGTTTGATACTTGTGGGTTTTGGATTATTTATTCCAAAGCACCTCTTTATCTTTAACCTTTGTAAATTGGGTGCATTTAATTTTTTAAAGCTGCCTTGAGCAACAGTAATTAGAAAGAGAGATTTCAAGTTTTCACACTTTAAGATATAAATTAGAGTCAAATGTGGGAAGTAAATAAGTCAGAGATAATGCTGTGGTGATGTTTGATCCTCTTGGTCTATTTCCTCATAATTGTATATGTATGCAAATTGCTCAGTTGCATTGCTCAGTTGCGCATTTTTCATTCTTCAAAGCACCAATTCCTATAAACATATATATTAATTTCAAAATGTCCAAAGATGTCAACAACTTACTTATCATTTTATTAAATAATTTCCTTACTGAAATTTTATTTAATAGAAAATTGTCTTAAATCAAAATGATACTTCAAAAATATGTAGAAAAACATAATCATAAATAATATCACATAATCTATACATATATAAATTGTTTGACAGGTATAACAACTCAATTGGGAATTTACTTGAACTAATTTTTATAAATTAATTAATAATATTATCATGTTATTTGTCTTTTTAATATATATTAAAAATAAAATTTAAAACTACCTATGTAAAATGCAACCTTTTTTTTAAATATATTTTTGAAGAAATAAAAAAATACCTATATAAATGTTGAGACTATAGAGTAGAATATTGGAAACAATAGCTTGATTTTCCATTGATTAAGAAGGAATATATATATATACACAAACTGGGCAACACATAAATAGAAACTATCCTAAAATTAGGGGATTACAACTAATTACAATATAGAGAAAATTTTTGAGCCTAAGTGTTTAAATTCCATATTCTGAGAAGAAGCTCACTTGCACTCAATTAATATTTAATTATTTTTCTAGTTAGATAATTTTTCAATTCAATCTCGATTCTAACCTTTTCTTTCAGCTGGTGACCACCCCCTAACCAAAGCCACGTTATAACCCTATAAAAGACCTTTTGATTGATGTATCATCTCAATTTATAGTGGTGGAGATTTGATTTTCAAGCAAGCCTATAGTAATAACTTTCCATTATTGACTATTGAGTGCTTAACTTGTTGTCCTTAAACACCTCTAGTGATTTGAGTGAATCCTTAGTGAGGATGTGAAACACTGTGATATTTTGAGTCAAAGGTAATTACTTAGATGAGGGAAGACACCTATGTTTTCATGATAAAATACTCAACTTGGAATGTTTGAAAATTTGATATTCTTTTAGTCAAATTTTCAATGTATGATTACTTATGGATTATTTTGAGATATTATTGATACAAATTATAGGTTGAGAAGAATTTATTTTGATTGTGAGTTGAGGATTTTGCTTGAGGACAAGCAAATGCTTAAGTGTAGGGGTATTTGATAAACCGTAATTTATACATATTTTTATCCCATGCTTAACACATTTTATGGATAATTTCTCCTTAGATTTGGTGAATTCGATGCTCCTAATCCTTTAATTTCATGTTTTATACTTAAGTGAGCGCAGGAGAGTAAATGGACCAAGAAAGAGGCCAAAAATGGAGTAAATGAGCCAATGTGGGAAATCAACACGGCCTAGAGTTCCTTACACGAGTAGATCACATGCCCGTGTAGGTTTAACAGGCTCTAACACGGCTTGGATCTCTTCACACGGGTCAACTACACGGCCGTGTCAATTTGGCAGAATCGAAGCACGACTTACACGGGTAGACCACACGCCCGTGCCTATTTAACAGCCTTAACCACGACTTGAAGTAATCGCACATGGGCTTGTCTCACAGGCGTGTCCCTGTTGAGCACAAGTTTAGTCTTATTTGGAAAAGGGAACTTTTGAGGGCATTTAGGCATTCTAAAACCTATTTAAACACCCTAGAGGAGGAGGAAAGGACACAAATAGAGTAGGAAGCAAGGAATTACTCAAGGAAAGTCGATTGATCCATCTCAGAAGCCGAATTCATCATCAAGACTGAAAATCTCCCTTTAAGTTCCTTCAGGAGTTTTGGGTTTTCTTTATGTTTTGTTATCTTTATTCTTTTGAGATGTTTTCTTTCATAAATATGAACTAAACTGTGACAGCCCGAAAGTGACCCTAGTCGGAAAGCGGTTTCGGGACCGCTAAACCGAGTCACTAAATTATTTGAGTATGATAGTTACTGTCTAAATATGTGAATATGCATGTGTGAAAATTTCTTAATTGAATTTTTTGCTTAATTATAGGTGAATTTTAGTGATTAGGACTTATGTGAGAAAATTTAGAAATGTGCTAGGCAAATGTAAGGTGGCCTATTAATACATGTGGGAAAATGGTTGTCCTTGCATGTCAAATAACCCCTTTCCTAAGGTGAGTGGCCGACCATGACAAGGTGATGGGCAAGGAAAACATGTCCTAGACATGTTGGCCTAGTGCATGATGTAAGGGAGAATAAAGAAATGAAATTGAAAAAAAAAAAGTGTCCATTCTCTCATTTTTCTTTGCATGGCCGAATGTACTAAGAAGAAAGGGGGGGGGGGAAGCTTGAGAAAATCAGCCATGGGAGCTTACTAGACTAAGGTGTTTTGATACAAGAAGGTATGTTTTATGCCACTCTTGAAAATGCATGCATAGTTGGAGGATTGGTTCAAATTTTTCCTTGAATCTTGGATCTAAACTAAGTTGTTAGGTGAGTTAAATTTCGGCCAAGAATGTTGTATTTCCTAATTAGTGTTTTGATGTTGTTGTGATGAAAGCATGGAGATGAGTGAGTTCGAATGTTTAACAAAAAGGAGATTTTTGTGCCATTGAGTTCTTGTTGTTATGTGTGTATGTGCATGAGTATTCGGCCATGCTATAAAATTTATGTTGCAAAATGATTTAATGCTTAATGTGATATATAGTAGTACTTGTGAATGAGCTTGAGAGCACCTAAATTATTAGTTGGAAGTGCCGAATGTGGTCTTGGATGAATTTTAAAGAACAAAGAAATTTTGGGTGACTAGAGGTCAAGGACATTCGGCCAAAGGCTTGTGTGCTAGCAAAATTTGGCCTAGATGGGGTAAATGTTAAGTGTTAAATGCAATGGAAATGCTAGATTAATGTTGCACATTCGGCTATAGTTAGGCATGTTTATGATCTCATTTAGACAATTAGACATAAAAAGGGTGGTAATGAGGTTGAAAATTGTTGAATGGCTAGTTGGGTAATGAATGTAGCATTCGCCATATGGGGTAAAATGGGTCAAATGTTCGTGAAATAAAACTTTGTGAATTGATGAATTAATGATGATAGTATTGTTGATGTCATGTATATATGTATAAATATTTGGCAAGACGGTTAAACTAGTTAATTTATTGATTAGCTCAAGAAGCTAGAGGGGGAGAATCAAGCAAAAGCAAAGGAAAGAACATCGAATAGCCGAGTTGGAACCATTTTACCCAACACAAGGTAAGTCATTAAGCATATATTTGGTGTTGATTTAAATGATCATAATATATATCAATTGTGTTTAAATGAGTGATGTGTAAATGGAAATGTATGTGTATGGAATGATGCCATTGTTGAATGTATAAAGGCAGCAAAATGCATAAGGTATTGGTCTCGGCACTAAGTGTGCGGGTATAAATGGACACGGTGACAAGAGTGGCACTAAGTGTGCGGGTTTAAAATTGTACAGCACTAAGTGTGCGAGTTTGATTATATAGCACTAAGTGTGCGAGCTGAATGTATATAGCACTAAGTGTGCGGATTCACTATATGCTCTTGCATTACAATTGGCACTGAGTGTGCGACATTATCGAGTTAATCCCGGACAGCGGATCGGGTAAGTACCTTGAGCTCATGACGAATAGGCAATATGTTCATGCTCGGGGTTGAGCTTGGTAAGCTTTAAATCTATGTGATGATTGCAATTGTATGATTGTGGTGAAAATGAGTTGGTGTGTAAAAGAAAAAAAATGCCTCAAATATCTTATTGTATAGAATATGAAATGTGGATGTATGACTTGGTATGAGATTGAACCGAAAGGTCCGAGGAATTATGGTATAGTTTCGATATGGATGGAGTACCTAGCCTCGTTTATTGTTTCATGTTGTGATAATTTTATTAATGGATGGTTGTTGAACGCTTATGACTTACTGAGTTATAAACTCACTCGGTGTTTTCTTGTCACCCATTTTAGGTCTCTTGGACTCGTATCGTTTGCATGCTCGGAACCGTCGTTGAAGTCATCACACCGGCTGGAAATCTTTTGGTATTGTCTTCGTAGTTGAACTAGGAGAACAATTGGCATGTATAGGCTATTTTGTTTTGTTGAATTTTGGGTTGTAAACGTTAAGCCATGCGAAAATGGCCTATGTGGTCGGTTGAGTGTGATTCTAAAACCTATAGTTTCAAGCCTTAGAAACCTTAATTTTGACAAGGTGGCCATAGTTTGTATTATGTATGATGAAATAGTTGGCCACGGAAGAATTATGAAATAGTCATTGTTTGCTTTAGTAACAGATGCTGCCAGCAGCAGTGAGGTGAGATGGAAAAATCACTAAAAATAGTAGAAGTAGAATTAAATAGTGAATAAATTATGAAATTGAACCTTGATGAATCCATTTTCATATGGATGAAACGAAACGACCATATGAGTTGTGTTTTAAGAGATATTCAAGATTTCGTGAGACAGGGCCAGAACGGTTTCTGGATCCTCTGTTTCGAGTTTGAAAATTTACCATAAATTATTCAGAAACAATTAGAAGTCATGCCTTATATTCATAGATTCCCCTTTGAGTCTAGTTTCATTAGAAACAAACGGCATGAGCATTGGAGCTCTGTACAAGATAATATCCAGGTCGTAATGCGCAAAGGTCAGTGTAGTCGAACTCTGAAACAGGTGTGACTTTAACTAATAAACTGTACTAATTGGATTGACCAAAAATTCTAGAAAAAAATGTGTAGATGGAATTATGAGTCTAGTTTCAGGGAAAATTTACGGAACTGATTTTCGAGTTCTGGAACTCGAGATATGATTTTTAAGGTGACAGTGATGCAGTTAGCTAGCCTGCCTGGAACAGAAATTAAATATTTCCGAGAGAGAAATAAGGGAAGTAAAGCCCGGTAACACCACGTGGTCAAATCCGGTGACGGTCACGGGTTTGGGGTGTTATATAAACCCCCTAAATACCTACGGGGAATGAAACCTAAGACGGATCTTGTTATTATTATCTGAATTGTATGATAAATATTTGACTTGTTCTTAATTGTGTGTGCTTAATTCTTATTTTAATATTACAAGATTTTGATTCAAGTTAATGCACTTATTCAGAGAAGCAAAAGTCTCTGTCTAAAAGGAAATTTGTTATAATTAAGCGGAGTTGATTTCACGCCTAGAGATAGGGTGACAAGATTTTTCCGGATTAGGGTGAAGCCTAATAAGGGAATCCATAGACCGAGTTAATGCAACTCAAGGATGTTAATTAGAAAGAGATTTCAATTATTCAACCTAGGGTTAGACGTTGTTAGTCTCGAGAAAGATAATAATATAACTTAGGGATTTCTACGAATCAAGTCAAATGAATAAATTGTCTGATTCAGAGTGAAATAACAAGTGAAGTCTAGGTGTATTTTTCCTTGGGTATTTTCTTAATCAATCAAATTTTCTAAAAGTATTTTCCCAAATTTTCTTTCTGTGCATTCTTAGTTTAGTTAATTAGTTAGATAACCAAATCCCTTAATTTTTAGGCTTGATAATAAAAAAGAAGTAATTACTAGTACTCGTGGTTCCTTTGGGTTCGACAATCCGATCTTGCTAAAACTATACTACTGTTTGATAGGTTCACTTGCCTTAATCGTGATAATAGTTAGTCTCAAGAACGGTTCATTTATAAATTTTTAAAACCTGTTGCAATTATCACACACACAATCAACCCGTGTAGCCCACAGACCTAAATTTGCCTTGGCCTTGTAGATCACACGGCCTGACCCAAAATCCCACACGCCCGCGTGGTTTACCTGTGTGGGCCCACACACGTATGGCCCACACGGCCCAAATCAATCCAGTCCGTTTGTCGTACATGGTCTGACCAGCTATCACACGGTCGTGTCATGCAAGCACAACCTAGCCTCGTCAAACACACACCAGTGTTAGGGCACACGGCCTACCACACGGCCTACTACACAGCCATGTGGCATCGACAATAAGGATTTCGGCTTTCGTCGAAACCTCATTTTCTGTGCAATCGAGTATACACCTGGTTTCAATTGAAGCTAAAACGAACCCCGAGCACTCTAGGACCTATAATTGAGCAACAACCCACCGTATTAATCACTTAAATCGAAACTAAAATTGAAACCAAGTCTTTCATGCTCCAATAGACAATCAAATTCCTTACCTTAAAACGAGCACGATGTTTTCGCGTAACTACAAAACCAATGAGAAGTCCCCAGCCCTTAGTTCTACTCCAAAGCTCAAGATACACATCATTAACATCATCGGATACCCAACCATTACACAAAGCTTTTGAAGCACTTACCAAACACCACGTGAAACCAAAACGTTGTACAAGCGAAGTTAGACTGAGAAAGAAATCGAAAGGAAAAAGAAGGGAAAAGGGAAAGCAAAATTTTGTTAGAGAGGGAGGAAATTAACGTCAGAAATTCTATGGAGAGAGAAAACGGTCTTAAAAAAATAAAAATAAAAATAAAATAAGAAAAATCAACGATAATATTCCAAATCCCTCATATCACTCCCACTAACCCCTTTAACTTCCAACTACTTAGAAACCCAATTTTGCACAACTCTAGCCGAAATTTAGAGCAAAAACATTGTCCGTGCTCGCGCAGGTACTCGAACGCACGACCTTCTACACACCAACACTCAACTTAACTACTAGACCAACAATCCCATTTTGATATAGATTTATAAACAATTAATTAAAAGCCTATTGACCAAAGATTGATCTTTAATCATAAAAATACCAAAATTTGCCCAGGTCATGGCTTGAACCTGAGACCTCACACACACACCTAGAACACTTAACCACTGAAGCAGATACACAATTGTGTCACACATTCACAAAAACAAAAATTTAAATTTTGGGGCGTTACATTAGGAGACTTAGTTTACAATTTTACTTAGGCATAAATGACATTTAAATTATTTAGGCTATTAAAATATGAATTTTTATTTTATTATGTATGAACTATGATTTTTTAAAAATTACATTAATATAACTTTTTCACTGTTAAATTTGAAAATAAGTTTTGGAAAGATAATAAATTAACTAAGATGGACATTGTTACATGGAAGATCTTAAAAATAGATCAGTTTTTACTAACTCATATGTATTTTCGAAAATAGGCTAAGTTTTTTTTCTAAAATAAACAAATGTTTTAAAACCAGCCATTTTTGAACTTTGATAACTCTACTAGGCCATCTTGATAGCTGATATAATCTCTTAGATTCGGGTCTAGCGTCTAGGCCGAGTTGGGGAAGTTACATGGCGCAATTCTAATTCACGAACTCGGAGTCTTGATGAAGGTCTTAGATTCAATACTTTTTACACCCATTCTAGTTCTGACACTAGCTTCCTTTTCCACACAAAAATGTTACCATAGACTCGTTTATTCCATACTTGAACCACCTCTTAAGTAACACCCCTAACCCATATTCGTCGCTGGAACAGGGTTACAGAGCATTACCAAAATTTACAGATCAAATAACAGACATTTCATATCAACTAGCATTCATTTCAGAAACAAATAAAAATCAATCATATTGTCCATTATGTGAGCCCTCGAAGCCCAAAATACACATTAGAAACATGTCAGGACTAAATCGGGTACTCAGAAAATTTTTTGGAAAACATTAAAATTTTTCAAAGGTACAGGGAACACACGCCCGTCGGCCAGGCTGTGTGTCTCACACAGTCAGGAGACACGTTTGTGTCTCAGGTCATGTGGACATTCGAAATAGGGACACACGGTCGTGTTCCAGCCCGTGTCCAAACTTATGAGCTCTCTGACTTGGGTCACACGGCCAAGCCACATGCCCGTGTGTTAGGCCGTATGAGCATATTGACTTGCATTAATAAGGTGCATGGGTCACACGGCCAAGCTACACGCTCGTGTGCTAGGCCATGTGAGTATTCTTTTTTACACTAATTAAAAGATACAGGGGACACACGACCGTGTCACCTGGCTGTGTGTCACACACGGCTGAGACACATGCCCGTGTGGACGAAATAGGCCATTTTTCTAGCCACATTTCTCACCCCATTTATCATCAAACTAACACAACACTTTAGCACAATATCAAGCCATAACAAGGCATTCAAATCAAGCCAAAAACAAGTTTTATACTAACATATCACCACATATATCCAAGTATTCAAACTTACCAAATTGACCAATTACACATATATGCATATTTTTACCAAATCTACCATCTCAAACCAATCTTCAATATGCCTATAAATTATTCATCATTCAACCATACCAAACACATATCAATCATGATAATGCCATATATATACATATCAAAATATATCAAACACATGCCACTCTAATGGCTAGTCTCAACAAGATAATTTTATGCCAACGTTGGCCAAATTAACCTATACATGCCATTATAACCAAAATTAGTTTACTATATGTACCAAAAAGGCCGATGGATAGTGTAATGTAGCTCCGACCAATTTCCAACCCTTACGAGCTTCCAAGTTACTATAAAACAGGGGAAATAAAATAGAGTAATCATTTAAGCTTAGTAATTTAGTATAACATGAAATTTCACTTACCATTTATTCACAATTAAGGTAAGCATTCAAAACATATCCAAACCAATTTGGCCAAAAGCTTATACACATATCCTCAACATGTTAGCCGTGTGATTCTCATGTAATATTCCATAAACATGGGTGAACATAATCACCAAGCAAGTTCCACATACATGTATCATCCCATTTCATGTTTCAATATATCATGTAAGATTATTTCCTTGCATTTCACATAAATTCCAATAACAGTTCATGTCATTCTCATATAATCACGTAACAGAACTGTGCCCATTGAACCATTTAAAATATCGTTATATATACGGGAAGTACACACAAAGTATACAAAACTATAATCCGTCAATTCATATTTAGGGGTGCTCATACGAGCATGTAATTGGGAAGCTCTTCCGAGCCATGTAACGGGAAGCTCATGTGAGCTGTATAATCAGAAGCTCTTGCGTGCCAATTATCGGGAAACTCATACGAGCCATAAACGGGAAGTTCAGGAAAGCCATTAATAGAAAAGCTCATGAGAGCCAAATATCGGGAAGCTTGTAAGAGCTATATAATGGGATGCTCATAAGAGCTAAATAACCGGATGCTCTTGCAAGCTGTGGTGTGTCCGCAACACATGCAGGACTACAACCAATTCGAGAACCCTTAATGACTTGTCATTTGAATCCATCGTATTCCCAAGGTTCAAACGGGACTTAATACTTGTCAGATATGTGATCAATATTTATACATGACAATTATACATTTCACATACATAGAATTCAATTTAAACATATAAATATACAATTTAGTTACACTAACTTACCTCGACAATTATTCGTAGATTTGTAAGCTACTAGTCTAATACTTTTTCTTTTCCTCGATTCAATTCCGTACTAGGTTTATCCGGATCTATATGAATGAATTTAACTCAATTTAATATAATTCACATTCAATTCAATCCAATACACATCTTGGGCAAAAATACTATTTTTCCTCTATACTTTTAATTAATTGCGATTTTGTCCCTAGGCTCGGAAAATGAAATTCATACAATTTAATCCTTATTTCAAGCTTAACTGATTTTCATACATGTCCATAGCAACCTATGTATTTCACAAAATTTACAATTTTTTCGTAAATTTTTCATCTTTTCAATTTAGTCCCTAAATCATAATTTCATCAAAATTCTCTTTACAAAAGTTGTTTATCTATCAACAACCTTTCATTTTCTACCATAAAACTTCATAATTCAACTATACTCATTCATGGAAAAACCCTAACACTTTAATAGTTTTGCAAATTAATCATCGAGATAGCTAGATTAAGCTATTACGATATCAGAAACATAAAAATAATTAAAAACGGGACAAGAATACATACCTAATTAA
The DNA here is from genome assembly GCF_025698485.1 of Gossypium arboreum. Classification (NCBI taxonomy): domain Eukaryota; kingdom Viridiplantae; phylum Streptophyta; class Magnoliopsida; order Malvales; family Malvaceae; genus Gossypium; species Gossypium arboreum. Next base: position 84,205,078 of record NC_069074.1, read on the forward strand.
GCAAAATAAGCTTGCTTGAACTTAAGCTCCCATGGCTAGAGTTTCCATATTTTTATTTTAGGAAAGATGATAAAATGATAAAAATTTAATTGTTTAATTCATTTATCATCATTTTATCATTTACTTTCCAAAATTAACGTTATTAGTTTACTAAATTCCAATGATGAATAATCATTCTTATATACTAACTACACTAAAGGGTTTATTTGTCATATAAGGACCTCAAATTTTGAATTCCATAGCTATTTGATACCTTTAGCTACTAGAATTCAACTTTTGCACTTTAAGTAATTTGGTCCTTTTTATCATATTAGACATGTAATCAGTAAAATTTCTTAACGAAATTTTTATACGATATTTCTATTATACTGTAGACCATAAAATAATATTAAAATAAATTTTCTTCTACCTCGAATTTGTGGTTCTGAAACCACTGTTTTAATTTCACTGAAAATAGGTTGTTACATCTTGGAATCGGTTTAAATTCAATCCCACCTCCTACTCATTTTTCCAACAATCTCTGACAAGAGACTTGAATTCAGCATGTAACATCCAACTTGCTATACATCTTAATGGCCTATCACCTCTGTTTTGCATAGGACAAAGTGAAAGCAGAATCGAATGATGATCTGACTTTAGACGGTGAAGCTTATGCATTGAACAAATAGGTGCAAATAAATCCCAAGCCAAATTACAAATAGCCCTATCTAGACGTTGTGATAAATTTCCTCTACTCCAAGTAAACTGTGGATCATTAAACCCCAACTCGCACAGCCCACTCTAAAAAACGACCAACTGAAACCATGTGCAACCCGCTCACGAAGATGGACTACCCTTAATCCTTTCTGAACCATCCAAGATCGCATTAAAGTCGCCAGCTAAAACCTAAGGTTCGACTACTGACTTTGCCAAGTTCTCCAAAAAAAAAAAAAACCTCCACAACTTACATCTCAACATTGGATGCGGGCTAGCGTATATTGCAGAACAAATAAAACTAGCACCGCCTTGGCTGCTCCTAACCTTTATGTGAACCATCTACGAATGTAAACTCAAAATATCCACCACCATAATATCATCGCTCCAGAGAACCAAAACCCCACCCTCAAAACCATTAGCTTCGACCCTAAATGAGTTAAGGAGACCTAATTTTGCAATGATTCTATCAACTCTACTGCCAGCCACTGATCCTTGTTTCAAACAAACAAACAAGTGTTGGGCAACAACCTAATATTAGTTGCCTCTGTTCAAGGAATTGATATTCAACAAGTGAATATTCAAAAAATATATATATATATAACTAACATGTAAGGAGGTTTTTTAGATTTAAATAATTTATTTAAAGTGATTGATCTACAAGTTAACTCACGCATTAACTTATATTTATATTTTAACTGAGAAAATTTTAATTTTTATAATTAATAAAATTTAATTTACAATTAATTTTTACATTAACTAACTAAAATTTTATAAAATTAGAAACCCCATCGAAAGCAGAGGTTAAAACTAGTTATATTTCCTTTTAAAAATCTAGTTATTTTTTCAAAACTAATGTTTTATTATTTTATATATTTAATATAAAATTATATAAATATTTTATTTTATTTTTTATTCTCTACGTCCGTTTTATGTTCATATTTGGGTTTATTAAACTAATATTAAAATTATACATTTCAATATTTTTTATTTTGTTATTTTATTATATTTTAATATAAATATTTTATAAATACTAATATTTGATATTTTATTTTAGACTATATAAAAAAGATGTTAAGGGTAAGATGGCAAATTAATAAATAACACTTATGTTTTAACTTACAAAAAACACATGGTAAGAAAGTTAATTTATTGTATCGAACACCTATTTGGCACAAGTGCGAATTGTGTTGCCCCCAATCTTGTACCCCTAATATTGTATTGAAAAACACATGGTAAGAAGAGTAATATCTATATCACAATTTTCAACAACCAAACAATTTGATGTAGTAGCATCTATCTTTTATCCATCATTTGAGAGTTGAGTGTTATTTAACATAACACTCTTCTTTTACATCAAGCCTACCAAACATGACTAGACTATTAATTTGGCCCTGATTCTATATAAAACGAATAAAAGAATTGAATTTTTTTTTGTAATTAGAAAATCTTAAAAATACATAAATTTGAAAATTAAATAAAAATAGAAATTTTTTTTTAAAAAATAGATAAGTGAGAGAAAATTAAGGAAAATTATTTATCATAATGAGAAAAGAATGAGAAAAAAGATTGGATTTGTTTATTCAGTTTGGATTTTGAAAAATGTTGAAATATTTGAAGTTGTTGCAATGCGTTATGGGAATTGCCCACAACCCCAACCACTATGACAAAACAACTTGCCATATTTGGAAGATTGGCAATTTATTGATCCGTATCTTTGGGCTGAACTGATATTGTGGGATGAATCAAGCTCATCAATAAAGATCATATCACTTGGAGAAACTTATTTAGGAGATTGGATCGGGTTGGGTCGCTTAAATAAGATCCTATGGATAGAGGAAGTTGAATCCGATCGAAAAAGTGAAGAATTAGCTGCCAATCATCTATGTTTATTGTTGTTGTTAATATTATATTGTATTTAGCTATTTTAGTTGTTGTTTAGTAAGAATTGTGATAGAGCTTCATTATGTTAGCAAGTTTCGAAATCTCTATGTAATTAAGAGACTTGTATAGGTTGATACACAAATAATTAAGAGCATTTATATGTTCAAGTGAGGAACATTATTTTGCAATAGAACATTTGTGATTGTAAACTTTTGTATTGTGGTTTTACAAACTAAATTCTTCGAGAGAGAATTTAGTGGTGAGTGATCTAGTCTTCGAAGATACAAGAGTTGAGAAATCATCATTGGGGTGTGATACATTTAGGTTCACTAGTTGTAATTGTTTAAATATAGTGATTCTTCTCGCTGAGCAAGGCTTCAAAAATGTAGGGAAATCGAACTGCATAAATAAACTTTATTGTTTCCTATTTTGTTTTTGCTTATCACAATGCTTGTAGAAGTACACACTCTTGTAGTCACTTCTTCTCATACTTTGCTTGTTACTTAGCAATTGTTTTAGAACAACAAAATATTATTTAAATGAATTAAATTTTATTAATCGAGTTTGAAAAAGAATATTTTTTGGTATATTTTGTATTTTTTACTAAAAGAATGGCATCAAAGTCAATTTCACAAGTCTTAGTGAGATTAATTTGAATGAAGTTTTTCAATAGCATGGAGCTCGACTTGAAGGTATTGCTAATTTGGTCCTATTTTGTTTTAAATTTGTTATTGGATTCTGTCGAGTAATCTCTTTCTTTTTATGTTTCAATATTGAACAATCTTGAGCTTTGCTACAATATAATATTGAGTTTTCTTGTATGAACATTAATTTTAATCAAATTTAAGCTTTGTGTAAAATGAATATTATATTAAGAGATTGAAATTGAATATTATATTAAGAGATTGAAATTGATGTATTTTTTATCCATTTTCATGATTGGAAACCATAATTTTTATATAGAATTAGGGTTAAATTGAAAGAAAGTATAAAAGCTAAGGATTAAAATTGTCATTATACAAACTAAAAAGTGTGATTGTTATCTATTTAATAGTTGGGTGAAAATCTAATTTCAAAAACGTTGTGGCCAAATTATAACTCTTTTCATTAAATGACACATAATTGAGGGATTAATTATGTAATTTACCCTTATCTTTTTTAAACATATGGATTAATTCACATTTATTTGGGCTAATGTGTTATGAATTCACTTTATCCAACACATATCACGTGTATTTATGTTGTTTTGTAAGGACTTGTAAAGAAACAAAATTTTTATATTTACGTTCTGTAATGTTTTTGATATTAACATTATTGATGTTTTTAAATTTACATAATAACAAATACATAGCATTCAATTTAAACATTCACAATGCTTAATTTTCAAATAGAAAAATTACTATCATATTCTATATCACTAGCAATTGGCCATGCAGTTTCTTGAGCTGTAGCAGATTCTTCCACTATAATTTCATCAACTGATTGGCTTGCCTGCAAAGCAAATTAAACCTTCACTTATTTCTCTTTGCTTTTGATGGTTGATGATGAAGAAAGCAAAGCCAGTTCTCCAAAATTGGACAAAGGATGACATATTAAGAACAACAACTGTGAATTGAAATTAATAATGCAACAATGATATCTAGAAAGAAATACTGACAGCCAACAGAAACCATATACAGTTGATGCAATTTCATTTAGCCAAAATAAAAATATTGCATTAATGCATAGAAATTAAAGCTTAGTAAATAAAGTGTTTGGAAGAATACATAGAGAAAATAATTCAATGGATGAACTTTTGTTTTAAAGCTTATTATTTTGGAAGAGTAGTGTACCTGTGTTTTGGCATGCACTGATCTCTTTGAATCAACACTAAATCTTGTGTTTATGTTGGGACAGCCTCTTACAGTTAAAATCTCCAAAGATGGGAAAACAAAATGATAACCCACAGGGCTGAAGCTCACGAGGTTTGGCAGCCTACCAAGCACTAAGTCGGTTAATCGAGGTAGGTGTATCACTGTCTCTTCGTCCTTACTCACATTTCCCTCATCTCCTTCAAACACCTGCTCTAATTTGGTGACCCTTTCAAGGTATAATTGTTCTAGGTCTGGAAGGCCGAAATGAGCAAGAGTAATTGGGAACAAACATTTCAAGTTTTCACAGTTCCTTATTATAATCCAACTCAAATTAGGGAAGCAAATAGGTTGGAGATGATGTTGTGATGGAGTTTGATCCTTCTCAATTATTTGCTCCAATTCCTCACAGTCAGATATATCCAATTTCCACAATTGTGGCAAATTTCGAGCGATGGTAGGTGAGAAGATGTATCTTAACCTTCTGCAGTCTTGGACTGTCAATTTACTTAGATTTTTGAAGTGTTCAACTTGGATGAAAGCACTCCATATCACTCGCAATTCAGTTAGTTTGGACAAGCGTAGGACCTTCAGACTTGAAAGATTATACCCAGAATATTCAAATAACTCTTCAAAATTGAAAATTGTTAAATATTCCGTACATGTTGATGTTCCCCCTCTCCCATCAGGGACTGTCACGTTGCTTATTTGCTTCTTTTCTGTCATCTCCGAGAACTCCAAATCCTATAAACATATCATCAATCATCAATTTCAAACTGTTCAAAGCCATTCACTTCACACCTATCATTATTTTAACAATTTATTTTATTAAAATTAAGGTTTAATTTATTTTACTTAATAGAATCTTTAAGTTTGAACACTAATATTCAAAACTAGATTCTCTCCTTTAAGAATAAGCACAAGATTTCTTTTTCAATCTTTTATAATCAAATAATTCAAATTTTAAAAGTTTACTGTTCAACTCAAATAATCATAAATTACAAAAAAAATGAAAAATCTCCAAAATATGGTGTAAAAACACAACATAAATAATATTACGTAGCACTAGATAGTGTTTGCAATATATATATATATATATAAAAGAGACTAAAATGTCTTAAACAATTTATTCTTTGTAAACTATATATATTTTATCATATAGATTAGTTTTATGCTACTAATTGGTATTGTAATTAACTAAAGTATTTAAAGGTTTATTTAGATTAGTTTTAGAACAAAGTTCTAAAATGAAAACTATTTTTAAAAGAGTTATACATGCATTTATTTATTTTGTACAAAAATAAAATCAAAAGGTTACAATTTTAATAAATAATATATATAAGAAGATCTTACTTGTATATTTGTTGAAACGATAAAAGGTGTCAATTGAGGACAATCTTTCACTTTTAACTTGTGCAAAGATGGTGATGTCAGCACGATGTCGTTTCTATCCTTTCTTTTCAATTGAGGCAAATTAATCAACTCAACTTCATTCAGTCGTGTGAGACCTTGAGCCATTGAGATGAACACTTCTTGTCCTTGGACTATAACTTGCAATTGGGAACAACTTTCTATCTTTAGGGTTTGCAATTGCCCAAGACTATTAGCAACACACATTGGGAAGAGAAATTTCAAATTATTGCATTCTGTGACTTGTACTTTCCTTAGGTATTGGAAGCTTATGGTTGATGAAACTTGTGAGTCTTGGATTATTTCTTTCATTCCAAAACACCTCTCTATCTTCAAGGTTTGCAATTTCCCAAGACTATTAGCAACACACATTGGGAAGAGAAATTTCAAATCATTACATTCTATGACTTGTACTTCCCTTAGGCATTGAAAGCTTATGGTTGATACTTGTGAGTCTTGGATGATTTCTTCCATTACAAAGCATCTCTCTATCTTCAGAGTTTGCAAATTGGGCGCATTTAGTTTTTTAGAGCTACCTTGAGTAACAATAATTGGAAAGAGAGATTTCAAGCTTTCACATTCCAAGATATCAATTAGAATCAAATTTGGAAAGCAAATAGGTAGGGGATGATGTTGTGATGACGTTTAATCTTGCTCCAATTCCTCATATTTCCATGAATGCAAATTGCTCAATTGTTCATTTGTCATCTTCCCAAACACCAATTCCTATAAACATATCATCAATTTTCAATTGCAAAATATTCAAAGATGTCAACAACTAACTTATCATTTCATCAATTAATTTCCTTAAAATTTTATTTTACCTTAAATCAATATTATACTAAAAAAGGTAGTACAAAACAGTCATAAATAATATCATATAATCTATACATATATAAAAGGTGTAACAACGCAATTGGGAATTACTTAAACTCGTTATCATATATTAATACAAAATAAAAAACCACCTGGGTAAAAGGCTACATTTAAAAAAATTTAAATATATTTTTTCTAGTTTATTTTTTAATAGAAATTCTAAAATCTTCCATAATTCCTTCCCACATTTAAATAGAAAGATAAACGTGCTTGAGTACGCTCGAACCTACATCCTCCTATTCAGACAACAATATATAATTTATAATTTTATATAGCTTATTTTTATAGTCGATCCGACCTCCTTTAATATTATCTGAAATAGCACCCAAAAGCTCATAGCATACGGCTCCCTAATCAGTACATTGAGTGGACCCGATGACTGCGTACCCATCCACTGGTAATATCAATTGCAAATGCATGTCTTCTAAAGTGATAGAATACTCTTCGTATAAAATATGGAATGTGTGCGTCTCAGGTCTCCACCTCTTTATCAACGCACTAATGAGTTTCGGGTTCAACTTGCACCCCCGGCCTATCGTGGCCACGTGCCAAAAACCCGCTTCCCGCAGGTAATTCTCTATCAACGGTGTTAGAGGACCAGACATATTACGGATATAGAATTGCAACACCCGATCTACAGACTTTTATAAAAAATTATAAAATAAAAATTAATTAAAATTGCATAAATAAAAAAAATCTTAAATAATATTGAAAAATTAAATTTAACACTTACCATTTTCATTTGTTCGACGGAGATGTGTTTATTATTAAGATGAATTAATTCTCCAGCCATTGGTAATACGATCGAATATTTTTTAATTTAAAAAATTATTCAGAAAAAATTTAAATAGAGCTTTTTTGCAAAAATTAAAAAGAGCTTTGAGAGGAATTTGAGAGAAATTTGAGAGAATATTGAAAGGATTGAAGTGTAAAAGGATTGATGTGTGAAAAAAATGAAAGGGGGTTTTATAGTTTTTTTTTTTATTGTTGAGAGTTCAAACAGTCAAAAAAATGGCAGTTAGAGGGGTAAAACGGGCAAAACGCTCCCCCAAGGATGCGTTTGGCTGACATGTCACCTGACATTGCGCTGACGTGGAGGCGCTTTCGGGGAATTCGACCCTTTTCGGTAAATAATCAAAAAATTGGCCTATTTCCGTAAATATTAAAAAAAAGGCTTTATCTTGTAAATTGCGCAACCAAACATAAAAAAAAAAAAAAAGTAAAAGATAACAGAATTCATTACAACAGTCCATTTACAGAAAACATCAGGCCCAAATTTACAAGCCTAAATGGCCAAAATAAATTAAAAAAAAAAACCTAAAGGCCCAATGCTCAATGACCTAAACTGTTTTTCGGAAAAGCTAAAAACCCTAGGGTTTCTGCGCGCCACCGCCTTCACTTCACCATGTCAGTACGAACGACGCCCGAGATCTGCCACCATTTCACCAAAGCAGCAAGGGAATGCCTCTCCTCACCGTTGACTCCACCACCACCTTTAAAAATAGAAAGAACTAAATGAGAAGAACAGTAGAAGGAAACATCAACAAAAAATAGTAGAAATAGTAGAAAAATGGTAAAAAAGAGAGTGTAATTCGACTATAAAAGCCACGACTTTTTTTTTTTACAGAAAAAAAGCAATCTAAAAAGAACAGAATACAAATAAATTTTAAAAGGTGATCCCTTTATTTTAAATCTGTTATTTTCCTTTTATTTTTTTAAAAATAACATAAAATAAAAAGAAAACCCACCTGACGTTGCGCCTTTGGCCGTCGTGGGTGGGTGAGGATGCCGTCTCCAAGAAATGATGGTCTTCTCCGATGCGAAGGACCTCCGAATCCCGAAAGATTTGTTGGAGGCTTTGTGGAAGAGAAGAAAACCAAAAAGTTTTCTCTCCTTTTTCGAAATTTTGGTTTTAGTTCTAGGAGTTTCGACTCCAAATCGGAGTTCTATGTGAAAAGAGGAGTTTAAAGTCAGGTTTTTTACTTTTTTGGCCACAGGACGAGGCAGTTGTTGTTGCTGTTGACCGGTGGCTGCGGCAGACGAACGATGGCAGTGATGGCCAGACTTGGGATGATTTCAGAGAAAAAAAGGGGTTCTCAAATTTTTTTTAAAAAAATTGGGGCTAAAATGATTTTATATTTGAAATTTTTTAGTATATATAGGGCCAGTACACGACGTCATTTGGGGCTGGCTTCAGAAACTCCAAAACGGCGTCGTTTTGAAGCAGGACCCTACAACCCGACCCGAACCGAACCGCACAAGATTCGCATGTTTTTGACATGGGGAGTCTATTTGTGCCTTTGGTCCTTCCCTTTTGCGGCTTGTTTCAATTTAGTCCTATTCTTTTTTATTATTTTATTTCTTCCCCTGTAATTTTGAACCACTTACAAATTAGTCCCTTGACTCAGCGCCGACCTTCTGAGGATGACGCCTGTCCTGAGATTGGGAATATTTTCCCATTCGCCCCTGCTCTTTTAGCGAGTTGCATTTTAGTCCTTCATTTAGGAATATTTCCTTATTTGGTCACTATTCTTTCTCGCGTGTTACGTTTTAGTCCTTATTAATCTATTTATTTGCTTTATTACAATTTATGCCCTTAATTTTGTTTAAATTTTGATCTAGTCCTATATTTTCAACCTTTTATTTATTTATTTATTCATTATTTCTTTACTCTTTCTTATATATTTAAAATCGTTGCTTACATTTCATTCTATTTGTGTATTTTTGCCGATTAATCATTATTGTCATAATTATTTTATTTTTCATTCTTGTTATTTTATTATTTCTTTTATCTCTTTCGACACTTTCAGGTTATTTATACTTATCTTTTAATTATTCATCTTTCATTTTTATTTTTATTTTGAATTGCCCTTTTTTATTTTATTATCTAATTTGGTATTATTATTATCACTATCATTATTGATCAATGTTATTGTCGTTATTATTATAGTTATATTAGTCATGATACATTATTGCTATCGCTGCTACTATTTCATGTATTATAGTATTATTTGAACTCGTATAGCAACATCATTTTTAATAAGCTAGCATTCCATTATACTTCCATTTTATTTTATTTTTGCTACAATCATATCATGAACTGTGTTTAAATATATTTATTTGTTTCTATACTATGCCTGAATAAGTTAAATACACGAATAAGTTAAATACACATTACTTTAAATGTTACATTCATTTTTACTCGATCCATAAAAAAGAAAAATTTTTAAAATCAAGGCAATGTTCTGTATTTGGATATTCGAGAAGTTCCACCCAACTTACGGGGTCTGACTTTCCCTTTGGACCTAGATAACCGAACATCCCTTTTTAAACTAAAACATGTGAGATTTAAATAGAGATTAAATAATGGGCAAGCTTATTTTCGAGGATTCAAGATGTCGTGTTCTAACTTACGGGACGTGGTCTTTTCGTTTTAGTTACCTCGAGATAAGGAGACCTTTTACACATGTTTTAATTTATTTAAGTGATTTTAATTAAAAATATCATTATGTAAGATGGGAACGTGTTTTGAATTCTTTTCAAATTTTCAATTCTCAACGCTATGACATCAAGTAATCAATTAGCTATCAATTTTGGTCGTAACAAGGGTGCTAATCCTTCCTAATGCCTAACCGACTTCCAAACCCATTTTCTGGATTTTGTAGACCGAAAAAAATTATTTTAGTAAATCAAACCTCTTATTAAAATGATCAAATTACGAGGTGATCCGATCACACCTCATGAAAGTGATTGGTGGTGACTCCGTTTTTGTTTTTTTTTTAAATAAAAAGTTGATTTCAAAAAGATTTTGACACTTTTGTTTGGGAATTAACAGCCACATGGCATGAAATGATAGAGGACGACTTAGAAAAAGTGAAAGTCATTAGGTCATATATTTTCCTTCAAGTTTCAATAATTAATTTGTTTTAATTATTTATATGATTTTCACTACATTTAAAATATCTACATTTAAAATATCTACTTTTCTTCAGTTTCTTTTGCTTAATTTTAATTTGTTATTAGGAATGAAAATGGTTTTTCTTTATTCATTTTATACATTTAAAGTGTATTTTTATTAAAATAATACACTTATATATTAAAACTATATATATATATATATATATATATATATATATATAGAAATATGTATACAGTGAAAATGATGTATTTATGATACAAAGGATTTTTAACAAAGATTATATTTTTTGTCTATAAATCTCAGTGCTACTTAACAAAGATGGGAGAGAAGTGTAATGGGAAAACTCACCTTCACAACATCCAAGTTTTTGATTTCTCCGTGCTTCCACAAGGTGGCTCTAAATGCCAACTCACAACCCAACTGGTAAATTCCATCAAGTTTTATGACAATATATCCCTTTACCTTATGTTTTCTTTTATCATAGTTGTTAGAAGAAAGTGGGAAAAGTGAATGATGTCACTGTTTTCTTTTGCCAAGAGGACCTGAATAGACTGCAAGTGCTCGTATTATAACAGTTGTGATTGGTTTAGGGGTTGTCCTCTTTCTGGCTTGGTCACTGCTCAGCTTGGATGAATTGTTCCAGCAGTTATGTTCTTGTTCTCTTTTGCAACTTATTATACCTCTACTCTTCTCGTTGCTTGTTCCAGCAGTTATGTTCTTGTTCGTATTATAAGTAGTAGGTTGATAATACTCTAGAACGACATATTTTTATGTGTTAATTGTATATTTATTTTGAGTATGATCCTACTAATTTGGGCTATTTATAGTCTTTCATCTTTTAGGGACTAAATTGAAGGAAAGAGTAAATTTAAGGGCGAAAACCGTGAATTTGGAGATAAAGTGGGTCAACATGCGACATAGGAAAAAAATATGGTGTCGAAAATGCAAAGAAAATATATTTTATAAACACAAGACTCTATTTAATTTTTAATTATATTAGGATAAATGTTAGATATTATTATTTAGATTTTATTTTAGCTTTTATCTTTATTTATCTTTAACTATCTGTATTTATCTTTTAGAATTTAAGTAGGACTAGAGTAGGTTTCCTAGTACTATAAATAGGGGATGAAGTGACTCAAATTTCATATCATCTTTTCTGTAAACACTCTCCCCCCCCCCCAAAAAAAGCTTAGCCTTGTTCTTTTCTTTATTCAATAAAATTCAATTTTTTATTAAGTCTATATCTTTTGCCAAAAGCATGAGCCACCAAATCCATCTAGCCAAAGGTTGTCAAAAATTCCCAAAAAAAGGTTCATGAGGCTTAGAATCTGCGCTTAACCTTCTCAACGAGTATTCATAACTTCTCAGCATTACGGGTCATAAGTGATCTTTCCAACTTGTGCAAGGAACGACCACTTTGTATATTTTGGGAAGGTTGCACAGTCAGGTCGTTAGCTTACTGCCTTAGTGGTTGTCGAGCTCAAGAGACAAAATGGTGTGGGATTCGCCATTAGGAAGTGATGATCTAGTGTAAGAAGGTCCCACAGGAGCTAAGGTTGGCTAGAGTCAGGTTTCTCTAAATTATAAGTCTAAACCCTAAGTGGAGCTGGTGGTCGTAGGCATCCTCTTCTACTATAACTGGCTTATTTAGTTCGAGAAGGATCACCTAAAAGTCGAGGATTGAACCCAAGGAGGATTGAGACAACTAGAGGCTGGAATCTCGCCATATAAGAAACTCTTTTTTTTACCAAACTCTGTTTATTTTTATATTCTCTATTTTAATTTTTGCAACTTCAATCAAATTTTAATTTTGTCTTTTTTTTTTCTCCAGGTACGCAGGTTTTCTTAGGCACGATTTTGTCCGGGATCTTTCGAAACAAGACATTGTGCAAATCCAGTCCTTGAGGATTTGACCCTACTTCTCTTATACTAGTTTTTTATTATTTCTATAGGGATATGATATATTTGGTGCTTTAACGACATATCAAATTTTGGTGTCGTTGCCAGGAACTGGCAACGTACTAATCTTGTTTTTGTTTTTTATGACCAGATCTGCTCCAGTTACTCTTTCATTTGATTCAGAGATTGAAGAGACGGTGAGAGTTAACCACAAGGAGACAAAGCTAAGAAAAAAGCAGTCAGCGGTGGTTGGGACTCAAAGTAACCCACCACAAAAAATTGAAGTCAACGACAAAGTTGAGTCTATGGTTAACGAAAACCTACTCAAACACTTGGAAGAAAAAAAGTAGAAGTCGACTCACCAAAAGAAGTGTTTAACGCTGGGGTTAACAAAAACCTGAATCTAGCACATCAACTAATGACTCAAACAATTCGGCAATTGGCCGAAGCTCTGCCAAAACAACTGCCATTATGCATTGCGTATCCTACTATGGATACTGATTTTGAACTGAAGTCAGGTTTAATCCAGTTATTGCCAACTTTTTGTGGGTTGCAAAACGAAAATCCCCACAAGCACCTGAAAGAGTTTCATATGGTTTGTCTTAGTATGAAACCTCAGGGGGTAACTCAGGATCAAATCAAATTGCGTGCTTTCCCTTTTTCCCTTGCAGATTCTACTAGGGAATGGTTATTTTATCCACTCCCTGGATCTATTACAACTTGTTTCTCAGCAGATTTTTTCCAGCATCGCGTGCAGCTGAGTTGAGAAGGGAGATCATAGGAATAAGGCAAAAAGAAGCAGAGTCTCTTTACAATTATTGGGAGCGGTTTAAGAAGTTGTGTGCAAGTTGCCCTCAACATGGTATAATGGAACAATCTCTTCTCCAGTACTTTTATGAAGGCCTAAAACCTATGGAGATGAATAAGGTAAACACCGCTAGTGGAGGAGCATTGGTCAACATGACTCCTCAACAAGCAAGGGACTTGATATCCACGATGGCTACAAATACTCAGCAATTCCAAGCCAATCTTGAGCCCCCAGAAGGGTTCACCAGCTAAGTAATTCGACCTCAGAAGATAAAGTTGATAGACTTGCTAATTCTAAATTCTCTCATTGTAGAAAAAGCAAAATCAGCCCAGCTATGTGGAATCTGTGCTACACCTGAACATACAACGGATGCATGCCCTAGTCTGTATGATGATACAATGGCTCATTTGGATGCTGTAGGAAACTTTCCTAGACCATCATAAAGGTGATATAACCCTTACGCTAATACCAATAACCCAGGAAGGTGGAACCATCCTAACTTGAGTTATGGGGCCAACCCACGGTATAATCAGCCATACCTAAATCAGTTTCCACAACAACCACGAGATGCAGGTACTTTTCTAGAGACTATGGTCAATAAATTATCAGCTAATGTCCTTGATTTCCAACAGCAAACTCTTAGTTTCCAAAAAGAAATGAAGGCATCTATGAGATTTGATCATATCAATTGAAAAATTGAACTCTCAAGGGAAGCTGCCATCACAAATAGAACCTAATCCAAGACAATACACAAATGCAGTGATGTTGTGAAGTGGAAAGATACTGGAACCAATTACTGACAGAAATCTTGGCCGAGATTCAGCCCAAGAAATGCTCGAGAATGATGAACATGTCCGAATAAAACCTCTATTTCCTAAAATCCAACCTCCATTTCTAGGAAGGTTGTACCAATTTCGTAAAGGTAAAGAGGACAAGGAGATCCTCGAAACATTAAAAAATGTCGAGATCAACATACCACTGTTGGATGCCATCAAACAACTTCGTGATATGCCAAGTTTCTTAAAGATCTCTGTACCAACAAGCAAAAATTAACTGATAATGAAAGGGTAAACGTTGGTGAGAATGTATTCACAGTGTTACAAAGGAAGATGCCAGAAAAATGCAAAGATAGGGGCATATTCGCAATACATGCAAAATAGGCAACTTGGGAATAAAAAAAACTATGTGTGATTTAGGGGCCTCCATAAATGTCATGCCTTTTTATATTTATGAATCACTTAACGCGGGTTTTTTGACGAAAACATGTGTTATCATATAGTTGGCGAACAGGTCTATTGTGCATTTCGAATGAGTCCTTGATGATGTATTAGTGAAAGTTAACGAGCTTATTTTTCCTACAGATTTTTATGTGATAAAAATGGAAAAGGATAAAGCTCCTAGGTCTTCAGAACCCTCACGATGAAGTTTGACAGAGAGATCATAAAGTTTAATGTTTACGATGCTATTAGTCACCTAAGTGAAATCTTGAACGTAAACCGTGTCGACATAATTGACTTATTAGTAGAAAAAACTTTTGAGTCATCTTATGAAGATAAATCTAAAATGATGTTTGATAATTTTTCTATTAATAATTTGTTGGCTCCTATAGATACTAAACTTCTACCTTCTGTTATGCAGGCACCAAATCTGCAATTAAAATAACTTCCCGAGCATCTCAAACACACATTTTTGGAGAATGATGAGATCATTGCCGACTTAAAAGGGATTAACCCCTTGACAAGCACACATAAGATTTTCTTGGAAGAAAACACGAAGGCAAGAGGCACAAAGACGGTTGAATCCGAATATGATGGATATGGTAAAAAAAGAGAATTTCCAAACCCATACGGATGAAAGAATTTAGCTGGAATAGCCCCAATACTAGTTGAGGCGTCAAGCTAGCAATGTTAAACAAGCGCTTGTTGGGAGGCAACCCAACCTTTATTTTTTTTATTTTTCTTAATTTTTATTCCTTATTATTTTATTTTACTAGTTATCATTTATTATTTTATTATTTTATTTGTTATTTTATTTTATTTTATTAATAGATTTCTCTTTTTCTATCTAGGTAAACTGAAGTGAAAATAGGAAAAATGGTAGAAAAACAAAAACCTATAGCCAAACAACCCTTATTCCACCTCTATTCCAGACAGGAATAGCGTGTTTCTGCCCTTAGACTCCCTAAAACCTGCAACCAAACACCCTTTTTTAGCCAAAATAAAACCTCAAACCCTAAAATTTTTTTACCATTTTCCCCCAAAATTCCCTTAGCCGTCGAAACTCCTCCACCACCCTTCTCATTGCCGATTTGCTGCGAACCATGGTGCACACTCACAGCCATACTGCCGCTGAGCCATCTTTTACCATTAACCCACGTTGGCACCGTTTCTCTGCCCCTCAAGCCGTGGATTTAACCAATGAAACACCCTCCTCATCCTTCTATCCACTGCACGGATCCTCCTCCTCCTCTTCCTTCTCTTTTTCGCTCAACTCGATCGGTGTCATAACACCCTCTTCTCCGATAGACCCGAGTGATTTGCCTTCTCCCTCCTCTCTTTCACTTCGTGCGACATCGGTGCATTTTTCCTCTCTATGATGCGCCGAGGCCGACCCTTCTCCCTTTCTTCTACTCGCCGGCCACTCACCCATGTCCTCCTCTCCTCAACTCCACTCATTCGCCACTCCTTCTTCCCCTTCACGCGGCATTGTCCCTTACGTTGCACCCACTACCACTGCCACCATGTTTGGCGGCCGAACCATTGCACCGCCTGTCTTGTCGTCAACCACACCTCACGGCCTAACCAACACCATCAAGTGCCAGCTCTTCTTCCAACACCACTATCGATGCTCCTGAACAGCCCACATATGTCGACTCCTCTGATACTCCTGATGAGCACCTCCCAATACCTATACATGACCGAACCTACCGATATCGCGTCAATATCCTGCCACCGGAATGCCATTTACACGGTAATTTAACATTTACTTCTGCCATCAATCGGGAAAGGTATGATCGTCTCAGAACACAAACAAATTGTGCCTGCAAATGTTTATTAATACCTATTTTGGTTGCTTTGAATATTGACACTGCTGTTACAGAGTATTTTCGCAATATTGGTTGGGTTGGAAATTTGATGTTGTTCACTATGCTTATTACGAACTAGTTTTGAAGTTTTATTCTACCATTCATTTTCAGCTGCACAGACACGTTTCCTTGGACACACCGGGCATAATAAAATTTTGATTGCTTGGTACCATGCATAGTTTGTCTATTACTGATTTTAATATTGCATTATCTTTTGCTTCAGAGGACTATACTATGACCACCGATTATGAGAACAACCTATGTACTTTTCTTGCATATTTTAAGGCTATTGAGGCCTTTGCTTTATTAACAGATAATGTCGAGACCATGTATAGCTCTAAAACATCAAAGGATTTATGGTTTCGTAACCCCACCTTATGTTACATACGCTGTTATTTGGCTTACAATTTTTCAAGCCGTCGAAATGCTCTAGCTACCATCTCGAAGATGAAATTATTCTTATTATGGTGTATTTATATCGTTCGTCTAGTAAATTTAGGCTATTGGTATGCGCTTTAATTTGAACATGTTATAAATGCAAAGCGACCTCTAATTTTAGGCTCCTTTGTTACACATCTGTTATTTTCTCTGCATGGTTCTAATGCTCCTATTTCAGATTTGCATGTTGCTTGTCAGGCCTATCCACTACAGGAAAATAGGGCTTTAGCGGCGTTTTTAGCGGTGTTTTATCAAAAAACGCCGCAAAAATTATAAAACACGGAGCAATAGCGGCGTTTTTGTAAAACGCCGCTAAAAACAAAGTAATAGTGGCATTTTTTATCAAAACGCCACTAAAAATAGAGCATTAGTGGCGCTTTTGGTAAAACACCGCTAAAACCAGAGCATTAGCGGCGCTTTTGGTAAAACGCCGCTAAAAACCAGAGCATTAGCGGCGCTTTTGGCAAAACGCCGCTAAAAACCAGAGCATTAGCGGTGCTTTCTATAAAACGCCGCTAAAAGTCATATAATCCCTAAAAACCTAAACCCCAAAAAAATAATAAACACTAATCTATAACCCCTAAAACACTAAACCTCTAAATCCTAAAAACCCCTAAACACTAAACTATAACCCCTAAAACCCTAAACACCAAAAAACATCATATGGATGTTGATGTGTATATACAGAGATATTAATGTAAAAGCTTATGTTCATAATAAATTATGGAATTAAAACTGAATGGGGTTTGAAACGATATCACATACAATTAAAGAATTTCAATTTGAAAGAGTGTAGCTTAAAACTGAATGGGGTTTGAAAGGGAAGAAAAAGGTCTAAACCTTTGAAACATGAACTACAATTGAAAACATTGGTATGTTGGCATACAAATTAGACGACATGTTTGATGGTATTGGGATGTCACCCAACTGTTGACTGAGTCTTAGCAATTAACATTCAACGCCAATTGTGAATTGTGAATTTATTTAAATTTTCATTTATGGATGTAATTTAATTATGATTTTAGGGTTGTTTTAGCAAAACTTAATAACTAATATTATTATCTAAACATGAATTATCATCAAGTTAACTCTAAAACTCAAATTAAATACTAAAAATATCAAACTCGGTACCAAATTATACATTAAACCAAAAGAAAATATAAATTATTATTTTGGTTTTATCTTTTCAAATAAGTAAAAGGAAATTAATAGCTTCGACTTCAATACTATATTCAAATCGAGCAAAAGTGACAAAAAAAGTCAACATTTTTTTATAAAATCTAACACTAAAAACAAAAATTTAAATTAGTATTTTAGGCTTTGTCTACAGAGGAAATTTATATAATCAGCATTACATCATCAAATAAATTTTACTAATTCAATAAATTAGTATTTTAAGTTTTGTCTAAAAAGGAAATTCATATATTCAAACTTTTTTTATTCAATGAAAAACTCAGCAAAAAGTAAACAATAGTGGCGTTTTATATGAAAACGCAAAAAAAATTTTCCTTCAAACATCATGCTTTTATCCCCAAAATTTTCCTCCGTTAAACCCTTAATTTTTCCCCGTTGGTGCCTCTTATTCTTTCTTCCATTTCAGTGCCTTAAGAATCGCCGCTCCCTCCTACCACATCCACTCACTCTCCCTACTATGTCGTTCGCCTCTAATTACGACCATTTAATAAAAATTTTAGTCTTTTTTATAAAAATCCAATTTATAAAAATAGTAATAATAAATATTTTATAATATCATTTGACTAATAATTTTCACCAGACAAAACAACGGATTTTAAGCAAAATAAATAAAATGATTTTTGTGGCCTTTTTTGAAAAACGCCAAAAAGATAGCAATAGTGGCGTTTTCATAAAACGCCACAAAAATCATTTTACTTAGAACAAAACTACGCCGCTTTTACTCTACTAAAACCTATTTTATTTCTCCTAAACCACAACCCCGAAATCTGTTATTAATTTTATCCCCAAATTTTACCCATTGGAACGTCTAAAATTTCCCCGTAAAATCTCCCCCTAAAATCGATATCCCTAAAACATATCTAATTTTTCCCCCAAATCGAAATCCCCAAATCAAAATCCTTCCACCATCTCCGTGTCACCATACTGATCCCTAATCCTCAGCATCTCTCCACTGCATTTCTTGCTTCTCTAAATCTCCATCCCTTTGATTTTCGTCGAAATCTAGTAAGTCTAAGTTCAAATCTTGTATGGGTAAGCTAATCTTTTTCCTTTTTTGGGTATTTGTGGGATATTTATCTTCAATACATTCAAACTTCGACCTTTTTATTTAATCTATTTCTGTTATGGATATTGCATTTTCTCCTCATTTTGTAATCTTTTACCTTTGGTTTTTGTTATCTGTTCTCTTCTCAGATAGTTTCATGATTGCAGATTTTAAGAAATTTAAAGGATGCTTTCAGGCCATTTCAACGTGGTACTGCTTATAGTTTATTCATAAAGGCAAAAATGTCGCTAATCAGATAGATAAATTTAATGGCTTTGAAGATAGGTATTTTATCTATATTTCAATTCAATCAGATTTAGATGTTATTTTGGTGTTCTAGGTTATGATTTCACATTTATTTCATGCAAGGGTATCGGCTTGCATCTGCAAAGGTCGCTCAACATAGGCTAGATCGGGGTGTCTCGAACCAAGTGTTCATTTTGGGGATATGAGGCGTGCTTTATCCGGTATGATTAGATGGTGTTGCATGAGTAAATACTTTTTATTTTAGGTATCACATATCAAGATCATTAAATGTAAAGATAATTGAAACTTATTATTGTGTGTTCCTTCTCTCGTTCTCATTCCTTGCAATGTAAAGGGTTCGTAAAATTATTTGCACTATTTCCGCTTTTAGCATTCGATCTTTCTTCCTTTTCGGTCGGTTCAAAGCTTTTGGTTTCAGCTATTAAGTTCATTATCCTTTTTCTCCGCTTTTGAATTTCCTTTCTCAAACCTGCTTTAGGTAAAATTTCGTCTTCTTTTTGCTCATGAAGTTGTATGGCTCAATGCACTTCTGATGTAATGTCAAGGTTTATGTACTTCTATTATGATGAAATTGTTACCATATTTCCAGATGTGAACGCTTTATTCTTTTAAGAACCAATCCAAGGAAATGAGAGATTATAGCATTCTCCTCTATCATTGTGGATTGTACGAGCAAGCTCAAATTTCTCAAATTGTATCAAGACATGAAGGTAAGTTTCTTGGTACACCTTAATATGCAACTTCAACTCTGTTTTGAAGAATTGGGACAAACATGTTTAGTGAACTATTTTCGAGTTCTTCCGCACAAAATCCGCCAACAGATCCAGTTAGCAACCCGTAAGAAGATGTCAGAAGAAATTGATTGTACGTCTCAATCTTATTGCAATGGAGGAAGGTTGGACCCGCCATGGTATGTCAGAAATTATCTTGGCAATAACTCTGAGCCATGGTAAGAGCTTCATACATTTTCCTGTGGCGTTTTAAATTTCAACATTACCTTCTCCGAGTTGGATGGTCAACTTAAGAGTGAATTTACAGAAAATGAGTTCACATGTCCCTTAACTGTGCAGTTTAGGATCATAACATGAACCTGCACGTAGCATAAGACGGATTGATCTGTACTTAGGATTCGACCTAGGCATATTGCAAAATGATGAAATAAGGTAATAGATAATTGCATTTGGCCTTGGGTTCTAACATATGGTTAATTTAGTATACAAGTTTTTTAGGCTGCCTTAGTAGTATTATCTTATCCATGTACAGCAACAAAGATTTTGTTTTGGCTTACCTTAAATGGTTGTAAATGATTGTTATTTGGATCTGTTGTGTATTTAACAGTGTATGAAAATAGAAAATATGAATACACCATAAGCTATTAATATCAAACCTATACAGTAACCACTATCAAAAAACTTGAATAATAAGGTCATTGATTTCATGGCAAATATGAGCGTAATGACTCCTTGGGTCGATTGTGTTTGTTGAGCCAGAGAGTCGATTTTTCTCCATTATATTAATTGGAGTTCCTATTTAGACTTTCTCGGCTGGATTATCGTTTTCTTTTATAATAAAATATTTTACTTAAAAGGAAAATTGTTTTATAAGTCAGGAATTTTTAACTTCATTAGAGAGTTGACAAACATCTACAAGATTTTGTTTATGGACATGATCACTCATTTATCGTTTTCCAGCTTTGGTCATAGTTGATGAGATTGACATGTTTGATAGAGCAGAGGTATCAAATTTCCATCTAGATCTTTATTCTTTCACTTTGTTTTTGAATGATATTTTGAAATGCTTAAAGCTACTGCCGGTATGGTTCAAAATCCGTGTTGTTGCTGTAGAATACAAGGCCTTATTCAGAGGTAATTCCTTTTAGAGTAGTATTACATTTGTTTGCATGTCCTTGTTGTGTGGTTGTCTATGTTTTGTTCAATGCTGCCAACCAGATTTAGCATTGTTAGATATGGCACATAAGAGTATTAGTTTCAAGGTTGTATCTTTGGCTTGGAGAGAAATGATAAGTTTGATGTGCATCCCCTGAACAAGTATGTTGTTCAGGGGAATTAATAGCTGAGTGATATCTTTCATGTGTATTTGGATGTGATTAAATGATTAGAGAAATCATTTTTTATACAAGATCAAAACTCTTGACAACATAACCACTATCATTTTGATGTTTAAATTACATTTTAAGCTATTAATATGCTTAAATTACATTTTGATGTTTTTAAAATTAGCTAATAATTTATGAAACGTGGAAATTTTAAATTAAATTAATTTAATTTAATTTAACTAATAAAAATCAAATTTAATAAAATTAAGTTTTCATTGTTTTACTCTCTCTCTTATACGATGATCCTTTTTTGATGCATTTTTAACTGTTAGATAATTTTTATTTGTAATTCTTTTACCTATTTTTACTCATTTTTTTCAAGTATTTGAATTTAATGTGTTATCCAATTTTTTTTGTTATAGATGTTTATCTAATATTAATTATCTTATACAAAGTATATAGAAAAGAATAAAAAATTTATTTTTAAAAAAATTAATAAATGAATTTTGAATTTGGATGAAAAATGAGTCGAAATTGAGATTTAAAACAAAAAAACCTTGCAAGTTTAGGTTTTGTTATTGAAAAGTAGGTTTGGATGAACTTGAATTTTCTATAGCTAAGTTGTTGGGTGGAGAAAAAAGAAATGTATATATTTATAAGTTTTTTTAAGAAAGAAGTTTAAGGAAATAAAAATTATTTTTTAGTTAAATATTATCATCTATCACAAAATGATTAGATAAGTGAATTTTTTTAACAGATTGGGTAATTTGAGTAACATAATGTAGTTTATATGTTACTTTGAGTAATGAAGTTTAGCTTAGTTATCAATTATGACCAAAAAAAATTTCAGTTTTTTTTTTTGTGGTTTAAGCCAAAGGATTTCAATTTTCATTTTAATAAAAAAATTTCCAATTTCCAAATTACAAAATAAAAGTAAAATTTTATTAATAAGTGTTAGTGTATTTGCTTTTTGATTGGTCCTATACAGTAAGTTGACTTTCTAACTCTCAGGGTACCAAAGTTGGTTGACTAATGGGCTAAATATTTATCTTCTTTCTATGATTATATGTGCTTGTCAACTACTAGTTTGAGTGAAAAACAAAGACATTTTGTGAGCAAAGTGTCCTTTCCTTCTAAGATGTATTTTGGTGGAGCTATTAAACTTAGTTTGACATAGTGTTTTTAATTGCAAAATTTTGATAAACTTTTTAGTGTTTTGTTTTAGTCTCGATCTTGTATTTGATAGCATGGCGAACACATTTATCCAGGATGGGAAGGAGATGGCATCGTTGCTTTATACTTATCGCAATGTGTCAAAGCACTTCCTCGTATTTTAGCCTTAGTTGATTCTAATTTATACATATTTTTACGGTAAACAATGTTCTAATATAATATGCTAGTTTTAGTGTAAAGCAATGTTCTTTTTATGTGGTGTAGGGGTATGTTGGAATTCACAGTTCGGATTGAAACTTGTTTGCTAAAACCGAGTCGCTTCGATTTATTGTGGATTCGGTTTTGAACATCCTTCCGAAGGCAAAGTTTTAAACTCATGTCTGATGTTAACATTCGTGAATTCCATGAATTAAGTCATTTTATTTTTCTTGCTTTTAGTGACTTATAATGGTGGGCAGTATACAAGTTTGGTGCTTTATTATTTTAATTCTATATTTATATTTAATCTAATTATTATTATTTATTTTAGTTTTGATTCTATATTTTTATTTTTATTTTAATTTGATAATGAATTTTAATAGAAAATTTTTATATTTAAATCATAGACATTATTCTTCTCAATATTTTGATAATGAATTTTAATTTTTTTATATATATATATTATTTAAATTTCATGACCTTTAGCGGCGTTTGTTGGAAAAGCGCCACTAAAGGTCCTGACCTTTAGCCGCGTTTTTTCAAATAAACGCCGTAAAATTTTACCGCGCTGTCTATAGCGGCGTTTTTTGCGGCACTTGCAAAAACGCCGAGAATAGTTTTAGTGGCGCTTAAAAGCGCCGGTAAAGGCCTAAAAAAACGCCGCTAAAAGTCAGTTTTGCTGTAGTAATCCTTTGGATTCTTGATGCCTCGACTCGATGGGACTGCTTCTTAGCACTTCATCTTCCTTCTACTTTGTCCCTCTAGGCGTTTGCTCCGCACCAGCTAAACGAGTCTTTTGACAGCAAATCAAAATGAAGTACCCACTCAAGCCCAACCTTTGATGACCATTGAGCAACGCTTAGAGCACATCGAGGCTCGACTCAAAACTTTTGGCGAACAACTAGCTGATTTGATTGCCATTATGTGCGAATGACAGTAATTACACGGGGAGTTCTTCTAAACTTTTTTCACCTATTTGTTTATTTTCTTCCACATCTGGGACAATATGTTTTAAGTAGGGGGAGATATTCCTCGTTATTACTGTCATTTTATCTGTTGTTTTTGCTGTTATATGGTTGTTGCTGCTGAATTCTGCCCATATTTATTTTTTTAGAATATTCTGCCTCTTTTCATGCCTAAGATTTTTACCAGGAATTGCCCATTGTTTGTCCTACAAGCATGATTTTTGTCTTCTGAGAAAATTGTGATTTTGCTATATTAATTGATTTCATCTCCAGTGTTTTATTTATATTATGTTAAAATAATTATGATTAATAGAGTTAACCCTATTTTGCTTTTAGTAAATTTGATTAAGTCTAAATACAAAGAGGACACTTAATACAATTGCATGCTTAAAATATGTTTATGACTATTAAGGTGGTTGCTGAAACTTATTTTTGACACTTGATTGTTGCTCCTAAGTTTTCCAAAATTAAAATTTCGTTTAATAATAATAATGTTTCCGTGGTTATGAGTGCAGTTTAAAACGTGACTAGCTGAGTAACCTGGGTAAGGTGCTTGGGTTGTCATCCTACTTCACGTCAAAAGGTTGTGTGACGTGTTAGGTAAAACTCTGCTAATTGGAATTATAATAGTTAAGAATGTGTTGGGCTGAGTAACCGGGGTGAGGTGTTTGACTATCATCTCTTTTTACGTCAAAAGGTTCAATATATTCTGAAGCAAAAAATAAAAAAAATAAATAAATAAAAAGAAAGAAAGAATAAAATAGATGTATTAATAAAATTTGGGGACTAAAGGTAGAAACAAATAGGGTGTCTTGATAGGTTCGGTAAATTACCTAATTTTCATGAAATAATCTAAGTCGATCTTAATTTTTGTGTGTGTAAATTGGAATACTTTTTCAATATTACTTAAAGCAAGTTATGGGTTCTCTTTATTTTTCATATGCATTTTGACTAATTTTTATAAAACTTCGGAGTAGTATTTCTTTCATGGCAGAAATCTAAATTTCACAGTGGATAGGAACTATACTTGAGGGCAAGCATGGGCTAAGTAAGGGGAATTTGATAATACTCTAGAATGACATATTTTTATGTGTTAATTGTATATTTATTTTGAGTATGATCCTACTAATTTGGGCTATTTATGGTCTTTTATCTTTTAGGGACTTTAAGGGCGAAAAGGGTGAATTTGGAGATAAAGTGGGCCAACATGCGACATAAGAAAAAATGTGGTGCCAAAAATGCAAGCATGGAATACATAAGGACAAAATTGCAAAGAAGAGATATTTTATAAACACAAGTCTCTATTTAATTTTTAATTATATTAGGATAATTGTTAGACATTATTATTTAGATTTTATTTTAGCTTTTATCTTTATTTATCTTTAATATCTGTATTTATCTTTTAGAATTTAAGTAGGACTAGACTAGGTTTCCTAGTACTATAAATAGGGGATGGAGTGACTCAAATTGCATATCATCTTTTCTGTAAACACTCTCTCCCCCCCCCAAAAAAAAAAGCTTAGCCTTGTTCTTTTCTTTATTCAATAAAATTCCATTTTTTTATTAAGTTTATTTTTTTCCCCAAAAGCATGAGCCACTAAATCCATCTAGCCAAAGGTTGTCAAAAATCCCCAAAAAAAGGTTCATAAGGCTTAGAATCCGCGTTTAGCCTTTTCAACGAGTATTCATCACTTCTTAGCATTACAGGGCTGACGCTTCCGTCAATATCCCTTCAAAAGTGATCTTTCCAACTTGTGCAAGGAACGACTGCTTTGTATATTTTGGGAAGGTTGCACAGTCCGTTTGTTAGCTTACTGCCTCAGTGATTGTCGAGCCCAAGAGACAAAATCGCATGGGATTCGCCATTGGGAAGTGATGATCTAGTGTAAGACGGTCCCACAGGAGCGACGGTTGGCTAAAGTTAGGTTTCTCTAAATTATAAGTCTAAACCCTAAGTGGAGCTGGTGGTCATAGGCATCCTCTTCCACTATAACTGGCTTATTCAGTTCGAGACGGATCACATAAAAGCTAAGGATTGAACCCAAGGAGGATCGAGACAATCGGAGGCTGGAATCTCGCCACATAAGAAACTCTCTCTTTTCCCAAACTCTGTTTATTTTTATATTCTCTATTTTAATTTTCGCAATTTTAATCAACTTTTAATTTTGTCTTTTATTTTTTTCTCCAGGTACGCAGGTTTTTTTGGGCACGATTCTGTTCGGGATCTCACGAAACAAGACATTGTGCAAATCCAGTCCATGAGGATTTGACCTTACTTCCTTTATACTATTCTTTTTATTATTTCTATAGGGATAGGATATATTTGGTGCTTCTCCGACGCATCATATGTCTTAACAGCTTTCTTTTAGACGCTTAAAATGTAAGCAGCCTAATGTTGTTGAGGTGAACTTTTTAGAAAGCAAAATGGGTATGGTTAAGCTGATTTAAGGTGCTTTGTTTGGATAATATACCAACAAATGGTAAAATTAGGGAAAGACTGACTTGGACAAGTGTTGGACAAATTAGGATAATCTACCAAAATATAGTTATTAAACTTTTATGTAAAATTAAAAATTACTTTAGTTTAAATGGTAAATAAAAAAGTTTATATGGATGGTGTACATTATTCAAATTTCATTATGAACAATTTTTTTTATTGATTTATAAAAATATAAAAAGATAAAATATCACATCCAAAAAATCAGGTCAATAGAATCGAGTTTGTGAATCGAGAGTAATCATGCCTCGAATTTTTAAGGTTATCTTTGTGCATTTGTTATAAAAATGAGTTACTAGTCTAATGGTTAAGTGTTAGTGAAATTGTCCATAAAACCTAAGTTTGAATCTCTTCCCTCGCATTATTTTTTATTTTGTACAATTTTACTTCAAATCCTAATGAGTGTCACATCTTATTTTAAAAATAAATGTTGTAAAAATTTAAGCAAAAATAAATTAGAAATTAGTGGTTAAAAAGTAGTGTAGTTGACCTATGTTTGATTCCCTTCTCTTGTATAATTTTTATTTATTGTATTTTTACTCAAAAACCCTAGTGTGCCGCACCTCCTTAAGAAACCTAGGTATAAATGTTTTTTTTTTCTCCTCTTTGTCAGTTTTATTTTTTTTTCTAATTTTGTTGCCTCCTTGCCTTCCTCACCCTTTTCCTCTCTATTTCTCTCAATTTTCTCTCTTTTCTTCTTCTTTGTGCCGCCCCAAAAACCCCAAATTTTAGTTACTGTGTCACCCGATTGTTCATCTTCTCATCTTGTTTCTATTTCCTGCTCATCTATTCTTCTATCTCTTTGGCCGATTTTTTCTTGCTGATTTTTCTGCCATTTTCGCACCCTTATTTCCCACTTTTCTTCCATTTTCGTTGTCGAACTGAAGTGTTCATCCGTTTTTTGTTGAATCGTTATTTCAGATCTAGAAACCGGGAAGTGTAAGTTGTCTAGATCTGACCCGATTTTGTTATTCTTTCTTTTTTATTTTCATTTGAGTCGAGGAAACAGGGGGCGGGAAGGAAAAAATTGGAGTGGGGGAGGAGGAGAGAGAAGGGATATAATTATTAACTACAAATAATTATATTAACATTAAATAAAAATACATAAATATTTTTAATTTATTTAATGTTAATATTATGATTTGTATTTAATATTAATATTAATATAAAATTTTAAATTTATTATTATTTTTATATATTAATAGACAAAGTAGATGGTTAAAACTAGTTATTTTAAAAAGAAATATTTTATTATTTTATATATTTAATATAAAATTATATAAATATTTTATTTTATTATTATTCTCCCATGTTTGGTTTATTGTCGATGATTGGTTTTATTATATTAATATTAAAACTGTGCACTTAATATAAATGAATATAAAATCATATATTTTAATATTTTTATTTATATAGATTAATATATAAATATTTTTATTATTTTATTGTTTTTAAAATAATAATTTTATTTAGTGTTTTAATATTAATATAAAATTAAATGTTATAATATTTTGTTTTTAATTTTTATTATATTTTAATGTTAAATAGTAATATTTTGTTATATTTTATTTGAAACCATATAAAAAATAAAGATGATGAGAGTAAGACAATACATTAACAAACTCATTGATGTAGTACCATCTACCTTTTTCATCATTTTGAAACTTGAGCTCCTGTTTTACATTATATCTACAAAACGTGGTAAAACTATTTCATCTTGTATCTATATATAAAACGATAAAATTGAAATTCTTCTTGAAAATTTAAAAATTCTAAAAATACACATAAAAATTTCAAAATAAATTAATAAAAATGTTAAAATAAATAAAGTGAGAGAAAATTAGAGAAAGTACTTTTCATTATAAGAAAAAAAGATTTGAAATATATATATATATATATATATATATTTTAGATTTGGATTTTGAAAAATGTTAGAAATATTTGAAGTTGTTGCAATATGCTAAAGGAATTACCCACTATCCTAACCAGTATGGCAAAATAACTTGCCAAATTTAAAAGATTGACAATTTATTGAATCGTATCTTTGGATTGAGCTGATATTATAAGATGAATCAAGCTCATCAATAAAGATCATATCACTTGGAGGAACTTGTTTAGAAGATCAGGTCGAATTAAATCAGTTATATCATAAATGGAGGAAGTTGGATTGGATCTAAAAAATAAGACCTAACTGCTAACAATCCATGTTTACCGTGGTTGTTAATATTATATTGTATTTAACTATTTTAGTTGTTGTTTAGTAGGGATTGTGATAGATCTTCATTATGTTAACAAGTCTCGAAACCTCTATGTAATTAAGAGACTTGAATCGGTTGATGCACTAATTATTAAGAGCATTTACATGTTCAAGTGAGAGACATTATTATTTACAAGAGTGCATTTGTGATTATAAACTTTTGTATTTTGGTTTTACAAACTAAGTTCTTCGAGAGAAAATTTAGTGATGAGTGATCTAGTCTTTGAAGATACAAGAACAAAAAATCATTACTAGGGTGTGATATTTAGGTTCATTGATTATAATTGTTTAAACATAATAGATTCTTCTCACTGAGTAAGACTCCACCAAAGTAGAAAATCAAACTGTGTAAACAAACTTTATTGTTCCCTATTTTGTTTCTACTTATCGCATCACTTGCGGAAGTACCTACTTCCAAACCACTTCTGTCTATACTTGTTACATGGCTATCTTCAAAAAAATAAATAAATAATAATAATAATAATTAAGAATTAATAAAAACTCAAAGTGGTACTTAACAAACGTCATCTACTATGTTTTGTCTTATTCAATGATAACATGAGATGTAATTATTATTTGATAAACTAAATTGATAAAACTAAAGAATAATTTTTAAGGTGTGGATGGAGTATTAGTTTGATTGGTATGAGCATGTTGCCAATGCAAGAAGACGTGCGTTCGAGTGCGCTGAAGCGCATTATCCTCTTATTTATGAGTTGAGGAGGAATTATGGGTAATTTTAGGCATTGTGACAATAAGAATAGATATAATTAAAACCTATAATGAAATTGTTCAAAAAAGAGAGAATATTTTTTAGGATAAGTTACACCATTATTCACTTAATTATGGGTAAATTTTTGTTTTAAACGCTTAACTAAAAAAAGTTATAATTTGGTCACAGATATTTTTAAATTTTATTGTGTTACCCAATCGTTAAGTAATTAATGGTGATACTTTTTAATTGGTATAATAAAAATTTAACTCTTAACTTTCATACTTTTTGACCACTTTTAGTTTGCTTAAATCTGGCATGATAGCTTATTTATTACGTAATTATGATATAAGTTTCAAATAACAAGGCATTTGGTAGCCTTAATAAATAGCAAGGCTGCATGACTTTTTTACTTAAATTGGATGATAACTTTCGCCTACTTCAAGGTATGTTTTATATATCACTTATTTTTTACTCCAATTATTTTTGTTCAAAATTTATCTTTGTAAAATAGCCACATATTACAAGTATAACTGTCCATGAGTCGGGTGGTTATCAACTCGACTTAGTTAACCCAACTCGTCTTGAGCTAGATTTGGATAAGAATTTTTTAATAAGTTTTTATAATGTTTATAATTTTATTATTTTAACATTTTCTTTAGAAAATTAGTTTTTTTTTTATTATTTTATATATTTAACTCAAAATATCACATTATCAATGACATGTCTCGTTATTCAAAATGCCCCATCGATGACATATGGTTTTGGTTAAATTTGACTTTATCTGAAAACTTTTTGTTATGTTGTGGAAAAGATTAAGGGTCTTAGTAAAAAAATTCACACAAAATTTAAGAGTGAATTATACAGTTATGCTTTGTTTTACAACAAAATGATGTTTATTGTTTATTAAAATATGGATTTTAACGTTAATGGGTATTGTTGATTGAGTCTTAACTTGATTGACATAAATATTATTGCCAATATAAGAGGATGTGGGTTTGAGTGCATTAAAGCGTATTACCCTCCTATTTATGGATTGGAGATGGGTTATAGATAGTTCTAAGTATTGTGCTAAAAAGAACTTATACGATTAAAACCTATAATGAGATTATTTAAAGAAAAAACACTAGATATTGTTTGAAAATTTTAGTAAAACTTTAATTTTAAAATTTATAAATATTTAATCAAACTTGTTAATTAGTTTTTCTAAGAAAATACTTTTCTATTTATTGTAACCTTAAGAATCTCAAAATTATAATTTTCAAACATAAGATAATATTGTAGTTGAATGAAGAGGAAAAGCAAATCATATGGGGAGTCTAAGACACTGAATTTATTTTGGAATAGGTGTTAGTGAATTTATTAACAACACTTCCATCCAACAATGCATTCAAATATATATATATATATATATATATATATATATATTCATAACTCAATTAAAATTAATACGTATAAAAATATTTCTACACTCTATAAACTTACCTAATATATTCAACTAATATATTTAAAATAGAAGTCTCATGCCATAATTCAAATAAAGCGATACAGTTTTTAAATTAACAGAAATTTCAAATAATAAATCTAAACTACTTTTATAGTAAAAAGGTTAATCCAAGCCAAACCCACTGTATACCAAGTCCGTGCTCTAACCTGGTGGGTTATCTGTAAAGATGGAAATAAATGGAAGAGTGAACTATGAAGCTCAATGTAAGTTCAGTCAAAAGAAAACCAGTGCAGAACAATAAACCAAACATACATAATAATGGATTTCCTTACAGTTACAACCATACAATATAACAAAAATTTTGACAATTCATTCGAGCATGCTTATGTGTGTTGATGCAATGCAATTGTAACGCCCTAAAATTTATGTTTTTGTTTTTGTGAATTTATGACACACAATTATGTATCTGCTTCAGTGGTTAAGTGTTTTGGATGTGTGAGAGAGGTCCCAAGTTCAAGTCCTAACTTGGGCAAATTTTGGTATTTTTCTGAAGTAAGTGTAACACCCCAAACCAGGCCTAGACATTATGGTCAAATATGGCGGCGTCACATGAGAGTATTTTTAGAAAATCTTAGCAAGTTAAAAATCGTTCAGTTTATTATCGTTACTTAAGTCGTGAAATCTCCAATCTGATTGTTAGGTGAACACATTTCATTATCGCGGAAGCTAAAACATCTCTGATTCATTAATCAATAGCTTAATAGTTTAAAATCCCGAAATAAACTTAAAAATAGTTCAAGTTCAAAGACATTTTAATCCCAAAAATAAATATTTAAAAAAAGCAGACAAAATAGAATGTTACTCAAAAATCCATAAATGTCCAACAATGGTCACCATCGAGCCCTCCGTCGCACCGATCCATCTACTGCTGAGGATTACCAGACAGACAAATAAACAAAGGGGTGAGTTTTTGCAAACTCAGTGTGTACATCCCCACAAACAGCATGCACACAAACAAATAACAAAATATAGATAGTTTAGCCTTAGCCATACAGGTATCGTATGCATAACAAATCAAATATTAGAAAACATGCCCACCAACCCTGCACACCATCTCTGACCAACCCAACACACCATGTGGGGATAGAATCGACCTACCCAACCCTACACACCAAGTACCCATCCAACCCTACATACCAAAAGGTACTGTAAAACAGTATATAATAGATGTACGCAGCGTAGCTATCAGATAATAGGCTAATCGCCTCTCAGACTTCCTTCTCTTCACAACAATCCCAACCTAATGCAATGCAACATACATATCATGACATGCTTATATGCAAACATCAGATCTTATCAAAATCATGGCAGAACAGATATACGGAATTAGACAGATACGCATGCTTATAATAACATGTTTTTGCATACAATTCAGTAATCAATCAGAGTATGGGGTTTAAGTAACGCTTACCGCCCCTACAGTTAGGCCACAATCAACTTAAGCGATCTGTGCAACCTTACAAAACATTTCAAACAAATTGGGCTTCCCACGCCCGTGTGCCCTACCCGTGTGGGCCCACACCCCCGTGTGGCCCACACGACCCAACTTGGCTTTGCCCGTGTGGATCACACGGCCTGGCCCAAAGTCCCACACGTCCGTGTGGTTCACTCATGTGACCCACAGGCCCGTGCGGCCTATACGGCCCAATTGGTCGAGCCCGTGCCTCGCACACGGCCTCACCAGCCTCATAAGCCCGTGTCTGTCGCTCCCTTGTGGAGCCGACAGGCCACTTTTTGGCTTTCACCAAAACTTGTTTTCTACGCGATCAGAGTACACACCTTATTCATTTTTCGCTGCTAATCCAACCAAGAGCACTCCAAAGCCTAAGATTGACAATACCGAGCCCAAATCAGTCACTTAAACAGACTTATATAAGAAGGGATAAAACTCAAAACCTGAGACTACTTACCTTCGACGAAGAACGGTGTTTTCTCACTACTAAGAATTCAATTGCTGATCTACCAAACCTTGATTAATCCCTAAATAGCAACCAAAATCCTTTTAAATAATCTCCAACCGAAATCTCATAACTTAGTTTAAATGTTACTTACCTAATTGTCAGAACCACTAGCAAATGTCACAACTAAACGGAAGAGAACGAAAAATTGAAGGAGAATAAAAATGGAGAAGGAAAAAGAAAAGAAAGAAAAGAATTTTAACAGCAAGGGTTTGGAAGAGGAAGAAACGCCAGAGATACTGTTTTGTCAACAAGAAGAAAATAGGAAAACCCAAATTCCTCCCTAAAGTCCACAACTCAGAATTTTAATAAAACCCAACTCTTAACTGCACATTGTAGCAAAAATAATCCCATCTCCATTGCAGGGAATCGAACCCCTAACCCTAAGCATATTCCCTTGCCACTTAACCACTAGACCAGCAGGCCCATTCTGTTAAGTTTTTACCCATAATACATTATAAGCCCATTGACCTCAAGTCAGGCTTTCTTCAATAGTTATAAAAAAGACCAAAAATAACTCGAAACACAGATTCAGAACTTCTAAGCCCAACACTTATAAGAGCCGAAACTATAGAAATTTTGGGTGTTACAATCTGTTAAGTTTTTACCCATAATACATTATAAGCCCACTGACCTCAAGTCAGGCTTTCTTCAATAGTTATAAAAAAGACCAAAAATAACTCGAAACACAGATTCAGAACTTCTAAGCCCAATACTTATAAGAGCTGAAACTATAGAAATTTAGGGTGTTACAACTCTACCCCCTTAAAGAAAATTCGTCCTCGAATTTTACCTGATCAAAAAAGGTGAGGATACTGCTGACGCATCGAATCCTCTGGCTCCCAAGTAGCCTCCTTAGTGCTATGATTCTGCCACAACACCTTCAGCAAAGGAATAGATTTCCTACGCAGTATCTTAACGTCGCGATCTAAAATCTGAATTGGCTCCTCATCAAACGTCAGATCCGATCTAACCTCAATCTCCTCCACGAGCACAATGTGAGTAGGATCAGAGCGATAGCGTCTCAACATCGACACGTGAAATATGTCATGTATACGATCTAACTCTGAAGGAAGCTCCAACTAATATGCAACTGGTCCTACTCGCTTCAGAATTCGGTATGGCCTAATAAATCGAGGACTCAACTTGTCCTTACGACCGAACCTCAGAACCTTTTTCCATGGCGAGATCTTAAGAAAAACCATGTCTCCTACAAAATACTCGATGTCCTTCCTTTTCAAATCCACATAGGATTTCTGTTTATCAAAAGCCGCTTTCAGTCAATCATGAATCACGTAGACTTTATCCTCAATTTCTAATACTAACTCCGGACCAAGAATACGTCGCTCACCTAACTCAGTCCAGTACAAAGGAGTGCGACACTTACGACCATAAAGTGCCTCGTACGGTGTCATCTGAATACTAGATTGATAGTTGTTATTGTAAGCGAACTTTGCCAATGGCAAGTACTCCTCCCAACTACCACGAAAATCTATGACACAACCCCTCAACAGATCCTCTAATATCTAAATCAACCTTTCTGACTGACTATCTATCTGAGGATGAAAAAACAGTACTGAAATCCAGACTAGAACCCAAAGCTTCATGAAATTTTTGCCAAAACTGAGACGTAAAACGAGGATCCCTATCGGAGATGATCAAAACAAGAACCCCATGGAACCTCATTATCTCAGAAATGTAGAGCTTAATTAGTTTTTGCAAAGAGAAGCCCGTCCTAACAGGAACGAAATGTGCAGACTTGGTCAATCGATCCACGATGACCCACACAGAATCCTTCTTAGTGGGTGTTAAAGGCAACCCACTAACGAAGTCCATCATTACTCGCTCTTACTTCCACATTGGTATCTTTACTGGCTGAAGCAAACCCGAAGGTAATTGATGCTCAGCCTTAACCTGCTGGCAAGTCAAACAACAAACAACAAATTCTGTCACCTCACGTTTCAACCCTGGCCACCAGTACAACTTTCGAAGATCCCTATACATTTTGTTGCCCTCAAGATGCATAGCTTAAGGGCTACTATGCGCCTCCCTCAGAATCGACAACCTGAGATCCTTATCATTAGGTACACAGATCCTATCTCAGAAATGTAACACCCCATCACTGTCAATCCTAAAATCAGTGGTTGTTTAAGCCTCAACCTAACGGAATCGCAACTCAAGAGACTTATCTTCCAACTGTTTATCCTTAATCTGATCCAACCATGTCTGTTTAACCTATAACTCAGCCAAAATACTCCCATCATCATAAAGACTCAGTCGAGCGAACATCGTCCTCAAGTCGGTCATCACTCTACGACTTAACGCATCTGCCACCACATTGGCTTTACCCGGATGGTACTTGATAACGCAGTCATAATCCTTAGGCAGCTCCACCCAGCAACGCTGTCTAAGATTTAACTCCTTCTGAGTAAAGAGATACTTGAGGCTCTTGTGATCAGTGTAAATGATACACTTCTCATTGTACAAGTAATGCCTCCAGATCTTAAGAGCAAAAACCACCGCTGCTAACTCCAAATCATACGTCGGATAATTAACCTTGTGAGTCTAGAGCTGAAGAGATGCATACGCAACCACTTTACCATCTGCATCAAGATGTAACCTAAACCCACATGTGACGCATCACTGTAAACCATAAAATCTTTGCAAAACTCAGGTTGTATCAAAACTGGAACCTGAGTCAAGACTGTCTTGAGCTTTTCAAAGCTCTCCTACTGAGCGTCCTTCCAAACAAAGGGAAATCCCTTACGCAGTAACTTAGTCAACGGCATTGCGATCAACGAGAACCTTTCTACGAAGCGTCGGTAATAACCTACCAGTCCTAGAAAACTGTAGATTTTTGACACACTATTCTGCTGTTTCTAATCCAGCATAGCCTCAACCTTACGAGGATCCACTCTAATCCTCTCTACAGAAAGTACATGTCCCAGAAATGTCACTTCTCGAAGCCAAAACTCACACTTGCTGAACTTCACATACAACTGCCTCTCACGAAGGATCTGCAAAGCCACTCTTAAATGCTCGTTGTGCTCGCCCTCAGACTTAGAGTACACCAAAATGTCATCAATGAACACCACCACAAATTGATCCAAGTAGGGTTGAAATACACGGTTCATCAAGCCCATAAATACCACTGGTGCATTAGTCAACCCAAAGGGCATAACTAGGAACTCGTAGTGTCCATACCAAGTCCTAAATACTGTCATATGCATATTGGCCTTCTTTACTCTTAACTGATGATATCCTAATTGCAAATCGATTTTAGAGAACATAGAAGCCCCTATGAACTGATCGAATAAATCGTCTATCCTCGGAAGTAGGTATTTATTCTTAATTGTCAACTTATTCAACTGAAGATAGTCGATTCACATCCTCATCGTACCGTCCTTCTTCTTTACAAATAAAATCGGTGCTCCCCATGGAGACAAACTAGGATGAATAAACCCACAATCTAATAGTTTCTGAACTTGAGCCTTCAGTTCTGCCAGCTCCATCAGTGTCATTCGATAAGGGGCGATAGACACCAGAGCCGTACCAAAAATCAACTCAATCTCAAATTCTACCTCACGGCTCGGGGGTAATCCTGGTAATTCCTGTAAAAAATCC
The DNA here is from genome assembly GCF_025698485.1 of Gossypium arboreum. Lineage (NCBI taxonomy): Eukaryota > Viridiplantae > Streptophyta > Magnoliopsida > Malvales > Malvaceae > Gossypium > Gossypium arboreum. Next base: position 84,241,396 of record NC_069074.1, read on the forward strand.
CTCACATTACAGATTTCCTTAACCGAAGGGTCCACAGAATCAGAAAGACTGATGTAGGCTAAGTATGCCTCACATCCTTTCCTCACCAACTTCTCTGCTACCAATGCAGATATCATATTGTTCAAATAATTTTGTCGTTCTCCAATTATGACTACCTCATTATCCTCCTCGGTCTTTAGAACCACCCTCTTTTCAACACAATCTAGACTTGCATGATGCTTCACCAACCAGTCCATACCAAGAATTAAGTCGAACTCCCCAAACGGAAATTCCATCAGATCATCCAAAAATATTGTCCCTTGGACTTCCAACAGAACGTCCTTGAACAGCTTACTAACCCTAATGGTTTGCCCCAGCGGACTCACCACAGAAATCTCACTAGAAGTACTCTCAAACGAAATTCCCAAAGTCTCAGACACGGAACATGCAACATAAGAATGTGTAAAGCCAATGTCTATCAGTGCAACATAAGGTTCATTAAGAATAAAAAATGTACCCGTGATGACATCTGGAGCATCTCCAACCTCATGACGACATGCAGTATAGACAAGTGCAGGCTGTCTCGCCTCAGTCGGCCCAGCACCTCTGCCTGGTGCTCTTTGACATCGCCCTATACCATTACAACCCTTAGCCTATCTTCGGCCCCTAGATGGCTGTTGTACTCCTCTCGACGACTCCATAGTCTTAACAACTGGAGCTTGCACCTGATTACCCCTCAGTGGACAATCTTTAACTTGATGCTAAGTCGATCCACACCTCAAACAAGTGCCAGTAGATCTCAAACACTCGCCTGGATGACATCTATTCATAGCTGATAGATCGTCACCCTAGTAGGTGCAAAGTAGGCCCTACTCTAATGGGCCCGTTAGTCCTGACCATTTTCTTAGGCCTCATCCCAGAACCAGTAGACTTAGAATCCCTCTTAACTTTCCTTTTCTCACGATTTTGGCGACAGAGTGCTTCACCTCCTCGGCTATGTTGGCCTTCTCGACCAAGATTTAGAAATCAAGCTCCCTCTGAGGAGCTATCAGAGCTCGCAGACTATCACGAAGACGATCCTCAAATCAAACTCAACGCTCATACTCATTCGTCACCATGCCCCTCGCATAACGACTCAGCCTCAGAAATTTGGCCTCATACTCGACCACTGAACGATTTCCCAGAGTGAGATTCAGAAACTCAAGTTGCCTAGCGTCAGTGTAGCTAGCTCCCACATATTTACACTGATAGGTGGTCTTAAACAAATCCCAAGTCATCCTATCAGGCTGAGTACCCTCCTTAATGGTCAACCACTACTGGTATACCTCATCACGAAGCAGAGACACAACCTCCTTGAGCTTCTGCACATCAGAAAAATAGAAATCATCCATTATGCACTATGTGGCCTCCATCCAATACTTGGCCACATTTAGAGCAACTCCAGCGATACCCCTAAATATCTCAGCCCCATTCGACCGGAGTCGTTTTGTAACCGACCCACAACCTCCAGATCCGACACTAACCCCAGCGACCCTCTCCAAAATTCACAGCATGGCCTGGGACAATACGTCATCCCCAACTATACGGTCTTGAGACTCAGCACCAGTCTTAGTAACAGGTGACACCAGCATATCACTAGTGTCCAGATTAGGGATCGTATCAGATGCAAATGACTCAGCTCGAATCTCTCTACGGCTTCTACCTCGGCCTCTAGTACCCCGTCCACGAGTACCACGTGTGCTCATCGTAATTATTGAGTTAATCTGCATTTAGAAGTTTTATGCACATTAGTTTATAGTTTCGATAATTATTAGTAGATATTTTATGCAAAACAGTATCAAAGTTTTAAAGTCAGTTATCGCGAGTAACAAGCTCACTACAGTTCCAGTTTACACTACCTACGTGTTTTAGTAAAGTACCACCTACAGTGGTCTCACAACACATACATAGTATTTTAGACAAATACAGACAATATATCATTTTAAGCATGCTTTAGATAGTATATATCAGAGTTTAAGGGAACTTATAGGATCAGCACTCGAGACTCGGTGAACCTCATAGTTGAAAACATTTAAAAGTGTTTCTTTAAAACCAATTTTAGAACCCAAAATTCACAGCCGAGTTTTGAACTGGGCTCTCATGCCACTAAATGTAATACCCCAAACCTGGCCTAGACGTTATGGTCGAATCTGGCAGCGTCACATGAGAGTGTTTTTAGAAAGTGTTAACAAGTTAAAAATCGTTCAGTTCATTATTGTTACTTAAGTCGTGAAATCTCTAATCCGATTGTTAGGTAAACACATTTCATTATCACGGAAGCTAAAACATCTATAATTCATTAATCAATAGCTTAATAGTTTAAAATCCTTGAACTAAACTTAAAAATAGTTCAAGTTCAAAGACATTTTAATCCCAAAAATAAATATTTAGAATAAAACAGACAAAATAGAATGTTACTCAAAAATCCATAAATATCCAACAGTGGTCACCATCGAGCCCTCCGTCGCACCGATCCGTCTATTGCTGAGGATTACCTGACAGACAAATAAACAAAGGGGTGAGTTTTCACAAACTCAGTGTGTACAACCCCACAAGCAGCATGCACACAAACAGATAACAAAATACAGATAGTTCGGCCTTAGCCATACAGGTATCGCATACATAACAAATCAGATATTAGAAAACATGCCCACCAACCCTGCACACTATCTCCGACCAACCCAACACACCATGTAAGGATAAAATCGACCCACCCAACTCTACACACCAAGTATAGGGATATAATCAACCCATCCAACCCTACACACCAAAAGGTACTGTAAAACAGTACATAATAGATATATACAGTGTGGCTGCTAGATAACAGGGTAATCGCCTCTCAGACTTCCTTCTCTTCACAAAAATCCCAACCCAATACAATGTAACATACATATCATGACATGCTTATATGCAGACATCAGATCTTATCAAAATCATGGCAGAATAGATATACGGAATCAGACAGATACACATGCTTATAATAACATGCTTTTGTATACAATTCAGTAATCAATCAGAGTATAGGGTTTAAGTAACACTTATCGCCCCTACAGTTAGGTCACAGTTGACTTAGGTGACCCGTGCAACCTTATAGTACATTTCAAACAAATTGGGCTCACAGGCCCGTATGCCCTACCCGTGTGGGCCTATACTGCCCAACTTGGCTTTGCCTGTGTGGATCACACGGCCTAGCCCAAAGTTCCACACACCTGTGTGGTTCGTCCGTGTGACCCACACTTCCTTGCAGCCTACACGACCTAATTGGTCGAGCTCGTACCTCACACGTCCGTTTCTATCGCGCCCATGTGGTGCGCATACAACCTGGCTCATCAGTGACATGCCCGTGTTTCGTGACGCCGGCTATCACACAGGAAGACCACACGCCTGTGTGACGTTTACAGGCCACTTTTTGGCTTTCATCGAAACTCATTTTCTACTCGATCAGAGTATACACCTGATTTGTTTTCGCTGCTAATCCAACCACGAGCTCTCCAAAGCCTAAGATTGACAATACCGAGCCCAAATTAGTCACTTAAATCAACTTACATAAGAAGAGATAAAACCCAAAACTCGAGATCTACTTACCTTTGATGAAAAACAGTGTTTCCTCATTGCTAAGAATTGGATTATTGGTCTACTGAACCTTGATTAATCCCTAAACAACAACCAAAACCCTTTTAAATAATCTCCAACGAAAATCTCATAACTTAGTTTAAACGTTACTTACCGAATCGTCAGAACCATTAGCAAATGTCACAGCTAAATAGAAGAGAATGAAAAATAGAAGGAAAAAAAATAGAGAAGAAGGAAAAAGAAAGGAAAGAAAAAAATTTCGACAGTAAGGGTTTAGAAGAGGAAGAAATGGCAGAGATACTGTTTTGTCAACAAGAAGAAAATAAGAAAGCCCTAATTCTTCCTTAAAGCCCACAACTCAGAATTTTAATAAAACCCAACTCTTAATTGCACCTTGTAGCAAAAATAATCCCATCGCCACTGCAGGAAGTCGAACCCCTAACCCTAAGAGTATTCCCTTGCCACTTAACCACTAAACCAGCAGGCCCATTCTATTAAGTTTTTACCCATAATTCATTATAAGCCCACTGATCTCAAGTTAGGATTTCTTTAATAATTATAAAAAAAGACCAAAAATAACTCAAAACACAGATTCAGACACTTCCAAGCCCAACACTTATAAGAGCCAAAACTACAGAAATTTAGGGCGTTACAGTAAGCTTGTTAATTGAGCAATGGGCTTATAATTAAGATCTTGTAATTTCATGTTAGAATGGGCTTGCTGGTCTGGTGGTTAAGGTGTGTGCTGGTGTATTAGAGGTTAGGGGTTTGAAACTCTGCGCGAGCGAGGGAGGGAATTATTTTTGCTGCTTGTACCGTGTGGGTATTGTGGTTTGACCGAAACTCTGTAGTGGAATGAGTGGGGAGTAAGGTGGAGCGACTTTAGGAGTAATTTGAGGGATTGGGCAGTAATCTGAATATTTTTTTTGGTAAAATTTGATTGTTTTCTCATTCCCCAAACTTTCTGTCGCTATTTTTTTCTTCTTCTTTTGCATTACCTACTTTTTTTCTTTTCTTTTTCCCTTTTGCTACTGAAATCCTCATTATTTCTCCCTTAATCCATCATTTTCTCGTGAATCTACATCTGGGTTAGCACTCACGCGAGTTCAGTAAGTCTTTTCTGTTTTTTTACTATCGTGGAGTTCATAATAATTGATTAGTAATCTGGTTCTTTTGTTAATAATGGTGTAGGAGGAGGCCTTGATTAGTGACTTTCGTATCCCTTGTGTTAGCGACTCTAACGGAAGTTCTCTTAGTCGGTAAGTTGAGTCTTCGTTAGTTCCTAATTATCAAATTTGTTTATGGATTCACTGATTATAGGTTTTAGAAGGCTAGTAGGTGTTTTTGCAGTAAAACCATATCAGGTGTGTACCCAAAATGCAGAAACGAGAGTTGACGAAAATTCAAAAAATAAAACTGTAGACGCCACACTGGCGTGTAGTCACCCGTGTGGTAGACCGTGTCGTAGTACACGGTCGTGTGGTCGATGAACCAGGCCGTGCACTTGTGACATAAGTGCATGACATGGCCGTGTGATGGCCAGAATGGCCATGTGAGACATATGGGCTTGATCAAATAGACCGTGTGGGCCACATCAGAGTGTTGAATTTTGGACCAGGCCGTGTAATCCACACAGCCAAGGCTAATTTGAGATATGTAGGCCACACGAGCAAGTCACATAGACTTATGAGCCTATTTTTCTGAAATATTCTGTAGGGTTGCTCAGGTCGCTCAAGTCGACTGGGACCTATAGTTAGGTCGGTAAGAGCTACTTGACCCCTGATTACGTGATTTGTCTATGATTATATATGCCTTAGCATGTACAGTGATTTGTATGTATGATCTGTTAATTGTGCATTTTCATGTCATATATTGTATGCTGCATTACATTTGGGTTGGGTTGATATATATGAAGGAAGTAATCTGAAAGGCTCCTAAGCCTGATATCTGACGGCATAGCTGCAATTATCCTATTATCTGCCACATTTTGGTACAACATGGTTTTTAGGGATGGGTGGGTCAATTTTATCCCTACATGGTGTGTACGGTTGGATGGAGTTGGTGTGTAAAGGTTGGTGGGTAGGGGTAGGACTCTATCTAATCTGTTGTTCTAATTTTGTATATGATTAGGCTAAGGCCTTAATATATGTCTGATTCTACATCTGAGTGGGCTAAGGCCTACACTGACTTCTGTAAGGGGCTGCGGTCCCGATTAATGATGATTATAATCTGTTGTATGCATGTTTTTTGTGGGGATTACACAATGAGTTTGTGAAAACTCACCTTTTCTATTTAATCTGTACAGGTAATCCCTAGACTTGACGGCTCAATGCAACGAAGGACTCAATGGTGGCCACATACATTTGGACTATTTTAAACTCAGTTTTGGTATTCATTTCTTAATTATTTTCTAGGTTGTTATGTATGTAATTTGAGGACTTTTTGGACTTTATTTGGATTTTTAAAACGGTTTATGGGGTTTTAGCCTAAAATTGATTTTTAATCAAAATGACGCTAATCTTTAAGATGAACTTTAACAAAAGCTTCTGCGTAAAAGAAGGGTTTTAAAGCAAATCAATTACTCCTCATTTTCCTGAATTAAATGAAAGATAATAACTGGAAAGGTTTAGGATCAATACCTTTTCAAAAACACTATCATATGACATCGCTAGATTCAGCCGTGATGTCCAGGCCGAGTTTAGGATGTTACATTTAGTGGTATCAAAGCCAGGTTACAAAACTCAACTGTGGATTTGGGTTTTGAAATTTGGTTTTAAAGAAATGATTAATAAATAAATTGAAATATTTTTGAGGGTATGTGTAGTACACCGAGTCTCCGGCACCGATCCCGTAAGTATTCTGAAATTCTGTTTGAATTTGTTTAAATATACTACTAGCATGCTTGAAACAGCCAATAGGTAGTAAACTGTACTAAAAACACTCTAAATAGTGTAAACTGGAAACTATAGTGAGATTGAGACCTGAATAATGAACTTTGAACTTTTGGTACTGCTCTGCATAAAATATTTGTCAATAAAAATTAAAACTGTAAACTGATGCATAAAACTGTTAATATAGTTAAATTATGAAATTCTCGATGAGCACACGTGGTACTCATGGATGAGGTATTAGAGGCCGAGGTAGAGGCCGCCGAGGAGCTGGAGCTGAGTCATTGGCATCTGACACTATTTCAAATTTAGACACTAGCAAGACGCAGGTGTCGCTAGTTATAGAGACCGGGTCTATGTTTGGGTCTCATGATCGCGTGGCTGGGGACAATGCACTGTCCTACGCCATGCTACGGATTTTGGAGAGGGTCGTTGGGCCCAACACCAGTACTAGAGGCCAAAGGTCGGTTACTAAATGACTCTGGTCCAATGGGGCTGAGTTATTCAGAGGTGTTGCTAGAGTTGCACCTAACGTGGCTGAGTATTGGATAGAGGCCACAGAGAGGATTATGAATGATCTGGACTTTACTAATGAGCAAAAACTTAAGGGGGTTGTTTCTCTGCTACGTTACGAGGCTTACCAGTGGTGGCTCATGGTTAAAGAGGGCACTCAGCCCGAATGTTTGACATTGGATCAATTTAAGGTGATTTTCTAGAGTTATATCGACACTAGGAGGCAGGAGTTCCTTAATCTCATTCAGGGAGATCGTTCATTGGCTGAATATGAGGGCGAGTTCTTTAGGTTAAGTAGTTATGCGTGAGGTATGGTGGTGATCGAGTATGAGCACTGTGTCTGGTTTCAGGATGGTCTTCGGGATAATTTACGAGTTCTGATAGCTCCACAGAGGGAGCGTGATTTTTTTGCTCTGGTAGATAAGGTGAAGATCACCAAGTAGGTAAAGCACACTGAGTGCCAAAATCGAGACAAAGGAAAGACTAAGAAGGATTTACAACCCTTAACTTCTGGGATGAGGCCTAAGAAAAAGGCCAGATCTGATAGGCCAGTAAGAGTTGGGCCTCCTGCTACACCTTTTAGGGTGGCGATTTGTAGACACTTTAGTAGACACCATCCGAGTGAGTGTTGGAAGACTACTGGGGCATGTTTGAGATGTGGGTCCACGAAGCATTGTGTTAGAGATTGTCTACTGAGAACTGATTAGATGCAAGCTCTGGTTACTGGGATTGTACAGCCGTCAAGGATAGTTCAGTAACCATCTAGGGGCCGAGGTCAGGATAGGGTTGGTAACAGCATGGGCCGAGGCCAAAGAGCACCAGCAGAGGTACTGGACTGACTGAGGCGAAGCAGCCTGCTTTAGTCTACGCTGCTCGTCGTCGTGAGGACAGTGATGCTCTGGACGTCATTATAGGTACGTTTTTAATATTTAATATACCTTATCTCGCATTGATAGACATAGACTCTACTCACTCATATGTACCTAGTATTGTGGCTGAGACTTTGGGGATTCCATTTGAGAGTACTAATAGTGAGGTAACTGTGGTGAGTCTGTTGGAGCAGTTTATCCAAGTTAATAAATTGTATAGAGACATACCGTTAGAGGTGCAAGAGACAGTATTTCTAGCTGATCTAATGGAGCTTCCATTTAGGGATTTTGATCTGATTTGGGGATGGATTGGCTGGTTAAACACTGGGTGATTCTGGATTGTGCAGAAAAAAGGGTTGTCTTGAGGACTGAGGAGGACAAAAAGGTAGTCGTGATTGGAGAACGACGTGATTGTTTGACTAATGTGACTTCTGTGTTGGCGGCAGAAAAGTTAGTGAGAAAAGGATATGAGGCATATCTGGCCTACATCAGTGTTTTAGAATCTAGGGACTCTTCGATTAGGGATATCAGAACTGTAAGGGACTTTCCAAATGTGTTTCCTAAGGAACTGTGAGGTTTGCCTCCAAGCTGAGAGGTAGAATTTAGGATTGAACTCATATCAAGTATAGCTTCGGTGTCTATTGCCCCTTACCGAATGACATCGAAGGAGCTTACAGAGCTTAAGGCTTAGATTCATAAACTGTTAGATCGTGGGTTCATTCATCCCAGTGTGTCTCATTGAAAAGCAGCTGTTCTCTTTATTAAGAAGAAAGATAGGTCAATGAGGTTGTGTATCGACTACCGACAGCTGAACAAACTAACGATCAAGAATAAGTACCTACTTTCGAGAATATACGACTTATTCGATCAATTCAGAAGGGCTTCGATGTTCTCTAAGATTGACCTACAATCAGGATATCATCAGTTGAAAGTAAAGGAGGCCGACGTACATTAGACGACATTTAGGACTCGATATGGACATTAAGAGTTCCTAGTTATGCCCTTTGGTTTGACTAATGCACCAGCGGTGTTTATGAACTTGATGAACTGTGTGTTTCAACCTTATCTAGACCAATTTGTGGTGGTATTTATCGATGATATTTTGGTGTATTCTAAGACAGAGGATGAACACGATGGGCATCTCAGAGTGGTTCTGCAGATTCTCTAAGAGAAACAGTTATTGCGAAGTTTAGCAAGTGTGAATTTTGGCTCTGAGAAGTGACCTTTTTGGGACATTTGGTTTCTGCTGAGGGGATTCGTGTTGACCCTCATAAGATTGAGGCTGTGTTGAGTTAGAAACAGCAGAAGAATGTGTTTAAAATTCACAGCTTTCTGGGGCTAGCAGGATATTATCAACCTTTCATTGAAGGGTTCTCCTTGATCGCAGCTCCGTGACTAAGCTTCAGCGTAAGGGAGTTCCTTTCATTTGGATTGATACATAGTAGGAGAGCTTCGATAAGCTCAAGACGGTTTTAACTCGGGCTTCTGTTCTGATACAGCCTGAGCCTGGTAAGGACTTCGTGGTATACAGTGATGCGTCGCATATGGGTCTGGGTTGTGTTCTGATACAAGATGGAAAGGTAGTTGCGTATGCATCCCGACAACTCAAGACTCATAAGGCTAATTATCTGACGTACGATTTGAAATTGGCAGCGATTGTCTTTTCTTTGAAAATCTGGAGGCATTACCTCTATGATGAGAAGTGTACTATCTACACTGATCACAAAAGCCTCAAATATCTCCTCACCCAGAAGGAGTTGAATCTTAGGCAGTGTAGATGGGTGAAGCTGTTTAAGGATTATGATTGCACCATCGAATATCATCCTGGTAAGGCCAATGTGCTGGCCGATGCTTTAAGCCGTAGAGCCATAACCGATCTAAGAGCGATGTTCGCTCGACTTAGTCTTTTCAACGATGAGAGTCTTCTAGCTGAAATCCAAGTAAAACTAACATAGATTGATCAGATCAGAGATAAACAGAAGGGGGATAAGTCTCTTGAACTGTATTTCTGTTAGGTCAAAAGTGGTGTTACTATGGATTTTGGGTTAAACAGTGATGGGGTACTTTGTTTTCGCGGTCGGATCTGTGTATCGATTGATTAGGACTTGAGGCAGTCAATTCTGAGGGAAGCGCATAGTAGCCCTTATGATATACATTCCGACGAAAATAAAATGTATCGAGATCTGCGAGATTTATATTGGTGGCCAGGGTTGAAGCGAGAGGTTACTGACTTTGTTGCTCGCTGTTTGACTTGTCAGTAGGTTAAAGCTGAGCATCAGTTACCTTTGGGTTTACTGCAGCCGGTAAAGATACCGATGTGGAAATAGGAGTGAATAACGATGGGCTTCGTTAGTGGGTTGCCTCTAACACCCACTAAGAAGGATTTTGTTTGGGTCATTATTGATAGATTGACTAAGTCTGCTCACTTCATCCCGGTTAGAACAGACTTCTCTCTACAGAAATTGGCTAAACTCTTCATCTCTGAGATAGTGAGACTACATGTGGTACCTGTCTCGATCATCTCTGATAGGGATCTTCGCTCTATGTCTCAGTTCAGGAAAAAGTTTCATGAGGCTCTAGGTTCAAGGTTAGACTTTAGTACTACTTTCCATCTTCAGACAGATGGTCAATCGGAGAGGGTATTTTAAATACTGGAGGTCATGTTGAAGAGCTATGTGATTTACTTCCGAGGCAGTTGGGAGGAATACTTGCCTTTGGCGGAGTTTGTATACAATAATAGCTGCCAGTCTAGTATACAGATGGCACCTTACGTGGCACTATATGGTTGTTAGTGTCGCACTCCTTTGTGGTGGACTGAATTAGGTGAACGACGTGTACTGGGTCTGGAGTTGGTTTCTGAAACTGAGGATAAGGTCCGTTTGATTCGAGATTGACTGAAAGCGGCTTCTGATAGGCAAAAGCCCTATGCAGATTTAAAGCATCATAAGACTGAGTATTCTATGGGGGACTTCATTTTTTTGAAGGTCTAACCATAGAAGAAGGTTCTGAGGTTCGGTCACAAGGGCAAGTTGAACTCTAGGTTTATTGGGCCGTATCAAATTCTAAAACAAGTGGGACATGTTGCATATTAGTTGGAGTTACCTCCAGAGCTAGATGCATTCACAATGGGTTTCACATCTCGATGTTGAGGCGTTACCACTCTGATCCCACACACATTGTTCTTGTAGAGGAAATTAAAGTTCGGCCATATCTGACCTTCAAAGAGGAGCTGGTTCAGATTGTGGATTGCGACGTTAAGGTTCTAAGAAGGAAATCCATTCCTTTAGTAAAGGTGTTGTGGCAGAATCATAGCACTGAGGAGGCCACTTGGGAGCTAGAGGATTCGATGCGTCAGCAGTATCCTCATCTCTTCTAATCAGGTAAAATTTTGAGGACGAAATTTTCTTTTAGGGGGTAGAGTTGTAACGCCCCAAAATTTATGTTTTTGTTTTTGTGAATTTATGACACACAACTTTGTATCTGCTTCAATGGTTAAGTGTTCTGGATGTGTGTGTGAGGTCCCAAGTTCAAGTGCTGAGTTGGGCAAATTTTGGTATTTTTCTGAAGTAAGCCTGTTAATTGAGCCGTGGGCTTATAATTAAATTCTTGTAATTTCATGTCAGAATCGACCCGTTGGTCTGGTGGTTAAGGTGTGTGCTGGTGTGCTAAAGGTCAAGAGTTTGAAAATCTGCGCGAGCGAGAGAGGGAATTATTTTTGCTGCTTGTGCCATGTGGGTGTTGTGGTCTGACCAAAAATCTGTAGTGGAATGAGTGGGGAGTAAGGTGGATAGATTTTAGGAGTAATTTGGGGGATTGGGCAGTAATCTGAATATTTTTCTTTTTGATAAAATTTGATTGTTCTCTCTTTCCCCAAACTCTCTATCACTATTTCTTTTTCTTCTTCTTCTGCATTCCCTGCTTTTCTTTTCTTTTCTTTTTCTCTTTTGCTGCTGAAATCCTCATTATTTGTCCCTTAATCCATCATTTTCTCATGAATCTACATCTGGGTTGGCACTCACGCGAGTTCAGTAAGTCTTCTCTTTCTTTTTGCTGTCGTGGAGTTCATAGTAATTGATTAGTAATCTGGTTCTCTTGTTAATAATGGCGTAGGAGGAGGCCTTGATTGGTGACTTTCGTATCCCTTGTGCTAGCGACTCTAACGGAAGTTCTCTTCGTCGATAAGTTGAGTCTCCATTAGTTCCTAATTATCAAATTCGTTTATTAATCCACTAAATCAATGTTTGGATCCACTGATTATAGGTGTGTACCCGAAATGTAGAAACGAGCCCATGTGGCAGACCATGTCGCAGTACACGGCCGTGTGGTCGATGAACCAGGCCGTGCACTTGTGACACGAGCGCATGACAGGGTCGTGTGATGGCCAGAGGAGCCGTGTGAGACATATGGGCTTGATCAAGTGGGTCGTGTGGGCCATATCGACGTGTGAGATTTTTGGCCACGCCGTGTGATCTACACGGCCAAGGCTAATTTAGGATTTGTGGGCCACACGGGCGTGTGGACCCACACGGGCAAGTCACATAGACGTGTGAGCCTATTTTTTTGAAATATTTTGTAAGGTTGCTCGGGTCGCTCAAGTCGACTGGGACCTATAGTAGGGTCGGTAAGAGTTACTTGACCCATGATTACGTGATTTGTCTATGATTATATATGCCTTAGCATGTACAGTGATTTGTATGTATGATCTATTAATTGCGCATTTTCATGTCATATATTGTATACTGCATTGCATCTGGGTTGGGTTGATATATATGGAGGAAGTAATCTGAAAGGATCCTAAGCCTGATATCTGGCAGGACAGTTGCAATTATCCTATTATCTGTCACATTTCGGTACAGCATGATGTGTAGGGATGGGTCGGTCGATTTTATCCTCACATGGTGTGTAGGGTTGGACGGAGTTTGTGTGTAGAGGCTGGTGGGTAGGGGTAGGACTCTATCTAATCTGTTGTTCTAATTCTGTATATGATTGGGCTAAGGCCCTAATATATGTCTGATTCTGCATCTAAGTGGGTTAAGGCCCTTATTGACTTTTGTAATGGGCTTTGACCCTTATTAATGATAATTATGATATGTTGTATGCATGTTTTCTGTGGAGATTACACACTGAGTTTGCGAAAACTCACCCTTTCTATTTAATCTGTACAGGTAATCCCCAGACTTGACAGCTCGGTGTAGCGGAGGACTCAACGGTGGCCACATACATTTGGACTATTTTAAACTCAGTTTTGGTATTCCTTTCTTAATTATTTTCTAGATTGTTGTTTATGTAATTTGAGGACTTTATGGACTTTATTTGGATTTTTAAAACGGTTCGTGGGGTTTTAGCCTAAACTCGGTTTTTAATCAAAGTGATGCTAATCTTTAAGACAAACTTTAACAAAAGCTTCTGTATGAAAGAAAGGTTTTATAGCAAATCAATTAGTCCTCGTTTTTCCCGAATTAAATGAAAGATAATAACTAGAACGGTTTAGGATCGATACGTTTTGAAAAACACCATCATGTAACATCGCCAGATTCGGCCATAATATCCAGGCCGGGTTTAGGGTGTTACAGCAATGCAATTCTAATTATCTGAAAAAGGTCCCACCCCAACACTACATACCACGGTAGAAATTCCTTAGAACTCCTTTACCTTTACATCATGTTGTGGATAAACCACTCATCATTGTGGACAAACCACTCTTTGTGGAAAAACCATTGGTAATAAAAAAGGTGGATGAAGCATTAGGGTTTTTGATAAAAAGTTTTTGCAGAAAAGTTGTCAGAAGGTTGTGGATGCACAACATGTTTGCATATTAAAGCTACTAGTATGGTGTGGTTAAACCACTTTTTGTCGCAGATAAAAGTTTCTAATACGGTGTGGATAAACCACTCAAACGGTGCAGATAAACTATTCAACTTCCTCCGTTCATATCGTCTTACCCCATACAATGCAATATGACATGCTCAAAACAGATCAATACAATAGCATTTAATAAACTTCTAAAAGAATATTACAGTAGCAATATTTATGCTTATAACATTTCGATTCAATGGAAAATATTATGCTTATAACAAATTGATTCAGTGGTAAAAGGCATGCTCATCATGTGTTCGGTTTAACGATAACATAATGTAGGTTGTTCACACCATCACAAATACAGATACATTAGATATATATATCCTTCACAATTCATGCAATTATATATAACATTAATTCAATCAATCAGGTCATGGAATCTAACATTATTCATATTATCAAAGACTTAACTAAATAAAAATAGAACATTAAAAATAGATCAGGAACCATTTGGGGACTAAACTGAATAAATCATAAAATTCTAGACAAAAACTATAAAACTTGAAAAATGAGGACACACAACCATGTAACCGAACCGTGTGGGAAGCCCTAGACCGTGTGAACGGGTTACATGGCTGTATGGCTAGGCCATGTGACAGATTGTGGCCTTGATGGGTCATTCAAACGACATTTACAAATGAATTAGTACTTGAGTTCACGGTTAATCACAGTGTGTCGAAAGTTTCAATAAGACACTTAAAACATTAATTAGATTGAATGAAGAGTTAGTTTCAGATAGGAATACTATGAAATTTCAGGATTTAATCATAAGGTCGAGATGTACTTACTATTTTTTGGCTAAAATTAATGTTGCTACTTGGCTAAAAATCGAGTTAGAAGAAATTAAGTTTTGAAACCAAGAGTGGCCATCCCTCTGTGTTCTGGCATGCACTGATTTCTCTAAATCAACACTAAATCTTGTGGTTATGTTGGGACAATATGTTACTTCAAAAATACACAAAGATTGGAAAATAAAATGATAACCCACAGGGCTGAAGCTCACAGGGTCTGGTATCTCATCAAGCTCTAAGAAGCCGAGCTGAGGTAGGTGTATCACTTTCTCTTCGTCCTTACTCACATTTCCCTCATCTCCTTCAAACACCTGCTCTAATTTGGAGACCCCGCTAAGCGTTAGTTCTTCTAGTTTTTGAAGGCCGCCATCAGCCAGAGTAATTAGGAACAAACATTTCAAGTTTTCACACCTCTTGATTGTAATCTGCTTCAAATTAGGGAAGCAAATACGTTGGAGATGATGTTGTGATGGAGTTTGATCCTTCTCAATTATTTTCTCCAATTCCTCACATTTAAATATACCCAACTTGGACAATTGTGGCAAATTTCGAGCGATAGTAGGTGAGAAGATGTATCTTAACCTACTGTAATCTTGGACTGTCAATTGATAGAGATTTTGAAAGTATTCAACTTGGATGGGAGCACTCCATATCACCCGCAATTCAGTTAGTTCGGACAAGTTTAGGATCTTCAGACTTGAAAGATTATATCTAAGATCAAATAACTCTTCAAAATTGGAAAGTAATTGTTGATGTTTCTCCTTTCATTTCAGGGACTAACTTTTCTCTCATCTCCGACAACTCCAATACCTATAAACATATCATCAATCATCAATTTCAAAGTATTCAAAGCGATTAACATCTCACCTATCATTTTATTAATTCATTTTCTTATGTAACTCCTATTTTAACATTAAAAAAAGAATTAAGGTTTAATTTATTTTACTTATTAGATTCTTATAGTTTGAACACTAACCAAGATTTCTTTTTCAATATTTTATAGTCAAAGAATTCAATTTTTTAAAAAAATGAAGAATCACCAAAATAATGGTGCAAAACACAACATAAATAATATTATGTCATACTAGATAGAGTTTGCAACATAAGAATAAAATGTCTTAACGATTTATTCTTTATAAATAATATATATTTTTCTCATATAGATTATAAGAGTATTCAAATGATATTTTATTTGGATTAGTTTTTAAACTAAAATTCTAAAATAAAACTATCTTTTAAAGAGTTATACAAACATTTATTTATTTGAGATAACAAATTATGAAAAGATGAAGATTTCAATAAATTATAAAATAAAATCTACCTTTTAAACAACTACTCAAACAACAAATTATTAAAAAAATAAACAAATAAACAAACAAATAAATAATATAAAACAAAAGGAAAATCTTACTTGTATCTTAGTCAAAAGAATAAAATGTGTCAATTGATAACAATTGTACACTTTTAACTTTTGCAAAGATGATTGCGTGGGTATAATGTCGTTCAAATTCCTTCCTTTCAATTGAGACAAATCAATCAACGAAACCACCTGAAATGAAATGCATAATCAAATTTCTCAATCTTTGACCATAGGACAATAAGGAAAACAGATGTCAAGTTCTTGCAATGAGATACACATACTTCCCTTAGACTTTGGAGTAGACATTTGTATGGCACTTGTGGATCTTGGATTATATCTTCCAATTGCAAGCAACACTTTATCTTCAAAGTATACAATTGCCCAAAGATATTAGCAATAGATAGTGGGAAGAGATACTTTAAATTATCTCATTTTTCAACTTCTATTTCCCTTAAATTTTGGAGGCTTATGTATGGCACTTGTGAGTCTTAGATTATGCCTTCCAAGCTCCGGCAACTCTTTATCTTCAAATTATGCAATTGCCTGAGGCTATTAGCAATATACACTAGGAAGGGATACTTTAAATTATCACATTTTTCAACTTCTATTTCCCTTAAACTTTGGAGGCTTATGTATGGCACTTGTGTGTCTTGGATTATGCCTTTTAAGCTCTCACAACTCTTTATCTTCAAAGTATGCAATTGCCCAAGGTTATTAGCAATTGGGAAGATATATTTCAAATTATTTCATCCCTCTATTTCAACAATCTTCAGATTTTGGAGGCTTAAATGACAGCTGGGCTCTTTTTGTCCTATGCTCCTCAAATCAGCAATCGGGAATAACATTTGAATCTTATCACAATTTGAAACTATAACCTCTTCAAGCTTTTGTAAAAAACCTTACAGCTGGGGAACATTGCACATCTCTTCCAAATCAAACATATTACTTAATGATAACTTTCTCAAATTAGAGAATACAGTGATTGGCACCCTGTTGCTTTGATGCATCAATTAGGCATTGCATAGAGTCGCACCAATCAAGATCTACAGAAGTCAACTTACTAAATCCCAAGTCCAAGCTCTGATAAGGTTTGGGTGACCCTCCACATCATTCAATTGAAGAGACTCCACATCTTCAAATAATTGCTTGTATGCATCTACAGAGTTATTGATTCTCAAAGATTTTGAGATTAGATAAGTTTTCCCCCTTTTGGTACCACATTTCTCTTTCTATGCCAATGTAAAAATCAAAGCTCCATAATCTACGAAACACAAAGCTATCTAGAATATGTTTAGAAGAAATATCCAATGATATTACAACCAACTTTGGCAATAAATCCAACTCCGACATGCTGGAATAGCTTTCTCTTTGAGTTGTGTTCTCAGTCGCCCATTTTAATGAACTACACCCATGCAAGTATAGTTTTTCTAAATTGGACAATCTTCGTATTAAATTAGGAGCGATTCTTCGTAGTTCATAGTAATGAGATAAATCCAACAGCCTTAGATTTTCCAAATCACCAGCTTCAGTCGGCAATTCAGTGATATCAGATCCACTTAAAGAGAGAATATGAAGTGTCTCTAGCTTCCCAAGCATTGAGATGTCAGAGAGTTCATAATCAATCAAACACAAAGTTTGAATGTTCATATTAAACTTAAACACATCTAGAGATATCAATTGATCTTCCAAAGCACAAACTTGTTGTCGAAACCATTTTTAAATCGAGTTTTAGGAAAATGGGAATCGACTTTAAAAAAACGAAGACGGGAGTGGCTAACAATCTTTTTAGGTGTGATTGGATCACCTTTAAAACATTTTGTTTTAAAATCATTAGTTTTGGTCTACGAAATAAAAGAATGGGTTCGGGAGTCGGTTACGTTCGAGGAAGGATTAGCACTCTTGTAACGCCCAAAAATTGGTACCTAATTAATTATCAAATGTCTTTAAGGTCGGAAATTTAAAAATTTCAAGATGCAATCCTCTTTAAAATATTTTGATTTTAAAAATTGAGATTCACTTGTATCAAAATATTGACACTAAGTTAGCCTTTTTTTTTGAAATCCCTATCTCGAAACGACAAAACGCCACATCCAATAAGTTAGGATACAACGCTTTGAAATTCCAAGACAGTTGCTCGTATTTTGAAAATCTTTAAAAATTTAGAAGGGTATTTGACCATTCGAACTCAATGAGAAAAGTTGCAACCCAATAAGTTAGGGCCCTACTTTTCTTGAAGCTTCCAAACATCAAGCATTGCCTTTTTATTTTTGAAAACTTTGAAGTCTAGTTTTTAAAACCGATGCATGAAGGAGCATATTAACATTATGGGATGACATACAAGATGGCATATCATCATAATAGGTAAGTAAAAGCATGAATTTAAACAATATGATAACAATAATATAAAGATCATGCATTGGATACATACATATAAACATAACCAATCTTAACAACATACATACAAAAATATTCATAGCATATATTGAAGACGAATAAACAAAACATACAAACATACAAAGTAATAATTAAAATGATGCATGATATATATATATATATATAAAAGCGATACAATATTAATGTACATGTTCATAAAATGTAATATCATATAATAAATATAAAATAACATTTAATACATAAATGATATATGCAATAAAAAATTGGTATAAAAAAAGGAAATGAGTAATTGTTAGCAAAATATATATGTAATAGAAACATGATATTTTATAATAATTTGATATACAATATATAAGATATAATAACAAAATATTTATAAAAGAATAATAATTATATAAAAAATATATCGGTTTTAAAATATATAAAATAAAAGTATGTAAAAGAATTTATAAAATAATTATAATATATAAAAAATGTCCGTTTAAAATGAAATAATATATAATAAATAAGTAATTAATAATTAAATATGTATATATTATGAGATAAAAATATAATTTAATAATAATAATTTACAAATTTTAAACTATGAACGATATATATAGTACATAAATAATATAATAACATATAAAAATAATAAGTAGCATATAATAAAGGTAATAAATGTTATATAATAAAATATAATATAAATATGTATAAGAAAATAATATATGATAAATAAGAATTTTTATATAAATGTATAAATAGTATTTATAATATAATATATGTATGGTTTTTAATAAATAAATTATATATACAAAAAAATTAAAATAATAAAGAAAAGGCTAAAATTGAAATCATAAGGCTAATTTGCAAAATCGTAACAATTCTGGGCTTGATTTGCAAGAGTTAAAAAGACAAAGGACTCACTGGGCAATTTGCCCTAATCCTAAACGACGCCGTTTTCTGGGTATTGTTTTAAAAATCACTTATAGGACCAAATTGAAACAACATTAGAATACTAGGGCTAAATTAAGAAATAAAATAAAATCAAACTGAAAATTCAGAAAACCCAAGAGGATCAATCGGGCAATTTTCCCATACTCCAAAAACATGTGGATCCTCCCCGGGTCACGGGTCAACGCGCAGATCCTGCGTTTTAAAACGACACCGTTTTGAGCTTATTAGATTAAGCAGAAACGATGCCGTTTCATTGAGGCTATATAAGCCAATTTCACAACTTAACAAATCATTTTAACACCGGTCTTAAAAAAAATGCCTAAAATGCTCTGCAGAGGGGATGAGAGAGGTCCTCGGCTCTGGCCTCCGGCTACGGTGCAGTGCTTGTACACGCGCCTCACGCACCTCACACACCGTTGTACGCGGTGGTCTGAAGGTTTAAAAGCCTTCGTCCTTCCACAGGTAACCTTTTTGCTTTTAAACGTTACTAGTATATGCTAAAACAGTTCATATATACATGCGTTTAAAAATAAAGAATAAGACACACGATTAAATCACCTTTTTTTTTTGAAACTGTTTGTATTCCTCTGAATGAATATATGCAAATATACTTTTTATTCCCAAAAAAAAAATCCGGTCCCTTTACATTGTTTTGATTCGGGCTTTTATAGCCACTGTTGTTATTACATAAACTGGGAAAGAAATCTTCGATTTCTTTCCATTTCTTGTCTACTGTATCCACCGTATCTTCGATCGTGATCTGCTGAAATTCTTTCATTTTTAGTTTCCTTTTCTTGTTTTTCCATATCTGCTGTGTTTCCTTTTCTTTTGCAGATATTTGTGAGAAATCTAGTGGTGACGAGGGCTGGTGTAGATTCGCTACGATTTGAGGCGAGTCACAAGACCGATGGGGGTCCTTTGGAACGATGTGAGAGATGAGCGAGCAGCGTCCGTTGGGATGGCCTCTGAATCTTCCATTTGCGGTGAGGAGAAAGAGCTAGGGTTAGAAACCCTAGCTGGTAATTTTAAATTTCGGGCCTCTGCTATTTGGGTCTGGTTTAGGTTTGGGCTATGGGTGTATTTGGGTATACGGGTAGTCTAGACTATTGGGCTTAATGGGCCTTGTCTGTAAATGGACTGTTTAAAAATAAACATTCTTTTTTTCTTTTTTTTTTCTTGAAATAGAAGTCCCAAAGTGCCCTTTGCGGGTTTTCACCTTGGCTTCCCTTCTCCTTCAGACAAAGTACTCCTTGACCGAGTCCGAATTCACTGGATCGGATAAATTCTTCCTATCTATTTCTTGTCAAAATCAGTGCACCTCTAGAGAAAGCCCTCTTCGCAATATATGGCCCTTCTCAATTCGGCATCCTTTTGCATGGGAAGGATCTCTTTTAGCACAAGGTTTCCTTTATGAAATTCTTTTGGACAAACCTTCTTTGTCATAAGTTTGTGTCATCCATTCTTGGTACATTTGCTTAGGATGAATACTTTCAAGTTAAGTTTACTAGAGGTATTCAATTCTTGACTCCATCAAAGCTTGGAGGAAAAATCTTGATTTATAAACCCATGAGAAAGGGATTGCCCCAGCAGCAGTCCTAGCTGTTGTTTGTCAAACCCTACAAAAAGATGGTTCAGTGATTCTCAGAAGACAAGAATGAAGTTTCTGACTTTATCCTTCAACCTGGAAAGCTGAGGTACAAAGATTACTCCCAGAGCATACATCCCACCATGACTCGATGATGTTTCTGAAGCATCCCTAATCTTCATAAATTGCCCCCAACTGTGAAGCTTCCAAATGAGCGTAGCAAATAGGAGCCATAACAAATATGGCTGTGGTGCTCCTTTGATACATATAGGATAGAGAATGAACAAACTCTTGCAGATCATCAGCCGAAAACCCAGCCTGGTCTAAGACAACATGATAGTGGGTCTGCCTCGTGATTCCAATCATTCCAGCATGGGTACCAAGGTAAAAATTATTGTTCTTTGGATGGCATACTTTGTTGTCAATGACAGTACCATGTAGCACATTGTCAGGAGATCCCTACTGAAAAAACTTGGTATGATGGTTTTTCATACAACAATAACCACAATCTTTAGGGTCCCACTTCTCGTCAAGGAACTTGCAAGCCTCAATAACTTGATCAAAACTTCATTGAATTGAGACTCGCTAACCTCATCCCTGAAAATAATGATTTGATCAGGTTTCCTCTTCCCTAAACTTGTATAGAAGTCCAAGAGAGCTTCCTTCATGATACCATCATCCACTTTGTCAGAAACTGGTTTTGAAGAAAGAATCTATCATTTTAAGCTTCAGAGACTGTGTACGACCTGATGCCCCATAGCTGGAAATCAATGGCCACCGCCTGGAGCAAACCATCCCAGCTATTGACGGCACATCAGACTGCTCAGGAAAGCCAAACAATGCACCCATTCCAAGGATGATGGTTGGAACCTTTGAAACAACTAGAATTGAAGGTGTTTGCCCCAGCGTAAGCATAGAGAGTAGGCGGTAATTTCTTATTCCAATTTTTACCAGTCTCGGTCATCTTTTGTAATTTTTTTTCCTTCTTTTTCTTTTCTTTTGGCAACCTTTGTTGTACTGTGGTATGACGATTATCTTTGAAAAGACTGCAAACTTTTGGCATTGTGCAGTTATATATAATCTTTTTTTTTGAAATGGATGACTTTTGACTTTGTAATATTGGCATATGAAGCTATCTCCCCCTCTTAATGGAGTAGTTGATGTCTAGAAAAATGAGTTATTGTCAGCTTGAAACTTTTGACGAGCTCGGGCCCATAACATACATGCCCCATAAGTCTTGACTCCTCTAAATTTGGCATTCATTGTACAACTGATGCGATCCCTTTCCATGGTGGACCAACAGTGCCCCAAAACCTCATGTTTATCCTGGCAATTGCAAATCCTCCTGCATGTGTCTTTGGACCACATTTTTGAATTCCCATAATAGTCTCAACAAGGTCTTGTTTTGTCTCCTCAGCTAATTCCAATTTTGCAATCTTTCCTTCCTCTAAGGCTATATTTCCTACCACCACTTCATGGGGTAAAAACCATTTTCAACAAATTCAGAAACAAGTCACAATTTCTGTCACCTTCAAAGTACTGAGATTCCTCTAAACACATATCGCACTCAAAAGGAACTCTAAATCTGTAGTATCGTTGCCTGTGCAATTGATATCTAGGGATCTATGATAGGCACACAAAAGAATATACAAGGAATAAATGAATTCAAGAATGACTATTTACATGAAATGAAAATTTATAAAGAATGTCAAAGGTCAAAAGAATAAGAATGAAATAATATTTACTCGAATAAATAATAAAAGTATGTTTTATTGAAAATAAAAATGTCTGAACATGAGCCCACTTCTCAAAAGAAATCTCATTACTCCTAGGCTTTAGAGCAACAAGAGTGTTCGAATATTATTCCGTAAAATTCCTAAAGATTACAGGAAGTTCTTCTGCAGTCCAATTGTTTAAAGAACTTCCCGGTTCGTAAGGGCGAATGCCCTCAAGGTTTCTTTATTCAGTCCTTTCCTCATGTATGACATTGATGGGATAATTTTCATTTCCAAACATCCCTTTCTCCGGGTAAGCTATCCCTCCTGACACAAAAGTCGGGGATATGTAAGGGAATGTCGTTAATTCCCATTCAACTTCTTTTTCACTCAACCGTAACCCTCTTCTCTCTCTCTCTTTTTCTTTCTCTTTTTAATAACTTTAACTAATTAGGGTCTTTTTATGGACTTAAATGCATATGATGCGATGTGATGTAATGCAAATGCATGAATGCAAAAAGGTATCGATCTCGACTCAATTTCATTTAAAAAACTTTATTTAGAAAAAGAATATCTTTACATATGAATGGATTACAAATACGCCTTCGTCCAATGGCCCAAAGTTTTAACTCAACAAAACTAACTTTTGACCATGATCTGACTGTAGCTTGTATTTCGTGCTCAATGTATCAGCTTGTACTTTCATGGTCCGTAAATAATCTACTACCATCCCGAAATTAAGCTATGGCTTTACCCATGAAATAATCCCTACATTTATGGACACCTCTTCCAACGTCTATGAAGTTGTTTTGATTATCTTGAAAGAAAGATTGGCAAACAAGTAGGCATTCCTGCTTAACATGCTGCCTTAAAATGATATCCAGCACCTTTAGTGTTTCTTGAGAGCTTTCAGATTCCCGTCCACGCAAAGCATTTTGAAATGCTTACATGGGTATCTTCTCAGCATAGTTAATCTCCACTTTAAAGGTCTTTAAATGATATGGTCTTCTTTAATCTTATTCTTTTGCATTTCCATTGTCTCTGATAAGTGCAACATAGTAAACTCATGCTTGTTGTTTGGTTCTATAATAAATAAACCTTTTACCATCATAGGCACAATTCTTTCCATCCAACTCACCTTTGTAGGTCCATGCATTCTGTCAATCACTTTCCTTCCAACACTCTTACCATCGACCATCTTCATATGAAAGAGAAATGTTGTAATGGTGGAAAGGTCCATCAGTATTCTTCTTGTTCACATTGAAATGATTGGTGAGTACATTACCTTCTGCCCTTTAGTTCCTACAGCATGCCTTGCCATAGGGTATCGAACAATCTTCCTTATATCCAATTCTACTTTGATTGGAAACAACATTAAGACACACCAGTGGCAAAAGAGGCAGGAATTCCAAGACTGCCCCTTTTTCTTCCTGTTTTTTCCATTTTAGCTCACTCCCTCTCCCCATGACGTTCATCAACTTCCTCACAAAAGTTGGAATACAGTCAGCCCTTGAGTAAACTTTATTAACTTGAATCATAGGACAACGCCATAAAACCGAATATTCCTCCACCACGGGTACCATATTGGCTTTTCCAAACATAAAACAACTGTATGCAAGATTCCAATACTGAGTGATGGCCCGAAACAAATTCTCGTCTATTCCCAAGTCAAGCAAGTACTGTAAGTCCCCAAGGTTGTTGTAGAATAACTGCTTGGCTTTGCTACCCCATCGATCCCATATTTCCTTTAACTCATGCTGATTATCCTATGTGACGCTGATACGAATGTAGTCTGACAGCTCTGACACATATCCCATGGCTAGACTATTTTCTTTTACTAACTGAGTTTGCTCTGACCATATATGGACGTTAGCGTTGTCTTCCACTCTATCAAGAAGTCTGTTCTCCATAATAAAACTCTCTAACTTAGAAATTGACCGAAAATCGATACCTTTTAAATGCGAAATGATATGCAACAAAAGAAAGGAAATAGTTAGTATCACATGATAACAATAAACTCAAAGATAACCTGCAAGGGTAATAATTACGGTATAATTCTATCTAGGTTGAGATCTTATGGTTTTTCTATATGTGGTTTGTTTCTAAAGTTTGAGGTACTCGAACCAGCAGATTCCTCGATCCTCACCCATTATTGGCTCATTTGAATCGAGTTCAGTTCAAGGGAATACATTTCCCTATAGCTACACGGAGATGAAAATCTCACGAAACGATAGGTACAGATGTATCCCGAAAGTGATCCACTATCTTGCACGGGGGCGAAAACCTCGCGAAGGCGTAGCTTCTCACTCCCACTTAAGGGTGTGACCACAACGGTCATGCAAATGCAATACGTATCAGGATATAGCAACACATGCAATAATACAAACACATGTAATGCAAAGAGAATTAAATTTTAAAATTATTAATTTTTGACATTAAGACAAGAGATAATCAATTACACAGCTTGACTCTCTTTAAGGTGTCCCCAGCGGAGTCGCCAAGCTGTCGAAACCATTTTTAAATCGAGTTTTAGGAAAATGGGAATCGATTCTAAAAAAACGAAGACGGGAGTCGCCACCAATCTTTTTAGGTGTGATTGGATCACCTTTAAAACATTTTGTTTTAAAATCATTAGTTTTGGTCTGCGAAATAAAAGAATGGGTTCGGGAGTCGGTTACGTTCGAGGAAGGATTAGCACCCTCGTAGCGCCCAAATATTGGTACCTAATTAATTATCAAATGCCTTTAAGGTCGGAAATTTAAAAATTTCAAGATGCAATCCTCTTTAAAATATTTTGATTTTGAAAATTGAGATTCACTTGTATCAAAATATTGACACTAAGTTGGCCTTTTTTTTTTAAATCCCTATCTCGAAACGACAAAACGCCACATCCAATAAGTTAGGACACAACGCTTTGAAATTCCAAGATAATTACTCGTATTTTGAAAATCTTTAAAAATTTGGAAGGGTATTTGACCATTCTAGGGCTTCGTCCTTCCACAAGTAACCTTTTTGCTTTTAAACGTTACTACTATATGCTAAAACAGTTCATATATACATGCGTTTAAAAATAAAGAATAAGATACACGATTAAATCACCTTTTTTTTTGAAACTGTTTGTATTCCTCTGAAT
Organism: Gossypium arboreum; assembly: GCF_025698485.1. NCBI lineage: Eukaryota > Viridiplantae > Streptophyta > Magnoliopsida > Malvales > Malvaceae > Gossypium > Gossypium arboreum. The sequence goes on from NC_069074.1 coordinate 84,267,030, forward strand.
GAATATATGCAAATATACTTTTTATTCCCCAAAAAACAATTCGGTCCCTTTACATTGTTTTGATTCGGGCTTTTATAGCCACTGTTGTTATTACATAAACTAGGAAAGAAATCTTCGATTTCTTTCCATTTCTTGTCTACTGTATCCACCGTATCTTCGATCGTGATCTGCTAAAATTCCTTCATTTTTAGTTTCCTTTTTTTGTTTTTCCGTATCTACTGTGTTTCCTTTTCTTTTGCAGATACTTGCGAGAAATCTGGTAGTGACGAGGGCTGGTGTAAATTCGCGCGCTAATTTCGGGGGCAGAGTCACAGCACTGATGGGGGGGTCACTGGAACGATGTGAGAGATGAGCAGACGCGTCCGTTGGGATGGCCTCTGGAATCTTCCATTTGCGGCACAAGTAGAAAGAGCTAGGGTTAGAAACCCTAGCTAGTAATTTTAAATTTCGAGCCTCTGCTATTTGGGTCTGGTTTAGGTTTGGGCTACGGGTGTATTTGGGTATACGGGTAGTCTAGACTACGGGGCTTAATGTGCCTTGTCTGTAAATGGACTGTTTAAAAATAAACATTCATTTATTTTTGGTTTTAAGGCCCAGTCAAATTTGGGCTATACTTGTAATGCTTTCACACTCTCAACGAATTCGCTTGAAATTTCAAGTGAAGTTTCCATGAAACAATCACCAACAAGTGAAAGAAATTTGAGATTTGGGAAAACCACTCATTTAGGAAGTTCTTCCATTTGATCAGTTTCGGAGGAGATTGTTGTGTAATGCTTGAAACTTTCATCCATCAGTACTGTTTCAACAATCCCAAAAGAAATCTCCTTTCTTGAAGATGCTATCCACAAAGCAAATTGGTGAACCACATCATGCATTTTGACATGCCTTTCTCCGCAATCTAGCATCAAACCAGAGTTCTTGAGGATCTCAATCGATGCAAGAACTTCGCTTCTAACATCTTTAATAGAGTCGATGCCTTTATACAACTCTATTCCCCATGCATATCTTACCAAGTCCTCCACATAAATCTCATAATCTTCGGGAAATAGAGAGCACAACAAGAAACTTGTCTTGGTCTCCTTATACTTCAAGTAATCGAAGCTTGCCTCAAGACATTTATAGGCATTTCTTTCATTAACATCTTCTATTTCAGTCAATCTACGACCCTTGAGTCTCCAATATGCTGCTTGCCATTCATGATAACTTTCACCTTTCAAGGTACTTCCCAGCGGAACTATAGCTATTGGCAAACCTCTGCATTTTTTGACAATTTGCTTTCCTAGGATTTTAATAGAATAACGAGAAAAATCATCTAGACCTGCTTTCTTTTCAAACAGAGTTCAAGCTTCATCATCATCCAAACAGTCAAGTTGTACCACCTGTCGACAATCCATAGTTTGACATACTTGTTGACGACGTGTTGTTAAAAGAACTTTACAGCCTTTATGATCACCACCAATTGGAATTCTTATCTCCTCCTTTAAGTTGATAGATTCTGAAATATCATCAAGGATGATAAGAATCCTCTATTCATTCTTCAGCCTTGACCATAATTCTTGCTCGGATCTTCTTCGTTGTTCATTCTTCATATCAAAGCCTATGTATTGTGCAATTTGATCTTGAATTCTCTCAAAATTTGGCTTTTGAGACACTGTAGTAATCACAACTTTATCAAACAAATTCAGCTTTTGAGCTTGACTTCCAACTTCATGAACCAGGGTGGTCCTGCCCACCCCTCCCATCCCGCATAACCCAATCATGTTGATATTCTCATCTTTTAAGGCTTCAATGATTTGATAGAAGGAAGTTTATCTGCCTGGAAGATTCAACCACTCGGAAAGCATAAACTCTAACACAACTGGGTTTTCTTAGTTTAGTAGCCAAAGGATTTGTGTTATGAGATTAGTGCAGTATTGGATCTAAATTATGATGATTTGTTTTTCTCAATTGTATTTTAGTGGATTGAAAAGGAAAGGGGAATCTTCCATTGCAACAAGTTGGTGCTAATTGGTTTGCCAAAGACCCATGCACTTGTGTGGGAATTAACAGCTACATGACATGAAATGATAGAGGACGACTTAGAAAAAACTGAGTCTTTGTGTCATATATTGTCCTTCAAGTTTCAATAATTGATTTGTTTTAATTATTTATATGATGATTTTCACTACATTTAAAATATCTACTTTTCTTCAGCTTCTTTTTCTTAATTTTCATTTGTTATTAGAAATGAAAATGGTTTTCTTTATTCATTTTATACATTTAAGGTGTATTTTCTATTATTTATTTGTTTGCAAATTTTAGAGACAAATGTAAGTATACTTGTTAAAATTTATTTATTTTATTATATAGAAAGTTATTTTCCTCCAAATTAACTATAAATAACAATAGAGCTTTTGAAATTTCAAACTCATACCATAGACTTTCAAAAATTCCAATGTCAAAATTATGGATTCGGACTAAATTATCTAAAAATGCCGAAAAGCAAAATTACTTGAATAGGAAGTCTTTGTAAAAATTACAGGGTAGCTCAATTTTACAAAAACAATCCCAGCTATAAGTGTTTTTAGCTAATTTATAGAAAAGCGCTTCTAGTTCGAAGCATTTTCAATGTGTTGCCTGAAAAACACTTCCAACTGAGAGTGCTTTCTACCAAATCAACTGAAAATGCCTCTAGCTAGAAGCGTTTTCTCCCAACGATAACTCCAATGATTACTTTCTCCAACGACTATTTAATTAGCCATTGGACCCCCCACCCACCCCTTACAGTCCCATTGTGTTTCCTATATAACCCCTCCCCATTTCATTTTTCTTCCAATTCAATCTCAACTCTCTCTCACATTCATAAATCTCTCTCAAATTTCTCTAAATTCCTTCTTCAATTCCCACTCAAAAATTATTTCTCTCTCAACTTTAATTTTTATTACAATTATCTTAACATTTTCATAAATTATTTTTCTATTACAAATTATTTAGCATTTTTCGAAATTAGCAATAACAAAATCTCTAATTCGTTTTGATGACAACCACATTTCCGTCGACCAATTGCAAATGGTAAGAATATTTTTTATTATATTTCAATGTTGTATAATTTTACTATTTTCTTATTATATTTGAATTTAATATTTTGTATTTTTTTTACCTCAATAGGAAGATTATCAAATTTTGGAGACGTATATTCGTAATCTATCCTCTCCTCCATCGCCCTTGATTGAACCCTACTTGAGAGATGTCTGTTTTTGCACGTGGCGCTTGTAGGTAAGGGGTGTAAGTTGGACCCGACACTCGTAAACGCGTTGGTGAAAAGGTGGAGACCGGAGACGCACACATTTCATCTTCCATGGAACATGTGTACTATCACTTTGGAGGACATGCAACTATAGCTTAGGTTACCGGTGGATGGGCTAGAAGTGACTGTGTCAGTTCAAGCAACCGATTGGAGAGACGTATGCGAGGAACTTTTAAGAAGGGTTCTAGAGACGATTTTGGAGCCTAGATAGATATGAGTTGGTTAAGAAGAAATTTTGGTGGGCTTGATAAGGATTCAACTGAAGTCTAAAAAGAACAACACGCTTGGGTTGTAACACCTCAAAACCCGACCTAGAAGTTATGACTAGATACTAAGGGATTACATCAACTTGTTCAAAGCTTCGGTTCAAATCAAACTCAATGCATGCTTCAAAAACATAAAATTTTGACAAAACACCCATAGATGGTTAGAAAAACTGTGTTCGAAAACACTTATTTAAAACCCATAATTCACATTCAAAATCACATGTTTTGAAAGTACTAACGCAAGGAGATCATTTCTAGTATTAAAACAATTATTCGTTACAAACCATATATTTTATTTTCAAAAAATGCTTAAATGATTACCTAACCTTGCAGCAAAAAAATTTCAAAGTTTGTTTTAGTTTTGAAAACTGAAATCTAACTTGTTAGCTCATGTGATTTGCAGTTTAATGCTCAAAAATAATAAATGCCGATGAATAAAACAAAAACCAAAACAAAGACCAAAAACATATTACAGTCCAAAAATAATTAAATCATAAACCCACAAATATTTTATCTGGTAACCAATTCGAGCTCTCGCACGCCGTCTGGTCCTGAGTAAAAAGTTAACCTGAAACGTATTAAACATACAAATGAGCTAGGAGCACAGTGTGTACCTCAACCCACAAGTATAATTTTTATTTAACAAGCACATACATAAATATGATCTCAAAATTTTACTTTAATGTATCAATAACATATCAGAATGTTGTATTACTAGAAACATATATATTTCAGATCATAATATCATATAACTGGAACATATTTTGGTTTGAAATATCTTAATTTCATATACAAATATATCATACCAGAATGTCATGTTTTCATAAGTACATATGTCATACCAAATCAGAACAAATGCAGACATAAATCTTACCTCTATCTGCTACATTCCAACTCCATCCAACCAATCACACCAATTAGGACTTCAAGAGTCCATCCATCCAAATCACACCAGATCGTGGTGGTATGCCACTCATAATAGTGCAGCTGAGCTACCAAATATATATTGTAGTTTAACTGTAACATCCTAGAATTTGGGGTTAGAAGTTTTGGGGTTTGTAGTAAAGTCAGTGAGTAGGCTGAGTAGTTGAGTTTGTAGTCGCATTTTGATATCAGAATGAGCCTGTTGGTTTAGTGGTTGGTTGTATGTTGGTTTACCTTTGGGTTTTGGGTTCAAATCCTCATATGTGTTTTAAGGAAGTAATTTTTGTTTTTGAGTCTTAAAATAGTTATTATTTTTAGTTTTTTTATTATTTTAAATTTGTGTTGGAAAGAAAAACTCCCCCAAATGTTGCACGTTTTGTTTTTTTTTTCCCCATCCCACGTTTTCTACTTTTGTTTTCTTTTCTCTTCTTTCTTTTGACTAGAAAATCTTGTTTTCTTTCTTCTAATTTTCAAAATTGAATGATTGCTTCTGAAAATCAGTTCTCTTGACACCAATTTCGTGTTACATTCGCATATTTTTTGAATTTTTGACAAGTTTTTCGAGTTAGATCACACGCCTGATTGCTGATTTTGATGTAGATTCACGAAAGAACACACCAGAACTTAAAATCAATATTCCAAACGTATATAATTAGTAACAAAATGCAACACTAAATCAAGATTGACTCACAACATAACATTAAAGCACCTACCATAAAGAAAACAACAACAATATCTAAGTCGTCTAAGGAACACCCAACACCTCTTGTTCTTCTTCTAAAAATGCATCGAACTCATTAAGTACACAAAATACACATTAATATCACACTACTAAAACTTTGAAACCTCAAATGCCAAGTGAAATAATTTCAATACATGACTGGAAAAATGGAAGATGAAGCAACCTTACCCTTAATGACTAAAACTGATAACACAAAGGACGAACGATACACAAATTAACAAAAGAATAAAAAAAAAAGGAGAGAAAAAAAGCATGAAAGGATTTGACACAAGACCAAAGGGTAAGCTGACACCTTACCATCAAAACAATTGGTTCATTCTTGACAATATATGCACTTAAATATTTCTTAAACCAAATACCAAAAACTAGGGATTTAGACAAAATTTACAAAAATAGAAGCGAAAGGATTCAAACCTAGAACCTTCCTCACACAAGCACAACCCTTAACCACTTAACTAGAACAAATTATGTAGCATAATTTCATAATCTTAACTCAAAAATCACAGTATGACCCCTCTAGGTTTCACTAACCCACCTTTTGCATTTTTCCTTTTTATTTTTCAGCAATTAAAGATGAAAACTAAGTTAGTAAAACAAATAAATGTGGTAGGAAATATTTAAAAAATGTGCAATAGACCAATGGCTAAGCATCACCCCATCCTCCTTAGAGTCTTAAGTTTTATCCATGTCAATACCCTTCCTTTTGTTTTAAATTTCAACATGAAGGTTTATTTGTCAAAACAACCCCTAAAATTTGCATAACTTAGCCTTTTAAGTCATTTCCTAGTTATATTAAATACATCTTTTTTTCTATTACTTCTTTTATTTTTCATAAAAATGTTCATCATCTTTTGTTGAAAATGTTATATTCAAATCTCGTACACAAAATCAACCTCATTCAATCTGTTCTTCATAATGTTTTAGCGTAAAGCCATCAAAATCTGTTTCTAATGTGCCAAGATTAGTAAGAATTCCTATTTTTAATTTTGTAGAACCTTAGAAATCTAGAATAATATCGTTCTTGATAATTTTTCTAAAATCAATTCTAAATCTTTGATGGGTTTTCCTGAAATCTTGTTAAAACTCAATAAATCTTAAACATCAATAGTAATTATTACATTTTCGTCGATTGAAAGACCCATTGTAGGTATCCCAGATCAATTTTGGACATAAAGATCATCGTACGAAACCTCGAAAGTTATATGCGTGTTCTTTTGTTAGAAATTTGAGGCAAAATCGAACCTAGCCTAAACCACACGCTCATGTGACCCACACGACCTTGTGTCCCCTATAATATAGCCTTACAATTTTAACCCAAAATTTTTTCAAACTGTAAAATTTAGTCCTTAATTGGTTCCCAAATTATTTTTAGTGTTTAATTTATTCAATTAAGCCCTTAATAACATAAATGATGCTACAATACATGCCCTAATTGACTGAATTATTTGTTTATTAATTTATACTTGCATAAATTGTGTATAATTGTGTTGATTGAATCTGTATTTGTTGATATTCGTATAACATGTTTTAAGATATCGTTAGATTGGATTCTTTTTGAAAAGTATATATTTGGCCACTGTATCGATTAGTTGAGAACATAAATATTGCTGCCATATCAGTTTTCAATCCGTTTAAGCATACCTTATGCTACTATTAAATCGAACGCTTAGTAAGCATGACTTTTGCGATTGAATTGATTTGTTAAAAGCAAACTATTTGGTACCATATTGAATTGTATAACATGTCTTGATGCATTGTATGGGGTGAGATGATTTGAACAAGGAAGTAGTCGATAGTTTATCTGTTTGACCAATGGTTTATCAACAATGTATTCTAGTCGGTAGTCACTTGCACGACTGATGGTTCATCTACAATGTACTAGCAGCTTTTATCTGCACTGACGGATTGTTCATCCACTAATATCTTATCGTTAGCAATTATCTGCAACGATCAATGGTTTATCCACAATGTGGTGTGAAGGTAGAGGATTTCTGGGGAGCTCCTATTTTGGTGTGTAACGGTAAGGTAAAACCTTTTTACTGTTAAACTGAACTTGCATTGTATTCATAAGCAATTACATGGCTACAAACATTGAGTTGTTTTGTTGATTGGTATTCTGAATTATCGATATTCTATCTGACTAAGTAAATGTCATGTAATTAATGAATTAATTTTCTATACGATTTGTCTACGGTTTGCACCGATTTTTCTTGTGATGGAAATCACACTAAGCTTCATAGCTCACTCCCTTTTTATTCCTATCTTTTTAGATAGCCTGCAAGGTTAGGACGTGGACTCGACATTCGGAGGTGCCCGGCTTGATTTTAATAAATATTTTTAAGTTAATATTTGAAATTTTATTATTATTTAAAAACTATAATATTTTATTTTGAATTGTGGCACAAGACTTAGTTTATGATTTTTACTTAGGCATGCATGACATATAAATCATTTAAGCTATTAGAATATGAATTTTTACTTAATTATGTATGAAGCATGATTTTTATTAAAATTACGTTAATATAACTTTTTCGCTATTAAAGTTGAAAATAAGTTTTGGAAAGATAATAAACTAACTAAGATGGACACCGTTACATGAAATACATTAAAAAAATCAGTTATTACTAACTCATATGGCTTTCCGAAAATAAACTAATTTTTGTTCTAAAATAAACAAAAGTTTTAAAATTGACCATTTTAAAACTCCAATAACTCTGTTTAGGCCATCTCAGTGGCCAATGTAATCTTCCAAATTCGGGTCTAACGTTTAAGCTGAGTTGGGGATGTTACATGGCGCAATTCTAATTCACAAGCTCGAATTCTCAATGAAGGTCCCAAATCCAATACTCTTTGCACCCACTCTAGTTCTGACACTAGCTTCCTATTCTGCACAAAGATGGGGTTTTTTACCCCAATATTATAAAAAAAAATTATACATCAAAATGGGTTGTCAGCCAGATTAATTACGAAAATGATATACTTTTTGGGGTCGTGCTTGCAAGCAGGCACAACCTATTATTTTATTATTATTTTTTTGTTTTAAAAATTATTATTATATTATTTTAATATTTATATTAATATATGGATAAAAATATGGGTTTTATCTTGATAAAAATATCCGAAGCAGGTTGAGCACATCGGTAGGCATGACTAGTCGTGCCTATGATGAGCACAACCTCTACACATTTCCTTTTCTTTCTTTGCATTTTACAAAAATTGGTCTTATATCACTTTTGGTCCCTCTACTAGGCCTAAAATTAAAATTCAATCTTTATACTTGAATTTCTACAATAATATTGGTCCTATTTTTTATAATTTTTTCCAAATAATTAATATTGTTAATTACTCATTAAAGTTTTTAACGTGTTTTTTAAACAAAATATTAGTTTAACAAAACAATGGTATGTTAAGTGTAATAAGTTTTAAATAATAAAATTTCTAACAAAATGTATTCCAACTTAACATATCATTGTTTTGTTAAACTAATATTTTGTTTAAAAACACGCCAAAATTTTATCGAGTAATTAACAAAAATTTTAATACAATTTTGTTAGAAATTTTATTATTTAAAACTTATTCAACTTAACATATCATTGTTTTGTTAAACTAATCAAAATTTTATAGAGTAATTAACAAAAATTTTAATACAATTTTGCTAGAAATTTTATTATTTAAAACTTATTCTAACTTAACATATCATTGTTTTGTTAAACTAATTTTTGTTTAAAAAACACGCCAAAATTTTATCGAGTAATTAACAATATTAATTATTTGGAAAAAAATTATAAAAATAGAACCAAATATTATTGTAGAAATTCAAGTATAAAGATTGAATTTTAATTTTAGGCCTAGTAGAGGACCAAAAGTGATATAAGACCAATTTTTGTAAAATGCAAAGAAAGAAAAGGAAATGTGCGGTGTGTTGTGCCTGCACTGTCAGTACACGACTAGTCGTGCCTACCGATGAGCTCGACTTGTTTCGGTATTTTTATCCGTAAAACCCGTATTTTATCTATATATTAATATAAATATTAAAATAATATAATAATAATTTTTAAAACAAAAAATAAATTTAATAATAAAATAATGGGTTGTGCTGTCGGTGGCACGACCCCAAAAAGTATACCATTTTCGTAATTAATCTGACTGACAACTCATTTTGGTGTATAAATTTTTTTTTATAATATTAGGGTAAAAAACCCCACAAAGATGTTATCATCCATACCTAAACCACCTCTTGGAATCGCTCTAAGTTCAACCCCACCTCCTACTCATTTTTCCAACAATCTCTAGCAAAGAGACTTGAATTCAGCATGTAACATCGAACTTGCTAGACATCTTAATGGCCAATTACCTTTTTTTTGCGTAGGACAAAGCAAAAGCAGAATCGAACGATGATCCGACTTCAAATAGTGAAGATTTACGCATCAAAGAACTAGGCAGAAACGTGATAGAGTTAAGAGTTAGCAGTTAGTTAGTCAGTCTGTTAGCAATTACAGTTAATCTATTAAGATTAGTTAAACACTTAAAGTCTCTCTTGTATTAAATACGTGAGTTCATTCATTAATGGATATCAGAGTATGGCCTTTCCATGCATTGTTTAGTCTGGTTGTTAACATGGTATCAAGAGCCACAAATATTTTTTTCTGTTCTTCTTTCTTCTTGTTTGCAATCCTGGTTACTGAGGTTTTCTCATGAGTACTACACCATCTTCCAACACAGAAGGGGAGTCCCCTTCACACGGTCAGAGTTCTTCTTGTTTTTCGAATATTCAGTACTTCTCTAAACATGAGACAGTCAAGCTTGGTGAAAGTAACTTCTTGCGATGGAAGCATCAGATTTTACTAATTCTTGAAGGGTACGAACTTGAAGGGTTTGTACTAGGCACGGTCTCTGTTCCTGAGCCTTTTGTTTCTAGACCTGATGGGCAACTCGTGGCTAATCCATTGTCTCTTCTTCATAAGAAGTAGGATAAATTTCTTGCTTCTTGGCTGCTTTCTACAGTTACTGATGAAATACTTGTGCATCTTATGATGGCTAAGACAAGTTTTGATGTCTAGACAACTATTGAGCGAAGGTTTGGTGCTAAGTCGAATGTCAAAATTTCAAGCATGCGTCATGCTTTGTATTCGATCAAGAAAGCCAATCTTTCAATCAAAGATTATTTGGCAAAAGTAAAGAATTTAAGTGATGCTCTCATTGCTGCTGAGAGTCATATCTCTGAGCAAGAACAGGCCAGTGTTGTTTTAGCTGGTCTATCAATAGAGTATAAATTAATTCGTATATTTGCATCAGCTACTCCCATATCTCTTGATCTCTTCACTGAGATGTTTCTTGATTGTGAGAAAAGACAAGTAGATCTCTTAACAGAGGCATCTTTGCAAGAAAATGTGGTTTCTCATTCGAAGCATGATACTGCTGATCATTTGAAACCTGTTGAGTCTTCAGGAAGTTATCCGTGAGAGTATAAACCTGGTCATCGTAGAAGTGGTTGAGGGTGGTCTCGTGGCAAGGGTCGTACAAATGGTCGTGGATGGTCTCACTCTAGGCCCCAGTGTCAGTTATGTGGGAAATTTGGGCATTTGGTTCAGACTTGCTACCACCGGTTTGATGAAACATATTCGGGGGTTAGTTTCAATCAGCAAGTTTCAGTCAACTATCATCAGGTTAATGGTCATGGTTTTTTCTCTGTACCCACGTGTAGCCACTATTTTCCATCCACCACATCCTCGTTTTCTCATCCGTCTTCTCGACATTCTAACCAAGTTTGGTATCCGGATTCTGGGGAGACGAATCATGTAACTCCAGATGTGACTTCACTCTCGAATGTTGCTCCTTATACAGGTACAAATCATGTCTTTATGGGTAATGGTGTTTCTGTTCCTATTGCTAATGTAGGTACAACTCATATGGTGGCTGGTTCTCGACTTTTGCGTCTGCAAAGTGTTCTTCATGTACCTAATGTCTGTAAAAACTTGATGTCCGTTAGTCAATTTGCTAGAGATAATGTAGTATATTTTGAGTTTCATCCTTTCATGTGCTTTGTGAAGGATATACAGACAAGGAACATGCTTCTAGTGGGCCACATGCATGAGGGTCTTTATCGGTTCGATGTTTCTAAACCATCACTTCTTCCTACTAGAGTTACTTCTCAGTCTGTCTCTGCTCACTTGTGTACTGCACAGCATTCTTCCCCCACAGAGTTATGGCACAAGAGGCTTGGACACTCGTGTTCTAGTGTTCTTGGTGTTGCTTTACGTAACTGTAACATTTCTTTCCATAACAACATTGTTTCTTCTGTTTGTTCAGCTTGCCAAATAGGCAAAGTGCATAAGCTTCCTTTCAGCTCATCTAAAACTGTGTATTCTACACCATTTGAATTAGTAGCATCTGATGTTTGGGGTCCTTCCCATGTAAAATCGAATGGATTTCTTTACTATGTTACCTTTGTTGATATGCACAGTCACTATACATGGATTTATTTTCTTAAGTCCAAAGCTGAGGTCTTGCAATGTTTTTTTCAGTTTAAACAAATGGTGTATGTTCAGTTTGGTCGTACCATCAAGAGTCTTCAATCTGACTAGGGTGGTGTAGCACCTCAAACCCGGCCCAGAAGTTATATCCGGATCTGACATGCCACATCAAAAACGTAAAAAAAAAATTCATTCTAAGTCCATAAAATCGTACTTGATGTTCAAAAGATTAATTCATTAAGGGTTAAGGTGAATGGAAGCTGTGCACCAGGTAAGAAACCGGAAAAGAGGTGGTGAGTCCATCGGACTGCTTAAGTACCAAGCTCCCTTCGGATCCAATCCTAGACATGCATACCGCCATTGCCACACCTTAACGTCATGGATATTTCTAGGAAACCGATTTGATTAAGTCATTTTTAGGAAAAGTGATTAATTTTGGAAAATACTTTCATTGCGGAAGCTTTGCTTGTTGTCATGATATTTTGAAATCAACTGTTATTTTTGAAAACGCGCCCTAAAGCTATCCAATTTCAACAGTTAAAATAAGTATTACCTATCTTAGTAATACATATTAAAACCATAAAAAATAATTAAGTTGCCTTATTACATTTAAAAGCCCAAAAACTTCAAACGTAAATAAAAGGATGTCCAGTTCACCAGAAGAAAATCAAACTTTCAGAACGGGTGGCCACTCAAATTCCCTCACGACTCCAAGCCCACTATGGTTGGGGATTTCTGCGTGGATGAAAATAAAAGGGGTGAGTTTGGGAAACTCAATGTGTAAGGAAAACCCATTCAAAGTCCAAGTCACTCAAGCCCATTGGGCCTAAGCCCATTCAGTAACATGGTCTTGGGCGAGCCCTTTTCAGATTACAATAAAGCGGGCCTTAGCCCTTATTCAGATAACAATATGGCTCATAGGCCCATTTCAAAATACATGCAACATCAATAACATATGCAAGCCCATTTGGGTAATAAATGATCTTGGGCCAAAGCCCTTTTGATTACAATAAACCGGGCCTTAGCCCTTATTCAAATAACAAGATAGCCCATAGGCCCATTTCAAAATACATGCATATCAAGAAACATATGCAAGCCCATTTGGGAGACTACTCAACCCACCAACCACTACACTCCATCCGTACCACCATACACTCCATGTAGGAATAGCTCAACCCACCCATTAACACTCCACAGATTCTTGACCTTTTTGCTCGATTAACGATAAATTGAGGCAAAGCCTCCAAGATCGTGGACAAGCCACTTTCAGTACTTCCTCCGTCAATATCCCAAATCCCATGCATCGATAATAACAACGATCAAACATGCATTTAGGTCAATTTAACCCTAGGGGTATTTGGTAATTTATCTACTAGGGGTAAAATCGTAAATTTTCCACTTTTAAAGGTATTTCAGTAATTTATCTATTTTAGGGTTTTTCATGCATATTCCTACTTTTCACGTACTAACGAATCACGTCATCGAGGGTTCTTACCGAATTGGGCAGTTGGCCCATCATTCCAATTTTGGCCCATTAAGCCCAAAAATATCGAGGGCATAGAAATCATGCACTTTGCGGTCCAAACATTGCAGCTTACCAAAACATTAATCGATTTACCTCACGAGCATTCGCTTTTCATAAATCTACAAAATACCGGTTTTCGGCATTTGACTTTTCGCTTTTGCCGATCTAGACTAAGAAAGAGGGTGTTAGTTACACACCTGTTTGCGACGATATGCTGACGAGATCCACACACGAACCGCCTACAATTGGATTACTAACACGTTAATCTAACTATTCAAATACAAACTACGTATTAACCCCTTACAATATTAGGCCAACCACACCTACAGATCATAGTAAGCTTATAAGAAATCAATAAGCAACTCATTAACAAATTTTTGTCAATATTTACCACATAATCATAATTTCACTGCAAGCTGTCTTCCTAAGCAACAGTCACTAAATTATTTATAACTGGAGCTACGAAACTCCAAATCAAGTGCCGTTAATTTTCCTTGAAAATAGACTCATATATCTTCTATCCATAAAATTTTCAGAATTTTGGTTTAGCCGATCAATACCAGATTTTTCTCAAAGTTTCCCATGTTTCACTGTTTGACTAATCTGACCACCCTTCATTACGAATCAAATTTCTCATTGTACAGAATTCAAAATATGTTCTTGTTTATTTCATTAGAAACTAGACTCAATAAGCTTTAATTACATAATTTATTCAGCTTCTAATTCTTCTCCCACAATTTATGGTGATTTTCCAAAGTCACATTACTGCTGCTGTCCCAAGTAGATTTATTACCAAATCACTCTTTCAAACACCTATCTTGCATGCATGTTATTTAAACATGTATATCACCAATCAATCATCACGTATCTATGATTTTTACTTAAGCATAATCTCCATTTCATCATTTTAAAGCACAACATGTTAGCCGATTTTTCCCTTTAGCATCTAAGGCACATGCATGCTCATTTGTTTGGCTCAACTTCACATATCTTCCATTTTTCATCAAAAGAACATGAAACAACAACCATTTCCTTCATTTTAATTCATGACCAAATGCTCACAACACAACCAAAAATCAAAATATACTTCAAGAGTTAAGGTAGAATCAAGAAGAACTCATGAACCTCAAAATAGAAGCAAGGTACCAAGAACTTACCTTCAATTTTCCTCCTTCTAATGACCGAATACTCAAGAGCTTTCTCCTCTCCTTTCTCTTCTCTAACTTTCAGCTATGATGAACAAAGATGGACAAAACTTTGTTCTTTTCACCCTTTTCTTTTAATAAAACTTCATATTTCATCCATTTAATTCTTTAATACAAAAGACATGATATTCTTATCATGAAACATTTACCTAACCCATTATCATGAAACATTTACCTAACCCATTATCATGGAACATTTACCTAACCTATTATCATGAAACATTTACCTAACCCATTATCATGGAACATTTACCTAACCTATTATCAATTTGTATCAATTTGTACCATAAATTATGGATATCAAGTGTACATTTTGTCTACAACAACATGATGGCTAGCCACTTCATGTAAAATGGGAGGTTTGTCATGCAAATCCTCCTATTTTGCACTCCTATTTATTTGGCCACTTCAATTTAGCCTATAGCATTTTCAAACATTTTCACATAGGTCCTATTTCATAATTTCACCCCCTTTTTCTTATGGAACAAAAATTAACTAAAATTGTCGGGTTCTATCTTAAGCTTAGGCTTTCTAGAGGCCCACTAACATAATTAAACCTATGCCAACATTCACGAGTTCCCGAAAATTGGGGCGTTACAACTCTACCCTCCTTAAAGAAATTTCGTCCTCGAAATTTACGTAATCCAAACAGATGAGGGTATTGCTGTTGCAACGTCTCTTCTGGCTCTCAAACTCAGAAGTTTCCCCTTCCTTAACTTGTTGAAAACGAGCGACCAAAGACTCATCGTTCAACTATTTTTCCTTAATCTGATCCACCCAGGTTGGCCTCACTTGCAACTCAGCCAACAGACTTCCATCATCATACAGACTCAAACGAGCAAACATTGCTCTCAGATCAGATACAACTCTACGACTTAGAGCATCGGCTACCACATTAGCCTTGCTGGGGTGATACTCGATCGAACAGCCATAATCCTTAAGCAACTCAATCCATTTCCTTTGCCTAAGGTTCAGCTCCTTCTGAGTCAACAAATACTTAAGACTCTTATGGTCAGTGTATATAATACACCTTTCTCCGTACAAGTAATGTCTCCAAATCTTAAGTGCAAATATCACTGCTGCCAACTCTAAATCATGAGTCAAATAGTTTCCCTCATGAGGCTTAAGCTATATTGATGCATATGCAACCACCTTACCCTCTTACATTAACACGTAGCCCAAACCCACGTGTGATGCGTCACTGTACACACTAAAATCCTTCCCAGACTTCGGCTGAATTAACACAGGTGCTTCAGTCAGAACTTTCTTCAACTTCTCAAAAGCTTCCTGCTGCTTCTCAGTCCATACAAACGGTACTCCTTTCCTTATGAGTTTTGTCAGAGGTGCTGCCATCACAAAAAAACCTTCCACAAACCTTCTGTAGTATCCTGCCAGTCCTAGAAAACTCCGTATTTTTGACACTGACCTAGGCAGCATCCACTCCAAAATCGCTTCAATTTTCCAAGGGTCCACCTTAATCCCCTCAGCAGAGACCACATGTCCTAAGAAAGTTACCTCTCTCAACCAAAATTCACACTTGCTGAACTTCGCAAAGAGTTCCTTCTCCCTTAATACTTATAGCACTATACGGAGATGTTCATCATGTTTCGTTTCGGTTTGAATATACCAGATATCGTCAATAAAGACGACTCTGAACTGATCCAAAATGGTTGGAACACACGATTCATCAGATCCATAAACGCTGCAGAGGCGTTCATTAGTCCAAATGGCATAACGAAACTCGTAATGACCATACCGAGTCCCGAATCTTTGTCTTATGGATATCGCCTCCTTGGCCCTTAATCGATGATATCCGGATCGAAGGTCGATCTTGGAAAATCTGAAGCTCCTCTAAACCGGTCGAATAGATCGTCAATCCTTGGCAGTGGATACTTATTCTTAATCGTCAGTTTGTTCAACTGGCGATAATCAATGCACATCCGCATCGTACCATCCTTCTTTTTCATGAATAGCAATGGTGCTCCCCATGGAGACACGCTTGGCCTAATAAAGCCCCTATCCAACAACTCTTAAATTTGAGCATTTAACTCTACTAACTCCTTCGGTGCCATCCTATACGGTGCGATAGACACAGGCGCCATTCCAGGCAACAAGTCTATTCCAAACTCAACTTCTTGATTCGGAGGCAATCCTGGAAGCTCCTCCGGAAAAACATCTTGGAACTCCTTTTCGGGTCCTAACCTTTTCCACTGTCAGTCCCTGCTCTTCCGACTGACTTACAAATACCAATTAGGCCTCACAACCTTTTCGAATCCACTTTTCGGCTCTTAATACCGACACCACATTGGACAAATAATCCCTTCTCTCACCTATCACCATAACCTCCTCATCCTTTGTAGTTCTTAACACCATTTGTTTAGAAGCACAATCCAGAGTCGCCTTATGCTTAACAAGCCAATCCATTCCCAGAATGAGGTCAAACTCTCCGAACGGTAACTCCATCAGATCTTCAGGAAAAATATTGCCTTGAGTTTCTAAGGGTACATTCCTATACAGTTTGTCTACCCTAACCGAGTGACTCAAGGGACTTAGTACAGATACCCCACTCACAATCTCCTCAGAGCAGTCCAAGTCGTCCATAATCCGTTCTGTGGCCTCCAACCAATATTCCGCCACATTCGAGGCTATACCAGACATGCCCTTAAAGATCTCCGTTTCGTTAGTCCCGAAGTCATTCAGAAATAGATCCCTGAATTTCGTTGCCCGAACTTGCTCCGGCAACCCTTTTCAGAACACGAAGCATTACCTGTGATAGGGCATTATCCTCGCACATGGTCATGAGACTCTACCTCTCATTGCGGTGGTACGGTGCATCCACCGCCGCATATGTCTCGAAGACGAAGATTTCGCTCGAGCAAATCCTCGGCTCCGTCCACGGCCTCTTGTACTCATATCGTATTATCTTGATTACGAATTTTTATACATCAATTAATATTCTAATGTTTATTACAGATGTTTTATGAATCAAACAGTAGTTTAGAGTTTGTTTTCGCAGAATCAAAGTCTAGCTACAGTTTTAGTCTCTTATCAGATTTTCCTATGCTTTCAGTATCATCCTATCTAGAGTGTCCTAGTAGGGTTTCAGTACAGACAGATAATTCAGGAAAATATTCAAAAAAGTTCAGAGTAATACTTACAGACTTGAGCCGGAGATTCGGAATGCCACCTTCTAAAGATCTAAATTTTGAAAATCGAGTTTTTCGCATTCTTTATAAAATTTTCGCTTTCGAAAATCTTTGTTTTTGTAAACCCATTCCACAGCCGAGTTGTTGCAACCTAGGCTCTGATACCACTAAATGTAGCACCTCAAACCCGGCCCAGAAGTTATGGCCGGATCTGACATGCCACATCAAAAACGTAAAAAAAAAATTCATTCTAAGTCCATAAAATCGTACTTGATGTTCAAAAGATTAATTCATTAAGGGTTAAGGTGAATGGAAGCATGCACCGGTAAGAAACCGGAAAAGAGGTGGTGAGTCCATCTGATTGCTTAAGTACCAAGCTCCTTCGGATCCAATCCTAGACATGCATACCGCCATTGCCACACCTTAACGTCATGGATATTTCTAGAAACCGATTTGATTAAGTCATTTTTAGGAAAAGTGATTAATTTTGGAAAATACTTTCATTCGGAAGCTTTGCTTGTTGTCATGATATTTTGAAATCAACTGTTATTTTTGAAAACGCACCTAAAGCTATCCAATTTCAACAGTTAAAATAAGTATTACCTATCTTAGTAATACATATTAAAACCATAAAAATAATTAAGTTGCCTTATTACATTTAAAAGCCCAAAAACTTCAAACGTAAATAAAAGGATGTCCAGTTCACGGAAGAAAATCAAACTTTCGAGCGGGTGGCCACTCAAATTCCCTCACACTCCAAGCCCACTATGGTTGGGGATTTCTGCGTGGATGAAAATAAAAGGGTGAGTTTGGGAAACTCGTGTGTAAGGAAAACCCATTCAAAGTCCAAGTCACTCAAGCCCATTGGGCCTAAGCCCATTCAGTAATGATGGTCTTGGGCGAGCCCTTTTCAGATTACAATAAACCGGGCCTTAGCCCTTATTCAGATAATGATATGACCCATAGGCCCATTTCAAAATACATGCAACATCAATAACATATGCAAGCCCATTTGGGTAATGGTGATCTTGGGCCAAAGCCCTTTTCAGATTATAATAAACGGGCCTTAGCCCTTATTCAAATAACGATATAGCCCATAGGCCCATTTCAAAATACATGCAACATCGGTAAACATATGCAAGCCCATTTGGGAGATTACTCAACCCACCAACCACTACACTCCACCCGTACCAGCCATACACTCCATGTGGGAATAGCTCAACCCACCCATTTAACACTCCACAGCTTGCACCTTGCTGCTCGCTTAACGATAAATTGAGGCAAAGCCTCCAATCGTGGATAAGCCACTTTCAGATACTTCCTCGTCAATATCCCAAGATAGCCCATAGGCCCATTTCAAAATACATGCAACATCGGTAAACATATGCAAGCCCATTTGGGAGACTACTCAACCCACCAACCACTACACTCCACCGTACCGACCCATACACTCCATGTGGGAATAGCTCAACCCACCCAAATTAACACTCCCACATTCTTGCGGCCTTTGCACTCGATTATCGATAAATTGAGGCAAAGCCTCCAATCGTGGATAAGCCACTTTCAGTACTTCCTCCGTCAATATCCGGTCCCATGCATCGATAATAACAACGATCAAACATGCATTTAGGTCAATTTAACCCTAGGGTATTTGGTAATTTATCTACTAGGGTAAAACGTAAATTTTCCACTTTTAAAGGTATTTCAGTAATTTATCTATTTTAGGGTTTTCATGCATATTCCTACTT
Source organism: Gossypium arboreum (assembly GCF_025698485.1). Taxonomy (NCBI): domain Eukaryota; kingdom Viridiplantae; phylum Streptophyta; class Magnoliopsida; order Malvales; family Malvaceae; genus Gossypium; species Gossypium arboreum. The sequence continues at coordinate 84,286,345 of NC_069074.1, forward strand.
TTCACGTACTAACAGAATCACGTACCGAGGGTTCTTACCGAATTAGGCCCGTTGGCTTATCATTCCAATTTTGGCCCATTAAGCCCAAAAATATCGAGGGCATAGAAATCATGCACTTTGCAGTCCAAACATTGCAGCTTACCAAAAACATTAATCGATTTACCTCACGAGCATTCGTACACTCGCAAATCTACAAAATACCAGTTTTCGGCATTTCGGCTTTTCGGCTTTTGCCGATCTAGACTAAGAAAGAGGGTGTTAGTTACACACCTGTTTGCTACGATATGCTGACGAGATCCACACACGAACCGCCTACAATTGGATTACTAACACGTTAATCTAACTATTCAAATACAAACTACGTATTAACCCCTTACAATATTAGGCCAACCACACCTACAGATCATAGTAAGCTTATAAGAAATCAATAAGCAACTCATTAACAAATTTTTGTCAATATTTACCACATAATCATAATTTCACTGCAAGCTGTCTTCCTAAGCAACAGTCACTAAATTATTTATAACTGGAGCTACGAAACTCCAAATCAAGTGCCGTTAATTTTCCTTGAAAATAGACTCATATATCTTCTATCCATAAAATTTTCAGAATTTTTGGTTTAGCCGATCAATACCAGATTTTTCTCAAAGTTTCCCATGTTTCACTATTTGACTAATCTGACCACCCTTCATTACGAATCAAATTTCTCATTGTACAGAATTCAAAATATGTTCTTGTTTATTTCATTAGAAACTAGACTCAATAAGCTTTAATTACATAATTTATTCAGCTTCTAATTCTTCTCCCACAATTTATGGTGATTTTCCAAAGTCACATTACTGCTGCTGTCCCAAGCAGATTTATTACCAAATCACTCTTTCAAACACCTATCTTGCATGCATGTTATTTAAACATGTATATCACCAATCAATCATCACATATCTATGATTTTTACTTAAGCATAATCTCTATTTCATCATTTTAAAGCACAACATGTTAGCGATTTTTCCCTTTAGCATCTAAGGCACATGCATGCTCATTTGTTTGGCTCAACTTCACATATCTTCCATTTTTCATCAAAAGAACATGAAACAACAACCATTTCCTTCATTTTAATTCATGACCAAATGCTCACAACACAACCAAAAATCAAAATATACTTCAAGAGTTAAGGTAGAATCAAGAAGAACTCATGAACCTCAAAATAGAAGCAAGGTACCAAGAACTTACCTTCAATTTTCCTCCTTCTAATGACCGAATACTCAAGAGCTTTCTCCTCTCCTTTCTCTTCTCTAACTTTCAGCTATGATGAACAAAGATGGACAAAACTTTGTTCTTTTCACCCCTTTTTCTTTTAATAAAACTTCATATTTCATCCATTTAATTCTTTAATACAAAAGACATGATATTCTTATCATGAAACATTTACCTAACCCATTATCATGAAACATTTACCTAACCCATTATCATGGAACATTTACCTAACCTATTATCATGAAACATTTACCTAACCCATTATCATGGAACATTTACCTAACCTATTATCAATTTGTATCAATTTGTACCATAAATTATGGATATCAAGTGTACATTTTGTCTACAACAACATGATGGCTAGCCACTTCATGTAAAATGGGAGGTTTGTCATGCAAATCCTCCTATTTTGCACTCCTATTTATTTGGCCACTTCAATTTAGCCTATAGCATTTTCAAACATTTTCACATAGGTCCTATTTCATAATTTCACCCCCTTTTTCTTATGGAACAAAAATTAACTAAAATTGTCGGGTTCTATCTTAAGCTTAGGCTTTCTAGAGGCCCACTAACATAATTAAACCTATGCCAACATTCACAGGATTCCCGAAAATTGGGGCGTTACAGGTGGGGAGTATCGATCACTTTCCAAAGTGCTTGCCTGTCTTGGGATTCAGCATCGAATCACTTGTCCTCACACTTCTGAGCAGAATGGGGTAGGAAGCATAGGCAAGTTGTGGATATAGGGTTGACCCTTATTGCTTAAGCTGGCTTGCCCTTGGACTTCTGGTACTATGCCTTTGCCCATAGTGTTCATCTTATTAATAGACTACCAACGCCTATTTTACAAAAACGGAGTCCTTATGAGGTATTGTATTAAGTCAGACCGTCCTACTCATATCTCAAAGTTTTTGGTTGTGCGTGTTATCCACGCTTGAGGTCCTATCATCACCATAAGTTACAGTTTCGGTCTGCTCAATATGTGTTTCTTGGAGTTGGGACGAATCAGAAGGGTTATAAATGTCTCGACAGCAGCAGTAGCGTTTTTGTCTTCAGGCATGTTACTTTTGATGAATCATTATTTCATTTAAAAGAGGGTTTTTCCTCGAATCCTCATCACAAGTTGACAAGCCAGCTCGCTGTCAGTTACATTTTCCAGTGGTGCAAGCTGGACCTATTTCTGTTCCTGTTGTATCTTCGCCTATACCTCCACCAATGTCTTCTCATGACAATAATAATGGGCAGTTTTTATTAGCCATGGAGGTTCCTACTCACTCCTCAGTCGTGGAGGTTCCTACTCACTCCTCAGGTGCACAAAGCTCATCTACATTAGCTGCTATAGTGCTTTCAGCTGCCTCTCTTATACAGTCTATGCCCCTTCTTAATGCTCATCCTATGTAGACAAGGTCTAAAAGTGGGATATTCAAGCCAAAACTATTCACTTCTGTTCTGGGAGATGAGGAACCTACTTCTATTACAGCTGTTCTTCAACATTCGGCCTGGTCTGCAGCTGCTCATGCTGAGTATGCTGCATTGCTTGCTAACCATACATGGGATGTTGTGCCCCTACCTACAGGAAAGAGAGCAGTGGGATATAAGTGGATTTTTAAGCTCAAGCGCAATGTTGATGGGTCTATTGCACAGTATAAAGGTCCCTTAGTGGTAAAAGGCTATCTACAAGAAGCTGGGGTGGATTTTCAGGAAACTTTCAGCCCAGTGGTCAAACCAACCACCATTCGGGTTGTCCTGGCTCTTGCAGTCTCAATGGGTTGGTCTTTTAGACAGGTGGACATTAACAATGCCTTCCTCAATGGAGATCTTCAGGAGGAAATCTATATGGTGCAGCCCCCGGGGTTTAAGCAACAAGGGCATGAGGGACAGCAGCTGGTGTGTCGCTTAAGGAAAGCTCTCTATGGCATCAAGCAAGTGCCTAGGGCCTGGTTTCATAAATTGAAATATTTTTTGTTAGCTACTGATTTTGTTGTTTTTAAGGCCGACAACTCCCTTTTTGTCCAACGATCAGGGTCACATCTATTGTTTGTGCTGGTGTATGTCGATGATATTATAGTCACTGGGAATGACTCTGTAATCATTGATGGGTTCGTTCGAAGACTTGATGCCCAGTTCTCGTTGAAGGATCTTGGTCGAGTAAATTATTTTCTTGGTATAGAGGTTCAGTATACGTCCACTGGGATTTCTCTTAACCAACGAAAGTACATTTTTGATCTTTTGCGAAAAGCTTCTATGGAAAAGTCGAATGCTGCACCAACACCTATGGTAACAATAGTTCAGCTGTCAGCTTATGCAGGTACTCCTGTTGCTGATGTTCATCTCTACAGAAGCTTAGTAGGGGCATTGCAATATGTAGTCATTACGCGACTAGACATAGCTTATGCTGTGGACAAAGTTTGTCAATTTATGCATCAACCACTGGATATACACTTTAAGGCTGTAAAAAGGATACTGCGCTACTTGCATGGTACGCTGGATTATGGTCTTACCTTTACAAAGACTTCAAAACTCATGTTCGAAGGGTTCTCCGATGCTAGTTGGGGGTTTGATGTCGATGATTAGAGATCCACGCAGGCTACTGTGTGTTTCTTGGCAGTAATCCGGTGTCTTGGAGCTCGAAAAAATAGCAGGTGGTCTCTCGCTCGTCTGCAGAAGCTGAATATAGGAGTCTCGCTCATATTTTTACTGAGATGGTCTGGATTCAGTCCTTGCTAGCTGAGCTAAGTGTTACTCCCCGGGGCAAGCCTCTTGTATGGTGTGATAGTTCAGCCGCTGTGGCTGTTGCAGGGAATCCAGTTCTACACTCAAAGTTTAAACACGTTGAGTTGGATCTTTTTTTTTGTAAGGGAAAAAGTCGCACAAGGACTGTTTCTGATTGGACATGTTCCAGGGCAAGAACAGGTTGCAGATATATTAACCAAACCCTTATCAGCCAGTCAACACAACAAGTTTACAAGTCAGCTTCGAGTTTCAGTCAGTTAAACTGGAAATGTGGAGAGGAGTTTGACAAGCTCGGGGCATGATAGAGTTAAGAGTTAGCAGTTAGTTAGTCAGTCTGTTAGCAACTACAGTTAATTTGTTAAGATTAGTTAAACACTTAAAGTCTCTCTTGTATTAAATACGTGAGTTCATTCATTAATGGATATCAGAGTATGGCCTTTACATGCATTGTTTAGTCTGATTGTTAGTAAAACGAATCCCAAGCCAAATTACAAATAGCCCTATCCAAACGCTATGATAAATTTCCTCTACTCCAAGTAAATTGTAGGTGTAATAGCCCAAATTTGACCGGGCTTAAATAAAACAAAAGAAAATAAATAAATAAATATTTATTTATTTAACAGTCCATAGTCCATTTACAGCCAAGGCCCGTTAAGCCCAAATACCTTAGACCCATTACCCTATACCAGTTACAACCTTAACCCAAATAACTTACAAACCCAAACTTAACCTACAACAGACCCAAACCCGAAGGCCCAAATAGTAGGGGCCCAAATGACTTTCAGATAGGGTTAGAAACCCTAGCTCTCCTTCTCCTCGAGCTGCCACTGATTCTAGAAGGTTCAGGGAGCGTCTGTTCAGCTTCCGAATCGAGGCCACCATTCAAGGCTCTGCCTGTCGTTCCAGCTACTCATCACAGCCACGATTCCAGGCTCCAAGTCACGCCACCATCGATGTGCAAGACACGTCAGAATCCGGCGTTGGCTCCATCAGGTGATTGAGCGAGATTCTCGTGGATTACCTGCAAACAAAAGAGGAAACAAAGACAGAAAACCAAGGCAAATATGGAAAGAAATCTTTGATTTCTTTCCTAAAACATAACAGCCTAAGGCTATAAAGCCTTTCTTCAAATCTGTAAAAGAAGGGGGGATTTTACACACAAACACAGAGAGCAAAAAAAAAAAAATGAGGGAGAGAGAGAAATTTCAAACTTGTACACAAGGATTTTACAAACAGTTGTAATAGTTTACTACTGATATATAAAAAAAAGTAGTTTTCTTTTTGAGAAAGGTGATTTTCCTCTTCAGATCTACTTTATTATTTATGATTTTTACATGTAGTTTGCTTAGTTTACAGATAAAAATAAAGAAAGAGTGATGATATACCGAAGTCTGCATCGAAAAAGGCGAGGGTTTAACCCTCTGATCACCGTGTATGGTGGCGCGTGAGGCACACGAGCCTGAGTTGCTCAGAGGCCGAAGGCCGAGGATCAGAACCCCTCTCTTCCTATCTGCAAAGATTTTCAAACCTTTTTTTTTTTTAAAAACCGGTGTAAAATGAATTTTGGGCTTAAGTTTTGGTTTATATAGCCCCAACGAAACGGTGTCGTTTTGGTTTAACCTAATAAGTTTAAAACGGAATCGTTTTTAAATTAAGGATCCGCGCGCTGACCCGATTACCCAGAGAGGATCCGCGTGTTTTTGGGGATTGGGTTAATTACTCAATTGGTCCTCTTGCATTTTTAATATTTATAATTCCATTTTTATTTATTTCAAATTTAGCCCTAAGGATTTAATTTTGTTTCAATTTAGTCCTCACTGTAGTTTTAAAATGATATTTGAGAAACGGCGTCGTTTTAGGATTAGGGCTAAATTGCCCAATGAGTCCTCTGAATTTAACGCGCATTTCAATCAGGCTCAGAATATTTATTATTTCAAAAATTAACCCCATTTCTTAATTAAATTCAATTTTAATCCTTTTATTTTAAAAATATTAGTAATATAAATAGTATATATATTATTCATTAGATTATTATTATACTTTTTTAAAATTTTATTTTTTATATATATATATATTCATTCCATTTTTTATATGTTTTGCATATTGTTTATATTACTATATTTTTATATGTAAAACACTTATTATTATTATTATTATTATTATTATTATTATTATTATTATTATTATTATTATTATTATTTTATATATCCCTCATCATATTATATTCTATTTATACATTCATCACATATTATATTTTATTATATTTCATGATATTTTTTTATATATTATATTATATACATTGTATTATATATTTTCATAATTTATATCATTATATATTTTTATTTGTAAATTGTGTTATACACTATATGTTATACTATATTTCTTTACATTACCTTTATTTTATTATAAAGCATGCATTATTATTTATTAATTATATTTTCAAAACCTTATAAATAAATGTAATGTTAATACTTAGTACATTTTATGTATAGCTATTATACCTTATAATATTCTTATATTATACTTTTAAATGTCTTATTTCTAATTATTTTTTATTTTGTTTTATTTTACATTTTTTTACTTATTTGTCTTTGTATTTCTCTTATTTTGATATTGTTTAGTTGATTAAATCTTACATATCATTTATAATTATTGTTAAGGGTTGTATTTTAGAATTGACATGTATATTGGTATTATTTTAGGCATGTTTATGTTAAATTGTATGCCTTGCATCATCTTTTGTCTATTATTTTTTAAAATATATATAGAGTATACCTTATATCTTTATATGCTTACTTATTCATTTTTAATGTATGTCATATATGTTTGTATGTATGTTTTACATGCTTTAAATTCGCCATGTTTATTGTTTAGAATTTGTTTAAGTTCATGCTTTTACTTGCCTATTAAGATAATATGTTATCTTGTATGATGTTCTATAATGTTAATATGCTCCTTCATGCATCGATTTTAAAAACGAGACTCTAAAGTTTTAAAAAAAATAAAGGCAATGCTTAGTGTTTGAAAATTTCGAGAAAAGTAGTGCCCTAACTTATTGGGTTGTAACTTTTCTCGTTGAGTTCGAATAGTCAAGCACCCTTCTAAATTTTTAAGGTTTTCAAAGTGCAAGCGACTGTTTCGCAATTTCAAGGCGTTGTGTCCTAACTTACTGGATATGGCGTTTTGTTGTTTCGAGATAGGGATTTCCAAAAAGGCTAACTTAGTGTCAAATGTCTTAAAAATATTGTGTCCTAACTTATTGGATGTAATATTTTGATTCATTTGATACAAGTGAACCCTAATTTTCAAAATCAAAAATATTAAAAGAGGATTGCATCTTAAATTTTTTTTAATTTCCGACATTAAAGACACTTGATAATCAATTAGGTACCAATTTTTGGACGTTACGAGGGTGCTAACCCTTCCTCGTACGTAACCGACTCCCGAATCTATTTTCTCGACTTTTGCAGACCAAAATTAATGTTTTAAAACAAAACATTTTATAAGGTGACCCAATCGCACCTAAAAAGATTGGTGGCGACTCTCGTTTTCTTAAAGTCGATTCCCATTTTCCAAAACTCGATTTAAAAATGATTTCGACAGTGGGCACTAAATCCCAAATTGCGTAGCCACTTTAAAAAATGAACGATTGAAACTGTTTGCAGCCCGCTCACGAAGATGGACTACCCTTGATCCTTTCTGAGCCATCCAAGATCGCATAAAAGTCAGCAAGCTAAAACCCAAGGTTCGACAACCGACTTTGCCAAGTTCTCCAAAAAAAACTCCACAACTTACATCTCAACATTGGATGCGAACTAACGTATATTGCAGAACAAAGAAAACTAGCACCGCCTTGCCTACTCCTAACCTTCATGCGAACCATCTACGAATGTAAACTCAAAATATCCACCATAATATCATCGCTCCATAGAACCCAAACCCCACCCGCAAAACCATTAGCTTCGAGAGTTAAGGGGACATAATTTTGCAAAGATTCTATCAGCTCTACTGCCAGCCACTGATCCTTGTTTCAAACAAACAAACAAGTGTCGGGCAACAACCTAATATTAGTTGCCTCTGTTCAAGGAATTGATAATCAACAAGTGAATATTCAATATATATATATATATATATATATATAACATGTAAGGAGTTTTTTATATTTAAATAATTTATTTAAAGTGATTGATCTACAAGTTAACTCACGCATTAACTTATATTTATACTTGATCTGAGAAAATTTTAATTTTATAATTAATAAAATTTAATTTACAATTAATTTTTACATTAACTAACTAAAATTTTATAAAGAAAATTAGAAACCCCGTCCAAAGCAGAGGTTAAAACTAGTTATTTTTCCTTTTAAAAATCTAGTTATTTTTAAAAAGTATGTCTTATTATTTTATATATTTAATATAAAATTATATAAATTTTTATTTTATTTTTGTTATTCTCTACATATGTTTTATGTTCATGTTCGGTTTATTAAACTAATATTAAAATTATGCATTTTAATATTTACATTAATATAAAACATATATTTTAATTTTTTATTTATATAAATTAATATATAAACATTTTTATTATTTTTAAAAAGTAATAATATTAATATATTATTTTTAAACAATAAGAATTTTATTTTATTGTTTTAATATTTTATAAATTTAATTGTTATAATATTTTTATTTTGTTATTTTATTATATTTTAATGTAAATATTTTGTAAATACTATATTTTATATTTTATTTTAGACTACATAAAAAAGATGCTAAGGGTAAGATAATAAATTAATAAATAACACTTATGTTTTAACTTATAGAAAACACATGGTAAGAAGATTAATATATTGTATGGAACACCTGTTTGGCACAAGTGCGAACCGTGTTACCCCCATCCCTTACCCCTAATATTGTATCAAAAAACACATGGTAAGAAGAGTAATATATATCACAATTTTCAACAACCAAACAATTTGATGTAGTAGCATCTATCTTTTATCCATCATTTGAGAGTTGAGTGTTATTTAACATAACACTCCTATTTTACATCAAGCCTACCAAACATGACTAGACTATTAATATGGCATTGATTCGATAAAAAAAAGTGAGTTTTTTTAAAAAAATTTAGAAAATCTTAAAAATACATAAATTTGAAAAATTAAATAAAAATAGATAAAAATTTTAAAAATAGATAAGTGAGAGAAAATTAGGAAAATTATTTTTCATTATGAGAAAAGAATGAGAAAAAAGATTGGATTTGTTTTTTCAGTTTGGATTTTGAAAAATGTTGAAATATTTGAAGTTGTTGCAGTGTATTATGGGAATTGCCCACTACCCCAACCACTATGACAAAACAACTTGCTATATTTGGAAGATTGACAATTTATTGATCCGTATCTTTGGGCTGAGCTAATATTGTGGGGTGAATCAAGTTCATCAATAAAGATTATATCAGTTGAAGAAACTTATTTTAGAATATTGGATTGGGTTGAATTGGATCGCTTATACCAAATCCTATGGATAAAGGAAGTTGGATCAGATCGAAAAAGTAAAGAGTTAGCTACCAACCGTCCATGTTTACTGTGGTTGTTAATATTATATTGTATTTAGCTATTTTAGTTGTTGTTTAGTAAGGATTGTGATAGATCTTCATTGTATTAACAAGTCTTGAAATCTCTATGTAATTAAGAGACTTGTATAGGTTGATGTACAAATTATTAAGAGTATTTATATGTTCAAGTGAGAACATTATTTTGCAAAAGTGCATTTGTGATTGTAAAATTTTGTATTGTGGTTTTGCAAACTAAGTTCTCTGAGGGAGAATTTAGTGGTGAGTGATTAGCCTTCGAAGGTACAAGAGTCAGGAATCATCATTGGGGTGTGATACATTCAGTTCACTAGTTGTAATTGTTTAAATATAGTGATTCTTCTCACTGAGCAAGGCTTCACAAATATAGGGAAACTGAACTGCATAAACAAACTTTGATGTTTCCTATTTTGTTTTTGCTTATCACAGTGCTTGCAGAAGTACACACTTTTGTAGTCACTTCTGCTCATACTTTGCTTGTTACTTAGAAACTTTTTTAGATCAACAAGAAATCATTTAAATGAATTAAATTTTATAAGTCTTAGTGAGATTAGTTTGAAAGAAGTTCTTCAATAGAGTGGAACTCGACTCGAAGGCATTACTAATTTGGTCCTATTTTGTTTTAAATTTATTATTGGATTATATTGAATAATCTTTTTCTTTCTTATGTCTCAATATTGAACAATCTTGAGCTTTACTGCAATATAATATTAAGTTTTCTTGTATGAACATTAGTTTCTAATCACATTTAAGCTTTGTACAAAAGAAATATTATATTAAGATATTGAAATTGATCTATTTTTTTATCCATTTTCATGATTTATGAGTTTTAAAATTAATTTTTATATAGAATTAGGGTTAAATAGAGAGAGTATAAAAGCTAAGGGTTAAAATTGTTATTATACTAATTAAAAAGTATGATTGTTAGCTATTTAATAGTAGGGTGAAAAATATAATTTGAAACGTTAGTGGCCAAATTGTAACTCTTTTAATTAAATGACACATAATTGAGGGATTAATAGTGTAATTTACCCTTATCTTTTTAAACATATGGATTAATTCACGTTTATTTGGAATGTCTTATTAATTTACATATGGATTTAACTAGTGGTGGAGCTAAAAAATATTTTTGGGGTGAAAATTAAATTGTATATTTTTATGATAATAAGAATGTAATTTCATCATTTTAATAATCTATATCTTTATAATTTTAAAGGATTAAATTAATTTTTATCATTTTAGGATTAAAGTAAATTTCACTATTATTAATTTAAAATTTTATAAATTATAAAAGACTTAAATGAAAAATTTTCTATTAATCAGCACCCTTGGCTCTACCACTTGATCGAACACATATCACGTGTCCTTTCCCGCGTGTGTCGGATTTTTTTTATATGGTTGAAATATCATCACATGTATTTATGTTTGAATACACATCACAAAACCTTGAGCAGAAAAAAAATGGAGAAACATGAAGGTAGCTTAGAAGAATCCAAAAGCAATAAACGAAAGCTAGACAAAAGGTTGAAATCATCATTAACCAAGCCTTTATTTTTTCTAACGCCGGGAAGAGTCCATATTTGTTGTGAAAATCGGCAGACTTTGTTATCTTTTGGAAGGACTTGTAAAGAAACAAATTTTTATATTTACGTTCTGTAATGTTTTTCATATTAACATTATTGATGTTTCTAAATTTACCTTCTGTAATGTTAGAATTAGTTGAAGAGTCGTCAGATTCTGAAGCGGAATCAAATTTTAGTCATCAGCATAGGATGGAAGATGAGAAGTTGCTGTCGGCAGTGTTGGGAGAGCAAAGGAGAAGGTAAGAAGACTGCAACTTAAGAGGATGAAGGCAAATCAGAAATTGGTAGATGACAGAATTGTGAATAGGACTCTTAGATTCTGGGTCTAACTTATGCAATAATTCTATGATCTGGGAAGCGCGTAGAGATGAACAAGTGAGTTTGCAGTGATTGTTGCGGTCGCGTCCAATAGGGAGTCAATTGTTTTGCAAACACAAAGGCTATGGATGGGATAGAAAGTTTATGGTTAAACTATTCTCTTCAAATTCACATTAGTATAAAATAACGAATAAATGGCATCACAATGATTAATTTTCAAATTAACTCCTTAAATAGAAATAACTTCATTTACTGCTCCATTCATTTTAAAATTCAAAATCTCTTTCATCTTCCTCTTTGGTCCACCAGTCTATATCACTACCAATTGGCCATGCAGTATCTTGAGCTGTAGCAGATTCTTCCACTGTAATTTCATCAACTGATTGGCTTGCCTGCAAAGCAAATTAAACCTTCACTTATTACTGTTTGCTTTTGATGATTGATGATGAAGAAAGCGAAGACAGTTTTCCAAAATTGGACAAAGGATGACATATTAAGAACAACAACTGTGAATTGAAAATAATAATGCAACAATGATATCTAGAAAGAAATATTGACAGCCAGCAGAAACCAATTACATTTGATGAAATTTCATTTAGTCATTTAAAGCATAAAAAGAGAATCTCTCAGACAGCCAAAATAAAATATTATGTTAATGCATAGAAATTAAAGCTTAGTAAATAAGGAGTTTGGGAGAATACATGAGAAAATAATTGAATGGATGAATCTGTTTTAAAGCTTATTGTTGAGTTTGGAAGAGTAGTGTACCTGTGTTTTGGCATGCACTGATTTCTCTGAATCAACACTAAATCTTGTGGTTATGTTGGGACAACCTTTTACTATTAAGTACGTCAAAGATGGGAAAACAAAATGATAACCCACAGGGCTGAAGCTCGCGAGATTTGGTAGGTTACGAAGCACTAAGTCGGTTAATCGAGGTAGGTGTATCACTTTCTCTTTGTCCTTACTCACATTTGACTCATCTCCTTCAAACACCTGCTCTAATTTTGGACCACTCCATATCACCCGCAATTCAGTGAGATCGGACAACGTTAGGATCTCCAGACTTGAAAGATTATATCCAGGATATTCAAATAACTCTTCAAAATTGGAAATTGTTAAATATTCCATACATATTGATGTTCCTTCTCTCCTTTCAGGGACTGTCACGTTGCTTATTTGCTTCTTTTCTGTCATCCCCGAGAACTCCAATATCTATGAACATATCATGAATCATGAATTTCAAAGTGTTGAAAGCCATTTACTTCACACCTATCATTTTATTACTTCATTTTCTTATGGAACTTTTATTTTAACAATTTATTTTATTAAAATTAAGTTTTAATTTAGTTTACTAAATAGATTTTTAAGATTGAACGCTAATATTCAAAACTAGATTCTCTCCTTTAAGAATAAGCACAAGATTTCTTTTTCAATCTTTTATAGTCAAAGAATTCAATTTTTCTAAAAATTTACAGGAAAAATCTCCAAATATATTACGTAGTACTAGATAGTGTTTGGAACATATATATATATATATATATATATATATAAAAGAAACTAAAATGTCTTCACAATTTATTCTTTATAAATAATATATATATTTTCTCATATAGATTATAAAAAGTATTCAATTGAAATGTTATTTATGTTACTAATTGGTATTGTAGTTAACTAATTAAACTACTTAATGGTTTATTAAATTAGTTTTTAGACCAAAATTCTAAAATGAAAATTATTTTTAAAGAGTAATACAAGCATTTACTTATTTTATAAAAAAAAAATCAAAAGGTGAAAATTTTAATAAATAATATATATAAGAAGGTCTTACTTGTATATTAGGTGAAACGATAGAAGGTGTCAATTGAGGACAATCTCTCACTTTTAACACGTGCAAAGATGGCGATGTCAGCACGATGTTGTTTCTATCCATTCCTTTCAATTGAGGCAAATTAATCAACTCAACTTCATTCAATCGTGGAAGACCTTGAGCCATTGAGATTAACACTTCTGATCCTTGGATTATTTCTTGCAATTGAGAACAACTCCATATCTTCAAAGTTTGCAATTGCCCAAGACTATTAGCAACACACATCGGAAAGAGAAATTTCAAATTATTGCATTCTGTGACTTGTACTTTCCTTAGACATTGAAAGTTTATGGTTGATACTTGTGAGACTTGGATTATTTCTGCCATTCCAAAGCATCTCTCTATCTTCAAGGTTTGCAATCTCCCAAGATTATTAGCAACACACATTGGGAAGAGAAATTTCAAATTATTGCATTCTGTAACTTGTACTTCCCTTAGACATTGGAAGCTTATGGTTGATACTGGTGAGTTTTGAATTATTTCTTCCATTCCAAAGCACCTCTTTATCTTCAGAATTTGTAAATTGGGCGCATTTAATTTTTTAGAGCTACCTTGAGCAACAATAATTGGAAAGAGAGATTTCAAGCTTTCACATTCCAAGATATCAATTAGAATCAGATTTGGAAAGCAAATAGGTAGAAGATGATGTTGTGGTGATGTTTGATCTTGCTCCAATTCCTCGTATTTACATGAATGCAAATTGCTCAATTGTTGATTTGTCATCTTCCCAAACACCAATTCCTACAAACATATCATCAATTTTCAATTTCAAAATGTTCAAAGACGTCAACAACTAACTTAACATTTCATCAATTAATTTCCTGACAAAAAAATTTATTTTACCTTAAATCAATATTATACTCCAAAAATGTGGTACAAAAATAGTCATAAATAATATCACATAATCTGTACATATAAATTATTGGACAGGTGTAACAACGCAATTGAAAATTACTTAAACTCATTTTCATATATTAATACAAAATAAAAAAACCACCTGTGTAAAAGCTATATTTAAAAAATTTAAATATATTTTTCTAGTTTATTTTTAATACAAATTCTAAAATCATCCATAATTCCTTCTCACATTTAAATAGAAAGATAAATGTGCTTGAGTGTGCTCAAACCCACATCCTCCTATTCAAACAACAATATCGATACCAACCAAACTAAAACTTATATATAATTTTATATAGCTACATAATAGGTATAATATAATTTAATATTAGATAAATAGTTTGCAACATATCTAAAACATAGTTTGGATAATATTTTTTTGAAAATTTTATTAATCTTATTATATGGTATTATAATCAACTAATTTGTTTAAAAGGTTATTTAGATTAGTTTTAGACCAAAATTATAAAATAAATTCTATCTTTTAAACAACTATTCCAACAACAAAAACAAAAATCTTACTTGTATCGTAGTCGAAATAAAAAAATGTGTCAATTGAGGACAATTGTGCACTTTTAACTTCTGCAAAGACGACTGTGTCAGCAAAATGCCTTTCACATCCCTTTTTTTCAATTGAGGCAAGTCAATCAATGAAACCTGAAATGAAAAGCATAATCAAATTTCCCAATCTTTGACCATAGAACAATAAGGAAAACAGATGTCAAGTTATTGCAATGAGATACACATACATCCCTTAGACTTTGGAGTAGACATTTGTATGCCACTGGTCGGTCTTGGATTATATCTTCCAATTGCGAGCAACTCTTTATCTTCAAAGTATGCAATTGCCCAAGGCTATTAGCAACTGACATTGGGAAGATATATTTCAAATTATCGCATCCCTCTATTTCAACAATCTTCAGACTTTGGAGGCTTAAATGACGAATGTGCCCTTCTTGTTCTATGCTCCTCAATTCAACAATCGGGAATAAAACTTGCATATTATAACAGCTTTCAACTTTAACCTCTTCAAGCTTTTGTAAAAAACCTTGCAGCTGGGGAACATTGCACATCTCTTCCAAATCAAACATATCACTTAAGGATAACTTTCTCAAATTAGAGAATGCAGTGATTGGCACCTGTTGCTTTGATGCATCAATTAGGCATTGCTTAGAGTGGTAACAACCAAGATCTAGAGAAGTCAACTTACTAAATCCCAAGTCCAAGCTCGGAATAAGTTTTGGGTGACCCTCCACATCATCCAATTCAAGAGATTCTACATCTTCAAATAGTTGCTTGCATGCATCTTCAGACTTATCGATTCTCAAAGATCTTGAGATTGAACAAGTTTCAAGGTCCCTCTTTTCGTACCAACTTTCTCTTCTTGTGCTAATGCATGGACAATTGTGCACTTTTAACTTCTGCAAAGATGATTGTGTGAACATAATGTCGTTCACATCCCTTCCTTTCAATTGAGGCAAATCAATCAACGAAACCTGAAATGAAAAGTATAATCAAATTTCCCAATCTTTGACCATAGAACAATAAGGAAAAGAGATGTCAAGTTATTGCAATGAGACACACATACATCCCTTAGACTTTGGAGTAGACATTTGTATGCCAATGGTCTGTCTTGGATTATATCTTCCAATTGTGAGCAACTCTTTATCTTCAAAGTATGCAATTGCCCAAGGCTATTAGCAACTGACATTGGGAAGATATATTTCAAATTAACGCATCCCTCTATTTCAACAATCTTCAGACTTTGGAGGCTTAAATGACGACTGGGCCCTTCCTGTTCTATGCCCCTAAATTCAACAATCGGGAATAAAACTTGCATATTATAACAACCTTCAACTTTAACCTCTTCAAGCTTTTGTAAAAAACCTTGCGGCTGGGGAACATTGCACATCTCTTCCAAATCAAACATACAACTTAATGATAACTTTCTCAAATTAGAGAATGCAGTGATTGGCACCTGTTGCTTTGATGCATCAATTAGGCATTGCATAGAGTTGCACCATCGAAGATCTAGAGAAGTCAACTTACTAAATCCCAAGTCCAAGCTCGGAATAAGGTTTGGGTGACCCTTCACATCACCCAATTCAAGAGATTCTACATCTTCAAATAGTTGCTTGCATGCATCTACAGACTTACCGATTCTCAAAGATCTTGAGATTGGACAAATTTCAAGGTGCCTCTTTTCATACCAACTTTCTCTTCTTATGCCAATGCAAAAATCAAAGCTCCAAAATCTACGAAACACAAAGCCATCTGGAAGATGTTTAGAAGAAATATCCAATGATATTACAATCCACTCTGGCAATGAATTCAACTCTGATAGGCTGGAATAGCTTTCCTTTTTAGTTGAATTCTCAGTCGCCCATTTTAATGAACTACAACCATGCAAGTATAGTTCTTCTAAATTGGACAATCTTTGTATTAAATTAGGAGCGATTCGTCGTAGATTATCGCAATACGATAAATCCAACCGTCTTAGATTTTCCAAATCACCAGCTTCAGTCGGCAATTCAGTGACATCAGATAGACTTAAAGAGAGAATATGAAGTGACTTCAGCTTCCCAAGCATCGAGATGTCAGAGAGTTCACAATTAATCAAACACAAAGTTCGAAGGTTCATATTAAACTTAAATGCAGCCAGAGATATCAATCGATAATTCAAAGCACAAACTTGTAATGCCTTCATACCCTCAAAGAATTCGCTTGAAGTTTCCGTGAAACGATTGCCACCATGTAAAAGAAGTTTGAGGTATGGAAAACCCACTTCTTTAGGAAGTTCATCCGTTTGATCAGTTTCGAAGGAGATTGCTGTGTAATACTTGAAACTTTCATCCATCGGGAGTGTTTCAACAGTCCCAAAAGAAATCTCCTTTCTTGAAGATGCTATCCACAAAGCAAATTGGCGAACCACATCATGCATTTTGACATGCCTTTCTCCGCAATCTAGCAACAAACCGGAGTTCTTGAGGGCCTCAATTGATGCAAGCACTTCACTTCTAACATCTTTAATTGAGTCCATGCCTTTATACAACTCCAGTCCCCATGCATAGCCTACCAAGTTCTCCACATAAATCTCATCATCTTCAGGAAATAAAGAGCACAACAAGAAACATGTCTTGGTCTCCATATTCTTCAAGTAGTCGAAGCTCGCCTCAAGACATACATAGGCATTTTCTTCAACATCCTCAATTTCAGTCAATCTACGATCTTTGAGTCTCCGGTATGCAGCTTGCCACTCATGATGGGTTTTACCTTTCAAGGCACTTGCCAGCGGAACTATAGCTATAGGCAAACCCCCACACTTTTTGACAATTTTCTTTGCTGGGGTTCTAATAGAATCATCAGAAAAGTCATCTAGACCTGCTTTCTTTTCAAACAGAGTCCAAGCTTCATCATCATCCAAACAGCCAAGTTGTACCACGTTTTGACAATCCATAGCTCGACATACTTGTTGACGGCGTGTTGTTAAAAGAACTTTGCAGCCTTTATGATCATCCCCAATTGGAATTCCTATCTTCTCCTTTAAGTTGATAGATTCCCAAATATCATCAAGGATGATAAGAATCCTCGGTTCATTCTTCAGCCTTAACCATAAGTCTTGCTCTGATCTTCTTCCTTGTTCATTCTTCATATCAAAGCGTATGTATTGTGCAATTTGATCTTGAATTCTCTCAAATTTTGGATTTTGAGACACAACCGTAATCACAACTTTGTCAAACAAATTCAGTTTTTGAGCTTGACTTCCAACTTCACGAGCCAGGGTGGTCTTGCCCACCCTCCCATCCCCCACAACCCAATCATGTTGATATTCTCATCTTTTAAGGCTTCAATGATTTGATTGAAAGCAGCCTTCGAAGATTCCGAAACCACAAATTCCTTAGAACATAGGAAGTCTATAGTGGGAAGGGCAGTAAGATCACGGTAACCGACTGGTCCAAGTTCACCAAATTTGTCCAAAAGCTCAGAGATATCCTGGATTTTCTTCATTGCTTTCTTGCTTAATTGATATCTCCAACTCCAATTAGGACACCAATTGAGACACCTCTTATTCAGTTGGATTTCCTCCTCCAGAGTTCCCATATCCGACAGTGTTTCGTCTGCCCTTGATTGTAAGTTATGTACATCATCTTCAATTAGTAGAAGCCGGTTTTTAGCTTCCTCAATCTCATGTTGTAGACGCTTTCGTGCATCTGCAAGTTCACGCTTTTTCTTTAGGAGCTTTTCAACATTGTCTTGAAAGCGACGGACATAATCAAGTTGACGTCCTACCGGCTTCACCACACAGTCCACAACCAGTGTTCCAACTGTGTTAGAAAGAGCAGCCTCACAAAATCCGCAACCCATGCTTGACAAGCTCAAATTGAAGAAGGATTCGAAGTATGAGAATCAATGGGCTATTCTTCCAGCTTAGTCCAGCTGAAAACATAACACAAAATGCGAATATTATTAGAAACTTAATAAAAAAAATCATGACTTGAAAACTAAATGTAAAATAATTATATATATCGTGTTTGATTAAGTTAGTGTCACAAGTCAATTAAATACTAACTCGATCGTAAAATAATTAAAATACTTTTACTTTAAAAATTAATTAATATTATTTTAATATTACTATAAGGATATTTTATCTTTTCATACTTTTATTTAATATTTAAGAATCAATCACAAAACCAGTTGACATATTTATAAATATATTTTTAATATAAAATATTTCTTTTGTGATAAAATCTAGTAGATATAGAACATTTAGAATTGGTTTCTCTATTTTATTTAATGAAATGAACTTTATAGCTTTTATTTCATTTTCTTTGTTTTATTTTGTCAATTCATTTAAATTTATAAAATTAATAGTGGGTAAAACTCGATTCGATTTGAAAAATTAAATTTTAAGTTAATTGAATCGATTTAAATTTTACAATTCGAATAATAGATTGGTATAAATACATCTTTAATCCCTATCAATTTTGAAAATGAACATATTAGTTTCTTTAAAAAATTACAAAAATAAAAATAAAATAATTTTCAAAATTTTAAAATATTTATAAAATTTCTAATTTTTTAATAATTTTAAAAAATTTCTAAAATAATAATTTTGTAACCTAAATAAGTTAATTAATGATTGAAGTTTTATTTATTTTAATTTAAAAAATTTCAAATATATATAGTTTTAAATTTAATTGGTTTAACATGTAATTAGTCATAGGGTAACAATATTTTAATTTGATATGTTTAATTTTTTTAATTTAACTCTAATAATTTTACTCGATTTGAGGATGATAAAATAACACTCGTCAACTCGATTAATTTAAAAATGTTCGACTCAATTTGATCCAACCTTCATCCCTAAATAAAAATCATATACATGTGTGTAATGTGATGTAATTATAAATAAAAAAAGGCATATAATTAGTTATAAGAATGATGGAAACATATCCACTTACCACTTCAATATGAAGTTGTAACTCCAAGAATTTGATCGTCAATCCAAACACTCCTTTACCTCTAATTTGCTTCAAGAAGAACATAAAAAGATGAGATGAGATGAGATCAAAAAAATATATAACAAATTTAATATATATATATATATATATAAATACAAATATAAATTGATTTACCTCAAAATCAAACTATACACTTTGTGTTGAGAAGATTCTTACTACTTCAAATCAATCAAAAGGGATTTGAAGGTTGGGTTTTTTTTTTTTTCTTTTTTGAGCAAAAGTAAGTAAAACTGAATACAAAAAGAAAGGAACTTGAAGAAAGCGAAATAAAAAGAAAAAAGAACAAAGTAGAAATCAAGGTTGAACCATCGGAAAGAAATGGAAACACAACTTTCAGAAATAAGGAGAAACTTTCAGAAAGAAATGGAAGTTTATCTGCCTGGAAGATTCAACCACTCGGAAACACAACTGGGTTTTCTTGGTTTAGTAGCCAAAGGATTTGTGTTATGAGATTACTGCAGTCTTAGATCTAAATTATGAGGATTTGTTTTTCTAATTGTATTTTAGAGGATTGGAACGGAAAGGGGAATCTTCCTTTGCAACAAGTTGGTGCTGATTGGTTTACCAGTCACCCCATGCTTTTTTTTTTTTCCTATTTGAAAAAATGGCCCCACTTACCGCAAACTAATATTATTGAAGTGTTTGTCATAAAAAAATTGTTGAAGTGGGATTTAAATTGGATATATCAATTACGTCTTTCTATTATTAAAATTATTAAATGACACATCAAATATTATGTAAAGAAATTTAAAATGAAAATTTTAAATAAATAGAATGATGTTGCATGATTTTTAAAAATAAAAACAATTTTAAGTAAAACTAAAAAAAAAAGTAAACAATGTAAAAATTTCAAAATCTCAAAATTAATATTTATAAAACATCTATGTTTTATAATATTCATTTTAAAAAATTATTTTAAATCATGTCACATAAGATCTAACATGTAATTTAACGATTAAATTGGCTAAAACGACCTCAGTAGTCCCTTTTAAAAAATCAAAGTAATTTAATTTGTGATTAATTGTCTTCAATTGCTTACTTTCAAATTTAATAGTGTTTAAATTGGTTTAATTTTTTGAGAGGGATTAGTTTACTCAATTTTAAAATTGAGAGAGAGTCTCGAGAGATAATTTTCCATTAAATTAATGATTTTAGTAATAAAAAACTTAATTGATATAATCCGATTAATTTGGATATATAATTAAAATAATTTAAAGTTTATGGATTAATTATATTGCAATTAAGTCATTAAAAAATAATAAATCGATGCTCTCACATTTTCCTTGAAGTTTCAGTAATTGCGTGAGTGGATTTGGTGCCTTAATTATGAGATTGTTACAATATTGGATCTAAATCTGAGTATTTGTTTTTGTTTCTGTATTTTAGTGGATTGAAAAGGAAAGGGGAATCTTCCTTTGCTACAAGTTGGTTCTGATTGGTTTGCCAATGACCTGTGCATTTGTTTGGGAATTAACAGTCACATGACATGAAATGATGAGGACGAATTACGAAAGAGTTTATTTATGGTTAATTTTATTTTATATAAAATTATTTTAAATTAAGTTTAATATTATTATATTAATAATAATTTTTATTTTTATTTTAAAAATATTTAAAATATTATATTTTTAATATTATTAAAATACATATTTAAGTATTTATATTTAGTGATATAATAAATTATTAATATAATAAATATAATTTATTATTTTAATAAATTATTTAATATTAAAATAAATTTTAAAAATAATAATTTTAAATAATATTATTTACATATTATTGAAAAGATTCTATATTAATATTTTAATAATAAATATTTATTACAATTATAAATATATTAATAATAAATATTTTGTAGTATAATGGTTAAAATATGTCATAAGTTTATGTACACTTTACATATTTGTAATTTAGTGTTTATACTTTTATTTTCAAGAATTTAATTCATTTATTTTGTCAAATTTGAAAATCAAGTATAATTGTTGACATCGTTAATTTTTTTGTCAATTTTATTGATGTCACATTTTAAATAAAAATACTCACTTAGTAGTCATGTAATTAAAAAATGAGATTGTAATGAATCTGAATTTAACATAATATTTTTAATATATGCAAAAACAATGTAAAATATAAAATTATAGATAAAATGAATTCAATTAAACAATGAAAAATAAAAAAATGTCAAATGTATGTTTGTTTAATTAAAAACAATTTTTATGAAATATTTTTAAGAAATCTACCAAACAATAAAAATATTTTACACAGATTCATCTAAACACCAGAAAATATTAGTTTTTTAGAAAAGTAAATATTTTTTTGTCAGATTATATATTTTGTCTGTAAATCTCAGTGTTACTTAACAAAGATGGGAGAGAAGTGTGCTGGGAAAACTCACCTTCACAGCAGCCAAGTTTTTGATCTCTCCGTGCTTCCACAAGGTGGCTTCAAATGCCGACTCACAACCCAAACTGGTAAATTCCATCAAGTTTTATGGCAACATATCCCTTTGCCTTATGTTTGCTTTTATCACAGTTGTTAGAAGAAAGATGGAAAAGTGAATGATGTCACTGTTTTCGTTTGCCAGGAGGACCTGTATCGACTGCAAGTGCTCATATTATAACAGCTGTGATTGGTTTAGGCGTCGTCCTCTTTCTGGCTTGGCCACTGCTCAGCTTGGATGGATTGTTCCAGCAGTTATGTTCTTGTTCTCTTTTGCAACTTACTATACCTCTACTCTTCTTGCTGCTTGTTCCAGCAGTTATGTTCTTGTTCATATTATAAGTAGTAGGTCTTAACAGCTTTCATTTAGACGCTTAAAATGCAAGCAGCCTATGTTGTTGAGGTGAACTTTTTAGAAAGC
The DNA here is from genome assembly GCF_025698485.1 of Gossypium arboreum. Classification (NCBI taxonomy): domain Eukaryota; kingdom Viridiplantae; phylum Streptophyta; class Magnoliopsida; order Malvales; family Malvaceae; genus Gossypium; species Gossypium arboreum. Next base: position 84,308,968 of record NC_069074.1, read on the forward strand.
AAAATGGGTATGGTTGAGCTGACTTAAGGTGCTTTGTTTGGATAATATACCAGCGAATGGTAAAATTAGGGAAAGACTGACTTGGACAAGTGTTGGAAAAATTAGGATAATGTACCAAAATATTTTTATTAAACTTTTATGTAAAATTAAAAAATTACTTTATTTCAAATGGTAAATAAAAATAATTTATATGGATGGTCTACATTATTCAAATTTCATTATGAACAATTTTTTTATTGATTTATAAAAATATAAAAAGATAAAATGTCACATCTAAAAAATCAAGTTAATAGAATCGAGTGTGATCGTGTCCCGAATTTTTAAGGTTATCTTTGTGCATTTGTTATAAAAATGAATTATTAGTCTAATGATTTAATTGTTAGTGAAATTGTCCATAAAACCTAAGTTTGAATCTATTCCCTTGCTTCAAGCGCTAATGAGCATGAAGTCCTATTTTAAAAATAAATGTTGTAAGAAATAAAATAAGAATAAGTTCCGGCTTAGTGGTGAAAAAGTAATGTAACTTCCGTTTAGACCTTTGTTTGATTCTCCTCTCTTGTATAATTTTTATTTACTGTATTTTTCCTTAAAAACCCTAGTGTGACACCCCTCCCTAAGAAATCTAGGTACAAATGTTATTTTTTCTCCTCTTTGTCAATTTTTTTTCTAATTTTGTTGCCTCCTTGCCGTCCTCTCCCTTTTCCTCTCTGTTTCTCTCAATTTTCTCTCTTTTCTTCTTCTTTGTGCCGCCCCTAAAACTCCAAAATTTAGTTATTGTGTTGCCCCATTGTTCATCTTCTCATCTTGTTTTCTATTTCTTGATCATCTATTCTTCTATCTCTTTGGCCGATTTTTTCTTGCTGATTTTTCTGCCATTGTCGCACCCTTATTGCCCACTTTTCTTCCATTTTCGTTGTCGAATCATCCGTTTTCTGATGAATCGTTATTTCAAATCTAGAAACTGGGAAGCGTAAGTTGTCTAGGGTTGCCTTTGGTTCACCGATTAACGCCAACGAGGTGCAGTTGGGCTACCAACCTCACTGGCAACCTATTTGGTTGAGCATTTCAATGCAACCAAAATCAATTTTTACCATACTGATATCCCAAAAACCAACTGGAGCTGAAAGCAGCAATAAGTTCACTGGTGCAGCAGAGGTATTACTTTTATTTATTAATTTACCATTTTATCCTTGAAAGTTTCTTTATCAATCTTAATTTTTTTCAGATTTGGCAGCCAAATTTCTTTATCAATGTTAAGGGAAACCATTGCAAATAGTTTAATGAATCAATATTTGTAAAAACAATTTTGTATCATAACCTAATTTCTAGTAATAATGAAACTTGTTATGTCTTATGTTACTATTTTTAATTAAAATCATTCGTTTAGATACTTCAAAATTTGATCCAAGTATAATGTTACTATTTGTGAAAATAATATTTATCATTGTTATAAAAGAATATTTAACTATAAAAATTAAAATAATTATCATTTTATCTAATAAATAATTTAAATTGATTATATAATTGATACGAGTAACTCAGCCCAATTCAAAGGCCATAATAGAGATGAGTTTAGTTTTCCTCAAGGCCCAATTACGAGATCCAAATCCAAACAAATAAAGTCAAAACTCAACTTAGTGGTTCAAGACTTTATCACGAAAAAATTCAAGAAGAAGAGTTGAAGTTTCAAGACAATAAATTCGGAGTAATGATGAATTAGAAGAGACTAATTATGTTTGTGGGCCTAAAATCTCAATCTATGACGACAAGCCCATGTGGAAAATGCTAACAAGCTTAAGCATTTCACTTTAAGAACCCCAATTGATCTTACAAGCTTAGACATTTCATATTGGGTTTAAGTTTTAGGCTTATTTTTATTATATATAAGCACAATATTTTGTTTATTAGCTCTTATTATTTTATTATTATTTTATTCCGAATTTTGATAATTATTAAGTATTTTAAGTTATTTAGAATTTTATGTTAACAAGAAAGTTTAGTTTAAAACTACTTCTTGTTTAGATTAAATTAGAGTTCTAGTATACTTAGGAGTTTTATTTAGATTTATTTATCTAGCCTATATATAGGCCTTTGCATTGTACAGGAGGACAATTGATTATTATTCTATTTCTCTTTTGAGTTAATAAATTCTCTTTGAGTTTTTCTTTTCAAGAATTTCTCTTGAGTTTCTTTTAGAAGAGTTTTAACAATCTTTTTAGATTGTGGGGATCATCTTCAAACTTTTTCTTGCCAAGGTTTTTATCTTGGAGGGGAAATTAGAGCCGCTTGAAGGGGGTTGTGGATTCTTCGTGTTTCCAAGGCTTCTTAGGACTTCTACACGCCACGTTCTATCTTTCCATTTATTTTCTTTATTCACTTCCTGAATCCTTGATTTATTATTTGTTTTAATTATTTTATCTAACTTGGATTTAATTTCGTTTCAGGTTGTGTCAAGAAAAATCCAAGTTTCTTTTCGAACGTCTAGAGCCCTAAGTCAAATCCGCGACTTTGACAAACTTTACGATCCGCTTTCGCGTTCATCCTTCTCAACCTTTATCAATAATTTATTAAAATATTTATAATAAAATATTGGAAGATAAATTTTAATATTTTATTAAATGAATTTATAAATTCACATATTTTAATAATTTTATATAAGTAAAATAATTTAACAACTTCTATTATATATCAATTCTAATAGTCATTTTTTATTTTCACATCACCGCTACAACTGCGTTTGAATCCAAATACACACTCCACCATTGTTTCTAATCTCACCGCTACAGTAACTAATCTCACCGCCACCGCTGTTTTTAACCTCACCGAAGGTAAATACAACGCCCATCCAAACTAAGCCTAGATCTGATCCGATTTTGTTATTCTTTCTTTTCTTTTCATTTGAGTCGAGAGATTAGGGGAGGGAAGGAAAAAATTGGAGTGGCAGAGGAGGAGAGAGAAAGGGATATAATTATTAAATACAAATAATTATATTAACATTAAATAAAATACATAAATATTTTTAATTTATTAATATTAATATTATGATTTGTATTGAATATTAATATTAATATTAATATTAATATAAAATTTTAAATTTATTATTATTATTTATATATTATTTTTTTATATATCAATATTATTTTATATATTCATATACAAAGGAGGGGTTAAAACTAAGTTATTTTTCCTTTAAAAAACTAGTTATTTTTAAAAGTAATGTTTTATTATTTTATATATTTAATATAAAATTATATAAATATTTTTTTGTTATTCTCCATCCCGTTTTATGTTTATGTTCGGTTTATTATATCAATATTAAAATTATGCATTTTAATATTTATATTAATATATTAGCATTAATATTAATATAAAATCATATATTTTAATTTTTTATTTATATACATTAATATATAAATATTTTATTTTTTTAAAAGTAACAATATTAATATATTATTTTTAAACAATAATAACTTTATTTTATTGTTTTAATTTAAGTAAAATTAAATGTTATAATATTTTATATTTTATTATATATATTTTAATGTAAATATTTTTTATATTTTATTTTAAACTATATATAAAAATAAAGCTGTAAACACATGGTAAGAAGAGTAATATATATATATATATATATAGGGCGTAGCTAAGGGGCTAGCAGGGTCTACTCCTCCTAAAATAGAAATTTTTTCGTTTAAGCTCTTTAAAATTTTAAATTAATAAAGGTAAGCACTTTGGACCCTCTAAAAATGATAAAGTTTGATTTAATCATTTAATAATTATAAAGATATAGACTATTAAAATGATAAATTTATATTTTATTATGGTAAAATTACAATTTAATTTTGCCTCCTATTTTTTTTTACTCCGCCCTATATATATATATATATCACAATTTTCAACAACCAAACAATTTTATGTATTAGAATCTATCTCTTATTCATCATTATGGAACTTGAATGTTATTTAACAAAATACTCCTCTTTTACATCAAACCAACTAAATGTGAACAGACAATCAATTTGACCTTCATTCTATATAAAACGATAAAAAGTGACTTTTAAAAATTTATAAAATTCTAAAATATATAGAAAATTAAATAGAATTAAATAAAATAGATAAAAATTTTAAAAATAAATTAACTGAGAAAATTAGTGAAAATATTTTTTTGTATAAGAAAAGAAAGTGAACAAATTTGGAATATAACTTGTTTTTACGATTCGAGTTTTGAAAAATATTGAAATATTTGAAATTCTTGCAATGTGTCAATGGAGTTGCCCACTAACCCAACCACTACGACAAAACAAACACTTGTCATATTTGGAAGACTGACAATTTATTGAATTGTATCTTTGGGCTAAGATGATATTGTGGGATGAATCAAACTCATCAATAAAGATCATATCACTTGGAGAAACTTATTTAGAAGATCAGATCGGATTAGATCACTTATATCAGATCCTATGGATAGAGGAAGTTGGATCGGATCGAAAAAGTGAAGACTTAGCTGCGAATAGTCCATGTTTTCCGTTGTTGTTAATATTATATTGTGTTTAGCTATTATTTAGTAGGGACGAAGATAAATCTTTATTATGTTAGCAAGTCTCAAAATTTCTATATAATTAAGAGACTTATATAGGTTGATGCACTAATTATTAAGACCATTTATATGTGAGGAACATTATTTGTGAAAGTGCATTTGTGATTGTAAACTTTTGCATTATGATTTTACAAGCAACGTTCTCCAAGGGAGAATTTAGTGGCGAGTGATCTAATCTTTGAAGGAATAAGAGTAAGGAATCATCATTGGAGTGTGATATATTTAGGTTCACTATTGTAATTGTTTCATATTTTCTTTTTGCTAATCACAATGCTTGCAAAAGTACCACTTCTGCAGTCACTTATGCTCATACTTTGCTTGTTGCTTAGCAACTATTTCAAGTCAACAAAAATTACTTTTTTTTATGGAACTTGAAAAAGAATTTTTTTTTTGTATATTTTGTATTTTTTTTATTAAAAGAATGGCATCAAAGTCAATTTCACAAGTCTAAATGAGATTAGTTTTGAAATATGTTTTTCAACAGCATGGAACGCATCACAAAACCTTCGGTTGTTTCCACAAGGCCTAGGGAACAAAAATGGAGAAACTAAAAAAGTGTAACTTTTAGTCATTTATTGGTCGGCGACAAAAAAATAATTTTGAAAATGTTAGTCATCAAATTATAACTTTTTTTATTAAATGAGATATAATTAAGGGACTAGTAGTGGAATTTACCCTTTTTTTTTAAAACATATGGATTAATTCACATTTATTTGAAACTTGAAGGTAGCTTAGAAGAACCCAAGAGTACTAAAGGAAAGCTAGACAAAAGGCTGAAATTGTCATTAACCAAGCCTTCTTTTCTTCTAACGCTGGGAAGAGTCCATATTCGCTAAGAAAATCGGCAAAGACTTTGTTATCCTTTGGAAGGACTTGTAAAGAAACAAAATATTTATATTTACGTTCCGTAATGCTAGACTTAGTCGAAGAGCCGCTGGATTCTGAAGAGGATTCAAATTTTAGTCATCAGCATAGGATGGAAGATGAGAAGTTGTTCTCGGCAGTGTTGGGTGAGAGCAAAGAAGAAGGTGAGAAAACTGCAACTCATGAGGATGAAGGCAAATAAAAAATTTAAGGACATGTTTAAGGGTTTTTTAATATATTAATCATTGAAATTAATCTAGTAAGAAAGAAATGGCATTCAATTGAATGCTTCTGCCAGTCTATATGGCTACCACTTTTGTACTCCTTTTAATAAAGAAATGACATTCAATTGAAAATTTTATACCAATCTATATCACGACCAATTGGAAATGGAGTTTCTCCATTAACTTCATCAACTGATTGGCTTGCCTGCAACACAATGTAAACCTTGACTTATTACGGTTTGCTTCTGATGATTGGTGGTGAAGAAAGAAAAGACAATTTTCCAAAATTGGACAAAGGATGACGTATTAAGACCAAGAACTGTGAAATGAAAATAATAATGCAACAAGGATATCTATAAAGAAATATTGACAGCCAACAGAAACCATTTACAGTCATTTAAAGCATAAGAAAAGAATTTCTCTCAGACAACCAAAATAAAAATATTGTTTTAATGCATAGAAATTAAAGCTTAGTAAATAAAGAGTTTGAGAGAATGCATAGAGAAAATAATTCGATGGATGAATTTCTGTTTTAAAGCTTATTATTGAGTTTGGAAGAGTAGTGTACCTGTGTTCTGGCATGCACTGATTTCTCTGAATCAACACTAAATCTTGTGGTTATGTTGGGACAATATGTGACTTCCAAACTACACAAAGATTTGAAAATAAAATGATAACCCACAGGGCTGAAGCTCACGGGGTTTGGTATCCCATCTAGCTCTAAGAAGCCGAGCTGAGGTAGGTGTATCACTTTCTCTTTGTCCTTACTCACATTTCCCTCATCTCCTTCAAACACATGCTCTAATTTGGAGACCCCGCTAAGCGTTAGTTCTTCTAGTTTTTGAAGGCAGCCATCAGCGAGAGTAATTGGGAACAAACATTTCAAGTTTTCACACCTCTTGATTGTAATCTGCTTCAAATTAGGGAAGCAAATAGGTTGGAGATGATGTTGTGACGGAGTTTGATCCTTATCAATTATTTGCTCCAATTCCTCACAGTTAAATATACCCAACCTGGACAATTGTGGCAAATTTCGAACGATGGTAGGTGAGAAGATGTATCTTAACCTTCTGTAATCTTGGACTGTCAATTGATAGAGATTTTCAAAGTAATCAACTTGGATGGGAGCACTCCATATCACCCGCTATTCAGTTAGTTCGGACAAGTTTAGGATCTTCAGACTTGAAAGATTATATCTAAAATCAAATAACTCTTCAAAATTGGAAATTGTTGATGTTTCTCCTCTCATTTCAGGGACTAACTTTTCTGTCATCTCCGACAACTCCAATACCTATAAACATATCATCAATCATCAATTTCGAAGTATTCAAAGCGATTAACATCTCACCTATCATTTTATTAATTCATTTACTTATGTAACTCCTATTTTAACTTTTTTAAAAAGAATTAAGGTTTAATTTATTTTACTTATTAGATTCTTACAGTTTGAACATTAACCAAGATTTCTTTTTCAATCTTTTATAGTCAAAAGAATTCAATTTTGTTTTTGAAAAATGAAAAATCACCAAAATAATGGTGCAAAAACACAACATAAATAATATTATGTCATACTAGATAGAGTTTGCAACATAAGAATAAAATGTCTTAACCATTTATTCAATGAAATTTTATTTATGTTACTAATTGGTATTGTAATTAACTAAACTACTTAAAAGGTTTAATTAGATTAGTTTTTAAACTAAAATTCTAAAATGAAAACTATCTTTTAAAGTGTTATACAAACATTTACTTATTTTGGACAACAAATTATGAAAAGGTGAAGATCTCAATAAATTATAGAATAAAATTTATTTTAAATAACTATTCAAACAACGAATTATTAAAAAAAGAGAAACAAATATATAAATAAATAATATAAAACAAAAAGAAAAATCTTATTTGTATCTTAGTCGAAATAATAAAATGTGTCAATTGAGAACAATTGTACACTTTTAACTTTTGCAAAGACGATTGTGTGAGTATAATGTCATTCAAACCCCTTCGAGGCAAACCAATCAACGAAACTTGAAATGAAAAGCATAATCAAATTTCTCAATCTTTGACCATAGGACAATAAGGAAAACAGATGTCAAGTTCTTGCAATGAGATACACATACTTCCCTTAGACTTTGGAGTAGACATATGTATGCCACTTGTGGATCTTCGATTATATCTTCCAATTGCGAGCAACTTTTTATCTTCAAAGTATGTAATTACGCAAGGGTATTAGCAATAGACAGTGGGAAGAGATACTTCAAATTATCGCATTTTTCAACTTTTATTTCCCTTAAAATTTGGAGGTATGGCACTTGTGAGTCTTGAATTATGCCTTCCAAGCTCTAGCAACTCTTTATCTTCAAAGTATGCATTTGCCCAAGGCTATTAGCAACAAAAAGTGGGAAGAGATATTTTAAATTATTGCATTTTTCAACTTCTATTTCTCTTAAACTTTAGAGGCTTATGTATGGCACTTGTGAGTCTTGGATTATGCCTTCCAAGCTCCGGCAACTCTTTATCTTCAAAGTATGTAGTTGCCCAAGGCTATTAGCAACAGACATTGGGAAGAGACACTTTAAATTATCGTATTTTTCAACTTCAATTTCCATTAAACTTTGAATACTTATGTATGGCACTTGTGAGTCTTGGATTATACCTTCCAAGCTCCGAAAACTCTTTATCTTCAAAGCATGCAATTACCCAGGGCTATTAGCAACTGGGAAGATATATTTCAAATTATTGCATCTCTCTATTTCAACGATCTTCAGACTTTGGAGGCTTAAATGACGGCTGGGCGCTTCTTGTTCTAGGCTCCTCAATTCAGCAATTGGGAATAACATTTGCATCTTATCACAATCTGAAACTATAACCTCTTCAAGCTTTTGTAAGAAACCTTGCGGCTGGGGAACATTGCACATCTCTTCCAAATCAAACATATTAATTAATGATAACTTTCTCAAATTAGAGAATACAGTGATTGGCACCAGTTGCTTTGATGCATCAATTAGGCATTGCATAGAGTCGCACCAATCAAGATCTAGAAAATTCAACTTACTAAATCTCAAGTCCAAGCTTGGAATAAGGTTTGGGTGACCCTCCACATCATTCAATTGAAGAGATTCTACATCTTCAAATAGCTGCTTGCATGCATCTATAGAGTTATTGATTCTCAAAGATCTTGAGATTGGATAAGCTTCCCCCTTTTGGTACCACATTTCTCTTTCTATGCCAATGCAAAAATCAAAGCTCCATAATCTACGAAACACAAAGCCATCCAGAAGATGTTTAGAAGAAATATCCAATGATATTACAACCAACTTTGGCAATAAATCCAACTCCGACAGGCTAGAATAGCTTTCTCTTTGAGTTGTGTTCTCAGTCGCCCATTTTAATGAACTACACCCATGCAAGTATAGTTCTTCTAAATTGGACAATCTTCGTATTAAATTAGGAGCGATTCTTCATAGTTCATAGCAATGCGATAAATCCAACAGCCTTAGATTTTCCAGATCACCAGCTTCAGTCGGCAATTCAGTGATATCAGATTGACTTAAAGAGAGATTATTAAGTGTCTTTAGCTTTCCAAGCATTGAGATGTCAGAGAGTTCACAATCAATCAAACACAAAGTTCGAATGTTCATATTAAACTTAAACGCATCTAGAGATATGATCTTCCAAAGCACAAACTTGTAATGCTTTCACACCCTCAAAGAATTTGCTTGAACATTCCATGAAACTGCCAACTAAAAGAAGTTTGAGGTATGGAAAACCCACTCCTTTAGGAAGTTTATCCGTTTGATCAGTTTCGAAGGAGATTGCTATGTAATGCTTGAAACTTTCATCCATCAGGAGTGTTTCAACAGTCCCAAAAGATATCTCCTTTCTTGAAAATGCTATCCATAAAGCAAATTGGCAAACCACATCATGCATTTTGACATGCATTTTTCCGCAATCTAGCAACAAACCGGAGCTCTTGAGGGTCTCAATTGATGCAAGCACTTCACTTCTAACATCTTTAATTGAGTACAACTCCAGTCCCCATGCATATCCTACCAAGTTCTCCACATAAATCTTATCATCTTCAGGAAATAAAGAGTACAACAAGAAACATGTCTTGGTCTCCATATTCTTCAAGTAGTCGAAGCTAGCCTCAAGACATATATAGGTATTTTCTTCATTAACATCCTCAATTTTAGTCAATCTACGATCTTTGAGTCTCCAGTTTGCAACTTGCCACTCATGATGGGTTTTACTTTCAAGGCACTTCCCAGCGGAACTATAGCTATAGGCGAACCCCTGCATTTTTTGACAATTTGATTTGCTAGGATTTTAATAGAATCATCAGAAAAGTCATTTAGACCTGCTTTTTTTTTCAAACAGAGTCCAAGCTTCATCATCATCCAAACAGTCAAGTTGTACCATCAAGGATGACAAGAATCCTCGGTTCATTCTTCAGCCTTAACCATAATTCTTGCTCGGATCTTCTTCCTCGTTCATTTTTCATATCAAAGCCTATGTATTGTGCAATTTGATCTTGAATTCTCTCAAGATTTGGCTTTTGAGACACAATCGTAATCACAAATTTGTCAAACAAATTCAATTTTGGAGCTTGACATCTAACTTCACGAGCCAAGGTGGTCTTGCCCACCCCTCTGTTGGTGTCAATGAGCGTGCAAGAAACTGGTCTAACTATAGCTTTAGCAACAAGTCACGATTCTTGCTAACCAAGCAAGAAGAATTCGAGCAAAAAGAAAAGAAGAAAAAAGAAAACAGAAGAAGAAGCAATGGAATTAGTTAAGAAAACTTGATGAAAAAGATGTGTAATTACATAATACATCATCAGCATATTGCCATTACATATGAAAAACTAAAGATGAAGTGTACAAGTAAAAAAGACTACCAAATCACATACCTAACCCCACTCTATTACATTGAAAATAGCTAAGTTAATTGTCCAAGTTGTATTGCTGAAATTTCAGTCAATCAATCAATGGATTACATCAAAAAATTACCAACTAAGTTGAAGATACAAACTAGATTACAAAATAACAAAACATTAGTTCAAATCCAATAGCAACAAGAAACCAAAGTTGCTGCATGCTTGTCACGAGCTTGCATGGCCAACTTCCAGCTGCACATTTTTCATACCAGCTGCATGGAGATCAGCTTCAACACTTCTCCTTGAGCTCCATGCTTCAAACACCCATAAGTCTTCTTAGCTTGTTAAATTTCGATGCACAAAGACCCTTGGTCAAAATGTCAGCGGTTTGATCCTCCGAATTGCAATGAACCAGCTTTATTTCACAAGCTTGCTCCATCTCCCTTATCACATGCAACTTTATGTCAAAGTGCTTAGTTCTACCATGGAAGACAAGGTTCTTTGCAATTGCAACAGCAGACTTGTTGTCACAAAGTATCTCTGTTGCTTCCTTTTGATAAAGGTTCAAATCTGATAAGATTTTCCTTAGCCAAATGGCTTGATTTACTGCACTAGCAGCAGCTACATATTCAGCCTCAGCTATCGATTGAGCCACTAAAGACTGCTTTTTCGAACTCTAACAGACCATTGCTGACCCCAATGTGAAGGCATACCCCGCTGTACTTTTCATGTCGTTTTTGGAACCAGCCCAATCACTATCTGTATACCCTTTCAATTTCAGTTCCTCAGCCTTGCTAAATAGGAGAATAACTTAGAATACCTTTAATGTATCTTAGTACTCATTTTGTAGCTTGAAAATGTTGTACATTGCAGCAGTGCATGAATCTAGAAAGTAAACTTACTGCATACATGATCTCTGGTCTCGTTGCAGTCAAGTATAAGAGACAACCAATCAAGCTTCTATAGGTAGTTTCACAGCCTTCTTCATGACCCTCTTGGCTTGATAATTTTAACCCAGCTACAATAGGTGTAGGAGTTGGCTTGCAATTCAGCATTGAAAACTTTGTCAACACTTTCAAGGCAAATGACTTCTGATTCAAGAAGATTCTTCCTTGTTTCTGGCTTACTTCCGTTCCTAGAAAGTATGTCATCAGCCCCAGGTTAGTCATTTCGAACATTTGCATCATCTTTGTCTTGAATTCTGCCAAATCAACTTCATCTCCTCTTGTCGCCAATAAGTCATCCACATACAATGACACCACAAGCTGAGTTTCAGTTTTGTTTTTCTTGACATACAATGTTGGCTCACTAGCACTTCTTTCGAACTTCAAACTGAGCAGATAAGAGTCAATTCAAGTATACTATGCTCTAGGGGCTTGTTTTAGGCCATATAAGGCCTTCCTTAGTCTGTAAACCAAGTCTTCCTTCCCTGGTACTTTAAATCCCTTTGGTTGCTCGACATAGATCTCCTCTTCAAGGATTCCATTTAGAAAAGCTGATTTTACATCAAGTTGATGTATGTTCCAGTTCATCTGAGCTGCAAACCCAACAATCAGCCTGATTGTATCTAGTCTGGCAACAGGAGCATATGTTTCAAAGTAATCCAGTCCATATTTTTGACTGAATCCTTTTACCACCAGCCTAGCTGTGACAGCCCTAAATTGACCCTAGTCGGAAAGTGGTTTCGGGACCACAAAACGGAGTCATAAAAATAATTAACCGTTATTTTCTATACTTATTGTGCGTGAACATGCATGTGTGAAAGTTCCAATCTTTAATTTATTCATTTGAATGTGAATTTATTTAATAGGACTTATGTGAGACAATTGTGAAATGTGATAGGTAATTTTAAAAGTGGTCCATTAATGCATGTTATAAAAACTTGGACTTGCATGTCAAATACCCCTTTTTGTTAATAATGGCCAGCCATGATGATGATTTTATATTAAAATATGTATTAATTTTTATTTAAATGGTTTTATACTTTATATAAAATAAAGGAATAATAATAATAATAATAATAATAATAATAATAAGGAAAATGGGTGATGAAAACAAAGCTTCATCTTTGTTCTTCTTGGCCGAATGTAAAGAGGAAGAGGGGAGAAAAGCCATTCGGTCATCTTAGGTCTACATTAAGGTGAGAAGTTTATGTTAATTCTTGAAATTTTGGTTAATCTTGAGTTAGATACCAAGTTCTTTTTGTAACCCATGTTGAATTTTTGATTTTGGGAATTATTAGAGCTTTCGGCCATAGTAGTTAATAAAGGTTATGGTTGTTGTTTCATGTAAATTTAGATGAATAATGGTATATGAGTGTTTGAACTATACAAATGATCATATGGGAGCATTAGATGCTAAGGGAAAAGAATCGGCTATCTTGTTATGTGCTATGACCGAATGTGAATTTGGTTATGTTTGAGTAATGTATATGCTTAAAATTGATGGAGTAAAAAGGGGTGCTTAAAATGTGTTATAAAGAATTAGGTGTTAAATTAAAATTTGCTAAATTACCAATGTTCTTGCTGAGTATGTGCTTGATTAAAGAAGAGTTATTAAAGATGAATTTGAGTTGGCTATTAGTGTTTTGTATGATTCTTTTTACTAAGTAGGGTGTTCGGCTAGGTCCTCTTTAAACAAATGTTTCGGCCTTAGCTAAAGAGTGAAAATTTTGATAGTCGATGTATATGTGAATTGTATAGTGCTGCATATATGTGATTTATTTGGTAATATTGTAGTGGTTAAACTAGTGTATAAAAAAAAAGAAAAAGATAGGCTATGTGAGTTTGGCTTGTGAATGTGAAATTGGTATAAGTTGAATAATCGTTTATTAATGTCATATGGTCATTTTGAGTTTGAGTTATAAGTGACTTTCATGGCCTGATAAATTCTTGCCATTTTCGGTCATGAATATATATATGAAATTGAACTATGTCATATTTACAAAATAAAATACATAATGAGTTTGATATGTGATTGCCGAATGTGAATAATAAGTAAACAGAATTGGTCAAAATATTAAACACCTCTATTTGTATTTATTAAGCTCAAGAGCAAGGGGGATCAAAGTTGGATAAGGGAAAAGAATAAGCTATAGAGTAGTCAATCCACAACCGTCCCAATATACTGAGGTAAGTTCGGATAGTCACATTTAGTACATCTTGATAATGTCTTGATATGTGAATAATAACTGTACTATGCTTAATTGATTCTTTTGAATATAGCTGTATGACGAATAAATTATGCTTCAAGCTTATAGCAAAAAGTTATATAGTTGGTGCATGGCATATCACTATTCGAATGAGTAAATGAACCAAAATTTTGAGATGTTATGTGAATTGAATTCATTGTAAATAAATATGTATAGGTTAGGCCGGTGATAGTTATGTTTTGTATTATAAATATTTTGGCCATATGAAATTGGCATTTATAACTTATAAATCTGTATGTATTCAGTTCGATTTCTACTTTTGTTGATAGATTATGTGCCTGAAATTAAATCTTTAGCTTGGTAATACCTTATAGCCTAAACCGACGATCGGACTCTGGCTAGGGGTGTTACATTTTATTGGTATCAGAGCCACGATTTTGTCGATTCTAGGACTAACGTAGAGTGTTTGAGTCTAGCTATACATGCCATATAGTATTAATACGATAGTATGATAAATTCTGACAGTTAAAATGTGTTTTCGTATAGTAGTGGATCCCGATCCCAATCGAGCGGCAGCTGATGACGTAGAGAGTGTAGCTCCTGCTCCCGTGCACGGGACAGTGCCGTTGGACTCTCAACCTATTACAAGTAATCAGAACGATGATGCTAGACAGGCTTTCTATAGTGTATTGAATGATTGGTTCAACTAATACATTCGGACTAATACGGCTGTTCCACAACCCCCACTCCTGAATAGTACACCCCCTGCACCTATGATACCTCCGGTAACTGATCAAACGAGGTTAAATAAGCCTCCGTTGACAGAATCTAAAAGCACGGGGCTACTGAATTTAAAGCTATAGATAGTGATGATGCCGAGCAAGCTGAATTTTGGTTAGACAACACTATTCGAGTACTTGATGAACTATCTTGCACACCCGATGAATGCCTGAAATGTGCTATACCCTTGCTACGTGATTCTGTTTACTATTGGTAGAACACATTGGTTTCTATTGTACCCAGAGAACGGGTGACGTGGGAGTTCTTCCAAACTGAATTCCGAAAAAAATATATCAGTCAGAGGTTCATTGATCAGAAGCGAAAAGAATTTCTTTAGCTTAAACAGGGTTCCATGTCAGTTACTAATTATGAACGGAAGTTTGTCAGACTCAGTAGATATGCTCGGGAATGTGTATCGTCTGAGGCTATTATGTGTAAACGTTTTGAAGATGGACTGAGTGAAGATATAAAGATGTTTGTTGGCATTCTTGAAATACGAGAGTTCGTAATACTTGTCGAGCGAGCTTGCAAGGCCGAAGAGCTTAGTAAAGAAAAAAGGAAAGCTGATGTCGAAGCTGGAGAATTTCGTAAAAGATCTTCAGGAAAGTCTTTTCAGCAATCATCGAAGAAATTTTGAGATGATTCTGGCCGATCAAAGAATATTTCAGGTTTTTCCAGACGAGACCACGATTGACCCCCTGTGAGTACACGAGCCACTTCAGTTGCCAGTGTTGGAAATGATCGTCGAGACAGGACAGAGTGCAAGTATTGTGGTAAATGACATTCGGGGAGTTGTAGATTTCATGACCGCTCCTGTTATAAATGCGGGTCAGTCGACCATTTTATTAAAGACTGCCCGAGATTATCCGAGCAAAATGTGAACCAGAGTAGGAAACCGAGTATTACAGCACGAGGTAGACCACCTAGGAATTCATGGAATACTAGTGGAGGTCAGAGAGGGTCTAGAGATGCTGCAACCAGATCCGAGGCTCGTGCTCCTGCTAGAGCTTATGCTATATGCGCACGCGAGGATGCTTCTTCGCCTGATGTTATTACTGGTACTTTTGCTCTCTTTGATACTGATGTGATTGCTTTGATTGACCCTGGTTCTACTCATTCATATGTATGTGAGACTTTAGCATCCAGTAAGACTCTACCTGTTGAGTCTACTGAGTTCGTAATCCGAGGGTCAAATCCCTTGGGTCAATATGTGTTAGTCGACAAAGTGTGCAGGAAATGTTCCCTGATAATCCGAGGTTCCTATTTTTCGGCCGACTTGATGCTTCTACCTTTTAATGAATTTGATGTTATTCTCGGTATGGATTGGTTGACCGTCCATGATGCAGTTGTGAATTGCAAAAGAAAGACTATTGATTTGAGATGCGCAAATGATGAGATAATCCGAGTTGATTCTACTGATATGAACGGGTTACTAGTAGTTATATCCTCGATGTTGGCTCAGAAATATGTCAAGAAGAGGTGTGAGGCGTATCTTGCGTACGTACTTGATAGTAGAGAATCAGAAAAGAAGCTTGAATCAGTATCAGTGGTTTGCGAGTATCCAGATGTTTTTCCTGAGGAATTGCCAGGGTTACCACCTGTTCATAAGGTAGAATTCGGCATCGAACTAGTACCTGGTACCACACCAATTTCGATTGCTCCATATCGTATGGCACCAACGAAGTTGAAGGAATTGAAAACCCAGTTGCAAGAATTGGCGGATAGAGGTTTTGCTCGACCGAGTTTCTCACCTTGGGGTGCACCAGTATTGTTTGTGAAAAAGAAGGACGGAACCATGAGATTGTGCATTGACTATCGTCAGTTGAATAAAGTAACAGTAAAGAATAAATATCCGTTACCGCGTATTGATGATTTGTTTGATCAACTGAAGGGAGCCTCAGTGTTTTCAAAGATAGATTTGAGATCGGGTTATTATCAGTTGCGAGTTCGAGACTCAAACATACCTAAAACTGCTTTCAAAACGAGATATGGTCACTACGAGTTCTTAGTGATGCCGTTTGGGCTCACTAATGCCCCTGCGGTATTTATGGACTTGATGAATCGGATCTTTAGACCATATTTAGATTGGTTTATAGTTGTGTTTATCGACGACATTTTGGTCTATTCGCAAGATGAAAATGAACATGCTGAGCACCTGAGATTAGTGTTGCAGATTTTACGGGATAAACAGTTATATGCTAAGTTTAGTAAATATGAGTTCTGGTTAAGAGAAGTTAGCTTTTTGGGACATGTAGTATCCACATCGGGTATTCGAGTTGATCCGAGCAAAATTTCAGCCATACTTGATTGGAAGCCCCAGAGAAATATTACTGAAGTTCGGAGCTTTTTGGGACTTGCTGGATACTACAGACAATTTGGAAAAGGTTTCTCGATGATAGCTACACCAATGACGAAGCTACTTTAGAAAGATATTAAGTCCGAATGGTCAGAAAAGTGCCAGAAAAGTTTCGACCAACTGAAAATGCTTTTGACAGAAGCTCTAGTGTTAGTGCAGCCCGAATCCGGTAAAGAGTTTGATATTTACAATGATGCATCCTTACATGGGCTGGGTTGTGTATTGATGCAAGAGGGTCGAGTTGTAGCTTACGCATCGAGGCAATTGAAGCCACATGAGAAAAACTATCCGACTCATGATCTCGAATTAGCTGCCATAGTTTTTGCTTTAAAAATATGGCGACATTATTTGTTCGGTGAAAGATGTCATGTATATTCAGATCATAAAAGCCTCAAATATTTAATGACTCAAAAAGATTTGAATCTGAGACAAAGACGTTGGCTTGAATTGTTGAAAGATTATGATCTTGTTATTGACTATCACCCTGGAAAGGCTAACGTGGTTGCCGATGCTTTGAGTCGCAAATCACTGTTTGCTTTGAGAGCGATGAATGTTCACTTGTCCGTTTCGTCCGATAATGTGTTAGTAGCAGAATTAAAAGTCAAACCATTATTGACTCATCAAATATGTAAAACTCAGAAAGTCGATGATGAATTGGTGGCTAAACGAGCTGAATGTGTTTCGAATGTGGATTCAGAGTTTCAAATTGACGACAACAATTGTTTGAGGTTCAGAAGTCGATTGTGTGTTCCAAGAAATTCAGAACTTATTTCGATGATTTTGAACAAAGCTCATGATAGCCGAATGTCGATCCATCCTGGTAACACGAAAATGTACAACGATCTGAAACGTCAGTTTTGGTGGCCTGGTATGAAATGAGACATTTCTGACTTTGTTTCCAAGTGTTTGGTATGTCAACAAGTGAAAGTGGAACATCAAGTGCCTTCAGGATTACTTCAACTGATCATGATACCCAAATGGAAATAGGATCGAGTCACGATGGATTTTGTATATGGGTTGCCATTACCGTCAAGCAAGAAAGATACGATTTGGGTTATTGTTGATAGACTGACAAAGTCGGCTCATTTTATTCCCGTACGTACGAATTATTAACTTGACAAACTAGCAGAGTTGTATGTTTCTCAGATTGTGAGGTTACACGGGGTACCTATTTCTATTGTGTCAGATAGAGATTCGAGATTCACATCGTGACTCTGGAAGAAGTTACAAGAAGCATTAGGTACCAAGTTGCATTTTAGCACCACTTTTCATCCTCAGACTGATGGTCAATCCGAGTGGATTATTCAGATACTCGAGGATATGTTGAGATGTTGCATCCTTGAGTTTAGTGGTCCATGGGAACAATATTTGTCTTTGATTGAATTCACTTACAACAATAGTTTTCAATCAAGCATTAAGATGGCACCTAACGAGGCTTTGTACGGTCGTAAATGCCGTACACCGTTGTTTTGGACCGAGCTTAGTGAAAGTAAAATCTTCGGGGTTGATTTGATTAAAGATGATGAGCAGAAAGTAAAAGTAATCCGTGAAAGTCTGAAAGCAGCTTCAGATTGTCAGAAATCATATGCGGATTTAAAACGAAAAGACATTGAATTTCAAGTCGGAGACAAAGTGTTTCTTAAAGTTTCACCTTGGAAAAAGGTGCTCAGATTTGGTCGTAAAGGCAAATTGAGTCTGAGGTTCATCGGGCCGTAAGAAATATCTGAACGAATTGGGCCAGTCGCTTACAGATTGATTTTGCCCCCTGAACTTGAAAAGATTCACAATGTTTTTCATGTCTCGATGCTTTGACGTTATAGATCCGATCCATTGCACATAATTAATCCAGCAGAGGTTGAAATTCAATCTGATTTGAGTTATGAAGAAGAACCGATTCGTATCCTAGCTCGCGAGGTAAAAGAGTTGCGAAACAAAAAGGTTCCGTTAGTAAAGGTATTATGGCTCAAGCACGGGATTGAAGAAGCTACTTGGGAACCCGAGAACTCTATGAAAGAACGATATCCTAACTTATTCACTAGTAAGATTTTCGGGGACGAAAATTTCTTATGTGGGGGAGAGTTGTGACAACCCTAAATTGACCCTAGTCAGAAAGTGGTTTCGGGACCACAAAACGGAGTCATAAAAATAATTAACCGTTATTTTCTATACTTATTGTGCGTGAACATGCATGTGTGAAAGTTCCAATCTTTAATTTATTCATTTGAATGTGAATTTATTTAATAGGACTTATGTGAGACAATTGTGAAATGTGATAGGTAATTTTAAAAGTGGTCCATTAATGCATGTTATAAAAACTTGGACTTGCATGTCAAATACCCTTTTTTGTTAATAGTGGCCAGCCATGATGATGATTTTATATTAAAATATGTATTAATTTTTAGTTAAATGGTTTTATACTTTATATAAAATAAAGGAATAATAATAATAATAATAATAATAATAATAATAATAATAATAATAAGGAAAATGGGTGATGAAAACAAAGCTTCATCTTTGTTCTTCTTGGCCGAATGTAAAGAGGAAGAGGGGAGAAAAGCCATTCGGTCATCTTAGGTCTACATTAAGGTGAGAAGTTTATGTTAATTCTTGAAATTTTGGTTAATCTTGAGTTAGATACCAAGTTCTTTTTGTAACCCATGTTGAATTTTTGATTTTGGGAATGATTAGAGCTTTCAGCCATAGTAGTTAA
The DNA here is from genome assembly GCF_025698485.1 of Gossypium arboreum. NCBI lineage: Eukaryota > Viridiplantae > Streptophyta > Magnoliopsida > Malvales > Malvaceae > Gossypium > Gossypium arboreum. The sequence goes on from NC_069074.1 coordinate 84,328,526, forward strand.
TAAGGGTTATGATTGTTGTTTCATGTAAATTTAGATGAATAATGGTAGATGAGTGTTTGAACTATACAAATGATCATATGGGAGCATTAGATGCTAAGGGAAAAGAATCGGCTATCTTGTTATGTGCTATGACCGAATGTGAATTTGGTTATGTTTGAGTAATGTATATGCTTAAAATTGATGGAGTAAAAAGGGGTGCTTAAAATGTGTTATAAAGAATTAGGTGTTAAATTAAAATTTGCTAAATTACCAATGTTCTTGCCGAATATGTGCTTGATTAAAGAAGAGTTATTAAAGATGAATTTGAGTTGGCTATTAGTGTTTTGTATGATTCTTTTTACTAAGTAGGGTGTTCGGCTAGGTCCTCTTTAAACAAATGTTTCGGCATTAGCTAAGGAGTGAAAATTTTGATAGTCGATGTATATGTGAATTGTATAGTGCTGCATATATGTGATTTATTTGGTAATATTGTAGTAGTTAAACTAGTGTATAAAAAAAGAAAAAGATAGGCTATGTGAGTTTGGCTTGTGAATGTGAAATTGGTATAAGTTGAATAATCGTTTATTAATGTCATATGGTCATTTTGAGTTTGAGTTATAAGTGACTTTCATGGCCTGATAAATTCTTGCCATTTTCGGTCATGGATATATATATAAAATTGAACTATGGCATATTTACAAAATATAATACATAATGAGTTTGATATGTGATTGCCGAATGTGAATAATAAGTAAACAGAATTGGTCAAAATATTAAACACCTCTATTTGTATTTATTAAGCTCAAAAGCAAGGGGGATCAAAGTTGGATAAGGGAAAAGAGAAAGCTATAGAGTAGTCAATCCACAACCGTCCCAATATACCGAGGTAAGTTCAGATAGTCACATTTAGTACATCTTGATAATGTCTTGATATGTGAATAATAACTGTACTATGCTTAATTGATTCTTTTGAAAATAGCTGTATGACGAATAAATTATGCTTCAAGCTTATAGCAAAAAGTTATATAGTTGGTGCATGGCATATCACCATTCAATGAGTAAATGAACCAAAATTTTGAAATGTTATGTGAATTGAATTCATTGTAAATAAATATGTATAGGTTAGGCCGGTGATAGTTATGTTTTGTATTGTAAATATTTTGGCCATATGAAATTGGCATTTATAACTTTTAAATCTGTATGTATTCAGTTTGATTTATGCTTTTGTTGATAGATTATGTGCCTGAAATTAAATGTTTAGCTTGGTAATACCTCATAGCCTAAACCGGCGATCGGACTTGGGCTAGGGGTGTTACACTAGCCTTCAGTTTATTCAAACTTCCATCAGCATTCTGCTTTGCCTTGTAAACCCATCTCACTCCAATAATTTTCCTGTTAGCAGGCTTCTCAACCAGCTCCCAAGTTTGGTTCTTCTTGATCATGGCAATTTCATTTGCCATTGCCTGTTTCTAGCATTCATGCATTGCAGCCTCTTCAAAACAGGTTGGCTCTACTAAGGCTACATGTGCCCTCTCATAGATTTCAGCCAAAGATCGGGTACCTCTGATTGGTACATCATCAAAATCCATATCTGGATCATTTTGTTCTGGCTCAGTCTGATCAAACACAAGATCTTCAGAGACAGCCTCAGGTTCATTCTTGTCCCAATTCCAGCTTGCTCTTTCATTGAACACAACATCTCTACTTGCAAAAACCTTGTTCGTTGAAGGATCCAAAATCCTATAGCCCTTTTTCTCTGAGTTATAACCTACCAAGATGCTTGCTTGTGCTCTTTTGTCTAACTTACTTATTTTAACAGCTGGTATTTGTGAAAAACATAAACAACCAAAGATTCTTAAGTGAGCCAGTGATGGCTTGAATCCAAACCAGGCCTCAAATGGAGTATTTTGCTCTAAGGCTTTGGTTGGAAGTCTATTTTGAACATAAACAACAGTGTTAACTGCCTTAGCCCATAAGTTTTTGGGCAAATTCTTCTCAAATATCATGCATTTGGCCATATCTAGCAGGCTTCTATTTTTTCTTTCACTTACCCCATTTTGTTGAGGTGTGTACACATTTGTTAGTTGATGTTTGATGCCAGCTCTTGCACAAATGTCTTGGAACTGAGCTGAAGTATATTCAGTCCCATTGCCTGATCTTATTGACCTTAATGTACAGCCAGTCTCTGTCTCAGCTGCTGTTTTGAACTTCAGGAAGGCTTGAACTACTTCAGACTTATTCTTTAAGAAGTAAATCCAGCAGTATCTGGTACTATCATCAATGAAAAGAATGAAGTACCTATTGCCATTGAGTGACTCGATCTTCATGGGGCCACACACATTAGTGTGCACTAATTGAAGCTTCTCTGAGGCTCTCCAAGCTGTTCTTGTAGGAAATGGAAGCCTGGCTTGCTTTCCCAACTGACAAACTTCACAAACATCTTCATTTTGGACTGATTTGATGAAATTTTCAGCCATATCCTTGCTGATCATTCGAGCCATTGATTTAAAGTTGGCATAACCAAGCCTTTGATGCCAAAGCTTGGATTCTTTTATGGAAGCAGCATAGACGCTATCTAGCCCCTTGTTCCAGTCCACAACAAAAATCTTGTCAGTCATGGCTACTGTCATGAGTATGGACCCTTTTTGGTCACTAATCTGGCACTTATTTCCTTTAAAGAGCACTGTATATCTTCTCTCAAGTAGTTGAGCTATGCTCAACAAATTTCTATCGATTTCAGGTACAAGCAATACATCTGAGATGAGTTTGTTACCTGATGGAGTGCATATCATCACATTACCTTTGCCCTCTGCCTGAATACATTGTTCATTTCCAATTTTTACTCTAGTCTTACAGCTTCTGTCTAAAGATTTGAAGATTGATGCATCTGGTGACATGTGGTTGGTGCAGCCACTGTCAAGGAGCCACCCTTTTGTAACCTTCCATTTTTTAGCTAAGCATGAGACTGCAAACACTTGTTCTTCACTATCACTGCCTTGTTCAGCTACACGAGCCTCAGCAGCCTTGTGTTGTGGTTGATTCTGACCAGGTCTATCTTTTTCTTTGCACACCTTTTCAACATGGCCTCTTTTCTTGCAATGTTGACATATGGCATCTGGCTTGAACCAGCATTTTGCCTCTAGATGACCAGGCTTCTTGCAATGCCTGCACGGTCTATCCCATTTTCTTGGAGCATCTGTTTTGGACCTATCCCTCCAATTCTTCTTGCCTTTGTAGGCAGCATTACTCGAGTTAGGCTTGACTTTGGCCTGAAATGCACCCTCCTGATGCTCTTCTATCCTACTGGCTTTTCTTTGCTCTTGAGCATAGAGAGCATTGATAAGCTCAGTCAAGGAGATCCTTGTCAAGTCCCTCGAGTCCTCTAAGGAGGATATCTTTGCTTCATATCTCTCTGGTAAAGTAGAGAGAACCTTCTCAACTATCCTTACTTCATCAAACTGCTCACCAAGGAGCCTTATACTGTTTACAACAGCCATTATCCTGTCAGAGTATTAGTTGACAGTTTCCTCTTCTTTCATTTTCAAATTCTCGAAATCCCTTCTCAAATTTAGAAGCCGCTGCTGCCTAGTCCTCTCAGTGCCTTGGAATTCCTCCTTCAACTTGTCCCAAGCCTGCTTCGGGGTCTCACATGTCATGATCCTGGTGAAGATCACATCAAAAACAGAGTTCTGAATACAGGACATGGCCTTGTGCCTCTTGGTCCTCTCATCTACATGTTGCCTCATCTGAGCCACAGTGAGATTGGCCCTCAGTGGAGTAGGCTCAGCATCTGATTTCACCACTTCCCATAGATCAAACGCCTGAAGGTATGTTTTCATCTTGGCCAGCCAAATATGGAAGCCTTCACCACTAAAGACTGGTGGAGCTGCAGGAGAAAAACTTGAGGAAGCCATTTGAGTTATGGTTTACACACCACAGGTCTTCTAAGACAAAGGCTCTAGATACCAATTGTTGGTGTCAATGAGCGTGCAAGCAACTGGTCCAGCTATAGCTTTAGCAGCAAGTCAAGATTCTTGCTAACCAAGCAAGAAGAATTCGAGCAAAAAAAAAAGAAAAGAAAGAAAACATAAGAAGAAGCAATGGAATTAGTTGAG